>NW_017619189.1:2175000-2895000 GCF_001879475.1 Ipomoea nil | reverse complement strand
AATGATTATTTCATGTCGTGAAATTTAGGTTACCGTGTATTTTTTAAAGAATAAACTATATTTAACTTTACTTTTGTTTATTTGTCGATTCTAATTAAACTTTGCCATATAACTAGTCAAATATTAGGACTATCAAAGTGAACTTAAGCCCCGCGTGCTGGCCCGCACCTGCCCCGCAGTGGGGCAGGTTAAGGCCAAAAAAAAAAAAAAAAAAAAAAAAAAAAACGCGAAAGAACGGGCCTAATGGGCCTAGCCCGTAGCTCGCGCGGCCTAAATATCATACATTGGCAAATTATATCGTGCACCGCGGTGCATAATCGATTATGCACCGCGCATTAAAACGACGTCGTTTTATTTAATGAAAAAAAAAAAACGGAATTCGTTTTGCGTCGTTCCACACCGTTCCACAATAAATAACTCTGTTCTTCAGTTTCATTTTGTATACACTACAGTTTCAGTTCAACACAACTACAGTTTCATTTTGATATAACTACAGTTTCATTCAATATTTATACACTCAAATATGTGAAAATGTTATTTAATTTTATTTTATATATACTATAGTTTCATTAAAACACAACTAAATGATCATTTCGATATAATTACAGCTTAATTGTACAATATACACTCAAATATGTGAAATGTTATTCAATTTCATTGTATATATAATACAGTTTCATTTCACCACAACTACAGTATCATTTTGATATAACTACAGTTTCATTTGATAATATAAAAATAATACGTGAGGCAATGTCGATTTAGATACACTATAGTGTCACTCCGTTAACACTAACAACGCGCCGTTTCGATGCGCGATGCATAAGCAATTATGCACCGCGGTCCACAATATGACGACTGTCATACATTACACCACGAACATCACAACTAAATAAATGTCCTAGTGAGCATAAAGTAATAAAATTAGGGGCTAGGAAAATGTAGTTTTAGCCTCTCCATTATTTCTTACTAATCATTTTAGTCAGTAACTTTTTGTTGTAACAATATACACTCCTAATTTTTTAAAAAAAAATTACAGTTTAAACTACTCCCTATTAAATCATATTAAAATATTACATATTACATGAATATTTTAATATTTTTTAATGTTTCTTCTTTAATTATACTCTTCCTTAGTATCGATATTTCATTTGTAAAATAAAAAACTTGAACTTAACAAGTTCGTGTAGGAAAAATTGGGAATGTTGCAAAACACGTTAGGCGCCTATTTTTTATTTTTATTTTTAATTTATTTTTATTTTTTTTAAAAAAATAAAAAAAAATAAAAAATAAAAATTAAACTAAAAATTGTAAAATTCACTAATAAAACATAAGGTTCCTCTACTTTTTTCTTACAAATTATTTACGTAAGTGGTTGTAAAATCGTTCAAAATATTGTTGAAACCATCTAAATACATAAAAAATTCAAATTAAGAGCAAAATAAACATTTTGTGGAGAAATTATAGGGCCAAACCGCATTCGAAAAAATACGCGATTTCAAAAAAAAAAATTGTCCAAAACAGACAACCGAGTCAAAAGTTATGCCTTCCCGAATATTTCACACTTTACAACACAAAAAATTATAATAATAAATTAATTAAACACCGGTTCAGTCGGCTAGGCGGCCGGCCGCGGAGGAAGCCGATTCCGGCCTTCCTCGCGGCGTCCGGCGGGCACCTAGCGCCTAGGCGCCGATTAATCGACGCCTAGGCGCGATTTTTACAACACTGGAAATTGGGATGGTGTACCACAATTGAAGAGCAACAATTTAGAGAAGAAGATTATCAATTCTCTATTTTACAAATAAAATACCAAGATTGAAAAAGTTATAAAGAATAAAGATAATAATAAAATTTTGAAGTACTTATGTACTACGTAAAATTTTAATAGAGTTTAATAGTTTTGTTCTTCTATAGTTAAAATTACAATTTTTTTAAAGAGTTAGAGAGTATATTACAATGATAAAATGTTAGAGACTCAAACATTTAGAAATGAACAATTGAAAGATTAAAAACGTTTTTTCACCATAAAATTATGAAGAGAAAATGACAATAGAAATAACCAACACATGAAATCTATTACATTTATTTATTTATTTTGTTTTTTTTTTTTTGTTTGCGTTGGAGGACACTGCAAGGCACCCCATTAAGAGACCATTTGAGAAAGAGCGCCACCCGCGTTAGCCTAGAGGAGCTCCCTTGCAGTATTTGGAAGATCATCAAACAATGAAATATCATTCTCATTATATTCTTTGCATATTCTAATTCCTATAAAATAAGATTTCTATTCCTTTAAATTTCATTCTGTAAACCAAATACGCTAGTATTAGGTATTAACAAAAAGATCAGAGTTAATACCAACTGGGATCCTTCGAGTATAGTGACATCTTCACGTTTAGTCCTAAATTTTTAAGTTAACCTCCAGTGGTTCTTCAACTTTCAAATTTAACCACCCATAGTCTTTTAACTTTCAAGTCTATTACGAAAAATATTATTCTATTCTATGTTGATTTTGGGAACCAAACACGCTATAAAGGGAGAGGTTGAGGTGTGGGTCAAATCATTTTTAGTGCTTTTAAATTTTTGTAAAGTATAATTATCATGTCAAATGGATTTTTATTGAATCTAATTTGAACATTTTTTTTTAAAGAGTTTTGGTCCTATATTTATAAGTATCATTTCACTTTTAGTTTCTTTTTTTTTTTTTTTTCCTCAAAACATTCCATGTTGGTCTTAGTATTGTTGTGGCAATGACTATTTCTTATCTTTTGTCAACAAACTTATTTAAATGACGTTAAATATGATGGTATTTTGATATTTGTATTTTACAAGACAAAACTAGTCTAGATGAGTCTTTGGTAGATCCCATTCAAGAACAACTATTTAAAAAGTAATTCGAGAATTAATTTTTAACTATTGTTGTACCTTAAGCTCCAAAAGTGCAATTAACCTAAGGAATAAGGAATATACGGAGTAATAAATAGGTAATTTGTCGGCAGATGAATTTGGTTGACTTATTTGTATGTATTATTTCCTTAATGATCATTAGGCCTCCTTTTACCAGCAGTTTAAAAATCTCAACAATGCAAAAGCTAAAATGTCTCCCTAAGCCATTGCCACATAGGGGGTGATCATTCAGCTTTTAAAGACATTGGATGCACCCACAACCAAGATTGAAAAACAACAAAAGTTTATAAGCAATGATAGTTTAAATTTATTATGCCAATAATGACATTGACCATTTTTTTCTCATAACAATGAAAATTTTATTATCTTTAATTTACGAAAAAGTTCACAATCGCTATTTAAATGTACGTTTTGGGTGAAACTCCCCTTGTGACCAGGGACGGAGCTATAAATTCTATTGGCGGGAGGCGAAGAAGTAGGGACGGATTCAAAAAAATTTTCCAATAAAGGTGAAACATTAAAACAAAAGAGATAATTAAAAAAAATAAATTACCTAAGAAATATAGTTGTAAATATTGTTGGATATGGGCAAAAAATAAAACACATCGAAATTTTATAAAAATATTCATAATAAAATATGAAACATAATTAATTTGATAAAATAATTTGAATAGAAAACACATTATAAATTACACATCTCATTGTTGATATAAAACAATGTTGTGTGTGTGTGTGTGTGTGTGTGTGTGTGTGTGTGTGTGTGTGTGTGAGAGAGAGAGAGAGAGAGAGAGAGAGAGAGAGAAACTGTAAAACTGTGTTGAAGTCAAAGAATTCGAACCCCTAACCTTTATTATAGCCAAACATGTGCTTTGCCAATTAACTAATCTAACTCATTTCATGTTAATATTCAACAATTTTTTTATACTAATACTAAAATATGTACTATATATATACATACAAAAGTTATATATAGGGTGGGGGTGGGGGGAGGGGGGCAGTTGCCCCCCTTTAGCTCCATCCCTGCTTGTGACCATAGTTAGTAAAGGACTATAAGGAGGTAAAACAGTCTAGTTGTCTATAGTTTACCAACTCAAACCAAAATAAATAAACAACTTCCACAAGAAGTCAATCTTTAATTGAAACTTGTAGTTACCAAGTCAATTTTCTTCTGACCATCTCGGTTGAGGTTACCACCAAAATTTTATTATCTAAACATTAATTACAAGGTACAACAGTCTCATAATACAATAAAGTCCAGGATCAAGCTACAAGGACCAAAATTTTTACAAAAATCTTTCACTATATGATATGATAATGTATGATTTGTATTTGACTAATAAGTAGATTCCTTTTTTAAAGCAACGTTGGTTCAATGAATTCATGATATAACTAATGAATAAAAAGAGTTTTATTGTGTATCAAATAGACAAATAGTGAAAGATTTATTTAATTTATTGTCACAAAGCCCAATTTGATATTAGATATTCTTTTATCAAAATAAATTTATTACATACACTAGCAAATCTTATTTAATCTATTGGAAATGATAAATCCAAACAATTTACCTTTGCACACCCAAATTATTGTGTAGACCATGGTCCACACAATGCTATGTGGATCGTAACAAGAATTACATTTTTAATATACTAAAAGTATATTATTTTTGTAGTGAATGTACATTATACAAAATAATGTACTTTTAGTATTTAAATAATGTACTTTTTTTAAATACAATATACATTTTTAATATATTAAAAGTATATTATTTGTGCACTGAATGTACATTATTTGATAGTATGATCCACACAATTATATAGATCATGGTCTACACAATAATGATTACGGTATAGTCGGGGTCATCTCCAATTTAATAATCAACATGTATCCTCAGCATAAACAAAACGATAAATTGTTGTGACTTTCATCTAGTAAACGGATGAAAAGATTTCATTTACATGTAAATATAATTCTTAGCAAATAATTAATTATGTAATTGTTTGAACCATGTTTCATTGTGTTTGTCATTTAGAAAGCTAAAATTAACAATTAAAAGATATGTTTCTTTTAGTACTACTGATTTTATTACAATGCAATATTTGTTTATAACTACTTTCTTAATCTATTAAAGCACAAAATTGCTCTCCAATATAAGAGATTGTGGATTCGAGGCTCAGTAAAAGTGATATTGACTCTTTTGTGCTTTAGTAGGTTGAGAAAGTAGTTATGAATAGATATTGTATTGTAATAGAGTAAATAGTACTAAAAAAAAGTAATTTAAAAAAAAAAACGCATTATTATATAATATAGTTTTATAACCATGATAATTAATAGACAAAAAATCATCATAAGCAAACTTTACTAGTCTTTGTCATCAAGACACCACAGAAAGTAATAATATAGAAAATCAACATTTAAATGTGAAAATTAATATTTGGAGTTAGATACAAATTAAAGCATGCATGCGCATGTCTCCATCATCATTGATTCATTGTCTCTCACTTATATATTTATACTATATTTATAATAATAACACCATTATTATATTGATCTTACAGTATTGTTCACATGTGGAATTGTCAAAAGCCAATCGAAATGTAATTTCTAGTGCCTGGTGAGTTAGAAAAGTTTTGTAATTCAGCTGTTTATAAAAAAGTTTTTAATAATTTATAATTTTAATTCTTTTTTTTATCTATTAAAAGTATTAAAAACATTAAGTATTTTACTAGCCAACCATTACAAAATATTTATCATATTTATAGTTTAATTATATAGATTATTAAATTATTTAACTATATATTTGTTATACTTATACATCAACTTTACTTTTTTAGGGAAAGTAATCTTATACTAGACTATAACATAGATGTTTATATTGTTCATCCAATGCATTGCACGAGTCAATTACTGGTAAATTAAAATGCCTATTTAAACAAGCAACCATTCTATATAACATATATTCTTTAATTAATTAATTAATAAAATATCACAAATTATAACATTTAAATATCTAAAAATCTAAATCTATCTAAAAAACTTATAAGTTTAAGTCCATATTAGTACTCCTGATTTATGTTTATATTTATATGTTTATTGGGTTTTATATAGCACAATATATATATATATATATATATATATATGTTTAAATGCAGTTGGTCCTCCCAGGTGCGGTTGTGTGGTTAATTTTGAGACATTGATATTGCATAAATCAATGTTCAGGATTAACAGTGATTAAAAAAACGTGTGGTGGCAATTTGGTCTTTTTTCATCTAGATCAAATTTAAGGTGTGTGTTTTTCCTTATTAAGGTGAGTGGTTTTCGTGGTTAAGGTGACTAGTTTTTGTATTGTGTAGCTTAAGGTATGTCAGGTGTTGAAAACTTAAGTGCGTCAATCTAAAGCTTTAGGTGCGTGATTTTCCTTCTTAAAGTGTGTGGTTTGTGTGCTTAAGGTGCGTCAGTTGTTAAAACTTAAGGTGCGTCAGTTGTTAAAACTTAAGGTGCGTTGGCCTAGAGCTTTAGGTGCGTGGTTTTTCTTCTTAAAGTGCGTTGCTTTCCTTCTTAAGGTGCGTGATTTGTATACTTAAGGTACGTCAGTTATTGAAACTTAAGGTGTGCCATTTTAAAACTGTAGGTGTGTGGTTTGTGTTCTTAAGGTACTTTGTTTGTGTGCTTAAGGTGTGTGGTTTGTGTATTTGATGTGTGCCATTTTAAAACTTTAGTTGTGTGGCTTGTGTTCTTTATAAGGCTCTTTGTTTATGTGCTTAAGGTGCATGATTTGTGTACTTAAGGTCGCCATTTTAATGCTTAAGGTTCTTCTTTTTTAGTTAACCACACGGAAAGCTGTGTGTGTGTGTGTGTGTGTTACCATAATTATATTTAATCATTTATCATATCTAAAATTCTTAATTCAACAATAATTAATCATACCATATAGTGTGATGGCATCCCGATTACCATTCCAAATGGATGGTCATAGGTCCAGACCACACTGGTGGGGGCATATATTCTTTGAACTGAAAATGTTTGAGTGGTTGGCGTGAGTGGTCGTGCACTCTTGTCCCTTAAGAGAGGTCAGGAGTTCAAACCCCCTCTTGTATGGAAAAACCAATATGGCCAGCACTTTACCCATTGCGAACGAGGAGTATGGTACTACTTTATAAAGAATCATGAGTATTTCAAAAAAAAAAAATCTTAATTATTACCCAAATTATCAACTATACTTTTTAATATAATATGAATTATATAGCTATTAATTTTATGATTTTTTAATATGTATATATATATATATATATATATATATATATATATATATATATATTGTGGAGTTTTATTTTTAAAAAATTATTTCAATATTACTATTCTTTTACAATTGAATAATAATATTGAACATTTATGTTTTCTCATTATGCATAGAAAAGACTATTTAGTAAAATAAATACCAATATATTTGTTTAATAAACTAAATAAATAACGCAGATACTAAATGAATATGGATTGCATAGTTCAAAAATATTCATAGATAAACCTAAACTCAATTACTCCATCAAGTAAACGAAGGTCAAGAGCTTGGTGAGTCTTTGAGTGATCAAAGACGACACGCAAAATTCACCTACAAAGTCTAGAAGAAATAAAGCATCTAAAGGGGGGAAAAGAAATGATCAAAAAGTGGGGAATTGAAAAGGGAAGAAAAAAAAAATTACTTATAATTAAACAAGGTAAAAATTAATTGACTTTTTGGAAGATGGCAGGAAATGACCGGCAAAAGATGTAGAAATTCTAGGCTGATTATGGCTTAGAAAAAGTGTCTAATTTGTTCTCCATGTGACCTGGTCACATCACTATTATTACCAAACAAACTTATAAGTTGTTTCCTTAATTAATTTCCTTAAAGATGTTTGCTTTTCCACATGATTTCCTCTGTAAACACATTTTAATTTTTTGCTATTTGGAGCAAATTTTTAATTAAGTATTGTATTTAATGGTGTTATACATATTGGCCCTGTTTGGTAAAATGGCTGTTAGTTAATAGTTATTTGCTGTTAGCTGATTGTGTTAATTAGAGGGTATAAATAGTTGATAACATTAGCTGATTGTAGAAAAGTGTTTGGTAAATTAGCTGTTAGCTGATAGTTGTTTGGTATAATTTCTTTTCTCAAAAAGCTAATTGAAAAAGTTGTTTGGAGTAGTTTTTTGAATTTTAGCCTTTTGGAGTTGCAAAAAGCTAACTAACCAAACATTTATATTGATATTTTAACTAAATTAAACAATTAATAGTGGTCAAATAAGTCAAAATTGACCTATAGGCTAATTTTTTACCAAACAAGGCCATTATAAGTGTTGTCATAGGTAATTAAACCCGGGATAAAAATGGTGTATCTACATTTTTAAAATTTCATCAATTTAGTCTCTGAAATAGTTTAAATGATAAAAAATTTAAATAATTCGATTATAAAATTGGTTGAAATTGAAATCTAGGGAATACATTAACAATTAGAAAATAATTGAAGGACCAACATGTTTATTTCCCCTAAATTATTTTTCTTGTATAGTCTGGAAGTGGCTAATATGGAGTTATAATTGTAGGGTTGGGAAACATTTTTCTTATATATTTATTGATTATCTATAAATTAACTAAATTTATCGTCTTTCTTGAGATGATAAATGATTTGGTAAAAAATTTTGGTCAATGTAACGTTGTCTAGAAAAGAAATAACAAAGGTTACACTATACATTTTTTACAATAAATTTGAGAAAATACAAATTTTAGTCCTTCGATTATAATACATGTATCAATTTTAGTCCTTCACTATTAAAATTTTCAAATTAGGTGCATGACTATTAAATTTGTATCACATTTGGTCCTTGACTATTAACATTTTCAAATTAGGCACATGACTATTCAATTTGTATCATATTTAGTCCTGCCGTTAAATTTTCTAATCAAATTTTCGGACAAGTCACCGGTGACCTGTTAATTTATTTAATTTTTTATTTTAATAATTTTTAAATTTTAAAAACTTTTACAAAAAAAAAAAAAATAACGCTGACCACCCCCCACCCTACTCCTTTGTTTCCTCCAGAGACAAATGATGGGGGGGGGGGGGGGTGTGGGGTGACCGGCATTCTCTTCCCCTCTCCTTCTTCATCTCCGTTGGAAACGTAGGAGGAAGGAGGAATGGAGAATGCCGACCACCCCACCCCCTCTTCCTTCGTCTCCGGCGGAGACGAAGGAGGAGGGGGTGGGATGGCCGCGTCGTAGTTTTGTTATTATTATTATTCTTTTTTTTTAAAAAAAAGGTTTTTAATTTAAAAATTATTAAAATAAAAATTAAATAAATTAATTGGTCACAGGTGATTTGGCCGAAAAATTTAACGGCAGGACCAAATGTGATACAAGTTGAATAGTCATGCACCTAATTTGAAAATTTTAATAATCAGTGACTAAAATTGATACATGTATTATAGTTGAGTGATTAAAAATGATATTTACTCCACTAAATTTCGTTTTACTTGCTTAAGGTAATTAAGTTAATTAAAACAGTTTTTTAATACATTTATAAAGTAAATTAAAGAGTTAATTCCATTTTTGGTCCTAGATTTATAGGTGGTAGACTACTTTTAGTCTTTTATTAATAATATTATTATTAAACATCCACATTTTATCCTAGTATATTATTGTAGCATAACCATTTTTTGTCTTCCGTCAACAAAATTGTTGAGATGTCGTTAAATACAAAGACATTTTGATCATTTTTTTTTATACAAAGTGAGTTGGCCCCAGTATATTTTTATGTTTTTTTTTAAAACTGTAATTGAAGATCGAAATGCCTTTGTATTTAACGGCATTAAAACTGTTTTCTTGATTTAGGACAAAAAATGGTCGTAACACAATAATACTAAGACCAAATGTGGATGTTTTAAGAGTTAATTACTGAAATGGTCCATTGACTATAACGAAATTACTGATTTGATTCTTGACTTTTTTTTTTTTACCAATTAAGTCTTTCGTTTGTTTTATCGTTAGACATCCGTTAGCTCGGGACCAAATTGGTAATTTTACAGTAGTCAAGGGACCATTTCGATCATCACATACATCATTTGTTAAAAACTGAAGTCGTATGTTAATTTAAAAAAATATACAACGTCGATTTTTTTATAAATGATGTCATATGCCTCAAATAATTAACTAACGTTAAAAGTGTTATTTGTAGCAGTGAATGTGTTGAAAATTGGGATGTTAAAAGAAATGATTAACGTCATTTACAAAATGATTATTAGGGATTTCCCTTAACGTCCATACTATCATTCTCTCATGTTCCCCAAATTCATTTACTTTGCTTATTCTGGTCTGCAGTACAGACATTATAATAACATTAGCCATTTCATATGAATTTCCTTGCTCGTCGGCAACTTTTAATTGGAAAACTTCTTTCTTTTTCCACTGTATATTCTGACAAGTCAAATTATAAAAATTGTTGCTTTAATAAAACATGTCAAAAAGTAAGAGCACGGCTTTAATGACACCAAAAGGTTGCCTACCATAAAAGTGTAATGGTGTCATTACATGGATATGACTGATTTTTATTATCAATTTTTGTCTCTCAAATAATAATAATAATAATAATAATAATAATAATAATAATAATAATAATAATAATAATAATGATGATGATGGTGATGATATTTATTTAAACTCTGAGTTTTTAAAATATTAATATTTTAATCATTTAAGTTTAATGGCTTAAATGATTTTTTTAAAGTTTTTATTTATTTATAAAATTTGAGAGAAATATTAATTTTTAGAGGTTATTAGTTCTATTAGTTTAATTTGAAGAGTCTCTCATGTTCATTCCTATTTGAAGGCTTTGAACCTTAGACCTTGTTGTAGTTAAGCGTGAAGCTAATTCCCAGTATCACTTTTTATTTGGTTAAACCACGAGGTGTCATGAGTAGGTCCTAACTGTTGCACTGGGTCGGTCCAATTAAAGGACAAAGTGCTGACCAGATTGATTTTTCTATACAAGAAAGCGTTCGAACTCCCAACCTCTCTTAAGGGACAAGAATGCACGACCACTCACGTCAACTAAGTTGGTTTAAGTCCCTCCATCATGATATTTAAACGGCAAATTATGCCGTGCAACCGTGTGCACCAAATTAGATTCATAATTTTTATACTATAGATTCATAATTTCTATACTATAGATTCATAATTATTGAACTCTATATTCACAATTACAAAACTCTATGTTCATAATTTTCAATGTTCATATTCCCAATTGTTGAGCTCTGTATTCACAAATCACTGAACTATATATTTATAATTTGATAACTATACAATTTATAAATTATGAATATATAGTATAGAAATTATAAATCTATAGTATAAAAATTATGAATCTATAGTATAGAAATTATGAATCTATAATATAGAAATTATGAATTCAACTCCGTGTGCACCTTACATAGTGCACACGGTTGCACAACATAACACTCCTATTTAAACAAGAACCACAATATATTTTTTTTTTGAACCAACCACAATATATAATATTTCTCAATTTTACTTAATGATTTTATTTCCAAAATTTTACTATCACGATTTGCTATTTTAATATTAAAATAAACTTAGACCATTATATGTGTGCATGTGTATATTATTGTATATACAATTCCACACATAGTAATATAATTTATAAATGTGATAGTAAAAATATAAGATAGATCAAATTTACTAATCAATAAGAGTCAATAAAGTTATATCTATAACATGAATTAAAAAATGTTAATTCAATTGCTTATTCTTTGTTAAAATGAATTGTTCATATTATTTTGATTTTAGTATTTTTATTATTATTATTATTTCTACTTTACCTTCTATTATATCATTACTTTTCTTAAATACTCTCACATTCTGTCAGTGTAAACTTTAGTAACGGAATATTTTGTAAACAAGTTCTTATTCTTAACTTACTCATTGATTTTCACAAGAGAGGTCTTATGTTCATCCGAATCAAAGTTGACATAATTGTAGAACATATACTATGAATATGTTAGACTATATATGAGAAAAATACAATATAAAAATTAACATTAACTTTGGTCAATTAATTAGCCAGACTATATACATAACATTCAAAGTTGAGCATTAAAGATTACAAATAAGAAACCTTGAAAATTATTTTCTTACATTTTTTAAACAAATCTAGGTTAAGTTTTTTTTTTTTTTTCATTTTTTGCATTTAATTAATCTTCTTTTGATTATTTAGAACAAGGCTCAATATTTTAATTATGTTTTTCCATTATTAGAAATGATTTAAATCATTATGGTATTAATATCTTTTTGTCTGTATTTCTATAATTGTACAATTATACATTACTTTACAAGTTTTGTACTATTATTTTTTTTATTGAACAAAACAATTCTTACATCATTAAAGTTGCGCACACACACACACAAGTAATGCTATCCACACATCCTAATATATCTCTTGACATGATACTTTTCATTTGATGATTTAGTCTTTGATAATAAATTAGTTGGTTCCCAATTCATGACACCTAATTGTTAGAAGCCATGTTATGATAGATTTTAGGTGGGGGAAGGTAAATTTTTTAAGGGAACAAAGCATATATATGCTTACATTCAAGTGAAAACCATTCATTAGTTCAGAACTGCGAATTTGTACATGAATGCACACAATCTTCTACAGGAATATGCAAACTCAGGGACGGATCTACAATGGGGGCAGCTGCCCCCACTCACCCCACCCCTACCCCATATATAGCTCTTGTTTGTATATATGTATATATAATACATGTTTTACATATAAATACAAGAAAACTTATGAAAGTAAACAATGGGTGAGTTAGATGAGTTGGTAAAACTACGTTTAAGGATAGGAAAGGCCTCTGGTTCAGATCCCTTAATTAATTATAATTAATGATTTTAACTGCTTCGTTAATTTCTTCTGTTTGGCTTTCAAAGATGTGGTTCAGATCCCATCGTTCTCACGTTCTCACCTAAGATGTGGTTCTCATTTAATCATATATATATATATATATATATATATATATATATATATATATATATATATATATATATATATTTCTTTATATATAACATTTTTTATATTAATAATGAGATGTGTAATTTATAATGTGTTTTCTATTTGAATATTTTATCAAATTAATTATGTTTCATATTTTGTTATGAATATTTTTATAAAGTTTTAATGTATTTTATTTTTCGTCTATATTCAACAAAATTTATGACTATATTTCTTAAGTGTTTCATTATTTTTCAAACTATCATGTTTTGCCTCAACTGAAAAAAATTTCTGGATCCGCCACTGTGCACACTTTAATTTTCCTCGCACACAATCTACCATGGACTAGTTTGTGTGCCCCATGTAATATATTGTGTGCATTCAGGTTGGTTCTCACCTAAGGGATGTTTCTCATTTGATCATTAACATATATATATATATATATATATATATATATATATATATATATATATATATATATATATATATATATATATATATATATATATGGTCAGGTTCCTGTGAGAACAGGTCTTCCCGTGCGGTCAGTGCAGTATACACCATTAGGTATGCATAAATGCACCACATAGTGTTCAAAAATACACCATTATGTGTGGTGTATTTTTATTTTTTTTTTTGTAGTGCATTTTTTGGCATTTCATTCTGGTGTATTCTCGAACACTGTATGATGTATTTATGCATACCTAATGGTGTATGCCGCACTGACCACACGGGAAGACCTGTTCTCACTGGAACCAATATATATATATATATATATATATATATATATATATATATATATATATATAGCGCCCATGAGAGAAATCAGAACGCATGACAGCCGTCCAAATGTCTAGATCAATGAATCAGATGTAATTTAAAAAAAATGACATTGTGGCATTTGTTTTTTGCCTTAATTGCCTTGATTTTTTTTTTTTTTTGTATTTTTAAAACATTTATTCCCATTATAGGGTCATACAAAACCAAACGCCAATATTGGTAATCATTTCAATTTCACCCTACTACCAAACATGTAAAATATTTTCACCAAAACTCATTACCATTACTAAGTATTTGATTTCAATTCTGATTCCGATACTCATGTGCGAACCAAACACACCCTATTTTATTTTCAACATTTTAATATACCACAATTTTTTTTTTATCTTAACATTTAATTAAAGTTGGACCATTATTGTGTGCATGTGTATATACCCACACACACTAATTAACAAACTTAATTACAGCCAATAAAGTTAGGCGTTTAACGTGAATTAAAAAAATGTTGGCGTAATTGTTAGTTGAAATGAATGATTCATATTATTTTGATTTTAGTATTTTTATTATTATTTTTCCTACTTTACTATCTATTATATCATTTACTTAAAAAAAATATATCCCTACGTTCTGTTAGTGTGAACTTTAGTAACGAAATATTTCGTTAACTATTTATTATATTTAACTTACTCATTGATTTGCATAAGGAATGTCTTAGGTTCGAAACTCATCTCAATCAGAATTGGCATAATTGTGAACATATACTATGAATATGTTACATTATATTAAAAAAAATATACAATATAAAATTTAACATGAACTTTGGTTAATTAATCAAAAATTCATTTATGTCAGAAGTGGCAACAAGAGGAAGCTTGGATCACGCCAAACTGGTAAAATTAATAGGGTTCTGTTTTGTAAAAATTATGCTTCGGTACTAGCTAGTGAGGGTGCTTCCATCTAAAACTGTTATTGCACCAATTAATCACACATTTATGTCACATGTCATATTTATGAATTCTTGAAATATTTACTTTTATAGAAAAATTGATAATATTGCATTGATATACAACATGATACTGAATTATATTTTGATAAATTCTGAAACTCTAATTTAACAATACACATTTGGCATTAAACTATTTGTGCGTGTGATAACTAGTATAATTTATAAATGTGCTATTATATGATAACTAGTATAATTTATAAATGTGCTATTATATGATAACTAGTATAATTTATAAATGTGATATTATAAGTACAAATTAGACCGAGTAAACATATGTAAATTATTATTTTTTTAAAAAAAAAATATTACGCTAGAAGAAGGGCTTGGACCTTCAACCTTGTGATAAACAGCCACACGTTCTATCCAACTAAGTTATTCCAGCTCATCATAATATTTATAATATTTACCACTTAAAAAAACACTGCTTAAATTTAACAAGTATAGAGATCAATAGAGCGCCGTTAGATACAGTTGATTGGACGATGAAGATTCGATCGCACGACCGCATTTGAGCGGATATATATATATATATATATATATATATATATATATATATATATATATATATATATATATATATATTGTTTATCTATTAGTTATTTTTGCTTGTATAAACTACACTTAATACTAATATAAAAGAGGTTGGTTTCTTGTTAAAATATTAATAAAGATAGAAACAAATATATTTATCTATTTGATTTTTGCTTGTATAAGCTTGCTAGAGTACAATGTTACTCGCATGAAAAATTGGCAATATCTTTTCAATTAAATCTTTCTCTGAAACTTTTTGTTTACAGAGTTTCACTTGCGAGAATGTACTATTTTTGTGCATAGCTGAATTATAGTTAGTTACTAACTTATAATCTTGAAACCTGAGATTAAGCTAGTCAAACTCTGTCTGAGGAAGGACAATTGATGACTAATGGTCGAAATGGTCCTTCAGGGACTTTCATAACATAATGGGGTCTTTTCAATCAAATATTCATTTTTAAGATCGTGGTTCAAGTGGTGATGTATGAAAATGAGAGCTTGTGCCTTATGGGCGTCAATGCTCTGTGACTTAGCAACAAAAGCTTGGTTCAATTTCTTACATGCCAAATATATTTCAATATCCAGAGCCCAAGTGAAACAATTGTTATTGTCGTGAGTGGGCTCAATAAATTCACATTTGTCAATGGAAGACATTATGTACAAGATCATCATTTGATGCAACTTTAGGAAGCAATGCGACAACATGGGAAAACCCACTATTTTGAATACATATTCAAACAGTAAATGAAGAAACATTTTTTTTTTTTTTGAAAACTAAATGAAGAAACATCATTCTACATAAATATGCATATATCTTATCATTCTAATGCAAACATAACATTCCGATGCAAACATAATAAGAATCGATTATGCATTCAATATCCAAAGTCATAGAACATACACATATACATATACACACGATTTGGCATATAACAACATGTCAACATGTATTTACCATTTCAAAGCATCACGGCATATGTAGACTTGTAGAGCCTAACTCATATACATGAATTGAACGATAATTTGTATTTATAAACTCATTTATTTACCCAAATTATTGACCATAGCTTGAGGTGGGGTTCAACTACTCACAAGAAGTTAATGAACATGAAGTATTATCACTCTAATTATCATAAACACACATATATAGATAATAAAATAAAATTAAAAAAAAAAGGGAGAATACTTATTTCGTAGAAACAAGAATTGAAGATTCCAATCCAAACTCATAGCCATACATACGTATAATATTTATACATAAAAATAGCATAGATCCCCATAATATAAAATGCACATGAAACAACTAATAATACCATTCACCGGAGATTACAGTGGTGAGTTGTGCTGATAACGTGTTGTAATTTGACCTTCCATTAGCCCAGTCTATCGGGGTTGTTGTACGATAACGTGTCGATTGTACATATGAACAAGATTGCAAAATGAAATGGAAGAGTAGAGAGAAAAGTAGAACACAAGATATATCAATCTCAAAGCCTCATCTTATTAATCTATCAAGATGTATATATATACAATACATTTTCTCAAGAGTTAATGAACAATTTGGTCCCTCAATTATTAGTGAATTGTCAATGTAGCCCCTCAATTGCTTATTCATCGATTTGGTCCCCGAAAATAATTATTTTTAGTCGATTTAGTCCCTCAGGCCGTCTTCCATCGATGATCGGAGGGACTAAATCGACTAAAAATAATTATTTTTGGGGACTAAATCGACGGCCGGAGGTACTAAATTGACTAAAAATAATTATATTGTTTTCGCGGACCAAATTGATGAATAAGCGATTGAGGGGCTACATTGACAGTTCGCTAATAATTGAGAGACCAAATCGTTCATTAACTCTTTTCTCAACATATTAAATGAATTAGAAAAAGGGCAAATGAAAAGTCTAAATATAATGGTCATCAATATATATATTTATAACATCAAATAACTACATTAATGCCACTAAATTTAGTGATCGGTTTTGCCACTACATCTATCTGATTTTATAATATGCTATCAATTTTCTAATAAAAATATCATATATGTTGGATGGCGCCTTCGAAGGTCAAGTCCAACATTCTGCCATTAAAATGTGATGTTAATTATTACACAAGAATTATGAAAAAATGAAGTTGTATTTTCGCTATTAATTTTAACTTTTTGTATAATAACAAGCTCTTATCCTAATAATATACTTTTGTGGTTTATATTGCACTGCACTATGCTTACTTCTCAGTGGGTCGATCACCCATCTCGTGGCACGCTTGACCACAGAGTTTCTTGGCACCCGTGACCTCAGCTCTGATACGAATTGTTGGATCCCAACGCTGCACTATGTAAAGCATGCTTAACCCTATAGTTCCTTGGCTATCTAGTTGACATATCCTACTTAAAACCAATCCGTGATAAGTAGGTGGACATTAACCATTTAATCACATTCCTTCATAGTAAGTCACATCGTCACGTCTCGAATCGAATAGGGGTTGAACTCGACCAACCTGACCAACGTAACACCCAACATATATCTTTTGTGTATTGCACTGATTTAAAATCTACTATACTAATAAGAGCCCAAGAGAGTTAGGCCTATAATGGGTAGAAAAAATGGCGGTCACAGATTTTAATAAAATGAATGGCTCAGATTGATTAAAAGATTGATCATATTTAAATTTTACACTAAAATTTCTTAAAATACCCACACACCGTTACTAATTCCGTTAAAATTTTAAGAATTGCCGTTAGTTCACCATTAACTTACTCATTGATTTCAATAAAAAAAAAAAAAGTCTTAGGTTCGAACCTCATCCCAATCAAAGTTGGCATAATTAGTACTCTATTTTACTCTTATTAAATTATATAAATAATAATTTAGTAGTTACAACAAAAAATAATACATATGCATTTCTTTAATTTAGAATTATGTGTTCACAATGTCTTTATTCAAAAAAAAAAAAAAAATTATTCATTATCAATAAGTTAAATAAGATAAATAATTTTATTAGTTATATTGTCTTTATTTTTCTTCAATATAAAAATTCTTTATATTCAAATTTATTAATTGATTATATTCGCTACATTGTCCTTACAATGTCTTTATTCAGTGAAAAATAAATTATTAATTATCAATAAATTAATTAAAAGAAATATTTTCATTAGTTATATTGTCTTTATTTTTCTCAAATGTAAAACTTTTTACATTCAAATTCATCAATTGATTATATTCACTACATTATCTATTATCTTTTTTTGTGCACTATTTTTCTAATTAAATATCAAAGTTATAACATAAAATAATGCTATATATTTATTTACCAAGTATTTTATTAATACCATGAAAAAATTAAAAAAATATAATTAATAAAGCCAACCATATTAACTACTTGAGAGATTTTGTGACAAAGAGAGTATTCAAATCACACAACAAGTGAAAACTACCTCGCAATGTCCTTGTTTGACAATCAGCAGTTAGCGGTTAACGTTAGCGGATTTGACCAGCGAATTTATTTAATTATTAACATTAGGTAGAAAAAATGACCGCCAAATTATTAAATCAAATGAATGGTTCATATTGTTCAGGTTTTAATTTTTTTTCTTTTAAGATTTTCTAATTTATCCTTAATTATATGATTATCCATTTAACTTTTCCGTTAATTCACCGTTAGTCTAATATAGAATTATAACTACACCATTAATCTAATTCTAATATTAAAGTCTTAATAGAACTTAACCACAAATCCTAATGTCGGAATCTCCTCAAACAATATTAGTATATATTTCATATTTTATGCCCTAATTTTTATTTGTTCTCCCTTATGTCCCGTATTTGGTTTCAACCATACCTATACAATTATTTTATTGACAATTATAATCAATATTGACTATATTATCTTGCATTTGTAAACTTAGAATTACCTATTTAACCTGCACGGGCTTAGCTCAATGGTTTAGTGGGTAGTATTTGGGAGAAGAGACTAAGGTTTGAACCTCGGCGGCGGCAATGCGTGAATTATGTCCAAAGTGGGCAGATTCCTTGTGCGTACCAGCATTTGGCCCTGTCTGCTGAACCATTGAGTCACCGTGATTTACAACTTCCCACAATGCTCTGTCGGGTCGGAGTGTGGGGGGCCCTTGGGGTTGGGGACTCAACCTTTGGGAGAAGAATTACCTATTTAAATACGCAAATTCAACCTTCAATTATCTATGCATGAATAATTTCAATATAATCTTGCCTTAATATACTTTAAAGTACTTATTTAAAAAAAAAAAAAAAAGCATTGGACATTATTCCAATCGCGCAATGCGCGTAAAAAATTAGTATTTAAATACGCAGTATATGATATCATACCGGATTGTGCAATACTTTCATTGAGCAAGCAAAATGTGAAAAATGTACATACATGTGTATACGTGAATGTGAAAAGTCGTTGCTTGGATACGCAAGTGGAAATTGCTTAAGAAGTCTAGGTTTATTACTTTATTATTATTCAAAAAAAAAATATTACAATATCATACATAAAAATGTCATATTTTAAAAATAGAAAACGATGTATTTATATATTCAATCACTTACAAATTTTATTTAAAAAATTATGAAATTCTCGTTCAATTTTTATTTAAAAAATAATTTTTTTCGGTACCACATTGCAAAATTTTATATGTTTATATCATTTTTATGGGCTACTTAAAATGTGTCTTCATAGGGTTAAGACATAACTTGGCGTAAGGTTATATGTTTGTTCGTTGTCCTTGCTAAACTGTACACCAAACACTTCATTGGACCGTACCGTACAATAATTGTAAACCCCAAAATCGACATTTTCGAAATTTATATGCATGGGATCTGACAAATATTTACGTAATTATATTTTAATACACTTGTCCTTACAATCTTTTCTTTTTATTAAAATGATGATTTATTATAACCTTAGTTAACGTTATTACTTCATTAGACAGCTTAAAACTTGGTGGTCCAATGGCACTAAATTGCTTTCTTATATGGTTGGAGGTTTTGAGATCGAGTCTCTGTGAAGAAACAGAAAAACTGCATTGTGCGTGAGACCGTCTCACGGGTTGGATGCATTATAATAAAGTCTGCATTGTGCGTGAGACCGTCTCACGGATTGGATGCATTATAATAAAGTCAGTAGTATTCAAAAAAAAAAAAAAAAAAAAAAAAAAAAAAAAAAAAAAAAAAAACGCGTGAGACCGTCTCTCGAGTCGAATCTTTGACTGATATTAGTACTAGGCAATCCGTTACAAAATTAGTGTATACTCTATAACCCCTTTAAATTGTTTAGTAGTTCAGGGAATGCATTTAATTTTATTTTTTAATTATTGAAATGACTTTGAAACAACCCTAAAACAACTTTGGAACATTTTATGAAATTTTTATTAGTTGTTTGGGAGGAAAACGTGTTAGAAACATGAAACACACACCCATTTTTAATTTGTGCATCATATATATGACTTTTGAGTGTGGATAGGCTTTAATTTAATGATGTAATTATAGCGGTAATAAGAGTTTAGTATTTGATAGTTATAACATTATAAAGTTGTAGAGAAAATTTCAATTTTGGTCACATGATTATAAAGGATCAAAAGACGATTTTGCCCCTTTGATTATACACTAAATGTTTGATTAATTTTTTCCAGTCAAATTTGACCGTCAATTCAGCCGGAATGATCAAAATTGACAAATATTACATAGTCAAGGTACTAAATTGACACTTTTGAAAGTCAAGTGCTGAAATTAACAATACTCCTATAGTCATGTGATCAAAATTGAAATTTTCTGCATTGTCTTACCAAATAAAATTAATGTTATTTTAAAATTACAAATTCTTATATAATGTATAAAATTAATGAGAGTCGGCTCTACAACTTCTATTTTTCTGATTCAGAAAATGGACCTTAAATTTATTAATTTGTGATAGCTTTAATAGCCTATTAGATTGCACTTATATTTAATATAATAAGTTGTTCAAATTTTTTTTAAACAATAAGTTGTTCAATATAATCTTAGAGAAACTTTAAGAGTAAAATTTGACTATTATAGATAAGCACATTGTGGTTTGATGGCATCATCCTTATTTTTCATAAGGTTTCAAGTTCAAGTTCTACCCCAATTAATGTTGGCATAGTAGGAAAATAATAATTTTACTTTTATTGTTTACAAAAACATAATCTCCTTAACTTTCTAATTATAATAGCCAATATTCTTATTATTATTTACTAGGTATTTTTACACTCAATGCACGAAGGTTTAAGCTCAATATTAAAATCTGTTAACATTATTGAAGAAAAATAAAAATATTTATCAATAAAAAATTTTAAAATATTATTTTAACCCATCATCAAAGTTATACATGTGAAAATCATATATTTTGAAGAAAAAAATATGCAATTTAGTAAATATTATAAATTAATTATTTCCATATGTTTATACTAAAAAAAAAGTAATTTAAATAATAATTGAGCCAATAATTTTTGGGATAAAATTAATATATAATGACTAATAAATTTAGTGTGGTTAATTATTTAGATTGTCATAATATTTGATTTAATTATATTTTTTTTAAATAAAATGATCAATAAATTCTTTAATTACTTATAACATGATACTGACGGGATTATAACAAAATAATGACAATATTGTCAAGTTATAATGTAATGTACAACATTTTAAACTCAATGTATAAATTTATTAGCACTAAAAATAACGGACAAAAACTATATATATATATATATATATATATATATATATATATATATATATATATATATATATATATATATAAATATAACATGAATTCACACTAATGGATTCTAGCTTGAATCACTTTGAGAATGAAAGATGGAGATGTTTATTGATGGGAAGTTCATCTTGAGTTCAACAGAGAAAAACGGAATACATTGTAATGAAGAAGAAGATTACAGAGAGCAGAAGCTTAAGCCTTTAATAGGCAGTTATGGAACAGTAATAACTAACTAAGGGAAGAAGACTAAAAAGCCCTTGCATGCAGCTTGATTATAATTGTTGTGGCACTTTATAACACTTCATCACCCCCCCTTAAGCTGGAGAATGAAGATCCTGAAGACCCAGCTTAGCATGGAAAACATTGAATAGAGGTATGGGCAGTGCCTTAGTGAAACCATCTGCTATTTGTTTGCTTGAAGGAATACTCAACAGTTTTATCACACCTTCATGGACCTTTTGCCTCACCACATGGCAGTCAATTTCTATGTGTTTAGTGCGTTCATGGAACACATGGTTCTCCCCAATTGCCACAGCTGAATTATTGTCACAAAATAGAGGAATGGGATTGCTGCTATCCACTTTCAGATATGCCAACAAGTATAATAGCCATTGCAACTCACAAACAGTTGAAGCCATGGCCCTGTACTCTGCTTCAGATGAAGATCTTGACACAGTAGCTTGTTTCTTTGTCCTCCAAGAGATAAGAGAGTTGTCTAGGTAAATGCAGAATCCTATGATTGATTTTCTGGTCTCTGTACATGTAGCCCAGTCTGAATCAAAGAATCCTTGCAACTTAATCTCAGAATCTGAAGCATAGAACAAGCCTTTTCCAGGAGAACCCTTGAGGTATCTCAGAATTCTATGAGCTGCAACCAAATGTGTACTCCTTGGTTGATCAACAAACTGACTTAGCTGCTGGACAGAATATGATATATCAGGCCTGGTGTTGGTTAAGTAGAGAAGCTTACCAACTAGCCTTCTAAAACATTCAGGGTTATCAAGTAAGGTCCCTTCATCACTGGTTAATTTCATCCCTGTAATACAAGGTGTCTTGGCAGGTTTAGCATCCAAGAACCCATTTTCTTGTAATATTTCTAGAGCATACTTCCTTTGACACAGATTGATGCCATTTGGAGTTCTGATTGCTTCAATCCATAGGAAGTAGTTTAACTGGCCAAGATCTTTGATCTTGAAAGACACATCCAGCATATGTTTCAACTTCTTGATTTGACTAGAATCTGTTCCTGCCACGAGAATATCATCTACATATATGAGCAAAGCCATAAAGGAATTATGTGAGCTCTTAGTGAATAAGGAAGGGTCAGCTTGAGACTGTTGGAACCCATTATCTAGTAAGGCCTTTGTGAGTTTGACATTCCACTGTCTGTTGGCCTGTTGCCATAAAGAGACCTCAGCAATTTGCACACTTGATTGGGCTTGTCACTCTTGAAACCTGGAGGCATCACCATGTAAACATCCTCATTTAGGTCACCATGTAGAAAGGCATTGTTGATGTCAAGTTGTTGAATGTCCCACCCTTTAGCAACAGCCACAGCAAGAAAGGTCTTGATAGTAGTCATTCTTGCCACAGGAGAAAAAGTCTCTAAGTAGTCCACCCCAAGCTGTTGAGTATAGCCTTTTGCAACCAATCTAGCCTGGTATCTCTCAATTGTCCCATCTGCTTTATGCTTTATCTTGTAGACCCATCTACATCCAATAGGAGATTTTCCCACTGGTAAATCAGTTAGAATCCAGGTCTTTGTCTGAGTCAAGGCATCTATCTCTGCTTGCATGGCTTTCTTCCATTCATCATGCTGCACAGCTTCATGATAAGATTGAGGTTCTTGTGTGATTGTGGTGGATGTAACACAGAATTTCTCTATAGGATGAGGAGAGGTTTTCATAGAGTACTCTCTACCTATCATGGAGTGACAATAGTAATCATTTAGCTTGCAGGGAACAGCTCTTACCCTTACTGATCTTCTAGGCTGTAATTAGCTAGTGTGGTCCTGTGAGTGACTATGGGAACCAATTGGATCACCCAATGTCTCATTATGCAGCCCAGAGTTGTCACTTACTATGTGACTATCTAAATCACCATCATTTTCAGTATTTCTGCAATACACTTCATGTCTGGAATTGTTGCTGTCTGTTGCAGTTCTAGGACTGACATTTCTCATAGGCCATCTCACAGGTTCTAGGGGGGTGACTTCTGCTTCAATGGATGTGGGAATCATAGGTAGAGAAGGATTAAGCTCCTCATTCACAGAACTCAGTGGAGATGTTGTCTCTGATTCCCTGAAAGGATAAACTTGCTCATGGAATTTTACATCTCTAGAAACAAAAACACTTTGATCAGCAAGGTCATATAAGATATAGCCTTTTACATTGGCAGGAAAGCCTAGAAAGATACACTTCCTTGCCCTTGATTCCATCTTATTTCTTCCCTGTGGAACAGTGGCACCAAAACATAAACACCCAAAAATTCTGAGTTGATTATAATCAGCCTCTTTTGACTGACTGTTCTTCTCCAACTTGCACTTGATTGTTATAAGTGGCATTAGTCTGAGCAAACTCACTGCATTTTTGACTTATTGATCCCTTGATCTTTCTTTCTAGCTTTAAGGTCATATTTAGAACCCTTTCCATGTCTGGAAGGGGGTCCATGACAAGGACTCCAGATTTAACAGTTTCATAATCTTCGTTTAAGCCTTCTAGAAACCGGATTATCTGGTCTTCCTCCCTTTGTTTCTGCATTCTACTCATGAGAGTGCAAGAACACCTAGGCACACACTCACATAGGAGTAAAGGCCTCAAAGCATTTATTTGTTGCCATAGAGCATTGCTCTTTGTAAAGTATTCATTAACACTCATGTTTCCTTGAACATTTCTAATCATTTCATTTTGAATTTCTGAAATTCTATGGGGATCGGATTGGGAATACCTCTTCTGTAAACTATTCCAAATGTCCGATGCCTTGTCATGATACATGACTCCATCAGCAATGCTAGGGTTTACAGACCTCAATATCCAAGAACATACAATCCGATTGCACCTTCTCCAAGCTGCAATCCTTGGATCGTTCTCTTCAGGAATCGGAATAGCTCCGCTAACAAATCCAAATTTGTTCTTCACATCCAACGCAATTCTCATTGACCTACTCCAAGAGGCGTAGTTGAGCTCGGTGAGTGGAGGTGAAACTAAGCTCAAATTCGGATTCTCTGTAATATGTAGATACAGAGGATCATCAAAGTCCTCAATCCGTTGATTCAAAGAAGGTTGATTCGGATTTGACTGAGCTCCTGCATTTTGCGTCTGGTTCGAATTCCCGTCGCCGATTGGTTCCATCACAACTGCTGCGGCGTAACTTCGGTGACGCTCTGATACCATGATGGATTCTAGCTTGAATCACTTTGAGAATGAAAGAAGGAGATGTTTATTGATGGGAAGTTCATCTTGAGTTCAACAGAGAAAAACGGAATACATTGTAATGAAGAAGAAGATTACAGAGAGCAGAAGCTTAAGCCTTTAATAGGCAGTTATGGAACAGTAATAACTAACTAAGGGAAGAAGACTAAAAAGCCCTTACAGCCAGCTTGATTATAATTGTTGTGGCACTTTATAACACTTCATCACACACGTATAATATTTTTAAATTTAGATTATTGTATAATTTTTAACATTCATATGGTTTCAGTTTGTCTTTTTTTTTTTTTGTTTACCTCATGAGGTACGTTCATGCATGGTCTATGGGGCAAGGAACCAATTGTTATACCATGGACCAGGGTCCACCTTACAAGGTAAACTCAAATCTATAAAATAATTTGTCGAAGGGAACCAATTAGATGTACAAAAAAAATGATAGAACACATTAGTGAGAGGTATAAATATATTTTGTTTTTAGAAAAATAAAATGAACCGATTTACAAGAAAAGTTGAATGGTGTCTAGACATTGGTCCGGCTATGATTGTATATCAATTAAAGTAATGAATTGATTTTTTTAATTTCTATTATTGTAACTGGATTATTTTTATTTAGGTACAATTTAATAAGTAGCTTTATGTGTAATAATAATTGTTGTAATTATTGATGCGTACGTGGGTACGTCTAAGTAATTATGTAAAAACTATATATAATGTCTATATTATTACAATTAAATTTATGATGCAATTAATTTGTAACAAAATCAATGGAAATTTACCCAATATTTTATGTCACTGTATCTTATATTCAGTAGAATTGTACCTCTTGCTTTATTAGAAATATTACGAGAGGGTTTCACCATGTAAAAAAAAAAAAAAAAATTGGCCCTATAGCCAACTTCGGCTTGTCTGACCACTATTAGCTGTTTGATTTGGTTAAACAATCAATATGAGTATTTGATTCATTAGCTTTTTGTAACAACTTATTGCTTAAAAATACTAAAATTCAAAACGTTGCTCAAAACAGTTCTTTCGATCAATGTTTTGAGAAAGTTATTTTGTATGTAATTAACTATCAACTAACAATTAATTTACCAAACATCTTTCTATAACTAACTAATGTTATCAACTAGTCAAACTCATTAACTCAATCAGCTAAAATCTATTTACCAAACACCCTGTCATTTTGTTAATGTATAAGTTATTTTTTCTAAACCTAATTTACCTATGCAACTATATATGCTATATATAAATATATATTATGTTTTGTAAATTAATCTCAATGCAATGTCTTGTTTAAGTGATATTTGATCATCATGGATATACCTCAGATCACATGATGGAAAAAATTATTATATGATGCTAAGTATAACATTAACTCATATATATATATATATATATATATATATATATATATATATATATATATATATATGTACGTGTGTTTACTCAACTCTTTGTAATTCATTGCATATACCCACGAAATCTATAATTTGATTGACATAAAATGTATTATTACTACTAATCATTTGGTTTAGTCTCTAAAGAAGAGACTGAAGCCTGCGGTGGCCCTCTCATGAGTACACCTAAAATTATTGCTGCTTAAAAAAAAAAAAAAAAAAAAAAACAAAAAAAAAAACAAAAAACAAAAAACAAAGAGCAACATTTTTTAGTACTATTATCATATTGATTCTATATATTACATTGTAGTATCTGTTTAATATATTTTCTCAATCAATTATATATACCTCAAAGAATCAGTACCTCACCACTAGGGTTTGATCTTATGACCACCCCTCAAAAAAAGTCACAGAAGTGTCAATTGAGCACAAGATACTTGGCCAAAGAACAACGTTTTAGATACATGCGTTCACAAGAAATCAAATGTATGTTTGGATCAAGCACTTACTACTATGTTGTTTATTGGGGGTCAAACTCGTGGCCCTGATACCCCTTGTTAGGGTCAAGCGCTTGCTACTACGCCAAAAAGTTATAGCTGGTAGTGAAGACGTAACTTTATTTCCTTGTACCACCACATTGTCAAGATGCATAGTGCTAAATTTAGCATATCAAGTCTCCGTTCAACCAGGGCCGTATTTTAACTTTTTGTGGCCCTGTTCTGATAAATAAATGTGGCCCTACTAAAATAATAATTTTTAAAATCAATATATGCAAGTTTGGAACCTTTGACCTCCAAGTGAAAATACACTAAATACACATTCTTACCATCTCTTCATAAAACCTTTTTAGATTTAATTGAAAACTTTTTATTTTTATTTCTAAACTAGTTAGGTAAAAATTAAATATTAGACCTCTAAAATTTGGGGCCCCTCTAAAATTGGGGGCCCTGTGCGGTAGCCCAGCTTGCACAGCCTAAAATCCGGCCCTGCGTTCAACTATATATATAGTCATAAATAAATAAATAAAAAGCTTAAGCTCAAACTCAACTTGATTATTTAAACGAGTCGATTCATCAAGTTCAATTTGATACAATTCGGACCAAAATTTGAGCAATCAACTTACAAGTGACTCGACTTGTTTTCACCCGGTCCCCCTACACTTATACGGGTCTCAAAGGGTCAAATTAAAACTCGTTACCTTGAAAAACAGTGTTTTCTTGTGCACCAACCAATTTTTCCTCATTGTAGTTAATGTTTGATTAAGATAACAAGTATTAAAAAAGGTTGTCTATTTGATCACCTGTTTCAGACACGCATACTCTTAAAATAATAATAATAATATTTGTATTTAGAAACCCCATTTCCGAGTACGTGAGTAGACAAAAGAATTGTATGACAATATGTATGGTTAATTAAGCTGAGAAGAAATTGAAAAAAATGGCACACACAAACCCCACCATTATATTATATATATATATATATATATATATATATATATATATATATATATATATATATATATCTGCGTTCCTGTAAGGATTGAGGAGGCGAGGGAGTAATCAAATCAAATCAAACCAAAATCAAAAGAGACAATAATTCAACAACATATACAGCATTATGGGCCATCACTGTTGCGGCAAACAGAAAGTGAAGAGAGGCCTTTGGTCTCCTGAAGAAGATGAGAAGCTCATCAAACACCTCGCCACTCATGGCCATGGCTGTTGGAGTTCTGTCCCCAAACTTGCAGGTACATCTATCTATCTATCTATCTTCCATCAAATCATGCATTTTCGTAAGACCGTCTTATAGAAGATCAATTATTCCTCCTCCCAGCACCTATCAGTCTTACATATTTGATAGCACTTGTCAGAATTAAGCATTTACCATTACGCCAAAAGCTATAGCTCACTACCGCCATCACATTTTCAAGAGGCAGGGTTGGAATTAGCCCTTCACGGACTTCTGCCCAAACAATCCTCTAGTGACTAATTGCTGAACTTGTCCTTTTACCAGCCTTTGCCTAATTGCGGGTGGTGTGCATCAAAATGTGACGTTAACCTGCAATTATAAAGAAATATAGTTATTAGTTATAGTTTTTTAGTCGGATCGGAGGCTTGAAGGACCAGGTCCAGTATCAGCATTTGATTGTGAGAATTTGAAAATTTTCAGGGTTGCAGAGGTGTGGGAAGAGTTGCAGATTGAGGTGGATAAATTACCTGAGGCCGGATCTGAAGAGGGGATCATTCACAGACCAAGAAGAGAGGACAATCATAGATGTTCATAGGATTCTGGGCAACAGATGGGCACAGATAGCCAAACACTTGCCTGGGAGGACTGATAACGAGGTCAAGAATTTCTGGAATTCTTGCATCAAGAAGAAGCTTCTTGCACAAGGCTTAGACCCCAACACACACAATCTCCTGTCCTCTAGTCCAGCCAAGAATCCCAAGATTAACAAAAACAACAAACCCATCAATTCCCAACATTTCACTGTCGACCAAAACTCCCCTCCCAAAGATGAACTCCTCCACATTCCCCTAGACTTCAAAGCCTCCATTAATGCAGCCCTCACTTGCATTCCTAGCGCTAATAATGAGCCCCATAAGCATTATTATCCCTTAAAATTTAAATATGGTCCGACGGGTGGCTACCAGTACCAAAACCCATCGATGGGTTTTGGTACGAGCTGCTCTTCGGTCGAGAGCACTTCAAACAACCTCTCCTTTTCTCCTTCTTCGTCTTCCTTGAACCCCGGGTTGGGAGCCATGAATGTGGAGAATTCCATGTGGGGAACCAGCCCGTTTGAACCGCAGGTCGGACCGGACCGGTTTGTTCATCAACAACAACAACAGGAAATGTACAAGGTTAATAGTACTGAGTTCTGTAGCAATAATGTGCAGAATATGGAGATGGTGAACACCTTTGACGACAGCTCTGACTTTGACTTCGACTTTGGGGATGATTCTGCACTGTTGCCCTTAGCAGTGTACTGTGATGCCAATTCTATGGATCAACTTACATGGGATAATTGCTGATTTTGTTTTGGTTTTTTTTTTTTTTTTTTTTTGGGTATGACATTCTAGGAATTGAGCATTGACAATTTAATTAGTTTGATACTTGATAGGTTTGTGTATTTGATCTGATTGTTTACATTTAATTTCATAGTTAAATTGAAAAAATATAGATATCTTAAACCATGCATATTAGTTTATTATTACTATATATCAAATTTTAAATTCAACATTGTGAGTACAAAAAGCTTGGACTTTTTATTTTTCACATGGAAAAGAAGATATAGGGGGTGTTTGGTAAATAGTGTTAGCTGATAGTTGTTAACTGATTGGTTAGTGGGTTTGACTAGTTCATAATATTAGCTGATTGTAGAAAACTGTTTGGTATATTAGTTGTTAGCTAATATCTGATTACATTCAAATGACTTTCTCAAAAAGCTGATCAAAAAAGTTGCTTTGAACAACTTTTTGAATTTTAGCATTTTGGAGCAAATTAGTTGTTACAAAAAGCTAATTAATCAAACGAACGCTCATATAGTCATATGAGGGCAAAGTGAGAGTAAATGTGCTCTTGTATACAGTCAAATGAATGAGCCCCCTGGTGCTCGTGCCCGTGTTGGACTTACTGGACTAACTATTGCCGAGCACTTCAAAGATGCTGAGGGTCAAGATGCGCTTCTCTTTATCGACAACATTTTTAGGTTTACCCAAGCCAACTATGAAGTCTCTGCTTTGCTTGGGTGTATCCCATATGCTGTCGGATATCAACCAACTTTGGCTACCGATCTTGGAGGCCTTCAAGCTAAGAACGTATCACAACTACTAAGAAAGGTCCAATTACATCTGTGCAAGCTATTTATGTGCCTGCTGATCCTGCTCCTGCAACAACCTTTGCTCACTTGGATGCCACAATTGTGTTGTCCCGTCAGGTTGTCGATCTTCTTGCACCATATCAAAGGGGAAGAAAAATTGGGCTTGTTGGTGGTGCGGGAGAGGGGAAAACTGTGCTTATTATGGAACTGATTAACAACGTTGCCAAAGCTCATGGTGGTTTCTGTGTCTTCGCTGGTGTTGGTGAGCGTACTAGAGAGGGTAATGATTTGTACAGAGAAATGGTTGAAAGTGGTATCAGAGCGAGACGTACTTATATTGTTGCGCGTTATGGTGGGATCCTCAGGGGGGTGAGGATAAGCACGTTGGCGTGAGGGGTGCGCACGTGCTGATGACGGCTCCACTCCGTTGGTCCGCAGGGGGCGGATGAGTCCTAGCGAGGAAAGGGGACTCGGGTGGCCGCCAGCTTAGTCGGACTACTCTTCGTGAGATGTCCAGGCGTTTGCGACGCGTATGCAATATTTAGTATGGCAATACTTGGGCAGAGGTCATCTCCCCCTAGCACGAGGGCGTGCTAGATGTTAGGCGGATGAGAGTCTCATGGACTGTTTTTCCGTGACCGTGTTAGACCCAAAGAATGTGTAAACGGCCAACTGGTTAGCAATGTCATGCAGGTGAAGGGGGTGTCAATAGCGTTAAGGGTTGTTCTCCCTTAGACGCTAAGGTCTTGCCGAGTTAGACACGCCGACCCGATTAAGTTTGGGAAGTTTGTCGCTAGTCTTGGGCTTGACTATGAAGGGGACCGATGAGATTCGAATGGCACAACTGGTTGGGAGCTGTTGTCGCTTCCCTGATGAGCCCATGGCAGGGCGAAACCAGATTGGCTTGTATGTGGGTAAAGGTTGATCCGCGGGGTATGAGGGGCCCCGGGATGCCGCACAGGCGTTGTGCATTGCACCGGACTCTATGCTCGTGTCAAAGTGGTACTAGAGTGGGACGTACTTATATTGCTCGATCAAAGATGGCAGCTCTCGGTTCTGATGATGGCTCTGATACCAGATGAAGATTGTAATATCTGAATGACTCAATAACAAGTCTGTACGGGAGAGTATATGAGTACAAGAATATAAGACCTACTACAAGACAAACACTATTAGGGATAGACTTCTAACAATATTGATGGTTTAATCAAGTCAAACAGCTAGTAGTGATTAAATAAGTTAAAATTGGTTGATAAGCTAACTACGTTACCAAACATATCATAATTGCTAAAATGTTGAATAAATTTGAGCCAAACGACCCTACGACGCAGAATTTGCCGCTAGTAAACACCAAAGACCTTATGCGGGATTGAGGGTTGTTAACAATTTTTACACTAAATGTGTTGGTATTATGAAAAACGACGCAACCTAATTGGAAATGATAACTACGCATACAAAAACTTGATGATGATAATATTACAGAATAATGGTGCTTAATTCGATCTAATTGGCAATTGTTATACGGTGGACCATGCTTTAAAAATGACGTCGTTTCTTTGAGTAAAGAAATGTCGGACTTTATATTTAACTATTCTCGTATGATGTGTTCAAAATAAAATGAAATTACAGTTTATCTAAAATTAAACTGAATAACATATCTCACATATTGAGTATATATTGCCAAACGAAATTATAGTTGAATTAGAATGATACTTTAGTCAGGGGCACATCCAGACATCTTCTCCAGTGGAGGCGAAAGATTAAAATTAATGAAATATTTTGGAAAACAAAAATGAAACACATAGAAATCGAGTCATAAATATTGTTGACTAGAAATGAAAAATCAATATACATCAAGATTAAACAAATGTTTAGAACAAAATATAAAACATATTTTATTAGCAAAGGAAAAAGAAAAATACAAAAGTATTATTGACTGAAGATGAAAAATCAAAATACATCAAGATAAAAAAAATGTTTAAAACAAAATATAAAACATATTTTATTAGCAAAGGAAAAAGAAAAATACAAAAAAAAAAAAAAAAAAAAAAAAAAAAAAAAAAAAAAAAGAAGAAGAGAGAAAAGTCACCTATAAGATTCCACCATCAATATAGTATGAAATAATGGTTTTATGCCCGCACAAGCTTAGTCCAATGGTTCAGTAGTAATATTTGAGAAAAGAAATAATGATTTTACCATCTAAATCAAATCAACAAAATATAATACATTATTTATTGAATTTAAAGGGTCAATTTAACACTTATTTATATAAAATAAAAATAACTCCGGTTTTTTTTTTTTTTTTGAGAGGAAAATTACTCCGGTTAGTACTACATAAATATCAGGACATTCTCTCCCTTTCAGTGATGGTGTCAAATCGAAGCATTCATCAGAAAGTTAATCAATTGCATATAAAACAACAATGATTTTGTCTGGAACAGCTTTCCAATTCTTTTTATTACTCACGTCTACGGTCGATTTGAGTTTTCGAGAAAGTATATATACATTTTCCATTCATGTTAAAACACCTCTTAACGTAAAAACATGCGTACTTTTTTAATAATGTACAATAAATTCTTTATAAATGTACAATAATTATTCAAGCTCTGTGATTACAACATAAATACACTGCACACATAAATGCACGAAAATTACTACAAAAATGCACGTTGCATTCATGTAGTGGTCACAGAGTTGGAGTAGTTATTGTACATTCATGTAGAATTTACCGTGCATTACTGAAAAAGTCCACGTGTTCTCACCTGTAAATAAATCTATATATATATATATATATATATATATATATATATATATATATATATATATATATATATATATAGGTGATCCAGTTTCGCCAAGAGTCACTGCAAAGGTAAATCGTGAGTCATGCAAGCATTCTACTAGTTAGACCATAGGCCTTTTTTCTTATTCATGTGGGGGTGTTTAGCAAATAGTTGTTAGCTGATAACTGTTAGCAGATTGGGTTAGTGAGTTTGACTAGCTGATAGCATTAGTTGGTTGTAGAAAGATGATTGATTAATTAGTTGTTAGCTGAAAATGACCTTTAAAAGTATAATTTATTTTTTCACAAAAAGCTTATCGAAAAAGCTGCTTTGAGCAACTTTTTGAACTTTAATTAGCGTTTTGTAGCAATAAGTCGTTAAAAAAAAATGATTAACTAAATATTCATATTGATTGTTTAACTTTAACTAATGGTCAAACAAATCAAAATTTAACTGATAAGCTAATTATGTTGTTAAAGAACGCTAAATGTGGAGAGAGATGTCATTGGTAGTCTCTTTTAAAAATATGTTGCAGACGTTCTCTCTATATACACGCACAAGTTAGTTTGGTTTGTTTTAATTAGATTGCCTTTCGTTTCGTGACAGTAAACAATGTACTTTTATTCTTTTTTTTTTTTTTTCATTTCTGGTTTTATGGGATAAATAATGGTGTTTGTTGATACACCAAAAAGTTGGAATTGGATTTTGTATTACGATTTAATTGTGTTTGTCCACTAAGGAGAAGGAGAAGAAGAAGACGCTTCAATTATGAGAAAATAAATACACATCAGATAAAAGTTCGAAAGGAATTTGACAATTGATACCTCCAAATCAATAGAAAAGAAAGAAAAGATACACATGTAAGTAATTATGTCAATTATATTTAAAAAAATAATAATAATAACGTGTTAAAAGTAAAATTTATATTTCTTTGTTTCAAGTAAATGGATCACATATTTGAAATACCACTTCGAGATGGCGAATGGGCTGAATCATGCATTGGGCTAGCTTAGTCTAATAAGTAAAACAACGCCGTTTTTGCATCTGTGTGCACCATACATGATGCAAAGTATAATTTGCCGCATAATCAATTATGCACCACTGTGCACGATATAATATGCAGTGCGAAATGGCATCGTTTTCGGACCGTGGTCCACACACAATTGTGTAGACCACGATCCACGCAATAACTATTGGGCTAGCCATGACTTGTACATTAGAATTTGATCAAATCAAAGATAAAATTAATCCAATTATTTTACGTATTTTAATAGAGAAAATTTCAATTTTGGTCCACTGACTATTGCACTTGTGTTAATTATAACACTTGACTTCCAAAACTGTTAATTTAGTACCTTGACTATGCAATTTTTATCAATTTTGGTCACTCCGACCAAATTGCCGGCCAATTCTCGCTGGAAAAACTTAATTAATCAATTAATATTTAATCTGAGGGGTAAATTAGTATTTTTAATTAGAGTTAATACCATCTGAGGTCCTCCGAGTATAGTGGTTTTGCCACGTTTAGTCCTAAACTTTTAAATTGACCATTTATGGTCCTTCGACTTTCAAATTTAACCATTCGTGGTCCAAGTTAACCACCTATGGTCCTTCAAGTTTCGAAATTTAACCAGCCGTGGTCCTCTTGAAAGGACCATGGTTGGTTAAAATTTAATAGTTAAAGGACCATAGGTGGTTAACTTGGACCACGAATGGTTAAATTTAAAAGTCGAAGGACCACAGTTGGTCACTTTGAAAGTTTAGGACTAAACGTGGAAAAATCACTATACTCGGAGGACCTCAGATGGTATTAACTCTTTTAATTATGACAGTCTTCCCACCGTTCTTGCTGAACCTAGCGGAGTGAGATGTACGACATTTGTTATAATTCCGACGAGATTCTCCAATGGCTGTGGTTCTGAGGACGCACCCCATAATGAAATTGATGAGCGAAAATAGATGAATCCAAAACTGAGTAGATGAATTCAGTAACTGGTTTTGCTACTGCATTTATTACAGCTTAGCTCTTGCTCTTCTTCATCACAAACATAAACAAACAATTTTATTGCTCATATCTACACATTAAATTAAATTAAATATATATGACGGTTGGAGTTCGGTTCCCCGGAGCCGGAACCTGCCCCATTGATTTCATCGCAGAGAGATTGAAGCCGGTCGATTGTGCGAGCCGTTGGCTGAGCTTGTGTGCCGCCATTAAATCCGGCGAATGGGTCAAATTTATCGTCAGATAAGCAGAATGAATGAGGTGTAATGGCTCGGAATCCTTCCATGTTAATAAAACTAATCATTCGTTGGATTTGCACTGACAACGGAGTGGTCGGATTCGCGTCGTCGGATACTCCAGAATCACGACTCACAACAGACGGACAGAAACGAAGAAATGGAATAGGAAAATTAATTTGGGGATTCTACAATACATACATTAGGGCTTAGGTATAATTAGAGGTTTGAATTTCAATTCCTAACCATTGAAGTGTTCGAGGGTTGATGAACAAGTATGGAATCCATGGGAACAGTAGAGTGAAGGTTTCATCGTCTTCTGCAATTTTCTTGTTCTGGGCAGCGCTAATCGCGACGGCCATTTCAGCCAACCAGATATCCTTGGAGGGTATTGTAGAAAGACGAATTTGCCCCTCAAATTAAACATTAATTGATTAATTAAGTTTTTCCGGCGAGAATTGGCCGGCGATTTCGCCGGAGTGACCAAAATTGATAAAAATTGCATAGCCAAGGTACTAAATTAACAGTTTTGAAAGTCAAGTGTTGCAATTAACACAAGTGCAATAGTCAGTGGACCAAAATTAAAATTTTCTCTATTTTAATATTACTAGTTAACTATTTTACTACTAATTATTAATTTATAATGATCTACAAAGAAATTAAACAATATATATATATATATATATATATATATATATATATATATATATATATATATATAAACAAAAGGATTTAATTTTAGAAAAATTAATCTCAACTAAAACTTCGTAGGAAACTAAAGGATTGAATATATTTATATAAAATAAATAAAAATGAAAATATGGTTTTTAAATATGAGATTATAAACCCAAACGGAAGAAAGGAAGATTATCCAAAGGTGGTATCTAGTATCTACCACACACTTTTCTTAAAACTGATTGGGTACCTCCCCGCGAGGATGATAGGAGCATTGTAGCTTCAGTCTCCAAGATAAAATGGATCACGACTTAATGTTTTTGCACTCAAACAAAAAATCCAACATACTAAAACAACATGCGAGCACTTGAGTGTGTTTATAGAAGTGTTGGCAGAAAATTTTGTAAGAAAATGATTTTACGAGAGAGGAAGAGTGAAAACAAAGATTTTTGGAGTTGTCAAAATTAGCATATGAAACTGTCTGCCAAACACCAAGTATTTATAGGGGAATAAGGATTTATTAGGCGGTATTGGGTGATAATCAATACGGACGCCTCCTTTACGTCTGGGAATAATCCTTCGGGGTGTGGAGGCGTCATGAGAAACTACAAAGCTAAGGGGATTGGATTGGGGGGTTTAGCTATATGATGCGTATATAAAACCAGTGTGCAGATGGGGAAGCCTGGATCGAGCAGTACCCACAAAGAGTACGAGCCACTTTGAGCTATATTTTTTAGTTTCATTATAGTGACGCTGAAGTATCATTTTAATTATGTTTCATGTCTCTACTATCCAGTTTCATTTTATACATACAATATGTTCATTATATTATAAATAATACTAAAGTATCATTTTAATTATACTACAGATTCATTTATAATATACATATTTGTATAATTTATGCTATTTAGTTTCATTTTATACAAACAATAGGTTCATTTGACAATAGACGTATCTGTGTGAACTCTGTTATTCATTTTTATTTTATACACACAATAGGTTCAGTATACATAATTTTAATTATACTACAAGTTCATTTGACAATATATATATATGTAACGTGATTAGGGCTGTTAACGAACCGAACATAAACGAACGGAGGTTGTTCGTGTTCGTTTGTTAAGGAATTTGGAGTGTTCGTGTTCGTGTTCGTGTTCGTTTGTTAAGGTTTTTGAAAATCTTGTTCGTGTTCGTTTGTTAAGCGTTTGTTAGTGTTCATTAACGTTCGCGAACACGTTCACGAACGTGTTCGTTAACATTAACGAACATGTTCGCAAACGTGTTTGTTAACGTTCGTGAACACGTTCGCAAACGTGTTCGTTAATGTTAACAAACACGTTCACAAACATGTTCATTAACAAGCACGTTCACTAACATATTCATTTACGTTCATGAACACTTAATAAACAAACACCTGCACATGTTCATGATCACAATTCGTTCGTGAACAATAAATAATCTACGTTCACGAACAATAATCAAACAAACAACACAACTACAAAACTAATATAATATAATATAATATAATATATATGTTTTTGAACATGTTCACGAACATTATTAAACGAACACAAACGAACTTGTTCACGAACATTATTAAACAAACATAAACGAGCTTGTTCACGAACATTAGTAAACGAACACAAACGAGCTTGTTCATGACCTCTTAGCAAACGAGCTTAAAACTGTTCAAGCTCTGTTCGTTTATTAACCGAGCTCTAAATTTTGTTTGTTAATGTTCGTTTACCTTAATAAACGAACATAAACGAACGCTTACCGAACACGAACACGAGTAGTTTGCCGAAAGCTCTGTTCGCTAACACCCCTAAACGTAATGCACAATTAATTTATGGTAACTAATATCGTTTCTTTTAATTTAAGAAAAAAAAATCTTGTATTGAATTATGACCTACGCGAGTGTAGGTCATGGTCCACCGTACAACGATTGCAAAATATATTGTTGTTATATCGTGGACCGCCTGCAGTGTGGTTAAAACGGCATCGTTAGTGTTATCGGCGTATACATTTTTTTGTATGTTAATTATTAATTGACACTACAGTATATTTAAACTGACACTGCCTCACGTATTATTTTTATATTATCAAATGAAACTGCAACTATATCAAAATGAAAATGTAGTTGTGATGAAATGAAACTGCAGTGTATATAAAATGAAACTAAATAACATTTCACATATTTGAGTGTATATTGTACAATGAAGCTGTAATTATATCAAAATGATCATGTAATTGTGTTTTAATAAAACTATAGTGTATATAGAATAAAATTAAATAACATTTTCACATATTTGAGTCTATAAATATCGAATGAAACTGTAGTTGTGTTGAACTGAAACTACAGTGTATACAAAATGAAACTGAATAACAGAGTTACTTTTTGCGGAAGGGTGCATAACGGCGAGAAACGGATGCAGTTTCTTTTCATTAAACAAAACGACGTTGTTTTGATGCGCGGTGCATAATCGATTATGCACCGCGATGCACGATATAATTTGCCCAGAACATAATGATTGATCATAGGAAGCATTATCCTGTGCAACCGTGTGCACCATGCAGGGTGCACACGGAATTGGATCCATAATTTCTATACTATAGATCCATAATTTCTATACTATAGATTCATAATTTCTATACTGTAGATTCATTATTTCTATATTGTAGATTCATAATTTTTAAACTGTAGATCAAAATTTCTATACTGTAGATTCATTATTTCCATATTGTAAATTCATAATTTCTAAACTGTAGATTCATAATTTCTATACTATAGATTCATAATTTCTAAACTGTATAGTTATCAATTGAATTATGAACATATAGTTCAGTGATTTGTGAATACAGAGTTCAACAATTGGGAATATGAACATAGAGTTTTGTAATTGTGAATATAGAGTTCAATAATTATGAATCTATAATAGAGAAATTATAGCTCTATAGTATAGAAATTATAAATCCAATTATGTGTATCCCATGCATAATGCACACCGTTGCACGGCATAATTTGTCTGATCAAAGTATAGGATAGTTATGCTGTGCATCCGTATGCACCATGCATGGTGCATACGGATGCCAAAACGACGTCGTTTTATTAAAAAACGCGCGTCTCCCTTTGAAAAAAAAAATTCAGGTTCGATTCCCAGCAACAACATTATATTGTTCATTCATTCCGGAATTTTAGTTCATAGATTATGGAATTATAGTTCATTGATTATGGAATTATAGTTCATCGATTATGGAATTGTAGTTCATCGATTCTGAAATTTTAGTTTATAGATTATGGAATTTTAGTTCATTCATTCTGGAATTTTTAGTTCATAGATTAGATTATGGAATTATAGTTTATCGATTATGGAATTTTAGTTCATATATTGTTGCTGGGAATCGAACCTGATTTTTTTTTTTTTTAAGAAGAGACGCGCGTTTTATTAAAACGACATCGTTTTTGCATCTGTATGTACCATGCCTAGTGCATACGGATGCACAGCATAATTTGCCCAAAGTATACCATTATTGCATTTTATGGACTCCACTAATGCAATCACTGTAAATAATTAGCCCAGGGTATAACTGATGGTGCATACGGATGCACAGCATAATTTGCCCAAAGTATACCATTATTGCATTTTATGGACTCCACTAATGCAATCACTGTAAATAATTAGCCCAGGGTATAACTGGGCTTAGAGACTTGAAAATGATAAACATGCAAAGCCATGGATTTAGACCCAATTATCAGTATGTCTACGTACTATGTATGAAGGCAAATTATATTCTAGATCAGGTATAAATGTTCATTTTTAATATATTGTTGATACATTATTTATGTATTAAAAGTTCATTATTTAATAGTATATCAAATAATAAATCTTCAGTACTCAAATAATATTTAAAACTAAATCTTTATTAAAAATGTACACTTTATATATTAAAAATGTATATTATGTCAATAATACACCTTATAATGTAGATCATGGTTCATGGTATAATGATTAATATATGAAGTTCCCTCTCCGATATCTCTTATCTTCTAGACCACTTCATACAAGCAATAATACCTCCTAGCCCTTTTTTCTTACTATATTAATACTCACATCTTGCAAGATGAGACTAATCAATTGAATTTTAATTTAACAATATACTGAGAGAGTTCTTCCAAAAGTATTATTGCGTATACATGAATTTGAATTTCTAACATTCATAAATAATGAAATGAAAAAAAAAAAAAACACAATTACACGGAACAATACTATACCGCACTATTGGCCAAAACAAGGAAGAAATGTCCTCTATTAAAAAAAAATAGACAAATCAAAATTTAAACAATCAAAATGTGTTGCCATTTAATTTATGCAAAAGAAATCTTTTAATGGATATACTCATAAAGGTTATTGACCTTAATTCAACAACTCCCTAATGGCCTCTAGCTAGATGGTGGAAGGATATCATTATTGTCCCAAATTCAATTTTTAGATCATTACCCTTTGGCCTTTGAAACCTTTTTTAACCCTTAAAAAAAATGCCAATATTCAATATAACCTAAATACTATAAGTAATAGTTCCCATATTTGTCCAAAACATTTTCAAAATATTAATTGATATATTTTGTAAGAAAAATATAGAATTTTCTATCTTACTTTTTATACTAAATTATGTGTAGAAAGGAACGATAACCTTTAAAATTTTACCACGTCATTCACATTTACCTAATCTCTTGGTGTACTCAGGGTTTCCACTGTCGGTCACAGTGACTAATTCCCTCGCTGAATTGTAGGCACCTCATTTGGATGTGACAGCTGGTCGGGAGATTTAAACCTGCTTCATACTCAAAGTCAAGGATCAAACCATTGACATTTGGTTAAGAATGAATAAGTCCATTCCACTCAACCACATCCCATGTTATCTATATTACTGTTTAATTCTTGGTGTACCACACTCATACATAGTCATTCTCACATATCTACTTCACAACTTTTGACCAACCTTAATACCTTATAATCTTTTTAGTTAGGCTAGGCATCCATAGTGTGTGTATTTGTGGGTCCAATCACTCAACGATAGTATTTCATCTATTCAAATACACGCTTATCTCGTTGTTACTTGTAAGTATATATCTTTCAACCATATATTCATGCGCCACATTGTTATTTCAAATAATAATAATAATAATAATAATAATAATAATAATATGCTTATCTCGTTGTTACTTGTAAGTATATATCTTTCAACCATATATTCATGTGCCACATTGTTATTTCAAATAATAATAATAATAATAATAATAATAATAATAATAATAATAATAATATTATTATTATTATTATTATTATTATTATTATTATTATTATTATTATTATTATTATTATTTGAAATAACAATGTGGCACATGAATATATGGTTGAAAGATATATACTTACAAGTAACAACGAGATAAGCATATATATATAATACACACTTTTATATATATATATATATATATATATATATATATATATATATATATAGAGAGAGAGAGAGAGAGAGGAGCGGGTTCAGGTGCGGCAGTATCTTACGATGCGGCAACACCAATAGTTCACCAAATATGCACCATCAACGTTAGGAAATACACCACACAAAACAGAATAAACAGAGCCCTGCATCACCAAACACACACCATTAGGTGTGAGTAAAAACACCATACACTGTTCGGAAATACACCATTGGGGGTGGTGAGTTATATGGTGTGTTTTTTTGAGTCTGTGGTGTATTTTGTGATGTTTTATTACATTTCATTGGGGTGTGTTTTTATTACACTGTTGGTGCATATTGTTAACACTGTTGGTGTATTCTGGAATTTGACCGCACCGTAAGACCTCGCCGCATATGAGCGCTCTTATATATATATATATATATATATATATATATATATATATATATATATATATATATATATATATAGATTTACATTCAGGTAAAAACACATCTTAAAATACAAACCTGTGGACAATTTGACGCCGTTGGATGGTGGTATTGGACAGTCCTGATTTTTTCCTCCTACGCGCTGTGTGCATGTAAGTATGGTAATGTGTGCACGTGTTAATCTCAGAAATTGTTGGCAGTGTGCCCTGTGTGCATGTAAGTATGTCAATGTGTCGCGAGCTCAAGTTTGTATTTTAAAGGGGGTTTGTATTTTAAGGCAGTTTGTATTTAAATGCAACCCTATATATATATATATATATATATATATATATATATATATATATATATATATATATATTCCAAATCTCATAAATTAAAAGGAGTTCTTAAACTTCACCATAAGCCACTCGACACATGCACTCCTTATTTCCATCCTCACTTATCCTCAAATGCAATTTTTTTTGACTAGGCATAATATATGTGCACCTCATTTTATTAATTATTGAAGATTGATATTTGCAGTGAATGAATTATATATAGTTGATAGGCATAGTGGTATGGCAATATGGCATGTTTTTATTACATGACTTTTTAAAGAAATTCCATCTTTGATTTATTCACCTTTTATGAAAATTTGTAACGTTGGTTAGATGGTTGACTTGATAATTAATATGTTACAAGTTTATCTTCCAATGGGAGAACCATATTGCCATATTGGTCATCTTTGTTTGAGCAAGTCAATTATGAGCAACCTAGATTGGTTTACCTCAATGTGGTCCTTTGCCAGTTAGGATAATAAGGCGAGGTTTACCAGTGCACACCCTCGAGTAGTGGTTATGAGTTTTTCTCGTCACTCAAATATGTATGTATATATATATATATATATTATAGGTTTTCAATGAGAACACGTGCTTAGGTGAGAACTTGAGAATAAATCGTGTATGTGCATCCATCTAATTGTCTAGATTAGATTAAGTGTGTACGAACGCGAATTAAAGGTGTGCAAACGCACTTAATCGTGTTTGCACACATTTAATTCGCGTTCGCACACACTAAATCTAATCTAGACCATTAAAAAATATTAGATGAATGCACACGATTTGTGTACGAACGCGAATTAAATGTGTGCAAACGCACTTAATCGTGTTTGTACACATTTAATTCGCGTTCGCACACACTAAATCTAATCTAGACCATTAAAAAATATTAGATGAATGCACACGATTTGTTCTCACGTTCTCACCTAAGCAAGTGTTCTCATATGATCCTAAACCTCTATCTCTCTCTCTCTCTCTCTCTCTATATATATATATATATATATATATATATGTGTATATATATATATATATATATATATATATATATATATATATATATATATATATATATATATATATATATATATATATATATAGTTATGTTCAGGTGCGGCGGATCCTTCCCGTGCGGCGATGCGGCGTCACCAATAGTTAAGGAAATATACACCATCAACGTTAGGAAATGTACAACAAAAACACATACAAATTTGGTACGCATCACCAAAAACACACCATTAGGTGTGAGTAAAAGCATCATACAGTATTCTGAAATACACCATTAGGGGTGATGAGTTATATGGTGTATTTTTTGGGTGTGTTATGTATTTTTTTTTTTTTTTTTTTGTATTTTTGCATTTCATTGTGGTGTGTTTCCCTTACACTGTTAGTGCTTATCGTTAACACTGTTGGTGTATTCTGGAACTCCGCCACACGGGAAGAGTCCGTCGCATTTGAACTTTTTCCTATATATATATATATATATATATATATATATATATATATAATGTTAGCAAGTCCATGCACTTGTTAACTACAATTAAGATATGTTTGGAAACATGAAAAATAAACATTATGGATCATTTCACCTTGGATTGCATTTGTTTGATGAGCCCCCATATTGTATGAAGACTTTGCCTGTCTTATTTATTATATACAAAAATTATATATCGTTTGTATATAAAAAAAATAATTTTAGATTTTCTTTAAACAACAAAGTTAATAAATTAATATTATGCGTGATGCTTTTGTAAAAATGAGAATATTTTATGGAGTACACTAAAATGAAAAATTAGAGAAATATGAATGTCTTTCTGAGATGGTAGGAATATGTTACTAATAATGGGAGACGTGATAAGATGGACATCCCATTCAAAGTCTATAAATAGTACTCTATTAATTTCAAAATAAATGTCTTATTTAATATTTATTATACACAAAAAGATTATATATCTTTTTCTATAAAATAAAGTTTTTTTTTTGTTATTGTTTTTTTTTATTTAATAACTGACTTCAAATTTTTGAAGTATATGTAACATCTATTTTTTATCATAAAAACTAACAATACTCTATTACACGATGAAAGGCGGGGGGAGGGGTGAGGGGGGTGTTAAAATATATGTAGGATATATGATTTTGTTCAATTCAATTCATGTATTTAAAAAATGATATGATTAGTGACAATTATTAACACCGTTAAAAGTAACACAATGTTAATAATTGATCAAAATTAAAATATAAAAACTAAATTGAATAAAACCATATAATATAAAGACGTTACATGGATAAAGAAAGAATGTGAATATCTTTTTGAGATAGAGAGAATATTTTTTATTCAATAATGGGAGACATGATAAGACAGCCCAATCAAAGTCTGTGCCACATACAAAAAAAAACAAAACAAAAAAATAAAAAAAAATAAAAAAAAAAAAAACCTACTATACAATTTATACTAAGCTAGCAAGCAACTCTCTACATATGTCCAAACTATGTTGAGATCAGAGTTTTCTTTGACTGTGTGTACTTCCCCATTTTTTGTAGTGATGTCTGAAAATTTTTAGTGGAAGAGCCATTTTAGTTATTTAATCTGTTTAGAAAAATAGGAAGAAATAATTTATTTTAAATTTATAAAACCAAAAAAAAAAAAAAAAAAACTCATAAAATTGATACTACATTTTTATTATAGTGAAGGTGTAGACAGTAGATCAGAGAGTGAAGTTGTACTTTTACACGGATTAGATGGTAACACGCTTAAAAAATATGTTATTTGTTGTTTGACGATTTGATATTTGAATATTATATTATGTATTGAATGGTTTACGGCCTATTCTGACCGTCATTAATGTTGTCAAATTTGACAATAATTTTGTGTGATTTAATTTATCTCGTTTCACTTGTATATAAAATATTACGAAGTACTATTTTTATACAACATAAAAGCACAACATCAAAGTAAACAGAACACTACATTAAAATACTACTAATTTCAACTAAACAATGACATTTTGAAATTTGATTTTAATATTTCCAAAAATTATCAAAAAAAAAAAAAAAAAAAACTAATTTAACTTATGATGATCTTCATCATGAATGAACTTCCTACCTACCTACCTGTTCATTGTCACATGCCTCCCTCTACTTGTTTACTACTATCAATAGCTTAATTACTATGTTCACTTTTCCACCCACTTGCATTCTACCCCCACTTACTTATCTATATTAATATTATAATGCATAATTATCTCTCTGTCATCACTATCTACTTACATTCTACCCCCACTTACGTACCTATCTAAATTAATATCTTCGTGCATAAGAACAACCCGGCTTAAAAGTGATTTTTTTTTTCTCAATTTTTACAAACCAATTGAGAGTGAGAAAAATAGAGGAAACAAAAAGGGAAAGAATAGAAAAAATCTCTATCATATATATATATATATATATATATTCTAATTTTTAGTAAAAACAAATGGTTAAAATTTTAAAAAAATCAGAATAAAAAAATGACCATTCTTTTAAGAGTAAATACTCAAAATGGTCCCTCGACTATAGCTAAATTCACAAATTGGTCCTTGACTTTTAATTTTAATCAATTAAGTCCTTAACTTTATAATTTTAACACGATTTGGTCCTCCGTCTATTTGACCGTTTGTTGACTGTGATTTTTAAGAATATATATGTAATTTCATGGTCCATCGTTGGTTTTTTAAGGTTCCGGTTGTATTTCCAGACTGCACTGTTACATTTGAACCCACTGTCGAAAGCAATCTGCCAAATCCTGTCGCCTTTCTTCATCCCTTCTTTGAATTCAATGTAGTTGAGTTCGTACCAGAGCGAAGAGTTAAGAAAAGTGGGGTGTTACATGGGCGATAGACTGTGTCACGGCAGCAGATGAGGGCGGGTGGCGGTGAAATTACATATATATATCCTCAGAGATCATAATCAACAAATGGTCAAATAGACGGAGGACCAAATCATGTTAAAATTGCAAAGTTAAGAACTTAATTGGTTAAAATTGAAAGTCGATGACCAATTTGTGAATTTAGCTATAGTTGAGGGACTATTTTGGATATTTACTCTTCTTTTAACTAAACATGTCCTTAATACATTTGTATTCTATATTAGTGGGTTTAATTAATTTAGTCTAACTTCCATCCAATTAGTACATTACATTATACAGTATAGGAGGTCTCATTAAAGAAGGAGAGAGATGAGAGAGAGAGACAATTGTTACCTTGTAACTTATCTTAAAATTCACTATTTAGTATGCTAGATGATAAGTTTTAACTTATAATATGCTTTCAACCATCTCTTGAAGATTTGAGTTTGAGCTAGACTTTTTGTGTGCATAAGTGTGTAGTTGGACTTAGATGAGGGTTCATTGGATCCATGATATAGGTTGTGTTTGGCAAAGCTTATTTAGATAAATTATTGTGTGGACTATGAATATTAGGTACATGTTTAATATATTAAAAGTACATTATTTTTGTACTAAAGGTACATTATTTTTCTTACTGAAGGTACATTATATAAAATAATGTACCCTTAGTATATTAAAAATGTACCATAAGTATCTTAAAAATGTGCTTTTTATTTACGGTCTACACAATTGTGTGGACCATGGTCCATGCAATAATGATTGACTTATTTAAGAGCTTATAATTTATTTTAAGCTACTAATAAGCTATAAGCTCTGTTTGGTGATGTTTTCAAAATAAGTTAGGAACTTCCTAACTTTTTTTCCATCTTAATCCTTATTATTTTAAATAAATGACATCTTTTACCTCTCCCAATTATTTTTTTTTTCATTTGTTTTAATTTAATGTATATCTCATATATATTATAATTTTTTTTTTATAAATTAAATATATCTCATATATTTAATATTTAATAATATAAAAACAATATAATAATCACATCATTTAAATTTTATGAAAATATCATTTTTAGTATTTTTACATTTATCAGCTTATCAAAAAGTTAATTTTACCAAACACTTTTAAGCATAATCAGCTAGTCAACAGCTATTCGGTTTTCAACTTCTAGCTTATATCTTTTCAACTTCCAACTACATTTTCAGGTAAAATTGCCAAACATAGCCACGGTTCAACAAAGCAATATAATCGTTATGCTGTGGAACCGTGTCCACCTTGCAAGGTGGGCAGGTTCTATGTTCATAATTATTGAACTATATATTCATAATTATAAAGCTATATATTCATGATTTTTGAATTTCATATTCATAATTATTGAACTCTATATATATTCACAATTACAAAACTCTATTTTCATAATTACTGAACTATATGTTCATAATTATAAAGCTATATATTCATAACTAGTATTTGTCCCGTGCACGGAAAATATGTTATAAAAATATACCCTATATGAGGTTTATTCATATATAAAATTTTTGTTATTTAATAATTATTATGTGTGAATTTCTATGATAAAATTATGAACATAAATATATTTACAATTAAAATAATATTTAAGGTGGGTGATTACTACAAATCTTAAACTATATTAAAAATTTAGTACATAGTATTTAATATTACAAATTTTTAAGAATTTAGTAAACTACAATAGTAATTGAATTACAATTTTAGAGTCACTACGGATCAAAATTTTAGACCTTTGAGATTTCTTACTCTAGATGTAGCAACATACAATTGACCTTTAAAGACCAAAATCACAATCTTAGTTCAAACATTGATTTTTTCTTCCAAATACTATCGAACTAAGTGTGTAATCAATAAAAGATGAGAGCTAATAATTCGAGAATATAATCTTAATGTTACTAAGCTTACTTCACGTCAATTAAGTTGGAGAGTGTTGTTGGATAGTATCTGATGAATCCACGAATAACGCATCTTTGTCACCGTAGTCCTCAATATGCACATCAACAATCTTAAATATTAGGCCGCCTAGCTATGCCATATATTAATTTCAAACTTATGAACTTTGGGGTTGCATGCAATAAAAAGTATATTTTAAATATACTAAGGGTACATTATATATGTATGTAAGGTACTTTCAATATAAAAATAATGTATTTTTAATATATTAAAAATGTATTTGATATTCATGATCCATACAATTATGTGGACCATCGTTCACACAATAAGAAATTGAAATATAAATATAATAAATAAATAAAATATATATATATATATATATATATATATATTACAAACTGTCAGTGGAAATTATTATCACTATTATTATTAGAATTATTATAATAATAATAATTATTATTATTGTTATTGTTATTATAATTAACAATATTATTATGGTCTTGTGAAAATTAAATGTTGATTATCACCATTTAATTTTCACAAGACCATATGGCTTTATTATATATAGGATTTTCTGAACTTCATATTTACAATTATTGAATCTCTATATTCATAAGAGTAAAAGACATTTTTTGGTCTTAGACTTATGGTGGCACGGACAATTTTAGTCATCCATAAAAAAATCAGACAATTTGTGGACACACTTATTGTGACGAGGATAATTTTAGTCCTCCGTCAGCATTCCCGTTAGATGGCCGTTTGAGAGGGAGGTATTTGCGTCATTTTATGATATCTCCTTATTGCAGCCCTCTAGAGTGCTATTCTCAGCAGATTTCGGCACTCCGGTGCAGAGACTCGCGTTCCAATGATGAATTGAACAGCAGCAAAGACGATAATAATGATTGGTTTGAAATGGAAGAACGTGGTGATGATTTTGACTCCTTTGCTGGAGCTAAAAAAGATCGAACACCTTATTAAAGATCAAATCAAATGCCTTCCCCAAATCCTCAAGTTTCTAAGCCCAAACTACCTTATGGTAGGTTTTTCAAGGATCGGAGCACCTAAATGAATTGTTGATGGGTGTAATTGCATTTTTAAAGAGTTTAGGGGTCTAATTGATTTTTAAGTTAAAGTTCGAGGGTCTATTTGACCATTTTCCCTACATTTTTATAACTTATAATGTACATTATTATAACTCATACATTATATTAGCTTACCAAATAAATTTCATTATTCTAACATATAATGTACATTGTTTTAACAAATAAAGTACATTATTTTACACACAATATACATTATTCTAACACATGAAATATATTATTCTAACTTATAATGTACATTTTTCTAACTCATAAAATTCAATAAGTTGTGTAGACCACAATTGTGTGGACCGAATAATTTGATGTTGAACCCTCTGTAGTTTTGTTTCCCCCCATTTATAGCACTAAATTATTGGCTTTGTACTCCTATATATGTGTGTGTATAAAACCCATATTTGTCCACTTCATTAGACTATATTGGGACTCCAATATGTTTTATAGTGGATATATAAAGTTAAAAAATAATTATATGAATGTATAATCGGTAGACTGATTGCGTAACTCGTGATTTATTCTTACAATAATTTTAAAAGTGAATCCTATAAGCTTATAATTAATCCAATAAAATTTAGATCAAGCGAGTATAAAAAAGAATTATTCAAAATTGTGCTAAGAGCATCTACATCAGAGGAGAAATATGAGAGAATTCACTACTTTTGAGGTCAAAATGCCATGGTGGCAGAGAGAGAATCAAGAGAGAGAAGGGGTGGGGAGCATCTGCAAATGTTGGGATATTACTCTGCCCAAGAAAAATAATTAATGATAAAGGATAAAGAACCAATAGAGAAATGACATGCTTATTTTTTATATATATTTTTTTTATAAAATCAGTTTTGATTTTTTTTTCCCTCCCCTCCCACATTATTCTCTTTCCTACTCACTCTTACATTCTCCCCTAATAACCCCAACTGATAAGGATGCTCTAAATACAATATTTGTTTAAGGACTAAATACAATATATTTTAATACACTTATAATATAAACATTGTATCTTGAAAGCAGATAACTTTTCCTCCTGAAAAAGTGTGGAAATATTGTCTCTAAGTAATAAATACCGGAAACACCGTTGTAAATTCTACATAGTAAAAGCTCAATGCAAATTTCATTTAGTTACTATTGAAAGAGTCAACTTCTTTTATGAACCTTTTCTCTTTATTTAAGCCTTTTAATATTTCAAAATGATTTCATTTTTTGTATATCTTGGAAAATTAGTAATCAAATTCCGAAATTCATGATATTGAACTGATTAAGACTGAACTCTTAGGTTAAAATGAAAGTTAATTATGTATATTTTTCTATTATGGAACATAATTAAAAGTAATTATATTAAACCAAAAAGGCGTAAATAAAATAAATATATTTTCCGACAATTTTAATTATCGTTATAAGTAATTATATTAAACTAGAAAGGTATAAGTAAAATTATATATGTTTTTTTAAGGAATATTATATTAATGTTAGCAATAAATTTTGTTGTTGACTCAAGTGCACCTTAAAAAGTAAAATTAAGTAGGGCCCATATAACAATTATATCAAAAATTGTGCTACATAGAATTACACTCTTGAGAGTATACAATTGGTCATACTCTCTACACCCCAACCCCACTAACTCAACCAAATTAGATGTCAGCACAATGTGGCAGGTGTGGGGTCACGGGACAAAAGAACAATAATTCAATTAGGTACATTGTAACGTACAAAATTTTTTTTTTTTTTAATTATGATTACAATAATATCTCGTATTTTATTTCGAGGTTTATATAAAATGTCGTATTTAACTTTTATAAACTTTAACAAAATCTTAATCTATGGGCAATGATACCAAGTTTTAGTTGTATATTGATGTTTAATTCACACAAATTTTATTGAGAAACCTTAATCTATGAGCAATGATACCAAATGTTTGTCGTACATTGATATTTAGTTCACACAAATTTTATTGAGAAAGAACTTTGGAATGTTGTTTTTGTTAATTGTTAGTATGTTTGGAAAAAATGAAAATTATATTTGGAATGTGAATATTTATCAATATTTAAAGATTTTATTAAAAATGTCTACAGTTACCGCTTCATATTAAGTACTCATTAAAGTGTTCCTTAATACGTAAATTTCTTATTAGGTCATGTTCGGTAACATAATTAGCTTATCGGTCTGTTTTGGCATAAACCCAACAGGGTAGCTCAAGTGACAAATGAGCTCTCTTTGCGAAAAAATTTCAAGATAATCTGGGTTCATTTTATATACACTCAGCTAATGTTATTAAATAGTGAAATCTATTAAATTTAAATAAATTTACATAAAAAAAGCGATAAGTTGGAATGGGTGGAAGCTCAAAATTTGGAGCCTAAATTGCGAAAAATTCAACAATCGAAAAGTTGAAGCGGGGCGCGAGTGCGGATTGAAAATTCCGACGGGGCGCGTATCTTTTTTACTCTCGCGATTTACATAGGCACAGTACTTTTTTCCCGAGGCCAGTCCAGAGGAACTCTCGTCGGTCTTTTAGCTTCACTGCTCTTCTGAAGCTGCTGGGTGCGAATCTCATTTCCTTTTTATCTTTCTCTCTCTCTCTCTCTCTTTCTCTTTCACTCGGAATCTCATTTCTCTCTCTATTCCGTATGATTATATATTTTCCTTCTCTCATTCTTACTGATTATTGTTGTTATTTTGTTGATTTCAATTTGTGTGTATCTGGAGGCATGTATTGGAGTTGAACTGGTTAGGATTTTTTTTTTTTTGAATTTATTTATTTATTTTTTTGGTTGATGATATAGGAGAAGCGGCATTTTATCGATGTAGTCGAAATTTGGTTGGGAAGCCGTGGTTCTCCAAATCGTCAGGTAAGGTTCGTGCCGATTTTGTGATTCTTTTCGATTATTTGCATTTCTAATTCATGGTTTTGGTGTGAAAACCTAATTTTTTGGTTGCATGAAGGAGTAATTAGAGATGAGGTTGTTAAAATTTATAGTTTACGTTTTCGTGATTTTGTTTCTTCACATATGCCTAATTTCAGAGAAGTGAAAATGAGAATCAAAGTTTTAGAAAATAACTGAAATTTTCAGAAATCATTTTTAGTGAAGCCAAAGAAAATACGGGGTATATTGATATACTCTGCATTTCCCTAAAGAGCTACAATTAACATGTTTATATTACAACCTTATAAAAATAATCTAAATTAATTCATGCCACAGCATACTGGTCAAAACTACAGATATTTGAGGATTCTTCTTCAGCCCGTGTGGCAGGCATCCGTTGTCAACAGAGGAACAGACCCTCAGTGCAATTTTGTTCCTTTTTTTTTTTTTTTTTTTTTTTGGTTACAAAAAAGGTTCAAGAACACTACCCACTATCCTATTTGAGGACTAGGGTATACTATAGGACTCAGTGAGATTGGCACATTGCCATTTTATTGCTTTTTTTTTGGAAATCTAGATCAAAATAACCCCCATTACTCTTACTTTATTCTGCAGTTTTATTTGATTCTTGTGGTCATCATTCTGATTCCAATTAACTAAAACTGGGGTTACATAGCAAGAAATTTAGCTGCTTTCTCAAATAGAAAGTCCAAAGATACACATGTGGAAAACACACACACAAGATGCTACACACATTTAGGGTGCATGTACTAGCTGTCCTTTTTCTAGGAGGAAAGCAAAAGTACGCCCCTGCGCTACATTTACTTCAATTCTTTGGTTTTCCATTTTCCACTCTGTTTTTTAAATTGGAAAAATGTTCCAAGTAAACATATTCTTTGTTTTCTTTTCTCTAGTTTTCTATTTCCCCAGAAAAAAATAGATAACTTTTCTGGTTAGTAAGTGGAATGCTACATGGTAATTGGTGAAAATTACTGGAATGCAAATTAAAAAAAGGAATGGAGGACTTTGTAATGTAAGGGGTTTTACTTGTAATCCATAAACTGAATATGTATTTTCTGAAAACGTGGCAAGGGAATAATAGGCTAATCTATTGTCCTCAGACCCATAAGAAACAGTTACAAAGTAGTGGCATGATGGATTTGAGATATATAAGTTGAATAATAGAGAAATTTACAGAAATTGCATAGGTTTAAGATTGGAGGAGGCTGTGGGAGATATATATATATTGGCCAAGGGGTTCAAGCAATTGATGAAAGGAGCTAGAGCCAAATATGTGAAATACTTATGTAAGGAGTAAGGAGTTAGAGGCTGAAGGGGGTAAAAGGGATATCTATACTCTCTAAAACAAGAGAAAAGAAATGGCAAGGTTGGAATAAGGAGAAGGATATAAAGAATAAAAATTTGATTTTGGTAAAAGGGGATGGTCAATGTTAGATTTAGAAATTACTTCGATAGGCTCTTCAATAGTAGCAATGAAGAACATCCTATAGATAGCAACTTACCTGAAATATACATCACATACTCTTCAAGGATTAAGCTAGTAATACTTATCTTTGTTTGTTGGAGCAGGAGTGCTATTAAATATGCCTACTTACCAAGATAATTATGACTAATAAATTGCAGAAGCTCTGCTCCATTATTAGTTTAACTAAGTATGAACTCTCATTACTAGCCTCCACACATTACCAGAGCCCATGTACATTGCAAACATTCTAGCTTGCTATTGTCGGACTTAACTCTTGTCCAACATCAGTTGATAGCAGGAAATGTGAAATTTGATCCATAAAAGTGATTAGGAGTGGTTTCTGGTATAGTATACTAGCACTGCATCCTGAATCATCCAAGACTTCCAGTGTTCAATGAATGGCTGATCTGTAACATTTTTTTTTTTTTTTTTTTTTTGAAAATGTAACATAGTTTAGCTAAACATACTATATTGAAGAAAGTAAATTTTGAGACTGTTTATTATTATTTTATTATTTTATATTTTTATAACAGTTTAACAGGAGATGCTACGGACTCAGGCTTTAAACTTGTGATTTGCTGCTTGGAAACATCTTTAGTTGCCTTCTCTCATCAGCAAGCCCCCAAGGAATCGGTAAATTTAAAAGCTACTTGGAAACATCTTTAGTTGCTGCTTCTGTCTTTTATGAAACTATGACGTAAATATTTAATTTTTGAGCACTCTCATGTGGCCACAGAAACTTACTTTGAGTAGCATCACAAGTTTGGTTTGGTGTTCCTTGATTGATTGTCATCAATAATTGATGCCTTAAATTTGTCACCGGTTAAGATTCCTTGAGTATCTTGAGAGATAGTTTCTTATAAGAGGCTCTCTGAATCTATGCAATGCAATGAAACATTTGTATGAAGCAAAATGCAAGCCACCAAATTAGTTTAGTATTCAACTGCATTTGGATTCATCCATGTATTCCAGTGATTGAACTTTGGCTCTTTTTAGTGATTGCTTTTAATATTAATGGTTTTAAGGGCCAATCACTAATTCTCTATTGCTTTTTCTGATATTGCTATGCAGGTTGTGCTTATTAGCTTCTGAGTACTTCTTGGAGAGCTTGAAATTTTTGCTTACAGACTACCTCACGAAATGGCAGATCCTTTTCTAGTACTTAAAAATTGTGTCCATTTTGCCATCATTACCTGGCAGACCTGCAATAATTTCATTAATTTTCTTACCCCTTTTATCTGTGCAGACCAAAGATCCTTCTATAGAAGATATTGATGACATTGACTGGACTTCTGAAGATGAACGAGAAATTGAGGACATACCTGCAGTGCAGGCTGCTGCTGCTAAGATTGAGGTAGAACTTAAAAGAATTTACTGATGAAAAACCTGTTCAGTTTGCGGTCTGCAACCTTACCAACTGTGGGCTTTCTAATGTTCTCCAAAGTTGTGAGCTGTAGGGAAGTTCAAAATGTTAAAAAGTTTTAATGTTATCAATTAAGATGAATAATGTGGTTGGGCCTTTCTTTTGGAGGTCTAACATTCTTATCAGAAAATGCAGCATTTGTTCAATCACTTCAATGTGGTGCTCTGATGGAGATATTATTTGAAATAAGGAGTGAAATCCATGATCTTGGTTCCTTATATATTAGAAAAGTGATCTTGACATCTTTTGAGAGAAATCCTGTTGAAGGACCTTGTTAAGAGTTCCACATTGATAAAATAAGAGAGAATATATGGGTTTATAAGGTCATGGGTTAGACTACCTAATTGGTTGGATTCAATCTTTTAGTATGGTTTGGCCCATGTGCATTATAGCCCAGTGTGTGAGCCCATAAGTGATTTCATTCAAGTGAAATTGTTTTTGAGAAACCAATTAAAGATCTTTAACTTCTAACTATTTACAGATCTGATATTGATTTTGTATCCAACTAAGCATAAAAAATGCTGACTACATCAATGGCAAATGACTTGTCCCTAATTAAATAAAAAATGATTAAATTCATATCCTAAACCGAAAAAATTAGGATTAGATTTACATTAGATGAAAATTATTTTCTATGACTTGTTTTACTTAAAGTTGATTTCACCATCAGTCATTTTTCCTTTGATGTAGCTTTGTTAAATAATTTTATTTTCAAATAAAGATATAAATTTGTCTATTTTTTGAGTAAAATAAATAGTGGCATATCACCCATCAGTAATTGTTGTGTCAACTAGGCACCAAAGCTATTCAGGTCATAGTTTGCATTTCCAAACATGAGATGGATTAATCCAGAATTGGTCAGAACTCAGAAGTGTAAACTTTGGTTATTTGGTATATGGTGGAATTATGTTTCTCCTCTTCCAGTTTTAATCTATTTGTAGCAATCTACCAAATTTAATTTCAATATGGGACTTTTCATTTCTTGTGTAGAGAGTGGTAGATTTGTTTTTTCCTAATTTTCACAACATATGGTACTACCTAATAGTTAATGTGTAAATTTGATAATTTTTTCTTCCGAACATATAACTCCTTTATTAAATATTATTATTGTAATAAACAATCTTGTTCTCTGAAGGCAAGCTCATCATCAGTTGATCCATGCTCCAAGTTGATTCAGCATTTTGTTGGGATGGGTTTTTCTAGAGAATTAGTTGAAAAAGCTATAGAGCAAAATGGTATGTTTCATTTTGGCACCATTAAGCAATCATTGTTACTTTTGAAACCATAATTTGATATCTTTTCTTCAATACACAGGAGAAGACTCAGAATCTATATTAGAAACTCTTCTCACACTCTCGGTTAGTAATTCTCCGTCATTCTAAGAAGCTTCTCTCTAGCTGGTTTTGTTTAATGCATTGTCTATACTCTTTATCACCGAGAAACTATCAGGAAACATAATCTTTGTTTTAGATTGTGAAAAGAATGAATGTGTGTACTATCCATCTCTTAAATTAAAAATTACTTTCGATGATTAATTTTCTTTTCATGATGTTCCTGAATAGTTGCAGAAGAAAATCTTTCTAGTTGCACTTTGAGTCTGCTTGCAGTTGGGTACATGGGTTTGTTGTCCAACCAAAACTGTCTGAATCTTGACCGGTTTCATTGCTTTAATTCCTTTAAATTAAAGTTCCGATTGAAATTGAAGTAGCTTAGTATTCTCCTAGAGAGGAGTTGATTGATGCTTCTGGGGGAAGAGAAAATAAGGTATGGTGTTTCAGGTTTAGCAGACTTCAGCTGAATGAGCAAATCACTAATTTGGCTTCAGGGACGGTATGATTTGGGTGGCAGCTAGTCTAATCCCTGGCCTTATAAACTCATGTTCTTTCTTATATTTTCAATGTGGATTATGTTCAGACGCTACCAATACCGGTAGACAACCGGGTGAGCACAAGGTGGACCGAACATGCTCTGATCCCATCTTATATTCTAAGGTTGGGCTAAGGTCACTCAACTGAGTTATAATGCACATGGGCCAAACCACACTAAAAGATTGAATCCAATCAATTAGCTAGTTTAACCATAGTCTTATAAACTTATATGTTCTCTTATATTTTCAATGTGGGACTATTAACATGCTCTTTCTTGGTTCTTTAGATTCTAGTCATTGAAGTTGTTATAATTTCTTCTTTCTCTGCTATGCAATCTTCATACTTTGTTTGTCTTTTTGTTAATTCAACCCAGTCATAATGTTGAAATGTGAATTCTAAAAAGTAAAAGTTGCAAGCTAATCATCTCTCCTTTAATTGCATTATTGTGGTGCATTTGGCCATTTACACACATTTGGTGAAATCTGTTTGTGCATTTTCCAATAAATGCCTGCCATATCGTCTTGAGTATGTTCTCTTAACAATTCAAACTCATATCTACCTTTGGTATAAATGATCAAAATGTTTTCGCCTAATTGGAGTATTGTACTAGTTAAAAATGATTTTCAGATTAGAGTTGGTTTCCTAATGATCCAGTTTGCTGCAAGCAATGCCAACTTTCTTAATTAGCTCCTTATGTTGCATGTTTCTTTTGATAATGAACACATTACTCAGTGTTGTAATTAATTTATTAATGTCCATATCCCCTTATTTTAGTGATTGATCTGTCATGTTTTGTTGCAAAAATAATTCTAATTCATCCCATTTGTTAAATTAATGTGGAAGTTTTCTGAATCCTCCTTTTCAAACTTTCTTTTATTTCCCTTTTTATTTTCGGCGTTGGGGCGGTCTTTCTGTTCAGGTTCTTGAGACATCTCCTTCTGAACAAGAACAACCATATAGTAGCTGTCCTCAAGAAGAGCCATGTGTCAATGGATATGATAGCTCTTCAGGATATGACGAGAATATTCTAGATGACTTTTCTGACGGTGGTAGTTGGTCTGATGATGATGTGGTATGTATGGATATTTATTTATCAAATTTATAGTGTTCTTTTATATACTATCCATCCCTAGTGATGAGTAAATTTCTACCTCTACTGTATCCTTGAGTGATTGATATTTACATATTTTTTTGTTGCACACAATAAAAATGGAGTTGGGAATTTTTTACTTTTTGGTGATTTAACATAGATGAATACTTACTCTAATCATTTGTAACATGCCAATTTATACCAAATGTGTATTTAAATGTTAGATGCTATTTATATTCTAGAGCTTCATGTCACTGATTGAGTTGAGCGTCAATTGGTCACTCTGCTCTCAAACAGTAAAACGGAACTCACCATTAAGAACATAAATCATTTTTCAATTTGGGTGGCAGTTCATATTGTAGAACTTCAACTAAATGGATAGGTTCACATTGACTGGTAAATTTAACATGAAAAAACAAACACAACTTGCTAACAATCCTAGATGTTGGATATGAATAGTAAGATTGGAAAATCCATCAAGAAGCTAGTGGAGGGGTAGGAGAGGCTACGCATAACTGAAATATTAAATAGAAGTATGGCATTTGAATATGTAAAAGTAGTACTATTGAGTTTAGTTTAGTTTAGTTTAGTTATATTTATTATTGCAGTTTGCTCATGCATCTCGGGTGTGCTTTGTTTTCAAAGAATTTTAACTTAGGTTACAAAAATTTTGCTGTGAGGGGTATCCATTGCGCCAAAGAGCTTTTTTTGGATCACTTTGTGCTGCTCCTAATCTGTGATATGGTTCAACTGACTATTATCACTTTCAGGAAAACGTGGTTTCCTTGTCTCCGAAGGAGAGAACACTATTGTCCCTCACAAAGATGGGTTATCTTGCGGAAGAAGCTTCAATGGCCATGGAAAGATGTGGTATATTTCTTAACTTTCTGCACACTTTGCTTGTAATTTATTATGGGGAAAATGGCAATTTTTTCCCCTGTGTTATATGCTTATAGCACTTTTTCCCCCTGAGTTATTCATGCATTCACATTTGCCCCCTCAATTATTATAAAAGTGGCGGTTTTTCCCCCTGATAATATTAAATGGACATTTCTACCCTTAAAACAAATATTTTATTTATTTCTCTTCTTCACCAAATTATTGCTTATACGTAGGGATGACCACGGTTCGGTTCGAACTGAACCAAACACTATAGCAATCAAATTAAAAAATTTCGGTTATGATTCATAACATAACCCAATATTTGGGTTTCTGTTTATTAAAATCGTGAACTGGAAAAAAAATGGATCCTGAACCGTGAACCGGAGGTTCAAATCGGAACAACTACTAGCAATAGCTTAAATTAGAATTATAATATTTGCAAATAGTGTATGTTTTTTTCCGCATTTGTATTTGAGTTTTATTTTGAACCGTCGGTTCACGATTTTGGATCCAATTTGAACGGTTGGTTCAAACTTTCTTTTAAAATTTTATTTTTTTATTTTTAAAATATTCTAAATTTAACACTTAATGTATTTTATTTTTTCAAATCGTGGTTATAATTTGTTGGAGAAGAAAAATAAATGAAATATTTATTTTAAGGGTAAATATGTCCATTTATTATATCAGGGGGGAAAAACTGCCACTTAAATAATTTAGGGGGAAAAAGTGCTATAAGTATATAACAAAGGGGGAAAAAGTGCCATTTTCCCATTTATTATGCTATGCAGATGGCTATATTGAACTTCTCTCTTCCATACTGAGATTTGACTTGCAGAAGAAGCCTGTGCATGTTTTTGTCTGCCCAAATTTCTCTGGTTGAAACTGGCTGTAATTTTTTTATTTTTTTATTTTTGGTCATTGCATAGAAAATTGTTAAGGACTTAAGGCTGAAGGCTCTCAAATATTTTTTTTATCTAAAGGCCTGGCTAATTGATTTATTTGTTTGATTTCTTCTCCTTCTCTATGTTGGTTATAATGGTTAAGACTTAATTGTGTTATGTTAGTTTTTCTTGTTCTCATTAATGTTCTTGTCATTCTTTCTTGTAGTAGCTCTTTCTCTAATGTGTGTTTGTGCTTTGTTTTATTTTATTATGGTCTTGTTTGGTAACATAGTTAACTTATCAGCTAATTTTGATTTGTTTGACCACTATTAGATGTTTGACTTGGTTAAACATCCAATATGAGTGTTTGATTAATTAGCTTTTTGTAACAGTTTATTGCTCTAAAATGCTAAAAATTCAAAAAGTTGCTCAAAGCAGTTTTTTCGATCAGCTTTTTGAGAAAGTCATTTTGCATGTAACCAGTTATTAGCTAACAGTTAATTTACCAAACATCTTTCTACAATAAGTTAATGTTATCAACTAGTCAAACCTACTAACCCAATTAGCTAATAGCTATTTACCAAACACCCCGTATATTAATGTGGTCATTCACATTGCAGGACCAGAAGCCACAATTGAGGAATTGACAGATTTTATGTGTGCTGCTCAAATGGCAAGATCAGAAGCTACATATTGGGAAGAAGAGGATATAAAGGTATGCTTTCCTGTTTCAAAATGTTGAATCAAGAATTTAATTATCTTTTTCAGAGGATATATTTTAACTTCTTCCAATGATAGAGTTTTGCTTCCATCTCTTTGATATACTCCATGTCTCGTTTATTATTCATTGGTCAAACCAATTCTTTCTTTTTTTGCTTATTTTCTTTTTTATTTTTGAATTTGTTTGTTTGTTTTTTTTTTTTTTTTGTCTGTGTTTAATAGTACTTCTAATTCTAATGTACTATGTAGTTTCTAAATATATAAACTTTATATACCAATACTAAACTTAATATTATGAAAAAATTAAATTGCAAATAAGTTCAGTCAAGCCTTGTTAATTGAGCCAGACAGAAAATGGGATGATGGGAGTAGTTGATTTTCAATTTTCCTAGAACTAACATTTTATCCTTTCCTTAAATGTCACAGCCGAAAATCAAGAATTTGTCTGGTGAAAATGGCAAACAGAAGAGGAAGATGTATGCGTATGATATGTATAGGAAGAAAAAACAGAAGGGTATCTTCAATGAGGATGTTGAGACAATTCGCCTACCAAAACCAATGGTGGGCTTTGGTGTGCCTACAGAGATATGCCCTGAATTTCAAGGAAGAACTCTTCCGGAGCAAGCTATTGGCCCCCCTTACTTTTATTATGAGAATGTTGCTCTAGCACCAAAAGGAGTCTGGGATACTATCTCAAGATTTCTTTATGATGTTGAACCAGAATTTGTGGACTCAAAGTACTTTTGTGCTGCTGCAAGGAAAAGGGGTTATATTCATAATCTACCTGTGGAAAATCGCTTTCCTCTTCTTCCCATTCCTCCACGGACCATTAATGAAGCATTGCCATTGACGAAGAAATGGTGGCCTTCATGGGATACGCGCACCAAGCTTAATTGCTTGCAAACAGCTATTGGCAGCGCACGGCTGACAGATAGGATCCGTAAGTCTGTAGAAGCCTATGAGGGTGAGCCCCCATTGAGGATACAAAAATATGTTCTTGATGAATGCCGAAAGTGGAACCTCGTTTGGGTTGGAAGGAATAAAGTAGCTCCTTTGGAGCCTGATGAATTTGAAATGCTATTAGGGTTCCCAAAGAATCATACCAGAGGTGGCGGAATAAGTAGGACTGACAGATACAAGTCACTTGGTAACTCATTCCAAGTAAGTATTTTTTTCATCTACTTCTCTCTTAAACTTAAATATACTATGCCCTTGCCTTGTTACTTCATAGTAGCTCCTCAACTCTAGACATTTTCATGGTTTTGAACCGTTGCTTTAACAATCTGTCAATGTTTTTTACCAGGTTGATACAGTTGCATATCATCTCTCTGTGTTGAAGGATTTGTTTCCTAACGGTATGAATGTGTTATCACTCTTCTCTGGGATAGGAGGTGCTGAAGTTGCACTTCATAGACTTGGCATTCGGTTGAAGACTGTAGTCTCGGTTGAGAAATCTGAGGTTAATAGGAATATTGTTAGGTCTTGGTGGGAGCAAACAAATCAAACAGGGACCCTAATTGATTTTGATGACGTTCAACAACTGAACGGTGACCGAATAGAGCAATTAATAGATTCAGTGGGTGGTTTTGACCTTGTTATTGGTGGAAGCCCGTGCAATAACTTGGCGGGGAGCAATAGGGTGAGTAGAGATGGACTAGAGGGTAAAGAGAGCGCCCTTTTCTATGATTATATTCGTATTTTGGACTTGGTTAAGTGTATAATGTCCAGATACCGGTAGTCGTTGAGTAGGTGGATCTAGGGCATGTTTTACATGTAAACTAATGCCTTAGTTTTATAATTGCAAGGTTAATGTTTAGTAAATTCCATTCTTTTCAGTATAGATGAAATGAATGAAGCATTTGACATGTATAAAAGTAATTGAATTTTATGTGCCTATTTGTGGCCTCTGATATTATATACTCTTTATTTTATCTTATTTTATTTCCTGCTTTTATGACTACTTTTCTTCTGTGCACTGATTCATTCAAGTTCTTTTGAGGTATGTTTTATTCTAGCTAAAAATAAATAAAAATCACCTCATTTTTGTAATTTCTATTGGCTTTCGAGTTACTCTGTATAACTAAATGGAAGATTATCTAAATGGTATATTTATATTAGAGCTGATCTATGATCCAATTGAAAGTTGGTGATATAAATTGATAAATGTTAATATTTAAGAGATTGTTCATGGAGTTATGAATTAACTCATGTAAAATATTATGGTTAGAATCAAGGGAACTTGGGTATATGGTTGTTCTTGAGGAACCTCTTGACTGCCTAAGGGTCCTCCTCCGGGCACATGCTAGTGGCGCAATGATGTAAAGAGTATTTTAACGATGCACCCAAGAAAAAGTGATTTATAGGTAGTATTGTACTAATATAACAATAATTATGTGTAAGTAGCAAGATAATTGATAGTTGATTGTGTTAATGGTTTAGACTAACTAATAGTATTAGCTATTATAGAGAAATTGTCAAGATCAAGTGCTTATCTACAATGCCAAAAGAAATTTATTTCTTTATTCTTTTATAGCAGTTAACGTTACTTTTCGGTGGCTTGATGTTGAACTCGACCCTTTAAGTCACTGTCCAACAATCTCCCTCCTAGCACTTGTCAACCTCAATTGCACAACATGCTAGTGGTAAGCGTTAGGTTTTGACAATTGATATTAGATCATGTCACATGTTTGAATCGCATTAAAAGCATCTTGTGCAGTTGAAGCTAGTTAATTTTTACCAGCTATTAACTTAATTTCAATTTGATCTAATTGAACAAATTTAAAAAATTATTGACTAAATTGCATAAAAATGTGGAGTTAAGGTGTCTAATTAAATCTTTTTTAGTTTAAGTATTTAATTACATTTTGGTCTATAGTTGAAAGACCTATTTGAGCTTTATCCCAAAATCAAATATGAAACACTACTCGGTGTTTCAAATTTTGACTGATTGAGGTCAATCATCTAATAAAAAAAAATATTTATCAAACATTCATTTTAACTTATTGACTTGGTCAAACAATCATAAGTTAAAATTTGACTAATCAACCATTGAAAGGGTAATTCTATTTACACCACCTATTTTACTATTTGCACCACCTACTTAGTAGGTCAAATAGCTTTATAGGTGGTGTAAATGCCAGCATTAAATATGGTCAAAGATTTTTATTTATTTATTTATTTATTTTAATTACCAAAAAAAAAATAAAAAATTCTCCATCCAGTTACCTTCTCCGGTGAGAAGGCAGCCCAGTGGGTTGCCTTCTCCAGATGGGTTATTTTTAAAAAAAAAAAAAAAAAAAAAAGATCCGTCACCTTCTCCGGTGAGAAGGCGATGGACTGCCTTCTCACTGGAGAAGGCAAATGGGTTGTCTTCTTCGGCGAGAAGGCGACCCACTATGTGGGCTGCCTTCTCCGACGAGAAGGCAACCCACTGGGCTGCCTTCTCACCGGAGAAGGCAGCCCAGTTGCCTTCTCCGGTGAGAAGGCAGTCCGTCGCCTTCTCACCGAAGAAGGCGATGGTGTGTTCTTTTTTTTTTTTTTAAAGAATTAAATTTTGACCTCATAAATGCAGTTTGGGGAATTCTATTTGCACCACCTTAATTGCTATTTGCACCACTTATTTAATAGATGTGATAACTTTTAGGTGGTGTAAATGAAAAATTGCTATTTGCACCACCTTCATTAATTTTAGTCAAACATTATTTTTTTAACAAATATTTATTATAAATGACACTTTTTCCTCTTAGGTATATGCTTTTAACACTTTTTCCCTCTTAGTTATTCATGTATCCACATTTGCCTCCTAGTTATATTAAAAGTGGCATGTTTTCTTCCTTTTATGTTTGATAGACATTTTTACCATTAAAACTAAATATTTCATTTATTTTTTCTTCTCCAACAAATTATTGTTTATATGTACGGATGGTCACGGTTCAGTTCAAACAATTTTTTATTTATTTATTATTGTCAGTTCAAAATTTATTTATTGATTATAAATTTTATTTCTTATTTAAAAAAAATAAATAATTATTTTTTTGTATTTTATTTTTTCGGTTCTGAATCATAAGCAAAGCCAAAGGGAGTTTGTTTTAATTTGCAATCACACGTGTTATATATTACTCTTCCGAACTTCATTCCAATTAAAACGGGGGTAAAATATTGATTTCTTAGGCTTTCGCAGTCATATTGAAGTTGACAATCCATTACGTTCCAATGGCATTTTGGAGTGTGATTTTATATTTAAGATTATATTTGATTTCTCTCTTTTTGAGGAATGCACACCTTCATTAAAGGACATATATACTAGTAATCTACAATTACTTTGATTTAACAGCAATTAGTTTTTATATGATTATCTTAATCTTAATTATAATAAAGCCATATGGTCTTGTGAAAATTAAATGTTGATATTAATGGTTAAATGTTGGTATTAACAACATGTAATTTTCACAAGACCATATGGTGTGTGTGTGTGTGTGTATATATATATATATATATATATATATATATATATATATATATATATGAATTGCAACTATGTTGATATTAGGTTATGTATTTTTTAATAAATAATATTATTATAATATTGTCCAATATTCATTCCGTGCATTGCATGGGTAGCATACTAGGAGTAAACATACTCAAGATTAAATATGTATACCGCTAGTTGCGATTAATAATATATAGTAACTTTTTTCATACTATTTTCAATTATTAAATTAAATATTGTAAATACAATATCATAATTATTTTGTCATATACTTAATAAAAATGTAATTTTAAACAATTAAATTGTGGTTCATGTTTTCTTCTTCTGTACTTCAAATACCATTATTAAAAACATTTTTTTACCTATTCTAACATTACAAACAAATTTTTAATATTTAGTTCGTGCATCGCACGGGACAATACTAATTATATATATAATATGATTAAGCCAACTATCATGTAATATGATGACATTTCAATTACCATTTCAAATAAATAGTCATAGGTCCGAACCTTAGGAGTGGAGCTTAGATTCTTAGGGTTAAAAATGTTTAAGAAAATATAGAACAAATCTAACTAATTGTGAAGGCACAACACAACTTTATTTTCTTATACTTACGATTCAGAACCGAAAAAATGAAATAAAATAAAATAAAATAATTATTGAATTTATATTATTTTAAAAATAAGAAATAGAATTTATAATAAATAAATAAATAAATAAATTTTTAATTGGCAATAAAATAAAAAATTATTTCGAACCATAATCATCCGTACATATTAACAATAATTTGTTGGAGAAGAAAAAATAAATGAAATATTTAGTTTTAAGGGTAAAAATGTTCACCTAACATAAAATGTAGAAAATCTGCCACTTTTAATATAATTGAGGGAGCAAATGTGGATGAACAAATAACTGAGAGAAAAAAAAAAGTGATATAATCATATAACTCAGAGGGAAAAAGTGTACAATTTTTCATTAACCGGAAACTTTTAATTCGATTGCTATAGTGTCCGTTTCAGTTAGAACCGAACCGTGGTCATCCCTACGTATACGCAATAATTTGTTAGAGAAGAAAAATAAATAAAATATTTACTTTAAGGGTAAAAATGTCAATTTAATATATCGAAGGAGGGGGGGGGGGGGGGGGGGGGGAATCGTTACTTTTAGAATAGTTGAGGGGCTAATATGCTAACATGAATAATTCAGGGGTAAAAAGTACTATAAGTATATAATTTAGGGGAAAAAAGTATCATTTTCTCTTAATTAAATTTTGAATTAAAAAATTATTAATTACACCTCATAAATGAGGTTTGACCAAGGTGGTGTAAATAGCAAAATGAATCCCCATTTGGCTATTTACACCACCTATGTAATTGTTGAAAATTTTCACCTTTTTACAATTTCAAGATACTTTATACTTACTTTTGACCAAAGGGTGGTGCAAATAGCAACACCCATGCAGTTTTAATAGGGTGGTGCAAATAGCATTTTGACCACCCATTAGGCTATTTGCACCACCCATATATTTATTATAATTTACCACCTTTTTACATTTTCAATGATACTTTATACCATATTTGGTCAAAGGGTGGTACAAATAGCAACACCCTTTTGAAAACATTCCCATTAATTGTAGTTTGCTTGTGAAAATGATATATTGGAAATTAAACAAATATTGTAGTTTGCATGTGAAAATGATATATTGGAAATTAAACAAATATTTCTAGTAAAGTTTAAATTGTTCCCCGAAAATATATTCTGTGCAATCGCTTTCTTAGAAATTTAATTGATGATAAAATACAAAATTGCCTACTTACATGGCTCTTTGTTGGACAATCTAAATTAAAGTTCTTTGTTTTGGTTTAAAAAAAAAAAAAAATTAATTTACTCCCTACCTTTACTCTCACTCAAAATTTCGATGTTGACATTTTTCTTACAACTCACGTGATGAAGATAACTTATCATCCCTTACCATACATTTTTCTTACAACCCACGTGATGAAGATAACTTATCATCCCTTACCCCACTAAAATTTTGATGTTGACATTTTTCTAATAACCTGCGTGATGAAGATAACTTATCATCCCTTGCCACATCAAGGAATAGAAATTAGAAATCCATGTAGAACTCTTGTACCAAATCTTGGAATGAAATTGTCATAATATTTTCCTTTATACTAATCCTACTAAAACCACAGGAGAATTTTGAATGAGTTAAAAGCTGTGTATATCTCGTAAGTCATTTTTTGGAGGATGTCTAAGATTAATGTTGTCAACTTCTCATCCATAGGAGGACCATAACAGAGCTTTAGAATCCAAATTCCATAATCATTCCAAGAGGAAATAAAGTTTGTTCATTATCAGCAATGGCCAAAAAAACAAAAAGTCAGTTTTAGAGGTGATGTGGATCTTTTATTATTCTGGCATGGATTAAATAATCCATTTCAAAATAACATCATAAAAAAACAATCTTACGAAAAGAGTAGACTGGTCGAGCCAAAAAAATTGTCTACATAACACACAGCTCAAGCCACTAGGCACACCTTATTCTTTGTTAAGTGTGGTGCCCAGCATTAATCTTCATCATCTGCAACAAATATTACAATCCAATTAAATGACTTAAAAGGAAAGTCCACACAAATGCATATAGGAGATAGTTTCACTAACTGATGAACACTGCGAGAAAAATAAAAACTTCTACTAAAACGTTTAGGAAATATAATCTGCAAACACAGATTTGTTATGTCAAGTAAAAACTAAAACATAATGCACATCCCAGACAGGGAGAAACTAGAGAACCTTCTATCATACCCTCTCTTCCCACTTAATTACTTCAGGTTAAGAGACTGACTTTACATGGCTCTTTTTTTTTTTTTTTTTTTTTTTTTTTTTTTGGGTAGGGCAGCCAATCAATCTTTAAAAAAATAAAAAAACAAATCCAAAGAAAATGTATATGTTTATAAAACTGAGAGAAATCACACCATAGAGATTTAGATGTCCTCTGAAACATATCACATAAAGTTAGGCATCTAGGGTGGGCTTTTCCATCATCAATATGACAATATGATAAATATCTCAAGGCTAGAATAGCTGTTAAGAGAAATCTTATCCACCAACAACAACCACACAATCTGTACATACATAATACATTCTTTGCCTTTCCAATCATCACCACTTTGGACAAACCACATTTCCGCATCCATAAGAGACTACCCCAAAATTTAAGACTATTGATTAAGACTATGAATACAATTATTTGATATAACGTTTGGAAATCATTTCAGTAGCTTAGGGTTGAACTAATTGAAAAACAAATGTCACTGGATTATGAGGCACTTAATACTTCTTTCCTAGTATATTACAGTACTTATTTTAAAAAAATAAAAAATTCACTGAATATCAATGCTACTGGGGATCAAATGCTCATCTGGATTCCACCTTAATGATACTTTTAAAGATTATTTGCTTATGCTACCTTGTGTTCGTTTCAAAAGAAATAAAAGCAGAGTAATATTTCAGTATTATACTATTTTTTATCTAGAAAGCTAGCATAAACTGAAATTATTTTAACATCATCCATAAAAGGTACCATTAATTAAAGCAGAGCCACATCTGAAATGCATTTTCAGTCTACTTCATGTTTCTCCAAAACTAACTCAAGTTTCATCAACACCCCAATACCACTATTTGTTGTTTTACAGAAGAGAAGAAGCTAAAAGTTTTGTTGAATTACGGTAACTTCCTAATCTAAATGCTCTAGACTGTCAGCCCTGTCTAAGACCAACACATTCAGACATCATCTCACATATAAAAAGCAAAAAGAGAAGATTATCAATCAGCAATTCAAATTCCCTGTAGTCAGAATCAATCCGTTTTATTTCATAGTCTGAAACTAAAACTTCCACCAATAAGGTAAGTAGCTCCAGCCCCAAGTAACAAGTATAATAGTGAACAAATTTATTTGCACAAGTAAATACAGTACATTTTCAATGACCTAATTCTTCAGGTAGCATTAACTAATTTATGTGTGATCCACTGCTAAAACATAACAACATGAGAAAGGGTGTGTTTGGTTGGTGGGTTTTGCCCATAGGAATGGGTATCAAAGTGATTGATGTTGTTTGGTTGATAGGTTTTTAGAACACTACTATGGGTTTCGAATACCCCCATCAATTGAAAAATCCATACTAAAATAAAATAAGGGTTTCATTCCCTTATTCATTCTCGAGCACTACTATTAGTAACCATTCTCATTCCACCCTACTACCAAACATGTTAAATACTTTCACCAAAACCCATTACCATTACCAAGTATTTGATACCCATTCCGATTCCGATTCCTATGTGCGAACCAAACACACCCAAAATTGTAATTTATGCCCCTCCATTTATCAATGTCACTCTTGAATTATTAGTGGTGTAAATGTTTCTCCTCAATTTTTAAAACGGTACATACATTGCCCCTAATTGAGGGGCAACATTTACATTTACACTATGGGAGGGGCAATAAATGTACCGTTTTGAAAATTGAGCGACGACAACATTTACACAACTAATAATTGAAGTGACATTGATAATTGGCATATTGTGGAGGGGCATAAATTACAATTCTCTCTAACATCTAAATCTAAAATCTAAAATCTAAAATTACATAATATGCACAATGTTTTACCCACTTAATCAATTGCATACCGGCTATTCCTTTTCATTCCTTATTTCATTTGTCTATGCCGTTCAAAATTCCAGGTAGTCATCAATACAATGACCGAAAATTCACAGGAAAAAAACAAAGGTAAAACGAAACAATGTTCAATTAAATAACTGGCAGAAATGATAGAAACAGAAATTACCAAAGTAACGGCGCTCGTTGGCTTCCTTCGCCTTTAACAGCAATTTGTCAAGGTCTTCTTGAGCTTTGACTTCCCATTTGACCATCTGATTGGCGAAAACCGCTCCGATTCCCATCCCCAACACATGCTCCCACGGATCTGCGAATTGAAAATTTCAACAAACAAACACAACACGGACGCATCTAAGAATGAAATTTACCGCATACAACAAAACGTGGAAATGAAATCGAGAAAATTTTAGAGATCGATGAATTGGTTGGATATTGAGAGTGAGGATGGGGGCAAGGGATACATACGGCGCATGTAAGGGAGTTTGCGGAGGGCATTGGAGTACATCTGGGTGCCCAATCCCAGTAGGGCTCCCACCACCGTCGCGCTTAGCGGCATCTTCTTCTACCTCTTCCTCCGATTTCGACTCTGGTAAGGGGAATGAAACCCTAGAGTTGATCAGTGAGGAGTGTGGTAAATGGTGGAATTTAGGCTTTTCGACCTTAGCCGAGTGTAAACGTTTACTAACTTTTGTTCCCTTTAACTATTGTACCATTTTAAATGGAAAGCCTCATGTTTAAGTCTCATTTCAATCAAGAATATTGATCATTTATCAAATTTAGTTTCACAATTAATATTTTCAAATTAGGTGCATCATTATATAATTTGTATTATATTTAATTTTTGACTATTAATATTTTCAAATTAGGTGCATGACTATGTAACTTGTATCATATTTAGTAATGTCGTCTAATTTTCTTGCTAAGTTTTTGAAATTTCAACAAAAAATAATAATATGTTCTAATTAAAAGAGTATTTTTGACCAATTATTACGGAAAAATTTATTTTTCTCGTTAAAATTCCAACAATTGTTGGCTTGAAAATTGGACGGTAGGATCAAATGTAATACAAATTACAAAGTCAAGCACCTAATTTGAAAATATTAATAGTCAAGGACCAAATTTGATACAAATTACATAGTCATTCACCTAATTTAAAAATATTACAGAGTAATAGTTAAGGATCAAATTTGATACATGTATAATAGTCATGGACCAATTGTGAAATTCTTTCTATTTTAAATTATGACTCGATTTTTTTTTTTTAATACAACGATATATGCACCAAAATTGTTCATCAATTTCTTTTAGTGACAAGAAAAATCCGCAATTATTATTTGAGAGTATGCAACCGGTTCAAACTAAGGAAACTACTAGGTCACATTGTATCATAATTAAATTTGTAACAACCAACTTGGTTGGGATTACCCCCAATTATTCATCAAATTTTCTCATATGATATGCTGTATAAGATTCATATTTGATTAATAAATAAGTTATTTTTTTTTAATGTGGAGTGTGTTAAGCACTTATTAAGTATTACTAGTTACCACATGCACATTGCGTGAATAGTCTGATGCTCAATGTGTATTTTTAAATTAGTGTTTTAGAATTATCAAAATATCATTCAGTATCCTAGCGTATATCAATGTAAGATTTTCAAATTTTTCATAAAAGTAAATATTTTAAGAATGCATAATTAACTATGACTTGTGGCATAAATGTTGGATTAACTGGTGCAATAGTAATTTTAGAAGGAAGCACCCTCATTGGATAGTACCCTAAACATAATTTTTACAACACAAAACCCTATTAATTGGCGTGATCCATGCTTCTTCTTGTTGCCACTTCCGTCATAAATGAATTCTTAATTTGATATAGTCTCCTGATGCGCTTGACTGCAATTTTATTGTCTTGGCGCAGTGCACCTTCAAAAACATAACCAAATCCTCCTCTCCAAAAAAGACAATAATAATAGACATAGTTTCTTATCTGTTTTGAATATACACTTATGTGTACCCTTTCGTCAATGTCCAATTCGTGATTCTAATTAATAGAACAAAATTCATGTTAAATTTTGTATTGTATTTTTTTTAATACACTCTAACATATTCATAGTATATGTTTAACAACTATGTCAATTTTGATTGGGGTATGGTTCAAACTTAAGATCTTCCTTATGAAAATCAATGAGTAAGTTAAGAATAATAAAATAGTTAACAGAATATTCCGTTACTAAAGTTGACACTGTCAAAATACAAGGGTATTTAGGAAAAATAAATGATATAATAGAGGGTAAAATAGGAAAAATAATATGAACTATTTATTTGAATAAATAATTACACCAACATTTTTTAGTATTGTTAGGGGCCGAACTTTATTGGCTCTTATTAGATTTTTAGCAATCGAATATATTACTATAAGAAGGTGTTTGGTACTTTTCCATCTATTAAATTACCTTGATGAGGTAATTTAATAGATGGAAAAAAAAAATTACCTTGATGAGGCATTCAAAAAAAAAAATTACCTTGATGAGAAAATGCTTCCAAATAATATATTTGATGGGAATAATTTTATTGAAAAAATTAATTAACATGTTTGGTGTTACTTGAAAATATAACAATTAAATTACCTAGAACATTAATTAACATGTTTGATTCGTTTAAACTTTTTCAGGATTTTTTTTTAAAAATCTCTAATATATCCTTACTATATAAGAGATTTTTAATATGCAGTATGACACAAAAAAATTGTTAAATATGTAATTGAATAAAGTTGGTCTTAGTAGGCTAGGAAAAAGAATCTCACCCCCTTAGGTGTGATTTACTTTTTTTTTTTTTTTTTTTAATATCATGAAATGTAATTCACATTGACCTAAACTTTATGTCATGCTCTCAGCTAGTGTTGAACTACCACACCAACCATGTTGGTTATTAGTCTATCATTATTATATTATATATCTCTTAAGTATTATTTTATTTCCTTTGTCATTAGCAATTTGAAAGCAAGAAATTACATGTTACAATAATGGAAGCAAGAGCACCATGTGGAGTCCTCCCCATACATATTCTTCCCAGTGTAAAGCGAGGAAATGTGGGGAATAAAGCAAACATAAAATAGGTGAGAAAAGAAAACGAAAAAAGAAAAAGAAAAAGAAAACAAAGAATAACGAACCAGAAAGGGATAGAAAGAAATAGAGATGACGTTGTAGAAGAGCTCTTTCCTAGAATTAATAATGTTAAGGACATTATTACATCAACATCGAAATAATTATATATAATGTCTTAGAGTTGGTCATGCTATATTTTAGATTAATTAGAAGTTATTTTAATTTGAGTTGAAAATATTTTGATTTTCTAATCAGTTTTACACTTTTACTTTGAGGAATTTCAAAAACTATTTAGTCCAAAATCATTCTTGAACTTTCACTTTTTCAGATCAAGACAAAAAAAAAAAAAAAAAAAAAAAAGAAGAAGAAGAAAAGAAGAAGAATCAAATAAATTACTCAATTTTTACATTAACCTAATTAATATAATGTCTTTATAAACTTAAATCTTCACAGACACATATGCTGAACAGGTAATTAGGTATCCCATTTTGACATGTAGTGTATGATGTGTATGTGATACGAATGAGAAGTTTAACTCGACTTATATATATTCTAAGTAACAACAGCTCCAACATTAATTGTAAACAAAGAGCTGACACTAATAATTTGTTAAACACATATAATTTCAAAAATAACAATATATAAGAAGAAATTATCCAATCTACATACCTATTAATTTCTCGATTAACATGTTGTATCAAACAATATCAATACCTTTTAAAAATGGTGAGGATATAACATCTATCCAAAAGATGAGAGCAGGGTGCTCCAATCAGTTTCCCTTCTATAGATATTATGGATAGCTACAACAATAAAATCTTCTCAATTCCCAAGTTCAACCACGTACCCTATAACCTTTATCCCATAAAGTTGAATTTCAATCCTAAGCGCCTCCCACACCCCAGCCTGACATAACGGGAGGATATAAAGTATGATAACTTAACTGAATCATTCCCAAGTTCAACCACGTACCCTATAACCTTTATCCCATTCTTCCAAAAAGATTGAATCCCCAATCCTACGCGCATCCCACACCCCAACCTGACAGAACATCTGGGAGAACCTTTGCTCATTGCACAAGGAGCCCCCTACCATTCCCAAGTTCAACCACGTACCCTATAACCTTTATCCCATTCTTCCCAAAAGGTTGAATCCCCAATCCTAAGCGCATCCCACACCCCAGCCTGACAGAACATCTGGGAGGACCTTTGCTCATTGCACAAGAAGTCCCTGATTATTCTTCTCAAACTGCACCCCTCTGACCAATTGAGTTGACATGCGGGCTATAACCTTTATCCCAATAAATGGAGAACCCCCATCCATATGTTTCACTGTAACACTCTAACAACTCCAACCCCATAATGAAAGCTTTAAAGCCAAACTTCCCCGGCAGCAAATAGTGGGATAAGTAAATATGGAAATTGAAAAGGGATAGGTCATGTGAGTCCTTTGAGGCCTACTATAAAAATAGTGCATGATGCCTGGATAGGAATTCAGCTTATTGGAAATGAAAAAGAAGAAGTGATATGATGAAAAGGTCAGGGTAAAGTTATTGCTGGAAAAAATAGCACAAAAATAATATTGTAAGTGGTTATTTTGGGGTACAGATATAAGAGGATCAGTCTCTTTGCTAGCATTAGGTTTCGTTTCTTTATCAACAGTATCAGTTTCTTTGCTAGCATTAGTCTTCGTTTCTTTATTCACAGTATCAGTCTCTTTGCTAGCATTAGTCTTCGTTTCTTTATCAACAGTATCAGTCTCTTTGCTAGCATTAGTCTTGGTTTCTTTATCAACAATATCAGTCTCTTTGCTAGCATTAGGCTTCGTTTCTTTATCAACAGTATCAGTCTTCGTTTCTTTATTCACAGTATTAGTCTCTTTGCTAGCATTAGTCCTACTTTCGATTTGGGTCGGGTCAAATTGAAGTGGATTTGAATTCTTCGTAGTAAGATGAAGAGATTGATATATTGTACACTCAAAACGTATAATGAGTGAATGAGGAATTAATTCTCAGACCCATTTGAATTATTAGAAAATAAAGTGGAAAGACTAGTAACAAGCATTTGTCCCACATTCGAAAATTTTCCAATGGTTCTAGTTATTGTGAGCAATGACCACTCAACCTTGCGAGTGCCTACCTCTTGGACTTGGGTGACTGAAAGGTCAAAATAAGTACCCTTTCGAGCACCTTTCGAAGGTACCATCCGGAGGAGTCACCGTTCGAAAGTACCATCCAAAGTAGTCACCTTTCGAAGGTAACATCCGAAGTAGTTACCTTTCGAACTACTCACATTCAATTTTCGAACCACTCTTTGGAGTATCGTTATGGGTATTAATTCATATGTTACGAAATTAATTGCGAATTAATTCCAATTTTGAATTTGAGAATTAATTCTCAGGTTAATGGTCGATGGTTTTGGATGTTGCAATTATTATCAGTTTTAATGCCATGATTAAATGTTATTTAATCCTTCAACTCCTATATAAGTTATGGTTGAGCAGGTGATTTTATACATTGACTGAAATTAGTTTTCTCCATCTCAAAAAAAACTATATATGTTCTTCCTTCTATTCTTCCTGTGTTCAAACCTTATTTTCGTTCGTTGGGTTCTTTAGTTTGAGTGCTCAAACTTAGAACCATAACTTGTTTTATCATGAAAAACCTACCTACAACGCTTCTAGCACCAAAATGAGGTAACAAATAAGTTTTAAGAATAGTGTGAATATCACACAACTTAAGCTAACCTAGCTCTTTCTTCTTTCGTTTGTTATGCTTGTTATTTTTTGTGGAAATAATCCTTTTTTGTACCTTAACAGATATTAGCATACTTGGTAGGGCCTATAAACAGTAACAAGCAGCTAAATTAAAATAAAGTACCTGCTTCATCCAAACTTTACTCAAAACATATTTGGATATATAATAATCGGGTCTAGAATGAGTTCAACGTATACTATCTATCGAGATAGTTCAAATAATCATGCAATCAACGTTTAGTGTTGCTTTCAATAGCATGGTGAGGAGTCAAACCTCATTAAAAACCTAATAAGTCATTGCTAGACTTTGACTAATCGATTAATAGTAGTAACGACTTCTTGTGCGTAAACGCGTATGCGAAGAACCTAAAATCACATGGGGCAACCTAGGTTATAAAAAATTAAAATAAAAAAAAAAGTATTAGTATACTATTCTTGGCTGCAAAGCCCACATTTGTTTTGGGGGTAATGTTGTTAGGTGAAAAGGGTTGACTTGGGCCACATTAAAAGTTTAGAAACTTTTGAGCTATTTTGAGATTGACCTCAGCTCCATGAAATGGCTTGGACCAAATAATGGCTTTTGGGACTCTTTTATTGTTTCAAGTGCGTGCTTATTGCTTAATTAAAAAGTGTTTTTTGAACCCAGAAGCTTTAAACAGTGATCCGGTATGAGTACTGATCAGTACGTGGTCACCGAGGGTTGGAATTTTATTTCTTTTCTCAAATAATGCAAAGATTTAAAAAATCCTCATAATTTATTGGATCAGTGTGTGACTAATTTGAATTCCACTCAGATCACAATCGTAAAGTTCGATTCTTACTCAAGGTGATTTTAATTTTCACATTGTAGTTGTATTAGCCGTTCGCTTAACCATTGCCTCAATGCTGAGTTCTAGGCTTAATAAAATTGAATAATGTTATTTCTCCCTCATGATTTTACATCCTAAATTTCACATTTTTATTTGCGAATAAAATTCTTTTTAGACTATTATGGATTGGTTGATTCCACGGCTATGGTTAAAAAACAATTTACTTATTAATCAAATATAAAAAGGAACGTAACCAATCAAATATTACTAGTTTACTACGTAAATAGATAAAAATTACTAGGTGAAATTATGACGGGAATGAAACATTGCTCAATAAAATTTTAAAATTATAGGAAAGTATATCTTGGCAAATATATTCTTTGTTGCATTAAGATTTACAAATGCAACCCAAGTTACCAATCAAATTGGTATGATAGTTAGTTTGATAATATAAGGTTTTAAGTTCAACTTTCATTGCGAGAAATCTTGCTATTTTCGTCTAACATTTCCGTTCAATAACAATGTTGGTCGATAATTTGTAAAAAATTGCAACTTTTTGTTGCAAATAGATATGGATGGAACGTTGGACGGAAATGCCGACCGACACTAAATGTTGGATGAAAATTTCGTCCAACGGTTGCGCCTTGGATAGAAAATCAAATTGACCGGTAGGTGACATGCAACATGGAAGGTATTACTAAATACCGTCCAACAACAATGTTGGACGGAAATTAGAATATTTAAGCCTCCCTTGCCTATTTCAGTTCATTTTCTTCAACTTTCCTTCATTTTTACTCTCATTCTCCACTGTAAAACTTGCTTCTTTGTTTAAAATTTGCATGGGTAACAATATATATATATATATATATATATATATATATATATATATATATATATATATATATATATATATATATATATAGAGTTATTTTTGATAAAGTATATTCCAAATTCCCGTAGGAGCGCTATTTATTGACTTTTTTTGTTTTTTTTTTTTTTGTTTTTTAATTTAAACTGGTTAACCATGGATAACCTAGACTTGTTTATTTCTTTGTAATCTTTTATCAACTAATGTTACAAGACAAACTTAACCCAAAACACACATTCAAATAACAACGGCAAACTTCCTTCGTAAATCAAAAAATAACTTCTTTATCCCACATGGTTCTAAGTCCGATACTTATGAATTTTTTAAGTTTGAAATGATGAGTATATAATATAATTTATTTATAATATCAATTAATAAATAAATACAATTACATTACTACAAGAAAATAAGTATCTACCGATGGATTTAGCTATAGTCTTCATTCGTAATAATTAGATTAATAACAAAATAGCTACGACATACTTCCTATGAAGATCAGATTTCCAAAATAAATAGAAATTATACCATAAGTTAACAAATGATATACTTCCCAAGTCATTGAATTACTATAATTTATCACTCTATTATCATGTTTAAGTGAAATGCAAGAATCTAGCTAGGGTGATAAAATTTCATCTTTTGTGAACAATTTAAAAATATACCAAAAACAATTTTTATTGTTAAATTTTAAAATAAAAAAACATAAAAAATTAACTCACAATCAAATAAGAATAAAATATCTAAGAGAGTAAGAGACTAAAATATCCTACACAAGATTCTTCAATCTTCATTTATTGTGGGGCATTTGAGCCTAAGACCGGTCATTTGCATCCCCATGCCCAATTTTATATAAAGGCAATTAAAGATCACAAATTCCTATCCCCATTAACGTGGAATAAAGTTGCACAACATAACAAATGTGTTTCCTTTGGAAAATTTCTTTATAAGTAACTAGTATTTGCACCCGTGCGATGCACGGAATGTATTCGTTATAATATATGAATTATAATCTGCTTCATATTCGATAGTGTAAAATTTTAACGTTGAACTAAGGTTTGTATGAATGTTTTGAAATTGAATTAATTGGTCTCATTATCTTTATGTGTAGTAATTGAGCTATAGAAATTTTTGTAACGGAATATATACGTAATATGTAGATATATAACATTTTTGTTATATTTGTGCAAGAAGAATACATAATATAACTATTTTGAATTAGACACTGTTGAAAACCTCTTTGTAGACGATATTAGTAGTAGTAACAAAAGTTTGTCCATCCTCGTGTAGAGCTAAAACCTTAAGGCCATCAAGATGAGTGACTCAGGAAAAAGCCACGTACAATTGACCATGATTAAAGACTGATTTTTTCAACAATAAGTCAACGTGAGTTAGTGTTTGACCCTGGCTTTTGTTGATAGTCATTGCATATGCTAGTATCAATGGGAATTGTTTACGCTGGAACTTGAACGGTAATCTCATATCAAAAGGGGTGAGAGACATTCGTGGTATAAGAACTTTGTTTCCTTGTTGCGTTCCATTAACTATTCTTGCTTCGACAATATGATCCGTCAATCTTGTAACGATGAGGCGCGTACCGTTGCAAAGACCAAGAGAGTGGTCTATGTTTCACCGTAACATAACAGGTGCACCAACCTTTATTGTCAATGAATGATTAGGAAGTCTAGACAATCTCAATCTATTTAAAAATTCAGGAGTGTGTACTTGTGAGAGATTATCACCATTTATCTGATTCTGCCTTACATAAAGAGTCACAGTTTAAATACGTCTGACCTTCTGCAGTGCTCATGTCACACATATACTGATTAATTTGATCAACAACATCTAAAGTCGGTGAGAGGATCGCTTGTCCTTCTAGGTGCGATTCTTCTAGCATTTCATACTTCGCGGTCGGGAAGATGCTTTCAACTATAGTTGCAATTGGATCAGGTCCACACTTCAATATTATTTTGTGCGTCCATTGTCACGCCTTCTGTAGATTAGGTAACCATCTTTATCCAGAATCGTCTGACTAACATATTTTTTGGGGAAATACTTTGAACATTTACCATTTACCATGCATGGTGAATTCTTCTGGAGTTGTCCGCATGGTTCGTGCAACATAAATTCGCTAACTGCGTCATTGTACTCATTGTCAACATCTGGGTCTGGAATCTCAGCAGAAATCAAGGCATCAACTTCTGGTGCAGAATGTGCCCGATTCATTCTTTTAGCAAATAGCAATATGTGCGCGTGAGGGAGTCATCTTTTTTGAAATTCAATTGTGTAGATAATTGTGCAGAAAATTAAAATAAAAAAAATTAATTTTATACATGGAATTTAGATTTAATTAGGGCACATTAAAGTATGTATGATAATCAAATACCTCCATATGTTGCCAAACAGCTTTTCTATCTTGATCTCTTCAATCATAGCATCAAGTTTCAACTTAAACACGCGACAAACAATATCGGGTCTATCCTCTGCTTTAAGCCCACGTTGTGCAACATACCGCTCAATCTCAGACCACTTCGGGTTGCATGTGAATGTTATGAACAAATGAGGATAACCGATGTGCCTGCATATTGCCATTGCATCTTGATAGTTTTGAATCATATACCTAGCTCCGCCTGTGAATGATGATGGTAGTATAATTATTTTACCTCGAGTTGTGAGATCTAATTCGCCCCGAGTTGAATGATGATGGTAATGCAATATTTTCAATGAATTTTTCCATTTATTACGTTGAATTTGTTTTAATTATTCTCACAATTATAATGGTTTAATTATTCACAGAATTTGTTAACTATTTTTCATTTTTAAGTACATATTGACTTTAATTTGGGGTAACAATTCATTAGATATTAGTTAATTTTCATATAAAATTTTGTTACCAATTAAGCTTTATTAATTTTTTTACGAATTAATTAATATTCTTTATTAGTTTGGACGGAAATTTGAAAAGGATAATTTGTCTTTTATTAATAGTATAGATTGGTGTAAATAATAATTAATAAATTATTATTTTCTTATAAAATTACGCAAAATTTCAAAAGACGTAATTTTCCCATTTATTACGCAGAATTTGTTTCCATTATTCTCACAATTATAATGGTTACTTATTCTTAGAATTTGGTAACCATTTTCCATTTTTAAGTACATATTTTGGGATGGCAACGGGGCGAGGCGAGGCGAGGAATATACTCCCCATCCCCGCCCCTGCGACCCCGTTCCCATCCCGATCTTGTCCCCGTCCCCGACGTGAAATTTGAAATATTCCTCATCCCCGTCTCTGCGGAGAATTAGGCGTGGACGGGGATTCTCCATTCCCCGTCAACTCCTAGTCAAAATGTTACATAATTCAAAATTTTAATAATAAAAAATTTAAAATATAAGTCCTAGATATATAGATAAATAAATTATTTATTTATTAATAACATATTTCTTTATTTCCAGTAATATATTCTGATCCATTTTAATCAAGTATTAATTATCATTTCTTTTTCCAATTCGCCTAATTTTCATGTCATTTTTATTACCAGGCAATAATTTTTTTAATGCATATTAATTAGATAATTATTAATATTTTTTTTATTTCCAGTAAATTATTAATAACAAATACCTTTTTCCAATTTACATATACTATTGTTAATCCGTTTTCTTTTCGACATTGTTAATTTGGATATCTTTTTTTTTTAAAAAAAAAAATTATACCATGATTTGTATATTTCGTGTCATTTTTAATCTCAGTCAATTATTTTTTAAATTAACAGATTTCTTTTTCAATGTACATATACTATTGTTTGGGCGGACTTGTTATTATTTTTATTTTTTCATTTGAGTCAATTTGAGATTATTTTTAATTTTTAATCAAGTATTAATAATCATTTCATTTTCCAATTAGCCTAACTTTCATGTCATTTGTATTCTCAGTCAAATATTTTTTAATACATATCAATTAATTTATACTATAATTATTAATATAATTATCGTTATATATTTAGAAATTATATATCTCGTGCCATTTTTTAAAAGGATTCCGTGTCATTTTTAATCAAGTATTAATTATCATTTCTTTTTTCAATTGGCCTAATTTGCATGTCATTTTTTATTCTTAGTCAATAATTGTTTTTAATACATATTAATTAGGTAATTAATAATAATAATTTTTTAATAATTCCACTAAATTTTTAATAACAGATAGTTTTTCGAATATACATATACTGTAGTTAATCCATTTTCTTTTCGACATGGTTAATATGAAGATCCTTTTTTTTTTTTAATATTATACCACAATTTATACATTTCGTGCTATCTTCAATCTCAGTCAATTATTATTTTTATAATTAACAATTTTTTTTTTCAGTTTACTTATATTATTGTTTGGACGGTCTGACCATTTCCTTTTTCATTTGAGTCAATTTGGGATCATTTTTAATTTTTAATCAAACATTATTAATTATTTTATTTTCCAATTGGTCTAATTTTCATGTCATTTTTATTCTCAGTTAATTTTTTTTAATACATATCAATTAATTTATACTATAATTATTAATATATATATTCAAAATTTATATATTCCATGCCATTTTTAATCAAATATTAATTATCATTTTATTTTTCAATTGGTATAATTTGCATGTCAATTTTACTCCCAGCCAATGATTTTTTTTAATACATATTAATTAGTTAATTATTAATAATATATATATATATATATATATATATATATATATATATATATATATATATATATATATATATTTATTTATTTATTTATTTATTTATTTATTTCCAGTAATATATTATGTGCCATTTTTGTTCAAGTATTAATTATCATTTTCTTTTCAAATTGATCTACTTTTCATGCCATTTTTATTCTCAGTCAATGATTCTTTTTAATACATATTAATTAGTTCATTATTAATAACAAATGTTTTTAATATTTCTATGTTGAATGATTTTATAATACTAACAACTTTTAGTGTAAATAAGTTTCATGTGTAAATATGATCGATATGTAACCTTTATGAATTTTAAAGTTTTGTTATGTAATAACTATATAGGAAACATACCAGGACTATGTGGCCTAATGGTACTCGGGTTGGACTTCCATTTGGAAGATTATGAGTTCGAGCCTCAGTGGAGGTGTTATTGGTTCTTTGTGTTTCAGTAGGTTGAGAAAGTATATGAACAGATACTACAATGTAATAGAGCTACTAACTTCCAAAAAAAACTATATAGGAAACATTGTGATATTTTATTGATTTCTAAAAATATACTGTCAATTAAATAAGATTTGATATTTAAAATGAGTAATTAGCTAAAATAATAAACTTTTAATACACCGTATTAAAATAAAAAATTATTACAAATATCTTAGTAAACTACATTAGTAGTTAAACTACAAAAGAAAAGTTAGGTGTTGCCACATCCTTTACTAACATCCATGTTAATTTGTCCAATGTCTAAACTCATGATTCATCTGTATAATCTTCATCACAATAAAATTAAAAAGAATATGATAGTTGTTAATTCATCCAATGTCTAAACTCATAAATACAATCTTCATCACAATAAAATTAAAAAGAATATTATGATAAAGAATTGGATATAAAATTAAAACTCATAATATGCAGTATGCACGTTAATTCACTATGCAAGTTAATTAAAATAAATAATCCATAATTAATTAGTTTATATTACCATAATATTCTTTCCATAATTAATTAGTCAATATCCATAATCTATACCTAATTATATATATAATATATGAACTATGCACGTTAATTCACTATGCAAGTAAATTAAAAGGAATATTCCGTAATTAATTAGTTTATATTATCATATTATTCTTTTCATAATTAATTAATACATGGATATTACATAAATGACCCTAAGTTTTGAGAGAAAAATTTAGATAAGAGGATTTTGCTTGTAATTATATATAGATTCTTATAAACATAAATGATATTCTACTAATTAATTTATGATATTTATCAAATTTAATTTTAAAAAATATAGTTTTTACCCGTTTGTTGCACATAAAATTTTTGTTATTATGAATTTAAAATTGAAAAAAGAAAAAAATGAAAAGATGTTAATGTAACACCCCAATTTTCATATTCAAAATTTTCCTTACAATAATTGTTTTTCTCAATTGAAAATTAATTAAAATCATAGAAGCATTTACTAACCAAAATAAATGGGTGTCACCACCACACTTACGCAAACAACAACCTAAGTGCTAAGGCTAAAAATTACAACTTACAAATAAACAATACAAATTCAACAACACAATAAAGTTAAAATTTCTACACAACTGTATAATCCTCAAAATAACAAATCTTCATCATGTATATTCTTAGATAGACTTAATTCCTTCACAACTTGAATTCATCTCGAATTCCTATATCCATGTTCACCTGTAAAAATGATTTGCAAACAAAATAGGATGTAGACAAAAATGAGCATAAACTAAATAAGAATCCCTTGTAAAATATAGACTTGGATTTTTATATATTTTCAAAACTCATATGATTTTATACTTTTTCCAAAACACATGTGGAGTTATACTTTTTCTTTTATAGAGAATTAATATTTATAAATGGAGAAATAATCAATCTTTTTGAAATCCACTTGGAAACTGGACTAAAACATATATACACAGGGCTCGACACACACAGGGTTCGACACATCGAAGCTCATTCTCGAAAATCACCACACACAACAATAAAATTTATCAATAAATTCACATGTGATCACTTAAATATTATAGTTCATAGCAATACATTTTTGTAACAAATAATTTTGATAGATATAAACACTCATGAATATATATATCATACAATCAATCACAAATATATATAAATTTGTGGAAAAGTAATTTTAGTGAACATGAAAATTTATCTTCGAAGCCCAAAACTCTTATGAATTCTTAATAGCATCTTAGTCACCATTTCATCGTCATCAACTTCATCTCTACGCCATTGACAACTTCTAATCATCATCATTATCTAATCATCTCAACAAATTTCGTCATCATAATCCCTCATTTTTTTATCACAAAAATAGATATTGCTACATCATTAAAAACTCATCGTCATCATCATCTTCATCATCAACACATAAGCCACCATTACTTTCTCCAACTACACAGCCAGTCAACACTGAGAGAGAGAAAATGCGGGGAAAATTGTGTTTATGTATATGTTGGTGTATATAATTATCTAGAGAAGAAAGAGAGACATGATAGAATAGAGATGAGAGAGTATTTGGGTAGCGTATAGCTCTTAAGGAGAGAGATGTGAGGAAAGGATGAAAATATATTAGAGAAGTTTTCATGCACATATATGTAAGTATAACCAAGAGAGATGAAAGGAAAGTGATGGAATTAAGAATATATTTAGGTTAGGAAAAATGAGTACATATATGTGCATATCTTATAAGTACTAACGTATTTATGTATATCTATATTTATTATATAATTAAAATATATACATATTTAGGTAGGATTAAAAAAAAAAATAGTACATATATTGTACATAATAAAAACGTATATATATACCATATATGTACATATATAAATTCTGTAAAATTTGAGGAATAGAAATATATTAGGGTTAGGAAACAAAGATAATACAAATACATATAGTAAAAAAATAAAAAGAGATATTAGAGGAGTCAGCACTCAGCATCCCTTTAAACGGGCAGAGTATGCACCACTCAAAGCGAGATTCACATGAGGGCTGTCTTTCATCAATGATAATGAAATTTCAATAGAAGCAAAAAATCAATATATGAAATGGACTTGGAGTAACCGTAGAAATATTCACAATAAATCATAATCTAGTCATATGATATGAATAGCTTTTCGCTGAAAAAAGTATTAAATTTGGACAATACAATCATGAACAACGTATTGTATCTAATCCAATCAAACTACTTGGATGCTAAACCTACCGTTAATTTCAAAACGCGGCTAAACTGAATGATCAAGGCTGAAGACCTAGTGGGAAAAAAAGGATGCAATATAAAATGAAGACTTATAATTTTTGTAGTCATCAACTCATTGTATTTATAGATGAAAAATATGAGAATTATAAATTTGTAAAATTTTTCAAAAAGAAAGTTATTTATTTATTTAAGGTATTTCTCTAATCAATTTATTATATTGATATTCTTAATCAATTCATTGTATTAATATTCCTAATTAATTATTTGCTTACCAAATAAGCTTTATTAAGTATTTGACCAACAAAATATAAAATATTTAATTAACTAGTATTTGCGCCCGTGCGATGCACGGAATGAATTTGTTGTAATATACTAAGAATATTTGGATCGATATATAATTATTTAAATTAGAACATCAAAGATTATATAGTGCAATTGAAAGTATGGTTTGGATCATTTATGTGTTTTTATGTTATTAATTGCTCAAATTAATAGCTAATATGTAAATGTACACATGCGGTGCTGTAACTTTGGAGATTTTATTTATCATTGTTCAGTACTTTTATAAATTAATCAAATGTGCTCGTTCTCTAGCAACTCAGTTATAAAAATGAATTGATATCCTAATTTATTTGTATGGAAAATATATTTTTTGTCTAGATATATAGCAATTTTGCCATTTAAAAAAACATAATATCACAGATTGTATTTACATACTATTGAAACCTCTTTGTAGACAACATTGATAGTAACAACACAATCTTGTCTATCTTCGTCTAGAGCTAACACCTTTAGTCCCAAAGGATGAGTGACTCGGGTAAAAATATATAATGGTAGAATTTCAGTCAATTAGTAATCCTTTTATATTTTCAGTCAATTACTAATATCAAATTCATTTTCAGCCAATTATTCTTTTTTATTTTTAGTCAATTAGTCAATTAGAATATTAGATGTATTGATATTTTTACCTAATTTCTGTTCCAGTTTTAATTGATGATGTAGAATATTTTTATTGAAATATTTTCTTTGTATTTTTAATTTACTTTTACTATTGTTTAAAATATGTATTTACTATTGATGATGTAGAATATTATTATTGAAATATTTCCGTCAAATTTTTAATTTCTGTTTCATTTTTTAATTAAAATGCAATGATCTGTCAATTTATTTTTTTCATTTCAATTATGGATCATTTTTTATTTGTAGTCAATTATTAATATTCATTTCCTTTTATAATTTCAGTCAATTAGTAATATCATATTCATTTTCAGGCAATTATTCTTTTTATTCTCAGTCAATTGGTCAATTAGAATATCAGATGCAGTGATATTTTTACCTATCCGAACCATTTTTAATTGATGATGTAGAATATTTTTATTGAAATATTTCCGTTCCATTTTTAGTTTACCTTTACTGTTGTTTAAAATATGTCTTTACTATTGATGGTGTAGAATATTATTATTGAAATATTTCCTTTTCATTTTTTATTTACTTTTACTTGATGATGTAGAATATTATTATTGAAATATTTTCGTTCCATTTTTAATTTCTGTTCCATTGCTTAAAATTGTGAAAGATTTATGATATAATTGTGTTTTGATTTATTCTACTATGTAATATTATTGTGAAAATTAAAATGCAATAATCTGTCAATTTTCTTTTCAATTTTAGTCAATTATGGATCATTTTTAATTTTCAGTTAATTATTAATATTCATTTCTTTTCCACTTAACCTAATTTCTATTTCTTTTTTTCATTTTTAATTTTCAGTCAATTATTAATATTCATTTATTTTTCAATTTACCTAATTTTTGTTCCATTTTTAATTGATGATGATGTAGAGAATTATTGTGAAATATTTCTGTTTGTTTTTTAATTTTCCTTTACTATTTACTATTGTTTGAGCGGGAAATCAAGTAAATAGAATTTTGTTTTTAATTATATTATAGATTATAGATTTTCCAGCAATCCAAACACTATGGATAAAGAAAAGTCATTTCATTAAGAAAATTAAAACTAATTAAATTAAATCTAATCATGCTATATTTATTTGTAACTGTATATTAATTTCATTTTGAAATAATTGGTTCACATATTTAAATTATTTATTTTTTCGTTAATTATTATAAACAAAAATGATACTATACTAATTAATTTATGATATTTATCAAATTGTATTTTTAAAAAAATATAAGATTTACACATGTTATGAGGGGTTAAAACATATTTTAAAACATATTTTAAGATTTACAAAAGTTTGGGCGGGAAAATGAAATAGGAGGATTTTACTTTTATATATATATATATATATATATATATATATATATATATATATATATATATATATATATATATATATATATATTTTTTTTTTTTTGAATCCGGTGCACACCCCTCAGTCAGCCGAGCTCATGAGCACATTCCCTGGTCGTTGATTTGTTTTGATCAAGGGCTCAGATGGTGTTGGTTTATTCCACACATGCGCTGTTTATTTAGGTAAGGAGGAGCTGTTTTGTAATTTAGCTTATGCTTTTATTATCCTAGCCTTTATTTCCGGCGTAACTAAGGATTTGGGTTTTTATTTTTTATGTTGTTTTTTTTTTTTGTTTCTCTACGCTTTGCTCTCGCATATCTCTGTATTCCCGCGCATCTCTCTCGCCGATTGGTCTCCCTCCGGTCGAAGGGTTGCATCGATTGCTCGGCGTTAGTGTCTCCATGGATGGGTGTAGCAGAAGGCAGTCCAAGCGACTTAGGGGTATCTCGTCTTCGTCTAGTGCGGGTACTATCTATCGCAGCTCTATTTTTATTATTATTATTTTTTTTTTGGTTTGTTTTTATGGTGTTTTTTTCCGGATGTTGGTGGGTTTGTTGCCGTAGCGTACATGATTGGTTTGGGGTTTTGAATTTTCGTTTTCTTGTGCGGTCGGAGTTCTTGGTTGTGTGTTTTTTCTGGGGGGTTATCACCGGGGGGTCGTGTATTTTGTGTCGCCTCTGTAATTAGGGTTTGGGGGTGGTGTGAGAGTGACATTGGGGGTTGTTTGATTTCTGGGTTAGGGTTTTGGGGTTTGACAGTTTGGGTTTTTTTTCTCGAATGGGTCTGGGGGTTGGTGATTAGGTTTGTGCATGCGGGATGTGTTGGGGTTTTTCTCTCTGGTATGTTGGTGTTTAGTGTATGGGGGGGGGGGGGGGGGGGGAGGGGGGCTGGTGGTCTTGTGTTTTGGGGTTTGGGTCCGACGAGGTTGTGGATGGGCGGTGGTTTGGGGGCGGCGGGTGTTCTTCTTTATTTTATTTTATTTTATTTGTGTGTTGTTGTGTGTTTTTTTTTTTTTTAAAAAAAAAATTTGGTGTGTGTGTGTGTGTTTTTTTTTTTTTGTTTTGTTTTGTTTTTGTTTTGTTTTGTTTTTTTTTTTTTTTTGAGAAGAAGGTCTGCATATGTGCTTGCATTCTTTACCAGCATTTATCTCCTCTGGATAACAGTAGTTAATGATGAACAGAGAGTTAATGAATACATCTTCTTCATGAGAGGAGAAAACCTTTAGGCAGAGAGAGCAGAAACTTAAATGGAAAATGAAGATAAATACATTAACACCAGTCTAGTTAACACTATACAAAAGTACACCCAATATAAATCGCAAATGAATTGTTTATAATCGGAAGTGTTATTTTGTGTTTTTTTTTTTGGATTATTGGTGCGTGTTTTTTTTTTTTTTGTGTGTGTGTGTGTGTGTGTGTGTGTGTGTGTGTTTTGCAGTGTATTAGAGGTTAGAGTTGATAATTATATTAGTTTGTGCATAGTAGCGTATCGTCGTGTGCAAGTAGTGTAGAGTTGTGGGAGGTTACAGTGGGTAATTGTATGTCTGTGTATATATGCATGTCTGTACTGTTATTTTCATTCATTAAAGACAATTGTAATTTTATTTATGTGTGTTGTCATTGTTATTCATAGAAGATAAGTGTCCAACAACGGTTTTTAGTTAATCCTGATCTTTTAATGTTTGTGGGGCTTAGGATGTTTGGTTGCTTGGTCTGTGCGTAGTTGGGCCTCATTGATTCGGGATTGTTTCTGAATTTCGTTGTTTGAAATTAAGGGGGGGAATTAAATTCACAAATATGGGAAAGCAAGGACCTTGTTATTACTGTGGTGTTACCAATGAGTTTAATTTTTTTGCTTATAAGAGTGTTTATGTAGTAAGAAAAGATTGAGTCTTTGTGATTGTTTCCTGTTGGGGTTGTTCTTGTTTGCGGTAAATGACTGCCTATGATTAGATTATGTATTGAATTACGAACCTGAAAATCAATAGGTTGCTGTTATTGGACAATGAAGAATAATGGATAGTATGTGATGTTGCTCACCTTATTCCAGTTGTTTTTTGGTGGTTTTGATTGTGTTGTTAAGGTGTTATAGAGCTATGGCTTCACATAAACTGTGGGTTTCAACAATTGGTCTTAGTTTTAAAGTTGAATTCAACAAGCTTAAATGCAATTTAAATGTTTTGCTAAATGTATTGCCTATACCTGCACAACAATTCATGTTTGGAATTCATCCTGCACTACAATTCATGATTTTGCAACCTCCAGGGAATGGGGTTTAACCCACGGAGATACAAGTTTCTTATAGTAGTTCATGCCTTCAGGGCAATGAGCAAAGAGACTTGGGAAAAGAAGATGGAGGCTTATAAGAAGTATGGATTTTATGAGGCTGAGATATTCAACCCTTTTGAAGTTGTATACAGAAAGAAAGATTGGCTCTTCTTTATTGATCATGACCTGCATATGAAGAGAGAGCCAGATACTCTTTTATCTCTTTTATCTGCCAAGGTGTACATTTCACCATTTTTGCCTAGAATATTGGTTGTTAATAGATGACATTTAGGATTTCACACAACCAAGATGTAACTGAAGTGACTCAATTTAATTAAATGGTTGCTTTCTTGCCAACAATTCATTACATGTGTAATGTGTTTAAATCAATTGCCTCCAAAAGTTGGTTTTCTTCTCATTGTATAGAAGTATCCGAATTCGTGTGGTTCCAATGTGATATTGCCTCCACAACGCGTAAATGCGCACGCCCCATCATCATTACGCACACGCTTCTCCATTGCCCGACAAATAAACATCTGCTACCAAAATGAATTTACCCAACACGCACTAACCGAATCCACGACACGCACAGACCACTACATGAATACGCACACTCCATAATTAAAAACGCATAGACCCCCCATACTTCTACCCATTCAGTAATTTTCTTCCATATACGGTCAAACCACATGCATTCAACCATATCCCTAATAATAACTTAGCTCCTTGGATCTCGAATTTCAGGAAAAACATTTTACACCTCCAATTCACCAAAACGCACACGTCACAATAGTAACACGCACACACCATTACAAGTAGACACACATACCACAATTCCAAACGCACAGACCCGCAATACTACTCCTGTGACTAGGGGTGTGCAAATTTTGGAGAAATTTCGGTTAACCGACCGAACCGACGAAATTCGGTTAACCGTTTTCGAACCGAAATATTTCGGTTCGGTTAATGGTTAAAGGTTTTCCTAAAATCCGGTTAACGGTTAATTCGGTTCGAAAGTGTCGGTTAACCGAATTAACCGAACGGTTAACCGAATTTTAGAATATATATATAATATATAATATATTAAATATTAAATATATAATTACTAAAATAAAAAATAGTCAAAATGTCAAATAGAATACATAATAATATGAATTTATTATGATATGTATTTTATTTTAATTGGAATTATTATTTTAGGAATTATTTTATGGATTTTAAATTTTAGGGTTAAAAAATTTCGGTTAACCGACCGATTAACCGAAAAAAAGTTCGGTTCGGTCAATTCGGTAGAGTAAATTTCGGTTCGGTTAACGGTTAAAGCAAAAAAAAAGTTCGGTTAATTCGGTTCGGTTAAAACGGTTCGGTTAACCGAACGGTTAACCGAATGAACACCCCTACCTGTGACGCCCAAAAATAACAAACCACTTCTACCTATTTAGTTAATTTCTTCCATATTCGGGCAAACAACATACATTCAACCATACCCCAAATAATAACTTAGCTCCTTGGATCTCGAATTACAGGAAAAAGATTTTACACCTCCAATTCACCAAAACGCACACGCCACAACAGTAACACGCACGCACTATAACAAGCAGACATACAGACCACAATCCCAAACGCACAGACCCCCAATACTACTCCCGTGACGCCCAAACAATAACAAACCACTTCTACCCATTTAGTTAATTTCTTCCATATTCGGGAAAACAACATGCATTCAACCATACCCCCAATAATTTTTTAACTCCTTGGATGTCGAATTACAGGAACACGCACACACCATTACAAGACGCACAGACCGAAATTCCAAACGCACAGACCCCAAACACTACAACACTAAATTTCCGTACTACTACTACATGTTCGTATCTCATCCACAGATACTTTCTATTTGTTACCATTCTTATTCCATCTAATATTATGCTAAATATTACTAATTTATTTTAGCCATAATTAACAACACTATTACAATGACTCTTTTATCCTTATTTTTAAATTCTAACCTTAATTATCTAACACATCTCTTTCAATCACATCCATCAAATTCTAGTAACTTAATGGTTGTGATGAGACCTCATGACCTCATCTAGTATAGGGGGTGCACCAGATTCGAAGCATATATATATATATATATATATATATATATATATATATATATATATATATATATATATATATATATATATATATATATATATATATATATATATATAGTTTTAAAATCAAAATAATATTATGAATCATTCATTTTAACAAATAATTACACTAACAATTTTTAGTTCGTGTTGAGGGTCTAACTTTATTGACTCTTATTAGGTTTGTAGATTTGTACAAATGTGATAGCTAGTGTGTTAAAGGGTTAATTCAACTAAAGGTCCATGGTCTTTGGTGACAATTCCAAATTTAGTCTCAGACTATCGTTTTTGCCATTTAACATCCCAAACTATTATTTTTTTGGACACTTTTAGTCCTCATGATTTTTTATACTTTTAGTAAGGGTATTTTTGTCTTTTCATATTTTTCATTTTTTATTTTTCCGGTTTCAATCGGTTTAATTGGTTTAGAACTTTACTAAAAACCGGTTGAAAAATATGGTTACTAAAAATTATAGGTTACCTAAAGTTCTAAACCAATTAAACTGGTTGAAACCCGAAAAATTACAAAAGAAAAATATGAAAAGACTAAAATGTCCTTACTAAAAATAGGAAAAGTCATGAAAATGACTAAAAGTGTCCAAAAAAATAATAGTCTGGGATGTTAAATGACAAAAACGATAGTCTGGGACTAAGTTTGAAATTGACCCCAAAGACAAGGAACCGCTGGTTGAATTAACTCTTTGTTAAAATTAAAAGTTCAGAACATTAATTTTAAAATGTCTAAAATTTCAATTAAACTCAACTGATAAGTCTAATACTATAAACTTTTAGGGTTGGGGCAGCAAAATTTTATCCTAAAGTTGATAAATTCGATGGTCTAAACTGATTAACTCGAAATTGAGTGAGTTAGTCTGGTTGATATTACTAACTAATATAAATTCTTATCTTCTCGACGTAAATATACTATATAATTTAATTGGATAAAAGTGTTGTGACATCATAGATCCAATGTAGTGATACCTCAATAAATATAATAAATAAGCTTCAAACATATATACCTAGATGGCTAGATATGGTCTTAATGATAAAACCATAATTTGTATGCTCACTTTTGCAAAACAAAATCTTGAATGAGGTACGTAAAAAGGGTAAAGCTTTGATGAAAGAAACGTGGGAACCCTGTCCCATTGCTTGCTTGTCTTTTCCTCTAAGTCAAGAAATCTTTGACACAAGGAGGTTATTGTTCAATCCTGGCCCCACATTCCTTTAACTGCTCAAATCCAACGGTTTCTCCTCTTTCCTGCCCTTTTCTCACACCAAACCCCAATATATCCCATATATAGGTACAGAAGTACGTACCCCTTAAACAATTGTAGGAGTAATTTAAAACCATATTATTATTATTATTATTATTTTTTATTTTTTTTGTAAACTAAAACTATGTTTTTAAAAGGATAAAATGGACCAACGAATTATTTAATATATGAACATTAATATGATATATTTTTTTCATACAATATTAAGGGGTGTTTGGTAAATAGTTGTTAGTTGATTGTGTTAGTAGATTTGACTAGTTGATAACATTAGTTGATTGTAAAAACATGTTTGGTAAATTAGCTGATAGCTGATTACATGTAAAATGACTTTCTCAGAAAGCTGATAAAAAAAAACTGTTTTGAGCAGTTTTTAAATTTTAACATTTCGGAGCAATAAACTATTACAAAAAACTAATTAATCAAACACCCATATTGCAATTTAACCAAGTCAAACAACTAATAGTGATCAAACAAGTTAAAATAAGCTGATAAATTAACTATATTATCAAACGTGGTCTAAGTTTTGTTATTGTTACGAGACTAATCCAATTCAATCTGAGTCTCCCAATTCAATCTGAGTCTCGCTTATAAAGTTTAACCTGCCTACTTTGCAGATTTAGTTTGCTTACTAATTGTTCTAAATTGTTAAATTTTAACTTTTAATCTTTCAAACATTGCAAAACAAATCTGAAACATAGTCAACATTAAGTTCCAACCTTTCAAATATCAATAGAATATTTCTTATTTTAAATTTTATATTCTCAGGCCAATTATGTGTTGATTTATCAAATAATAAAAATAATGATGAAACACGACATTATAATGCACAAATGCATCTATTACATGACATTTAGTGACCTATTGATTCACGTTTAGATTGTACGGCCAAAACAAGTTGAGATTGTATATAGTAATTAGTAAACTCAACCGTTTCTAAATTCAAACTTTTACGTTAAAATTTCAAAAATAGTAATTAAAAGACAATAATTAAATTAGTATCAAGAGAATACATAAATTCATTATCGTGAAAAATGATTGCATATCGATAAACACTATGTAAGCACATACCATTCTCTTCATCTTTATTTTTATTATAACTACACTAAGTTTTCTAATTCAGAACGAATTCTCACGTTTTTCATATTCTCTTCCTTAGCTGATTAATTAAATAAAAAAATGAACTAGTATATGATTATTAATGCAATAAATATTATATATATATGAACAGCTAAGAATCAATTTCGTGACTTTTTAGTGACTGACATATACCATCCATTACAAAAATTTAGTTGAAAAAAATACGGAATAATGTAACCTCTTACCTAATTCTTTCTAAGTTGTAATTTTTTTATTTTCTATTTGAAGAATATATATATTGATATTGGTTTTATTTTCATGTTTTGGGATCAAAGTTACATCTATGATCTACCCACCCACCCACCCCGGCGCATGCCTAACATTTTTGGACTTAAACGCAGCAATTTCCCCATTGTCCTTTGCCTTCGTCTTCCCTGAGATCTTTCGTCGGAAAGCTCTTTGATTTTTTGTTTGTTTGTGTTCGTTTTCTGGGCTATACCCATGGAGTCTTCTGTGAATTCCCGCCACAACCGCACTTTTCTGTCCAATATGCAGCCTTCTCTTTCTTTCATTTGTTTTCAATTTTGACATTTTCTGTTTGGTTTCCCTCTCTCTCTTTCTCTCTCCTTGGAAAATTCAGAAAATGGTCAAATCAGGGAATGGTAATGGGGGAAATCCTTAAACATGCTGCGGCGCAAGTGCTGGAGCTAATTGAGCTGGGAACATTTGATGAATGCTCCAAGAAATAAAGAAAAGAAACACGGAAATCTCTGTTTCTCGTTCGAATTTCGGGTTTCTGGAGGGGGAGAGAAGAATGGATAAATTTTCCTTCCTTTTTTACCTGAGAAGAAGAAGCTTTGGTTTTCAGGATGGATGTTTGTAGTCTCTGCATTAACTGTTTGAAATCTTGAGGCTGCCGTACACCATTGTTGATAATCTTGTTTTCTGCGTAGAAATTTGTTGAGGAGAACAAAAATGGCGACTTCCCAGGTCCAAACTTCCCCCTCTGAGTGTGTGTTGAGAAAGCAGAGCCATTTTCACACGAATCTCAAGGTTTTGATGAGTTCCTGCGGGTCCGATCGGCGGGGGAACGGTTCAGATTCCGATGAAAACGGTGTCGTGGTTGACATTACGGACCTCTGGGTTCATAAACCCCAATATCTAGACAAAACGCGTAGGAATGATGAAAGGAATACGAGTACTGAGGATTCTGGTAATTGGGGTAAAGTCAGAGAAATTGTGTTTCCCGGGGTGGGGAAAAACGCGGGTGCGAATAAATCGGAGAATTCGCCGTCTAGGTCGGATGCCTCGGCGGCGCAGGTTCGTAATTCCGGCGGCGTCTCCTCCCTTGTGCGGCGGTGGAGAGACTTCGGAGTGGTTGCAAAAACCGCCAATTCCGCCGCCGCCGCCGCCAACAACAACAACTCCTCTATTAGCATCTCCAGAAGCAACTCCACCTCCTCTACACTGTGCGATGATTCTTCAATCGACGGAAGGCTCGTCCAATCGTCCTCCGGCGACGGCGAATCCGACAGGACGATGCCTCACAAAGACTCCGATGCCTCGGAGAGAGAGAGGCTAAAGGTCGCCGATATCATCAAAAAACTCTCCTGCAACGTCGGCGAAGAAAATCAAAGCGATCACGGAGGCACTGATTCCCCATTGCCGCGGCTTAGAACTCCGTCCGATCATCACCATTCCGATCAGTCGCCGTCCAGATCCCACTCCCTGGCCGTGAATTCGCCCCGCTTCATCAGAGGCCGCAAGGCGTTTGTTGATTTGCTTATGCAGATGGAGCGCGAGAGGGTTAGGGAGCTTGAAGGAGTTATGGAACGCAAAATCGTCTCAAAATTCCAGCACAAAGGCCGCATTCAGGTTATAATATATTCATGTTTAAGCTGATAGTTAAAACTGCATAGTTAATGCTCCGAATATGCTTCGAACAGGCTATATTCATATTCTCGACTAAAAGTTTAAGCTGATAGTAAAACTGCATATTTAATGCTCCGAATATGCTTCGAACAGGCTATGCTTCGGCTTAAATTCCTCAGGCGTCCCGAGGATGCCAATGACAGTCGGCCATTACATTGCAAGGCGTCGTCTGAATCGAACCGATCAAAACAATCTTCGATAGTGAATCTGAGGTAATATGTTTCTACATTATGATCCCAGGAAGTGTAATGTCTTTTTTACATGTTTTACATGTTTCATTTGATCCCAATCATATAAAAATCTTACCTTTTCTGAGAAAACAGAAGGGGAAGTACTATGAAAGTTTTGATTTATGATGTATCTTACCATCTCTACTTAGAAAACAGAGAATGGAAACTGAAAAATTAGAAAACAGAAAACAGTTTCCGTTATTAAACAGACCCTCATTGTCTTCTAGGAAATGGTGGGTGTAACGAGGGGTAACCTTAAACCTTGAACCTTGATTCACATTTGAGTGAATAGATTTCTTGACCATATTTTCGACTAGCCTGAGAAATTTCTGATTCTAAAGGATATTAAGTCCATCTGGACCTATTCGAGTCGTGATTCCCAGGTTTATTTTGCATATAAAGCATGCAATGAAGCCTTATGTTGCTGATATATTGCTATTAACGATCACTGTTTACCGGTTTTCAGGGAGAGATTCAATGCTGTGCTTCAGCAAGGCGTTGCGGATTCCAAAACAACTCCCAAAGAGGGTGCTGATAATAGAGACGTTGTCGATCGTACCTTAGTAATTGGAAATGTTTCCACTTCTTGTCAGGTGAAAGAAGAGAAACATCCTCAACAAGGGGTGGAAACCTCGTTAAGTCCACAGAACGCGAGGAGTTCTGTTGCAGGCATTCGACTTGACGGGTGTTCTAATAGCAAAGAAGTAACAGGGCAAAACGTGAGCTCTGGAGTTAGGCGTAATGAGGAAACTGGGGATACCGAAGAAAGGAAAGAAAACTGGGGAACCAGTCACAACAAAGATGAAGAGACCATTGGTCATCAACCAATGGAAAGTGAATGGGGGTGGGTAAGGGAGTATTCTCACGTGCAAAATAGATCAGATGAACTGCATTACGATTTCAGTCAAGATTGGATAACTGATGTTTCTCGCCCACAGAGCGTATGGGAAGATCTTAGGCAAGCTAGATACCAAGAAATGCTCGATCCGTTCTTAGATAATCAAGACATTCAAGAACTCCTTCAAAGGTATTTCACTCGTCCTTGTTGAGCATATAACCATTAATGTACAATCCAACTATCAGCTTAGCCTTTTAGTTGAGATGGAGCACATGCTTCAATTGTCCTGTTGGAAATGACCAACTTCAAGAAATCCCCATGGTTTTGTAACGTTAGATTGATTATTACTTGTGTGTAGACCAAAGGAATCCAAGAATGTAGGATAGATTTGATCCCATATAATAAATGCTCTAAACAAATTTATACTGCACACAGGAGAAGCGTTTCAAATTTCCTTACGGGAGGCATGAGGGAGATCATAGATCTGCTGATGATATCTCGCTCACAAGGACACCAAAGAACAATTGATACTGCTGTGCAAGAAGTAAAAGAACAAGCAGCAGCAGATGATGGTGACAAGGTGGAAGAGCGACGATGCATTGCGAGTGGGGAAGATGAATATCAAGAAGAGGAAGACGAAGAAGTTGATAACCGTGAAGAAGATAATGGTGTTAATGATGGACCTGCAGGTTCGGTTGATCAGACGTGGAGCTACAATCAAGGCCGTGATTTGAGCGACGACTCTGATCAGACCACATCAGCATACTCCCAAAACAACGAACCGTACCGGTCCTCCCAAAGGCATCCTTCAATCGTGAGTTGTTGATTGATGCTGTTTGTTACTTTGTAATTTCATGGATCAGACATAATAACTTGCATTGACAGGAAATACAACTCATATATGAACTAAAGACTCACATGGAGCAACTCCGTCAAGAGATGTTTGAAGTACAAAGATCAATAAAGAGTTGCGTGGACATGCAAATGAAACTACAGCGTTCCATCAAGCACGAAGTCACAGCCGCGCTTGCTCAATCAGGTAACGAAGGAAGGGTGGGCATCAAATCCGCCACTTTTTTAATCTGCAGAGAGGTCTGAAATAATACATTGAAATTTGGCGAGTGCAGGGCATAAGAGGGGGAGAGGTTCAGGCAATAAACGCGTACGCAAAGGGAATTGTTGCATTTGTCACGACATGAAAGTGGACTCTCTTCTTTACAGGTAATATAATCTTGCGACTACGGTCCACGTGTTGCTTAGAACCCACCGTACACGTGAGGGGGCGTGTTCAGCATATAGCTGTGCAATCCAACTATCAGCTTAGCTGATAGTTGGATTGCACATTAATGGCTATATGCTCAACACACAGAAGCTCATCATAAACTTTGATTGAGGCGATATGATTTCTTCAAGTTATAAACAAGGCAATGTTCTTCTTCGTTGTTCAGATGCGGGCATATGTGCACGTGCTTCAACTGCGCTCGCGAGTTGCAGTCAGGCGACGGGAAGTGTCCAATATGTCAAGCTCCCATCCTAGACGTTGTGCGTACACATACTCATTAACACAAGCAAAAAAGGGTTTTCTTGCTTAAGATGAACAGTTAAGATGATGAGAAAGATGAGATGTATAATTCTGGAATAGGTTAATCTATTAATGGGCATTTCACATCAGATTGACTGATGAATGCCCACTCTTCTTCTTCACTGAACCTAACGGATAATGCATCTTCTTTTAGAATTTTATGAGTGATGCTGAAATTCAATTAAGCTTTCTGCACAAGTGGCCATAGATCCCATGGACCCAGAATCATGTGACATTTTATGGGCTTAACTTTGTCACAATCACAATCTCAATCTTCTAGCCTCTTAATCTTTTGTCAGCGTTACATGATGATACTAGCAATTATAATTTGAATCAAAATAAATAAATAATATATATAATGCACCTATAAGAAAAGAGTTAAATACTGAAATGGTCATTTGACTATAGCGAAATAACCAATTTGGTTATTGACTATTTTTTTTTTTAAGTTCATCAACTTTAAAATTTTTAACCAATTTGGACTTTTGTTTATTTGACCGTCAGATATTAGTTTATCTGGGACCAAATTGCTAATTTTGTTATAGTCAAAGACTATTTCGGTCATCACATGCACAATTTCCCTTTTTATTAAATTGAAGAGTTAATTATCGAAATGATCCTTTGATTATAGCAAAATTATCGATTTGGTCCCGAGTAAACGTACGTTTGACGGCTAAGCAAATGGAGGACCAAATTGGTTAAGATTTTTAAAGTTGAGAGGCTTAATTAGGCAAAAAAATAAATAAATAAATAAATCAAAGACCAAATTGATAATTTCACTAAATAGTTTTATTTTTTTGATAATTAACTCTATAAAAAATTAATCAAGGGATATTTTGATAATTAACTCTATAAAAAAATAAAAAAATTCTAACATGTTGATCAATAATAGTGCCGATTAAAATGCAGTAATACTTAATTGTATCTGGTACCATTAAAAATTAATTTAAATAATACCAGGTACAATTCAAGTGGAAATTTTTAGCAAAAATTAAATTTTAAGTAATTATTTTGTTATACAAATATATGTAGGTCTACTTCTGATTTGCGTAATGTCAAAGTTGATTCAGACTCTTCGAAGTATATTATTGTACGCTCAAAACGGATAATGAATGAATGAGAAATTGATTATCAAAATAGACTTATTTGAATTGAAATATGGAAAAGTAACCTGTCCCACATTAAATGAGAAGTGAATTTGCACTAGAATATACTCCGTATACAATTTCCTTTTAGAAAGAGTCCAAATTATATAGGATAAAGACTTTCTCTCGTCCACATAAGCGTTAATTTGAGACTACTTAGATTCCCCTTGTTTCGTACCGTTTCCATTTGAGTTCATATTTTCAGAATTCAAATCCTTTATTATATTTATTTTTGAAGTAGAAAAATAAAAATATAATAATTGAAATCAAATTTGATAGTGAAATATAAAAGGATTCAACAAAATGACACCTTAGCCTGGAAATGAGGATTGAGACATGCCTTTAAAGACAAAAAGAGCACCACTTCCACAACTTCCGCTTAGTACTACAATCCATTTTCCCCTGGAATTTGGATTCTGTACTCCCTATGTGCAAATGCAATAATTAAAATAATTTTATTATTATTTAAAGGACAATTTAGAAGCCAACCAGTATGTAATGTGATAGTATATCTGTTACCATCTCAAATGAGTAGTTACGGGATCAAATCTCGGTGGTGGGTCCATTGATTCTTTAGGCTGAAAAAGATTGAGAAATTATAAAACATATATTGCATTGTAAAGAACCACGAGTGTTTTTAAAAAAGGACATTTTAGGGAAAAAAATTGCTAGTAGAGTTAACATCTCTTACATGAGCTAGGGATGTCAATATACTACCTTATAAGTTTTAATAAAGAATCATGAGTGTTTAAAAAAAAAAAAAGGACATATTAGGAAAAAAAAAATTGCTAGCAGAGTTAACCTCTCTTACTTGAGTTTAGGGATGTGAATCTTAACCTAAAATTGATGGATTACCTTGATAAGATTGAAACATTTTAGGGTTAGGGCTAAAAATTTTAGTCGAATAAAAAATTAATCTGATAGTCCGAGCCACTTAAAATTATTCTTTGTTTTACAAGTGATTTGAAAAAATGTACATAAAATTTATATATGTAACTTCGTCTTTAGTATTTTTTTTTTATTAAATGTGTAAATAAAATTGTAATAAATATATTACAAAATAAAATATTTTTTATGAAAATAAATAAAAAAAACTTATTATAATTATTACTATGTATATTATAGTGTAAATATATTAATTAATTTTAGTTGAAATTTGAAAATGTAGTTTTAGATTAATTGAATGATATATAAGTTTATACTCCGTATTTATTAGTTTAAATGCGTTACTTTATTAAAATTGAAAGTTTAAAATGTTAATTTGAAATTGTCAAAAGTTTTAGTGAGACCTTTCGATAAGTTTTATAGTTTGAAGTTTTAGAGTTATGACCAAGAATTTTAAACTGACAAAAAAAAATCAATTAGTGAAAACTGATAAACCCAATAGCCCGATAGAACTAGACTAAAATCGAAGAGATTGGCCTGATTGATATCTGTTTTCGGCGTGGACAATCAAATTTTCATCTAAAAGATATGTTGAAATCAACATGACTAATCTTTAGAAAGTCATGTGAAAGAAGCTAAGTTTGGTGAACTATTTCATTCCATCTCCTTTATTATATTCGTCGTCGTCCTTCAACTAAGATATACATGCAATGTTTTCTTCATATAATGTTGTTAGAATTCTTTTTCTAGAGGGCAACCCATGTGAATTTGGATGTGATGTTTGCTTCATCTTATCTTAATAACCAATCTTATTCTCACTTTCTCACCTTGTGTTTACATGATTTGGAGTAGCTAGCAACAACGGATTGTAATTTGTACATTACTGGAAGTGATCTTAAATCAAGTCGAAAGCAAAAAGTGATCGGAAATAGCAACAAAGGTTTTTCCGGACACCAAAAGTGGTCGGAACAAAACTTTCGACTTGATTTAAGATTACTTTTAGGTGGTCGGAAATTTCATAATTTCCAGTAGTGGTAAATAAATATTCTATTTGATATATAAGCGAAGAGTCTGGTGAAAGATGGGGTGAGATTTGAGCCGTTGATATAATCTAGATCAATGGTTCAAATCAAGAAAAATTATTTTTTTTAAAAAAAAAGCGTGCTCCCAATCAACTTGCATGCAAATGATCAATTGTCTCAAACTGATGCATTTTAAAATATAAAACTACGAACCTTGAGCTATAAAACAACACATCTTAAGTTTAAACTGATACACCTTAAACTAGAAAAGTGACGCACCAAGCTTTAAACATACGGACATTAAGCTATAAAACAATGCACCTTAAGCTATAAAATAATACACCTTAAGTTTTCAATTGATGCACCTTAAACTAGAAAGTGACACACTTTAAGCATTAAATATACGCACCTTGAGGAGTACATTTTAATTAAAAAGTATTACATACAAATTTCACGTGAGATGATTTTATTCAAGATTTATAAATTACTGCAAGGGTTACATTATAGTCCATGCCTAATAGAATTTAGCAACGTATGTCCAATTAGCCTAATATGGTATAGGGTTGAATCATTAGAAGAGAAATTAAATTTATCAACAAAAAATTCATAAGCAAATTATTAAAATTCATAAATATTTAATTTACCAACGGATTTAATATTAAAATTTCAGAAGTATTTAAATTGTATCTATTTAATATGTTGTTATATATAATCTCTAAGTCTTTTGTTGTTTTCTTGTAGTGCATGACCCATGGCTTGTCACAAGATAATGTAGGACGGTCCATGTCCAATTCAAATACTAAAAGATTTAACTTGGCCGGAAAATATCTCTTCGATCGGCTATGCTCAAGAATTGGTGTTCAAATGGCTACATCTTACAAACTTTAAACAATGCCTTTTACCAAAAATAAAAATAGCATAATATTTTAGTCATATCAAGAGACTAAAAAAGAAAAGTGAATACTTTTTTTTTTTTTTTTTTTTAAGAATTATCTATTTTTTTGAAACATTAAATTATCTCATTTTAATTTTACTTGACGACAACAAAATAAGAAGTAGCTAGCCATGTGCATTGGACGGGTTCGGGTTTTAAAACCGTCGACCCGTTCGGTTGTTGGATTACATTATTTGAATCCAATCTGTCTATTTTTAGAAGGCAATCCATTCGAAATTTGATATTTCGGTTTCGGTCGATTTGTTATCGAATTTTGGTTATATTCAGATTAAAATATATATAAAAAAATTACTTAGTGAACTTAACTTAAAAATTACATACCAGGACTATGTGGTCTAATGGTACCCGGGTTGAACTTTCATTTGGAAGATTGGAAGCGTTATTGGTTATTTGGTTCTTTGTGTTTCAGTAGGTTGAGAAAGTATATGAACAGATACTACAATGTAATAGAGCCAGTAGCTTTCAAAAAAAAACTTAAAAATTACATATTTACTAATTTACATGTTACAACTTACAACTTAATTATAAAAGACAATCAAGTGAAATAACTTTGTTTAAAATTATACAAAACTAAGATGAAATATAATACAAAATTACATTTTTGAAATGTAGATTGTCCAAACTGGCAAACTCTAAATGACCAAATTAAAAGTTTAGAAATTACAACAAGTCAACAACTTCATTCGATCCCCTTCAAACTTCAATCACTCATCAACTCAGGCACACAGGCACTCAATAATCAGCATTCATCACCTTCCTGCTCAAAGTTAAAACACAAGTTAAATAAACGTATTATATGAACTTGAAAGTTGAAACCACCAACACAGTTGTGTTGAGAAAGGAAAAAATCTCAAATTGCTATATTTTCATATCAAGGTAGGATGGGGGCAAATTGTTACTTGAGTTTTGGGTAACTCATGAGCAACATACCAACTCAAAGCCCTTTATTTCAAAAAAATGATGGAATCATCATAGCCATTGACAACAACTGGAGTTAGTATTTATTGAAGTTGTAAAGTAGTAATTAGTAAAACTACTAATGAGTAAAAACAAAATGAGAATAAGGGAGAGTAATATACCATACCAGATCAAATGACTATAAGACCCATGCACTCATGATTCAATTAATCAAGGCAAAAGGCTTAAAGCTTAATAATCCGATACTGATACAGTTATACTTGATAGAAAGGAATCAAGGGTAGTAACAATTCAATTGTTGCCAAGCCATTGTCCCACAATCCCAGACATTTCCCATTAATCAATTTGCCCTAAGGATTAAGGATCTTTTCAAAGTGCATGATCCCAAACTTTTAATCTAGACTCAACCTCCTTCCTCTTCTTTGCAGGAACAACAGTAGGAGTCTCCATAGGCTGCTGAGGATTTGCCTTAATACCTTGGACTTCTACTCCATGTTCTTCCTTAGTTGAGGCGGTAGGATATCTAGATGCACTGATACTTTCTATCTATAATGATGGGCATCAGTAAGTCAAATGAACACAATATCACATCACATAAATATTAATAATCATACAATCATATTTAGGGGACATACAGATACAAATATCCACATACAAACAAATTAGGGACAATAACTTCCACCACAATTTTCATACTCAGAATTCATTATCATATGGAATTGCCTAAATTTTTGGGCTCAGATATGGGCAACAACCAACATATATCCACATAAAGCAGTAAAGCACATTAGAGACAATAACTTCCACCATAAATTCCATACTAAACATTCATCATAATATGGAATTGCCCATATTTTAGGGCACATAATCAGACAATATTACAATAGTCCAACATTCAAACATAATAGCAGAAATACTCAAATACAGACATAATGGATCATCATTCATCCAAATACCCAATCATTTAGAATACTGAAATATTCATATACATCCATATATCATAAATTATTCAATTTCATCATTTACAACGAATTTTAAGGGTCTTCTAACCATAAACTGTTAAATGTACAACCATATATTAAAAATTATTCAATTTCATCATCTATATGGAAAGTCCAAAAAACTAGGGCTCAGTGGCTCACTTACAAATTAGGGTTAAGTGGCTCACTTACAAATTAGGGGTCACAAATTCTTCACAGAAACTAAATATTTATAGATTTACAGAACACATCAAACACAGAAACACTACAAGTATACAACAACAATATTTAAAAAAAAAAAAACTGCGATTTACTTATTTTCTCCTAATTTTTCTCGGAGAACTAGGACTTCAAGCAAACGCTTCCACTACGGTTTGAATACCTCTGAGGCTTGTAGGCTTCCACCACAGGACTACAATAGTACATCAGCACCGACGTCGAAGAGACTTAGAGAGTCAGAGAGTGAGTCTGGGAGACAGAGTAAGAGAAGACGAATTAGTACTCTAGTACTCTAGTAAATACTATTAGACTAGAGATTGGAGAATGGACTAATGGAGATTTGGATTTTGGAGAAAACGAATAAAGAATGAGATTTAGAGATTGAGACTATGAGAGAACTAGAGAAGAGAGTATGAGAGTCTGACTGTCTCTGACTGTCTGAGAGACAGTGAGAAGCCTCAAGTGCGCAACAATAGGAGAAATGGCGAACCATACACACACACACACATAAAATGAGGTATTCGGACTGGTCGGGTGATCTAAACCCTTACCCTACCCGTAATCAATTAAACTTGTGTACAACGTGATAGCAGGTCGATTTCTAAACTTCGAATTTGGTTACCTTTACCCTTGCCATTGTCCGGGTCTTTGTTCGGACGGATATTTCGGGTGGGACGGATTTTGCACACCCTTAGAATTGAAGTAGCAAAGCCCTTCTCTAAATTTTATATACACACACATACACATTTATTTGTTTGTTCGACGGTGAGCATGTGGTGACCTATAATCGAAAGTGGATATATACTTGTACGTATATACATAACAACTAAGGTCGTACGTTGGTGTATAAATAAATAGACGCCACGTGGTGCGAGACAAAGAGTGTATATTTATATAGTTACTTCTATAATAATACGTATGGAAAGGAATAAAAAGAGGAAAAACACAAAAAGAAGAAGCAGCAGAGAAAAGACCCAACATGTGTGCAATCAACATTTTGTCTTTCAATTTTGCTGCCTCACTTCGACATTTTCCTAATCTTATCAACACGCGTCTAACATATATCTCACGTTTGGGATTTGATTTCTTAAAGAATAAAAAACAAAAATCTTTTCAAAAAAAAAATAAAATAAAAATCTTGATACATGACATGAAAGGGTTGGTTGAGTCGGTGGAGCATAATTCTTTTATTTTTACGGTTATGAGTTGATTTTTGTCAACAATTACTCAATCGAACATATTGCATACACCCTCGGGTAATGTCTATGAATTTTTATCATCACTTAAAAAAAAAAAAAAACTTAATACATTTAAAGAGAACGAAATTGAATTTAAAATTGATTAGAGTTTATTTTACTTTTAATTTTTTTATTATAGTAATATTTTAACTTTTTTTTTCCATCAACATTAATTTGTTTCAGTGTTTAGTTATTAACTTCTAATAAATGCGTTATTAATTTTAATTTATAATATCTAAAATGTTCTCACTTTATGAAAAACTTAACCAAATCTTACTTTGTTGCATTGACATTTGAACATTTTGAGACTAAATTTGTGAAGTAGTGTAAACCACAACGTGGGTGGATGAAGCTAATTGGAGTATGACAGGTTGTGGAGTCTTATATGATTGGCTATCGGAATTGTTAGGCGGATCGGAGGTCGATAAAGGATAAGTCCAACATTGATCAGGTGGCTAAGAGATTGTTTGGTGGAGACCTGCTGAAAGGTCAAGTCTAATACCTTGCCTTTTAAAAGTGTGACGATTTAAAAAAATAAAGTTACGTCTGATATGATCTTCACTATGACCTATAGCTTTTGGTATAGTGCGTGGCTGGTAAACGCTTGATCCTAACAAGATGCATGTTAGGTCACGGGTACTGGACCCACGTGCTAATTAAAGCTTTCTTTCCACAATGTTGTTGTGGACATTTTGGATGATCCCTCCTTGAAAAAAAAAAAAGAAATTATATTCATTTTATTGTAAAAAATCTTGGCACAAGTGTCAAATAGACCCATCTACTACTGTGAAGTGCTCAATTCCCACCACGAACTAAATTAAGTGTCAAATAGACCCATTTACCAGCTAAATTTGTTCGATTGACATTTTTTACAGGTTGCCTATTTAATTATTAAAAATAAATAAATAAATAGAATAAAAAATAAAAATAAAAATATTAGCCGGCGGACAGCCACGACTGTCAACAATGAGGTCCAGATCTAGACCTCATTGTTGACAGCCGTGGCTGTCCGGCTGTCCTCGTTGGACAGCCACGGCTGTCTGCGAAAGGGCAGCCACTGGTGGCTGATATTTTTTTTTTTTTTTTTAATTTTTTATTCTATTTATTTATTTATTTTTAATAATTAGATAGGCAACCTGTAAAAAATGCCAATCGAACAAATTTAGTTGATAGATGGATTTATTTGACACTTAATTTAGTTCGTGGTGAGAATTGAGTAATTCGCAGTAGTAGATGGGTCTATTTGATATTTGTGCCAAAAATCTTTGATATTATTGGGAAATTAAAGAAAAGGTATGTGTATAAATTTGGATTATCATTGTGAAAGGTGGAAAGACAAGAATATAGGAGGAAGCTAGGAAGGAAGGTACGTTGTGATATATAATTGATTGATGTAGTATTAATGTATATTATGATAGATTGATAAGATATGAAGAAGCGAATCATGTGTTTTGCTTCCTCATTATTTGTACATGCAATTATGTGCTCTATGCACATGCTTTGTTTCCCCCTTCGTGTGGATAAATATGTGATTACCCACCATTCATCTTCAATTTCTGCTTTCTTTAAAGTAGGATTTTTTTTTTCTTTATAATTAATTTTGTTTAAAGTAATAACATGGAAAAGAGGGCGGATATGTATTTAGGATATTTGTAGGGTAGCTTGTAACACTTAATCTTATAATATCTTATTTATCCATAAATGATACTAGTTCAAATGTTGACCGTGCTTTCCATACGGTTAGTGCAGACTCACCATACAATGTTTGAAAATGCACTACAATGAAATGCACCATACACAAAAAAATGCACAACATCGCACCACACCTAATGGTGCAGTTTCAAACCCTTTGTGGTACATTTATGCGTACCTAATAATGAGTGACCGCAGAATCGCATAGAAAGCACTGTCAGCACGAAAACCTGACCCTATCTACAATATATTATCTTCTCATTGTTTCAATTAATTATCTTTTGAACTTCACTATCATTATTAAAATTATTTATTTTATAAATTGTATTTAAAAAAAAAAAAAAAGGATAATTGTTTGCCAACACCTAGCGGGTAGCGTGTACTTGCCAATCGTTATATCGTGCACCAGGGCGCACAATACGCCTTGCCCAAAATATTTTTTATGTTAAAAGTTTATGTGTATTTTGTTAAAAGTTTATGTGTATTATGTTAAGAGTGTATGTATATGATGTATTATGTTAGATTATGTGTATTATGTGTTGAGTTTATGGGTATTCTACTATACAATTATGTACATTCGAAACAAATGACTTTTTTTTTTTTAGAAGTTAACGACAGAAACAGGAAACCAAATTAAAAAAAAAAAAAAAAACAGATATAAAACGATGTCGTTTTGGCCAAGGTGCACAGTGCATTGTGCACCCTGGTGTACGATATAATTTGCCTGCAATTGCTAGCTGGGCTTATGATGACCCTGTTTGGTAAATGGTTGTTAGCTGATATCTGTTAGTTGTTAGCTGATTGAGTTAATTAAAGAGTATAATTAGTTGATAACATTAGCTGATTGTAGAAAGGTGTTTGGTAAATTAGCCGTTAGTTGATAGCTGTTTGGTATAATTTCTTTTCTCAAAAAGCCAATTGAAAAAGTTGTTTTGAGTAGCTTTTTGAATTTTAACATTTTAGAGTACAAAAAGCTAATTAACCAAACACTTATATTAATTTTTTAAACCAAGTCAAACTACTAATAGTGGTCAAATAAGTCAAAATTGACCTATAAGCTAACTATTTTACCAAACGGAGCTGATATCTAATGTGTGAAATCACGTGATATACTTTTTTTACCCCTCCAAATATTCAAATATAACAAAATATCTAGCTAGAAACTTGAAATATGTATTAGTCTCCTAATGTGCAACATCCATACATCGTGTGAGCTAAGTTATCATCCCAATGTCCAACATCGACGATGCCTTTAGAAATGCAACTCAGTAATATGTCACATTAATTTGGGATTGATTATGTGACGAAATGAGTTGAGGTTGACTATATGCACTAGCTCATTTGTGTTTATATTTTTACCATATTATGTATTGATTTGGCATATTCACTACTTTCACTAAATTATAGCTGAAAATTCATATGGTACATAATAATTGAGTGAGACCCTTAAAGTAAACACTACATTCAAGTACTTAAAACCTTTAAAAAAAAAAAAAAACCCTATTTTAATACCTAAAGTGAGTATAACAATTGGAAATTGCTAATAACATTAATTAATTACAACTTATTTTACAACCTTGGACCGGTTGTTGACCGGCCAACATAATCTGTCAGATAATGAAATAGAATATAAATAAATTGAGAAAAAATAAATTGGATACAATTATTATTATTATTTAAAGAAAAAAGAGTTTGGTCAATTTTATTTTTAGGGAAAATGATACTCTCCTGAGTTATATACATATTGCACTTTTTTCTCTTGAATAATTCAAGTAAGCATATTAGTCTTCTCAATTATTCTAAAAGTGGCGATTTTTTTCCCTAAAATATTAAATTGACATTTCTATCCTTAAAGTAAACATTCTATTTATTTTTCTTCTCCAACAAATTATTACGTATATGTAGGGATGACCACGGTTTGATTTGAACTGAACTGGACACTATAGCAATCGAATTAAAAGTTTCCGGTTATGATTCGGATCCAGAACCCAATATTTGGATTTCAATTTATTAAAATTATAAATAAAAAACTGGATCCTGAATCGTGAACCGGCGGTTTCGGATCCGTTTCGCGATTTTGAACCGTCTTTATTTTTAAATAGTCTAAATTCAACAATAAATGTATTTTATTTTTTTCAGTTTGAAACATGAACCGACCGTTCCGGTTCGCGATTTTAATAAACTCTAAATATATGATTTCGATTCTAAATTGTAATTTGTATATTTCGGTTTGGTTGCTATAGTGTATGTTTGGGTTGAACCAAATTGTGGTCATAATTAGTTGGGGAAGAAAAATAAATGAAATATTTATTTTAAGGATAAATATGTTCATTTAACATTTCAGAAAGAAAAACAACCACTTAAATAATTTAGGAGGAAAAGTGCTATTTTCCCTTATTTTTATTTTTAATAATTTGACGAATTGTAATTTACCAATAATGTATAACATACATATTGAGATTTCAATTCCACTTGAAATAGCAATCTTCCTTTCCTTGAACTATATATGGCTCTGTTTGGCAAACCTAGCTGAAAAGCTATAAGCTAGGAGCTGATAGCTGAAAAGGAGCTGAAAGCTGAAAAGCTATAAGCTCGGAGCTGAAAATTGAAGAGCTGTTAAGCTAGCTGTTATGATTGAAAGTGTTTGGTAAAATTAGCTTTTTGATAAGCTGATAAATGTAAAAAGACTAAAAAGGACATCTTCATAAAATTTAAATTAGTTTGTTTACATATTAAAATTTAACATTTCGTCTTCCAAAAAAAAGTAAACACTTTTTAAAATAAAACTATTAGCATGATCATGATCTAGCATCCCATAATGAAGTAGCAATATTGTTGCGAATCTCCTTCATCTCCATAGAGGTGTGACTTAAATTTTCGTTGATGGAGATATTACTACTTGAGTCTTGAAGTTCATTGGGCGGTATGTAATCTGGATGCTGCTCAAGCACATTAAAAATCATGTCATCTTGTGAATTCTTCCGAATATAATTATGTAGTGCAAATGTGGCCATAATAACATCAATTTGGGTCTCCTCACTAAACTGCGACGACATTTTAGCAAGTATGTTTCATCTCTTATTCAATACTCCAAACGATCTCTCAATACAACTTCGAAGAGAAGAATGTGCACGATTGAATGCTTCTTAAGCATTAGTTGGCGGCTCTTGTTCAAATTGAGATTGAAGCCATATTGCTAATTTAATAATAATAATAATAATAATAATAATAATAATAATAATAATAATAATAATAATAATAATAATAAGCTAAAGTTTCAACATAATTGTTTAGCATGAAACAAGACTAAGGAAGGGATTGACGTGAAAATTAGGATAGGGGAAGAGAAATGGTTTTAATTCATAAGGTTAAAATATGTCATTACTTTAAAATAATAAGGGTAAAGATGAAAAAAAAGTTAGGAAGCTAGTAGCTTATTTTGAAACGCTACCTAAAGTAGCGTTCCAAAATAAGCTCTTATTTTAAGCTAGGAGCTTATTTTGGGAACATTACCAAACAAAGCTTATAGCTTATTAGTAGCTTAAAATAAGCTATAAGCTCCTAGCTTAGCGTTGCCAAACAGAACCTATATTTGCTTAAATCTTACTATTTTGACCATTCATCACTTCTTTAGAAAGTAATTCAAATTCAAGATTTCACACTTTTTGTTCATATCTATTGCTTGCAACTCAAGGATTAGATTATGCGTTGAGGGAATTGAAGTGGATTTAATTTATTATATCAATCTACTGATGGCAACAAGCTACCAAAGAAAGGGTGGTGCTTCACTACTCCCATCCCATTTTAGAGCATCTGATTAATTTATTTTAAAACAAAGTATTATAAATTCCTTCTATTTATACTCTTTTCTTCAATTCTTTTTATAACATAGGTTTCTTGACTTCGTCAGACTATATCTTGGATCTTATAAACTTATTTCAAAACCTATGATAAGATAAATCGAACTAATCTAGTTTTGAGACTCAACATCAAACTGTACATTTTTGCGTATAAGGATCCAAACCCATGCCTAAACTCCCAATGTTCCTGGCAAGCTAAGAAATCAAACCTCCACACTACCGTTGGAAGTAGGTCATAAGTGAGATTTCTCATACACTAGACCAATAACTTCATCACAATAAGTAATTAACTGTACTACACACTTTAAAAAAAAAAAATTGGAGACAATAAAAATAAACGAGATAGATTGATACTATATGTAATATAAGAATGGAATAAGGTTCAAATTGGCCACTGAACGTAACCTGAAAATGCAATTAGGCCACTGAACGAAAAAAAAGTGCAATTAGGTTGAACACTCTAAAAACGTGCAATTAGGCCACTGAACTCTCCAAACGTATGCAATTTCACCGGATAGCAGGTTACCATCAATTTTAGCAGGTTACCTGCTTACGTGGCAGCTGAGTTGACATTTTTAAATAATTTTTAATAATTAATTTTAATAATAAATTTTATAAAAAAATTGAAAAAAAATAAATAAATAATAAAATAAAGTCGTTTTTATTTTTTTTTGGAATAAGGTTCAAATTGGCCACTGAACGTAACCTGAAAATGCAATTAGGCCACTGAACGAAAAAAAATGCAATTAGGCCATTGAACACTCAAAAAATGTGCAATTAGGCCACTGAACTCTCCAAACATATGCAATTTTACCGGATAGCAGGTTACCATCAATTTTAGCAGGTTACCTGCTTACGTGGCAGCTTAGTTGGCATTTTTAATAATTTTTTAATTAAATTTTAATAATAAATTTTAATAATAAATTTTATAAAAAATTGGAAAAAATTAAATAAAAAATAAAATAAAGTCGTTTTTATTTTTTTAAAATTTTTTTTAATAAAAAGTTATTATTTAATATTATTAAAACTTAATTAAAATTTATTAAAAATGCCAACTCAGCTGCCATGTAAGCAGATAACCTGCTAAAATTGAGGGTAACCTGCTATCAGGTGAAATTGCACATTTTTAGAGTGTTCAGTGGCCTAATTGCACTTTTTTTTCGTTCAGTGGCCTAATTGCATTTTCAGGTTACGTTCAGTGGCCAATTTGAACCTTATTCCTTTTTTTAAAAAATTTTTAAATAAAAATTTATTATTAAAATTTATTAAAATTTATTTAAAATTTATTAAAAATGTCAACTCAGCTGCCACGTAAGCAGATAACCTGCTAAAATTGAAGGTAACCTGCTATCAGGTGAAATTGCACATTTTTGGAGTGTTCAGTGGCCTAATTGCACTTTTTTTTTTCATTCAGTGACCTAATTGCATTTTCAGGTTACGTTCAGTGGCCAATTTGAACCTTATTCCTATAAGAATTATTGTGCCTGTATTTAAATATGAATAGAAAGGAATGACAACAATTTTGTAAGTAATTATTATATAATATAAATAAAACGAAATAATAACATTTTTTTACATGAAATTAAAATAAGCTAAGTAATTAATTGCATAACAATTTTTTTTTATCCTTTCGTGATATGTGATCATTTGTCACATCAAGATAATCGAAGGAGTTGAGAGACTGAGAGAGTAAATATAACAGAGATATGTAATGTAGAAAAATCAACAACGACAAAAAACTATTATGACTACTACGTACTATAATTAGGAAAGAAAAATGACATTTTTGCAAATGATCGATTATTATCATGAAAAATGTACAATGTCTTGAATTATAATACGTGTGTTTTGTAAAGTTGTACATACGCTGTACTTTGCATGTTATATTCTTTTGATATATATCTTTAATATAACATAATGTACAACTTTAGAAATTACACGACGTTATATAAATTTTTTATGATTTTATTAAAAAAATATCCTCCTTATTTATTTATAATATGAATAAGGATCAAATAGGCCACTGAACTATACACCAAAGTGTAATTAGGTCATCGAACTCAAAAATAATATAATTGGGTCCCTAAACAACACAAAATCATGCAATTAGGTCTGAAATGACCTGTTTACCTAAAATGTCGGTTACCGATTTTAAAAATAAATTTTAAATAAAATAATTAATTAAAATTATTTTTAAAAAAAAAAACAAACAAACTAGAATTGCCGGGAAGAATCGTCTCCGGCAGTCTCCATGGCCAGCTCCATGGCCGTAGACCATCCCTTTGTCTCCGGCCATGGACCTTCGTCTCCATGGCTAGGGAGACGAACCTTCATCTCCATGGCGGGAGATGAAGCTTTTCGTCTCCGGCCATGGAGACGAAGACTGCTGGAGACAAAAACGATTCGTCTTCGACAGGTCTAGTTTTTGTTTTTTGTTTTGTTTTGTTTTTTTTTTAATTAATTATTTTATTTAAAATTTATTTTTAAAATTGGTAACAGTCACGTCAGTACAATTTCATATCAATGGGTCATTTTAGACATAATTATATGATTTTGTGTTGTTCAGAGACTTAATTATATTATTTTTTAAGTTTTATGATCTAATTACATTTTAGTGTGCAGTTCAGTGATCTATTTCACCCTTATTCTTTATATAATAGTAAGTAACATACCTTTTTGGTATATTATTTAAAATTTCAAAGGGATATGAGGATTGGTATCCAATAAAATAATATTCATTCATCATATCATATGGGAGTGCACTTTAATATCTCATCATACGCTTGATTGACATGTACGTTACCGGTCTAGAGATATACGCCAGAATGGTGTAACCTTGGAATCTGAATTCTGAAACTCCAATGAATATATGCATAATATACTTTCCTGAATGTCATGCCCCATCACACCACTCGCAATCATTAAACTTCTCCATTCCCAATAAGAGGTGAAAATGCAATGCCCCAAAATAACTCATAATACCCTATCCTACTTTTTATATATGTAACATGGAAACAAAAAAAAATAATAATAAAAATCATAATATCAATTTGATAATTTACTCTTTTATTTAAATAAGAAATTTTGACTTTAAATTTCATTTCGTGCATTATATAAATAGAGAGTATCTCCAATTAGTATTGGTCTCTTGTGTCATGTACAAGCTACCTAAACAATTTTGAAAAATAAACTCTTTAGATTTTTACCATATACAAAATACAAAAATCTTTACCATTCATTTTATATTATACTGGATGCAAGAAGTATTAATATTGATTTGTATATCTCAGTGGTTGTGTGTGCGCACACACACATACACATATAGAATATATATATATATAGGATTCGAATCAAATAAGAACATGTCGGCATGAGAGAATTAGGAACCAATCAGAATCATTTATATGGAGAGATCTAACAACTTTAAAGCACTAAATATGAAAAAAAAAAAAAAACGTGGTGATATTTTTGTAAATAACTGAAAATTTTAAGTGTAAGTAATAACACTATGGAGTGCATTTAATAACATCATAGAGTGCAAAAATATAAAGTACACCCGAGTAACAAAAATAAGTGCACCTAATGTTATCATTAATTGCACCGATTGTGAAATGTAATTACTTGGACTCTATATAGTGTAAAAGGTTGCTCTTTATAGTGATCAAGGTTGCAAAATACGTTAGGCGCCCCCTAAGCGTTGAGGGGGTGCCGATTTTTTTTAATTTTTTAAAACTAAAAAAAATAAAATTTAAACTAAAAATTTTAAAATTCAATAGTAAAACATAAGATTCTTCTAGTTTTTTCTTACAAATTATTTACGTAAGTGGTTGTAAAATCGTTTTGAATATTGTTGAAACCATTTAAATACATAAAAAAAAATTAAAATTAAGAGCAAAATACGCGATTTGAAAAAAAAAATTGTCCAAAACGGACAACCGAGTCAAAAGTTATGCCTTGTCAAAGTTTCTACACTTTTCAACACAAAAAAAAAAAATGAAAATTGTTCAGCCGGCTAGGCGGCCGCCTAGCTGCCCGGCCGCGGAGGAGGCCGGTTCCGGCCTAATCGTCCGCGGCCGAGCGGCGCCTAGCGCCTAGGCGTCGATTTTGCGATTTTTGCAACACTAATAGTGATGTTACTTGTACTTCAAAGTTTGAATTATTTACAAAAATGTTACAACGTTTTTTTTTTTTTTAAATGTTTATGATCCGTTAGATCTTTCTAGATAGACGACACCGAATAATTCATAGTTCTCTTGTGGGAGCAGTTCTCACGAGGCCTTGTACTTAACACTTCGCGAATACCTTGACTAGATGAATCTTAAAAAGTTGATTTTCTTTTGAATAATTTTTCCATAACCAATAAAATCCATATGACTAAGATTTAGTGAAATTAGGGCAGAAACAAAATTAGGGAAATTATGGCAACACCAATAAAATCTAGACATACTTACTGCCTCACTAGCTCACAATCCTCACATTCAAAACAATATTAGAATTTAGACATACTCACTGCTCAAGCCTCAGTGCTCACATTCATATAATTGATATAAGGGTCCGTTTGGAAAGCTGGAAAATGAATTCTGGAAAATGTTTTCAGGAAAATGAGTCATTTTCCAGAAAACATTTTCCTTTCCAGTGTTTGGTTGCATTCTGGAAAACTGTTTTTGTGTGTTTGGTTCATTATCTGGAAAATGAGTAGAATTGTATAATTAAACATTTTAATTATTTTATTTAGAATATTACAACATGTATAATAATATATAATAATATAATAATAATTTTAAATATAATAAAAAAAATAACTAATAATATATAAAAAAAAATATTAGGGTGGTGGTGGTGGTGTAGTGGTAGTGGTGTTATTTGTTATATAATAATAATAATAATAATAATAATAATAATAATAATAATAATAATAATAATAATAATTGGTGGTGGTATGACGGTGGTGGCGGTGGCGGTGGTGGTTCCGGTGGTATGGTGGTGGCGGCAGCGATGGTGGTTGCGGTGGTATGGTCGTGGTGGTGGTGGTGTGGTGGTGGTGGTTGCAGTGGTTGCAGTGGTATGGTGGTGGTGGCGACGGCTGTGGTATGGTGGTGGTGGTGGCGGCAACGGTGGTTGCGGTGGTGGTGGCGACGGCGGCGACGGTGGTCGTGGTGGCGGCGGCGGCGGCGGTGGTGGTAGTGGTGGTGGTGTGATGGTGGTGGTGGCGGTGGTTGCGGTGGTATGGTGGTGGTGGTGGCGGCGTCGGCGTTGGTAGTGGTGGTGGTGTGATGGTGTGGTGGCAGTGGTATGGTGGTGGCGGTGGTTGTAGTGTTATGGTGGTGGCGGTGGTTGCGGTGGTGTGGTCATGGTGGTGGTTGTGGTGGTGGCGGTGGTGGTCATGGTGGTGGCGGCGGCGGCGGCGATGGTATGGTGGTGATGGTGGTGGCAACGGTGGCGGTGGCAGCGGTGGTGGTGGTGGTGGTGGTGGTGGTGGCGGTGATGGTGGTGGGGGCGGCGGCGGTTGTGGCAGTGGCGGTGGAATGGTGATGGCGACGGCGGTTGTGGGATGGTGGTGGTGGCGGCGACGGTGGTTGCGATGGTATGGTGGGGATGGTGACGGCGGCGGTGGTGGTAGTGGTGGTGGTGGTGTGATGGTGGTGGTGTGGTGGCAGTGGTATGGTGATGGTGGTGGCGGCGGCGATGGTTACGGTGGTATGGTGGTGGTGGTGGCGGCGATGATGGTTACGGTGGTATGGTGGTGGTGGTGGTGGTGGCAGCAGTGGTGGTATGGTGTTGATGGTGGTAGTGAGGTGGTGGTGTGATGTTGGTGTAAAAGTTGGAAAATGACTTCCCCTCAAAAAAAGGGAAAGTCATTTTCCTCAAAAACAAGCCTATTTTCCAAAGTCAACGAAAAATGATTTCCGTTGACTTGATTTTCCAGGCACATCCAAACAATGGAAACTTGAAAAATGATTTCCAGAACTCATTTTCCAGGTTTCCAAACACACCCTAAATTGAACAAATTGAGACACTGTTTAAAAAAATTGAGACACTACTCACATTCATATACAAAAATCACATTCATAAACTAAACAAATTATGTCTCCCTGGCAGCGAACAAACTCGAATTGAGTTCTTCGATTATGTTCTAACAATATTTTTGAACTATAGAATAACGTCTTAAAAAGAAAAAAAAAACTGAACAAATTCACATTCATTGATTCACAAATTGAACAAACTGAGATACTGCTCACATTCATAAACAAATTGAACAAAGCACATACATTAAATTGATTAAAAATAAAATTAGAGAAATGAAGGAAATTAGGGCATAACTAAAATAAATTAGGGCAAAAATACGAATCTGAGTCCTGAGAGAAAACGGGAGGCGGTGTTCATGTTGTCTTGCTGACCGATAAGGCGGCGAGCCGCCGACTGGTCACCGGTGTGGCGGTGTCCGTGCGACACAGACAGTGAGACAAGGACAGAGTCACATAGGACTCCTAAATTCTGAGAGGTGACGAGAGGCCAAGAGGGGCAGTAACCGGTACTTCGGTAGGCAGGGACGGGAGATGCAGGGAGGCCGGAGGCGACGAAAGAGACGAGAGCTCTGCGGTAAAAAATGTGAAAAAATGAAAATAAACAAATTATATATATAATATAGCCCCAAAACAACGTTGTTCTGGGATTGTATCATTTTTGAAAGTGGGGACAACTGCCCCCATAGCAGCTCCGTCTGTATGTATAGAATTTGGTTCATATGAGAACCAGTCACTAGGTGAAAATCTGTGGACAAATTCAAACTGTGTATCCACAAGATATGATGGATAGGAAATCAAGTAAAAAAAAAAAAAAAAACGAGGGCATTTTCATAAATATATATTACAAAATTTATATGAATAGTTGAGATCAAAACCTAATTCTAAGTTTTCAATGCTTTTTTTTTTCTTCTTAAATTTGTTTAACTCAATATCCACTCTATTGTAAAATTATTGTGTCATACTCCTAATAATGTAAAATATCCATTCTATTAGCACTAATTTACTAGCTAGCATTGTGGAAAAAGTTGGGATACATATATAAAGATCAAAGAATTGAAAAGGATTGTGGGCAAGAATTGAAAAGGAAAGAAAGGGAAATTCAGGCCAGCTCTAAAGCAAATAGCAATGATTGGTCTTTTTCCACCCCCCTCACCATGCTAGATTTGGCTTGGGTTTTGGGTTAACTCTCCGAAGCTGGCCTCTAGTGGCGCCACCTGTGACTTAACATCTCCCAAACTTTTTCTCCTTCATTAACTACCCAAGCAAATCCTTCTTTTTGTGTACAATAATCTATAGTACTAGCTAGAGTAGTATGCAAGTACAAAAAGAAATTTGCGCTGCATTTGGATGGGTGAAAACTATGGATAACTAATGTGGGTGCAACAACAATCTTAAAAAAAGTTTCTTTCGAATGGGACGGGATCAAAATTAGGCCGAATTAGTCCCATCTAGTGACTTGCTGAATACGGGTACAATGTATTATGCAAGAAGTATAAAGAACAGCAAAGAAAAGTATATACTCCAGAAACAAATGCTGGGTAGATCAGAGATCTAGAAGACCCAATCTAAAGTTTTGCAGTAGAAAGGCTGATTGCTATACAAAAACTTTTGACGTAATGATAAATGCTTGAACCTAATTAAGAATAGAACTTGCCTAGCATGCCAAAGTTTCATCTATAAATGCTTTTACACAAACAAATGTGGTTACTAAAGCTTTAATTAATTAAACTCCCAAGTTGAAAATTTAGAATTCAAGAATTCTTATGACCTAACCATTAGGTCAAGATGGATGTTAAGTGTTGAATAAATTAAAAGGAAGTGCCCTTCACAAGAAGGTGTGTATGTATGGCAGACCCCAACTTCCCCATGTTACTAACTTCCCCTTGACCTGTCCCCACCCCCACCCCCCACCCCCACCCCCACCCCCAACTTCCAACTTTTTATAAATTCCCATCCCTCCCTCCTTCATTTTCATCTCATCAATACTATTTGCAGTGCTCCTTCATTTGCTCTTTCCCCAAAGCTTTTAGTACCTAAGCCCAATTCTCCCAATTTTTAGAAAGGACATAAAATAAACAAAACCAAACATCATGTGTTCATCCGAGACTAAACTGCAGGCGGCTCCGAATGTTCTTCAACCCAACCGCAACAGAGTCTCTCTGTTGGAGCGGCGCAGTTCCCTTAAAAAGCCCTCCTCCGCCGCGGTGCTGCCCCTTCCGCCGCCGTCGCGGGCGGCGGCGTCATTGACCACCACTCCTCCGGCGTCTCCCAAGATAAAGTCGCCCAGACAGCCCGCAGTGAAGCGGTCAGGGAACGACCCCAATGGCCTCAACTCTAGCGCCGAGAAGGTTTCCACTCCGAAGCCGTCGTCAGCAACCTTGTTGGCAAAGAAGTCCAAGAAAGGCGGCGGCGCCGGTGCGCCGGCGGCGGCCGTGATGGTTGACGAGCCGGGAAGCATAGCGGCGGCGAGGAGGGAACAGGTCGCAATCATGCAGGTGCAGAGGAAAATGAAGATTGCTCACTACGGAAGAACCAAATCCGCCAAGTATGACGGAAAGGTGGCTTCCGGCGACTTCTCAGCCGCCCCCGCCGCCGCAACGGCGGTTGTCCGTGAGGAGAAGAGGTGCAGCTTCATCACACCCAATTCGGACCCCGTCTATGTCGCTTACCATGATGAAGAATGGGGAGTTCCTGTCCATAATGATAAGTAAGTATACAGATTTACAATGCATAATTAAACACCTTAATTAACTCCTTAAAAAACCCATTAATTAATTTTCTTTGGGTGTAATATAATTGCAGCATGTTGTTTGAACTATTGGTGTTAACTGGTGCACAAGTTGGATCAGATTGGACAATTGTCTTGAAGAAAAGGCAAGATTTCAGGTATATATATATATAACATTTGCATTATTGATATGATATTCATCTTATGTCTGACTTTCTGTAACCACAAAGTTACAAGTTGACTCTTAATGGGGACTGTTTATTGGTTTTCTTAGTTTGAACTAGTAACCTATACTGGTCACCTGGTTATAAGACGGGGTTTAGTTACAAGTTCGATTTTTAATGGAAGCGACCTATTGGCTTTCTTGGTTTGAACCGATCTTGGGTAACTGACTAGTTTATCTCACTGCTGGAAATTATGAAATTTCCGACCACCTGAAGGTGATCTTAAAATCAAGCCGAAAGCCTTGTTTCCACCACTTTTGGTATCCAGAAAAACATTTGTTGCTATTTCCGACCACTTTTTGCTTTCGACTTGATTTAAGATCACTTTCATGTGGTCGAAAATTTCATAATTTCCAGCCGTGCCTCCTCGTATTCCTTTGCTGACTAAAGGTCATAAGGCAGGGTTTTTTCGTGCAAACTCTAGATAGTGGTTGCGAGTTTTCATAGTAACTCTGAAGAATTTTGGTAGTTGTTAATTGCATGATGTGTGTTTTGTGCAGGGATGCATTTTCAGGGTTTGATGCAGAAGCAGTTTCAAAATACACAGAGAAGAAGATAACTTCTGTAAGTGCTGAATATGGCATAGAATTGAGCCAAGTGAGAGGAGCTGTTGACAACTCTATCAGAATTCTTGAGGTATTAATCATGCATTATTATTATTATGATATGTGATTTACGTACTAAATAATCTTTAAAAGTTTGTATACTTTAGGCTTCCACTTGGTTGCCACTTGGAAAGTGAAATTAATTAGTTAATTAATTAATTAATGTGGGCTTAATTAACATTAACACACCTTCATGACATGATCACATCATCCCACATGCCCCACATGGACTGAGGATAACAAATTAAAGGCACACCTTGACTAATAACTATGTCACATCTCACATGGTCTGCCTAGCTAGCTCCAATCCATTTAATTTTTATTTTTTTTTTCATTAAGAAAAATTAATTCTTGTCATTAACTTAATTCACTCTTTGTACAGGTCAAGAAGCAATTTGGGTCATTTGATAATTACCTATGGGCATATGTGAACCACAAGCCAATTGCCACACAGTACAAGTGGTGCAACAAGATTCCGGTGAAGACCTCAAAATCAGAAGCCATAAGCAAAGACATGGTGAAGAGAGGGTTCCGGTACGTCGGTCCAACCGTCATCCACTCGTTCATGCAGGCCGCCGGCCTTACCAACGACCACCTCACCACCTGCCCGCGACACCACCCGTGCGCCGAGCTGGCCGCTCCCCAACGTCCCTCCACCACCCCCTCAATCTAAATCAACTGCCTTCAACAAATCATCGTGACTTATTATCATGATTGACTAATTAACACTAGATAGTTGTACTTTTTGGTTTGATATGATGCAAGTAGTTTGAAGTTGTAATATGATTTGGGAGGTGTGACATGCATATTATATTCTTAATTAAGATAAAGATGTAATTAAGTAAAATAAGAGTTGGGGGGGGGGGGGGGGGGGACAGGTTGCATGTGCAATGGGGGCAGGGGAATGGTTAAAGGCATGTGTTTGGTGCATATGCCTTTCATTTATTCTCTTGACTGACCCCCACAAACCTCTATTATTAATTTCTTGCCCCCCCTGCATGTACTTTGAAGAGAAGAGAAGATAAACATTCTCATCATCAGAGCAGAGAAAAGGAGGCTCTTTTGGGACCCACTCCTTCATTTCCTTAAATTATTTTAGGAAAAAAATTGAGGAAAATAATAATATAAAAAGACATGTATAGAGATGGAGTGGTTGTGGTTGTGGTGTTGTTGCTCATCCATCCATCTTGCTGATCTCTTCTAACTTTTTACCAGCTTATTAGGGTCAGAGTTATGGGCAAACACAAAAGTTTGTGTTGGTGGAATAATATCATGTACCACATTATCTTTTGTTTTTGTGTTTTTTCTAGTGTGAATTTTGGTGTGTTTTTGGATCATATTTGATATTTCCCATCTTCTTTTTTTTGGTTGGGGATTGTAATGTTTTGGATGATGTTCTATATAAATAAGTGGTTTGTTTTGTTATTTTGATTCTCTTTTTGTTATTTATGAAAAATGATAAGTATTATATAAAAAGTACTTCTAGCTATTATCATATGTTCTTCATTAACAAATGAAAGAGAAAGAGAACAACAAGAATATATGTCTTATTGTTGGGGACAACTCCAGCAAAGTTAGTTAGGCGTGCCATTGACTTGATAATCACAAGATTCTAAGCTATTGACCTTTTTGGTTTAAGCCGGTTAACTATGAGCAACTTAGGTTGATTAATTAACTTCCTTGGCTCTTGTGGTCTTTTGCCGACTAAAATCACAAAGTGAGATTTATTCTGTGCATACCCGGCTCTCAGCCAGTGACAGTAGATTTTCATCGTCACAAAAAAAAAAAAAAAAAAAAGTGATCTACATGCTAGCACCAATGATATGGCATCATGTTAGGGATCGGAGGAGTACAATTGTATTATGTGTACCATCATTTTACTCTTACTTTTGACATATTAATTGATTATTGATTGATTTCAAAGAATGACTTCTTATTTTTATTTTCTTTTTATTTGTCTTTGTGACAACAATAATATTTTTAAGAATATATTATTTATCATATTTTGTAATTTGATGAAGAGTTATTTTGATTGGGGTTGGAATCTTGGTGTGCCAATGTTAGAAGCATTGTATAAGTTAAGGATGCTTTCCCATGTGCAAAGATCCCCCCACCCCCAAGCTTTATAATTTTTCTTTATCTTTTAATTGCCTTTTGTGATGGGAGGGATAGCATATTTTGATACATGCACATGGCCAATAATACTTTAGGTGTACAATTGCTTTTCGACACAAAATGGGAGTGGGATTTAGTCAACTACTTAATTATGCTATACTAACTATTACTCCTTATAATCACACACAACTCCAAACAATATCGTTTTGTACATTTTAGTTGAACAATTTATTGCTTATTTCTAATCATTCAAAAAATGATGAAAATTTCTCACTTTTCAATATTTTTTTTGTTAGCAGGAAAAATTGTAATCACCATCCGAAGGTATGTCTGAAGATAAAATGTTCTTTTTGGGGGTGTTTGATAAATAGCTATTAGCTGATTGAGTTAGTGGGTTTGACTAGTTGATAACATTAGCTGATTGTAGAAAAATGTAGCAAATAGTTGTTAGCTGATTGAGTTAGTAGTTGATAACATTAGCTGATTGTAGAAAAATGTTTGATAAATTAGTTATTAGCTGATAGCTAATTACATATATGCAAAATGACTTTCTCAAAAAGCTTATCGAAAAAATTACTTTGAGCAGCTTTTTGAATTTTAGCATTTTGGAACAATAAGTTGTTACAAAAAACTAATTAAAAGCACTCATATTGATTGTTTAACCAAGTCAAACAACTAATACTGGTCAAATAAATAAAAAAAATTTTTTCTTTTAAAAGGATAAGTAAAATTAGTTGATAGGCTAACACTTAAAGTGGCTGGACGGAAAATTTTTTATAGCTAATTCAAAATATTTGAAAACTTGTACTTCTTATGTATGGTGAATAAAGAAAGAGGAGAAGAGAAGAGAGACAAAAGGGGAAAAAAGAAAAGGAAAGGAGAGGATGGAGAGAAATATGAAGAAAAAGAATTATTTTTTTTTTAAAGAAAAATAAATTTAAATCATTCTATTTGCAGTGGGTTTCCAAGCGCATCACTAGGTTTTTGTTTTTGAGTTTTTACCTTTAGATAGAAATATTTGCTTTTTTTTTTTTTTGCCTTTGACAATGGCTATGGTTGAAGGAAAATAGTTTAAAATATTGTTATTTTTTTAATTTTCAATCAGCGGGTGGTTAAAAATTTAGGTAATAACCATTAGGTAGTTAGAAATTTTGACAGCAATTGATCATCTTTCAAAATTTTTCAATGACCTTTTAGGTAGTCCGTATTATACATTTATACTATTATCAAAAGTGATTTGTTAAAATATTGAAAGTGGCTAATAAGGTTGTTTTCATCTACAAACTCTTGTTTTCTAATCTTGGGTATATCCTAGCTAATTGAGATTTGAATTTAAAACTTTTATATTATACACATTCACTAACTTTAATCCACCAAAAAAAAAGTGTTAACTAATAATCTTTGTTAAGACAGTGATATGATATGACTATCTAGAGTACTTTTTAACTGATGAAAAATTTTCATTTATTGGGAAATTAGAAAGCTAATAGGGGGGTGACATTATGTCCCACGTTGTTACCGTTAGGACTCTAAGTATAAATAGGGCTCTCCTCATCTAGTAGAGGACACACTGTACTTTCTATACTGAGACAAAAGGCAATACAACTATTGTTACGTCTGTTGTTACTTTGTCACATCATTTGTTATTCTAATATTATTACCGGTAACGTTTTTACCGTCAGGGGGAAAAAATTACTTTTGGTTTCCGAACAATTAAACATGAATCACATTTGGTCGTTGACTATTAAGATTAATTAAATGTATGATTATGTAATTTGTATCACATTTGGTCCTATCATCAAATTTTACAGTCAACTATTGCTGGAAGAAGCAAATGCAGTGGTCTTTCTGGAAAAAGAAAATGCAACGCTCCTTCTTGTTCATTGATGTGAAAGAATATAAATGATTTATTGTATTCTATATAAAGAGCTCTACAGAGATCTACTATTTATACATGTATTATCTTAATGGGCTCATTCTTAAGAAGAAGGTTTAGGGATTCACTTCTGGCAATAATTTTTTTACTTGATTAATGATGAGAATAGTTTAAAACGAATTTTAGTAACCAATCATTAATTAGGTAAAAATATTTTAACCTCAAAATTTACAACTAAATTTTGCATGTGACATAATACGGTTTATATATATATATATATATATATATATATATATATATATATATATATTGAAAGGTTCCTGTGCGGATGTGCGGTTGATTAATGTGCGTGAGATTTGTACTCAATGTGCGTGAGTGTTGTGCTTAATGTGTCTGAGATTTGTACTTAATGTGCGTGAATGTGTAAAATGCAGCAGAAAATATTGATGTCAGCTTCTTCCCCATCCCCATCCCCAGTAGCCATTGCCTCCTCCCTGATGATGATGATGCGGAGGCGGGCTATGGTGGTTAAGAATTATGCGAATAATACAACAGAAATCCACACTTAGCTGCTGTGCAAATTTTACTGTGCGTGCGTCATCTATATAAACATTCAACTGCACTGAAGGTAGCTGATAATCCAGAATCCATGGCCAAATTGAAGGAAAAAGTAACAAGAAGCTTGGGCGTTAATGTGCGTGAGTTTCTGTTCTGCTCCCTTCTGAGCTCGTAATTATGAAATACTCACGCATATTAAGCACAAATCTCACGCACATTAAACACAATACTCAGTCACATTAAGTACAAAACACACGCATATTAACATGACGCACATTATGTACAAATCTCAGGCACATTGAATACAAATCTCACTCACATTAAGTATAAACCTCACGCACATTAATCCACCGCACATCCGCACGGGAAGCCACAAATGCACATGATCCCTTCCATATATATATATATATATATATATATATATATATATATATATATATATATATATATATATATATATATCAAAAGGGAGGGGTGACCCCGAAGCAATCAGAGTTGCCTCTCATAGATACGTCTGTGACGAGAAAACCCCCATCAAATCATCTATAATCATCTCCATCAACTCGATCAGAATCGGGTTGCTTGGTCTTTTCCCACCATATATACATGTTTTGGCCCGTTTAGCTAATATGTTAGCCACACGATTCTGTTCGCGGTAACATTGAATAAGTATGATAGTCCAATCCACCACTCCACCAGCAGCATTTTCTAATGATATTATTTAATGGGACACTACTTTCTTTTCTCTTGTGATATGTGTTTGGGTATACATCTTTTGATGAGTTTGCAAATAGCGTCTCAAATTACCTCCAAGACCAATGGATATAACAAGGCAAATTATTCTGTGGATCCTGGTCCACACACTGTTATGTGAACTATAATAAAAAGTACATTTTTAATATATTAAATGTACATTATTTTTATACTGAATGTACATTAGACAATATAATATACACTCAGTACAAAAATAATGTACACTCCCTAAATACAATGTACATTATTTTTGAATTAAATGTACATTATTTTTGTACTGAATATACACTATTTTATAGTATACAAAATATGGTCCACACAACTTGTATGGACCATGGTCCACACAATAATGATTGATATAACATATTGTTAAGGTGATTTTGCAGATCAGAGGGATAAGATGTTTCAATAGTTATGTTGTACATGGTGCACACGGTTGCAAAACGACGTCGTTTTGACTAAAAACGCGCGTCCCATTTAAAAAAAAAAAAAATCGGTTTCGATTCCCCTCAACAGCATTATGTTGTTCATTCATTATGGATTTTTAGTTCATTCATTGTGGATATTTAGTTCATTCATTGTGGATATTTAGTTCATTTATTGTGGATATTTAGTTCATTCATTGTGGATATTTAGTTCATTCATTCTGAATTTTGTGTTATTCATTCACTGTGGATATATAGTTATAAATTTGTGGATATATAGTTATGAATTTGTGGATATATAGTTATTGTCAGGAATCGAACCTGAATTTTTTTTTAAGTGAGACGCGCGTTTTTAGTTAAAACGGCGTCTTTTTTGCAACCGTGTGCACTACACAGCATAATGTGCGAAGATGTTTGGTTCAATTTATAAACCCAAATAAGTGGTATTGTTTGTGAATAATTTAAGCCCACATACCTACAGGCCAGTCTAGTAGTAATCCAAGTTTGTGTAGACCCAATAATAGTGGATTATATTTTGGCATCTAATCTCTGTAAGCCAAAACCCATTTGACCAAAGCCCAATTTGAACAAAATATTTGAACTCAAATTTTATAAAAATATGTTTACTTCTCTCAATGAGTTTGTTTTACTCTCTTTTTGGCCCATTATAATAACGAAAATGAGTTAAATTGAGTATTGAACTAAACATTAAATGTAAATAAGCCAGTGAGCAATAAGTGTAAATGTATAATTCACTCTTCAAACAAGTTCAAACTTAAAACTGTACAATCAAACCAATTAGTCGATTCCTCTAATAAAGCTCAATTAATTCCTAGATCATTAATAACCTGTTTCAAAACACCTGAATGATCAAGAAGTTCGTATGGTCCAAAAGATCACGACCTTCCGGACCATTCCGGAATGTTGCCTAAGCATGCACCTTCTGAAATGGCAAATTATGCTATGAATGGTGGACACGCTATAGATTTATAATTTCTATACTGTAGATTTATAATTTCTAAACTGTAGATCCATAATTTCTATACTGTAAATTCATAATTTCTATACTGCACATTCATAATTTCTGTACTATATGAATCTACATTATAAATTTTATGAATCTACAGTATAGAAATTATGAATCTATAGTACATAAATTATGAATGTACAGTATATAAATTATGAATTTACATTATAAATTTACAGTATAGAAATTATGAATTTACAGTATAGAAATCATGAATGTACAGTGTGTCCATCATGCACATGGTGAACACGGGTCCACAACATAATGCTCATTCTGAAATATTTCGGAAGGTTGCCTAAGAATGCACTGCACCTTCCGAAATTTATCCGGATGGTCACAACCATTCGGATCTGTCCGTATGGTGGCCATTCGTTGCTGCCACCTTCCGAAAGGTGCAATAAAAGCACTCCAAAGTACTTAAGTTTTGACATGTCTCAAATATGTTCACTTTTGATAATTAATTTTTCATTCACATATTATCTATTTTGAGCGTACAATATATTAATTTATTTATCTTACAATGAAAATTTTGAATTCACTTTGATCTGACCTAAATCAAAAGTAAACCCCGCATATATTTACACCACAAAATAACCACTCAAGCTTGTTCGTCTTACGATCTTACCCTACATCATAAAGGAAAAAATATATAAATATTTGTATCATGTGATAAGAAAATTCTACTTGACTCAACCTTGTTGAGTTGACTATAACTTAGCAATTATAATTTGTAAACATCATTTAGATATGTGGAATGTTTTTTTAGATAATTTAGTATGAAGCTTTTAGTTGTATGGAACAAACATTTGGATACATTATACTAAAATATAAAGAAAATTAATTAATACTTATTATTCAAATAAGAGAATAAAAAGATCAATAGTTTTTGTAAAATAATTTAGATATAATTTCGATGTGTTAAATTTTGAATTTTGAATTTTAATTTTCTTTTTTGTTATTATACATTTTCCTTGTGTGGTGTTTTTTTTTTACATGTCAATTAATAACCAATTTAACATGAGTGGGTTAAGCCAAGTTTTTGCTTTGAATTCAATACTAGTAATTGTCCTGTGCGATGCATAGACTATTATTAATTTAACAAATTTACTAAATGGTTGTGAAAACAGAAAAACGTACTTAAGTTCTTCAGCTCAGAATTAGTTTTATTAAAAATGTAAGTATTTATAACTATACAATGTAATATTTAATATTTTTAAAAGTTTAATTATGTTATTATTATGTTGATTTTAAAGTTTATTGTTCCTTGTATTATTATTTGAATTTGAATTTGAAATAACTACTTTAATTATATGACTAACGTATTTAAATAAACTTTGTAAATAAAATAGCATGCAATATTTGTCGAAAATCTCCACCAAAAACTTATTCATTTGAAAAAGATTATTTATGCAAGAACTATGTTTATTTTATATCTAATTTCTCATTTTTATATATGTGGAGTCAAGTTAATTATAATTGAGGTTTAAATGAATATATACACAAATTATATTAAATATAAAACTTTACCAATTAATTTGAACATAATAAACTTTTTTCTCTACTTCATTTTGCTTATATATATATATATATATATATATATATATATATATATATATATATATATATATATATATATATATATATATATATATATATATATATATATATATATATAGATAGATAGATAGAGATATAATAAAATATAATTTATAAAATATAAATACACATAATAACTTCAAAAAAATATGTATAAATACATTTACCCACACAATTAATGCATTCATACTTGCTAATCTTGTTTCTATCAAAATGCATTCAGACTTTGGAGGAAAAATTTTGTGGCCATCATTTTGCTTTAATATATATAGAGATAGAGATTATAATTAAATACAATTGTCATAGGTTTAACTGTTTTTTTTTTTTAATCATATATTGTCTAAGTTGGATCGTGTACATTCACCCAACAAGAATAGAATGTGTGTTTCTTAAGGATGTATTTGAAAATCCGGAAATAAGTGTTTGGATGTACACGGAAAATTCAGTCAACGAAAAATATTTTTCGTTGACTGAAAAAAATAAGGTCATTTTTCGCCACAATATATAAGGTTTCCGGCAAAAATCAAACCACTAGTTTTCGCCGGAAACTAGTAATGTGTTTAAAAAAAAATTAATAAATAAAATTATATTTAATATTATTATAAATATTTTTTATATTTTAAATAAAACAATTAAAATGTTTAATTATACAATTCTACTCATTTTCTAGAAAATGAACAAAACACACCAAGACAGTTTCCAGAATGCAACCAAACACTAGAAAGAAAAATATTTTCTGGAAAACGATTCATTTTCCATAAAGCATTTTTCAAATATCATTTTCGTGCTTTCCAAACGGACTCTAAGAGAAGAATTTTAATTAATTACCTTAATTGGAGTGTCCAGGCCGGAATCATTGAATAGGAGATTTAAGCTAACGACACAATCTATATATAGTCAATTTATTGTTGAATAGTTTAGATCACAATGGGAAAGCCATATATAATGAGTCTAAAAGATTGATTCGGATGGACCCAATGCAAAGCGATAAAGTGACCATAATTTCTAAGCAAATACCGGAGAGCTCAAGTAATGATTGTGGGAGTGAAAAAGATTATTTCCGTGCAGAATCCTATAAATTAAAATCATATTCTAAACCCATAAAATATAAATGAATCCTACACCATGTTTAGTATCATAGAAAAATTTGTGTGACAAATTTAATCAAAAAGTATTAATAAGAATTGATTATATGATATAAATTAGATTTCACGTATTTGATCACGTCTGTTAACGCAACAAAATGTAATTTGGGTAAATAAAAAAAAGTTGGGGTAAAGGGTGCAGTGCTATTAAATTTATGATGAGGCCAAACTACTATGAAATTTACAGATCATCTATCCACTAATGAACATTATTGGCAATTAAGTTATAGCTTAAATTATTGTGAAGAATATAATGGAATGTTATTTACCAACTCAACTAACTACGTTACAAAAATAATAATAATAATAATAATAATAATAAGAAATCATATATTGATGTTTGAAAATTAGGGGATAAGTAATACCTGATTAGGATTTTGATAGGTTGAAAATATTAGTGGATTGTAAAAAGAAAAAAAAAAGTATTTTGTAAATTAGTTGTTTATTGTTAGCACGTAAAATATAAAATAATTTATAAAGATGAGTCTATTGTTTTATTTGTTGAATAATTATTTTTAATTTTAGATATAAATTGTTTAACAAGTTTATTTAAAAAAAAAAAAAATCATTATTGTTGTTGTTATTACCGTCGTCATCATTATCTACGATTTATCTAATCAAAATTTTAATTTGGTCAATTATGTCCAGTCCAAACAGTAATCAGACAAATAGTAGATAGCAAATCGATCAGCTTCTTTTACTAAAACGGGTAATTTTTGTTAATCTTATTTTTAAATTTTGATAAATAACGAAACACTGACAAGTTTAAAAAATAACTTTTGAAAGTAATTTGTCAGAGTTATTAGAGAGAACTTAAGCTTATGAAGAGGGGGTGAGGGGTGCAACCAGCATGCACGTAACAACAATCATTATATTGTAGATCATTATATTATATACATTATAAAATGAAATTTCATTTTTAATGTACTGAAAATTATTTTTAGATATATTACTATTCATCATTTGACGTGGACTTTTAGACAGCAGGGCATGGGTATATGCGGCCCCATGCTAGTCCATCTAACCCTAGTAAAACAAACGAGACCTTTGGCGTTGCTTTACCAAAACTAAAAAAAATTTGGACTCCTAAATTGGAAAATTGTATTACGCACAACGCACCAACTCTTTCGTCACCGACAAAATTTTACACTCTGGAATGCTCTTCGATCTGCTCACATGATCAAATCATTTGTCTATATTTACAAACCGTAAATAACAGACCGAATTAATTTCGATTTTTAATGTTTGACAGGCAACAATAATTGAAATAAAATTATATAAAGTTACAAGGACACATTTACACATGTCATGCAACCGACACCAATATCATGCTTTTTTACTACATACTCCGTATTTCAATAGGCCAAAGAATTAGGTAAATCACAGCCAGCTTCATAATTATTCATTAACAATGTGATTATTAAAATGGGTTGATTAATTAATGAAATTATATATATATATATATATATATATATATATATATATATATATATATATATATATATATATATATATATATATATATATATATATATATTGCTCATCACTAATAAAACATGAACAATTGTGTTAAATAAGACTCTTGATAGCCCATAGCAAATGATGTTAAGGACCAGAATTCTTCTCATATGAGAGGCCGAGTTTTCTTCCCTATCATCAAAATATTATTTTTTTAATTTCATTGTCTAAACATTTTCTCTCAATAACGGTGTTATCCATGATAGATTGTCTAGAGTTCAATCTTAACGCTCAATGTAATACCAATTTTATATGTAAAACTACAATCCAAAACTTTAGCTAATTAATTCTATATAACACCTCCAATTACTTGTAAATATAAAATTATAACTCATAGTAAATAGATAGGTATAGTAAGTGCCCACTTTATAGCAGGCACTAAGAACTTTACCCACGTTGAGGGGTTGTGACTTGTGAGGTGAGTTTAAAGGAGTGATAGAATTGAAATTTTAAATTTATACGTTTTAGAGTTTAATTTGTTAGTGTTAATTATCATTGATGAGGAGAGAAAATGTTAAGAGATAATATCTAAAATGATTTATTGATTATTTCATAATTTTCAAATTGGTCATCAACTATCAACTCATCTAAAATGGTCATTCAACTATATATGCAAAATTTTACTTATTTTAGTCCTCTATTACTTATACCTATGATTAAGTTGAGTAAATTTTTGCATAATTGATGACTATTTTTAGTGAATCATTAGTTGATAATCAATTTGAGAATTTTGACATAGTTGATGGACTATATTTGGTATTTCTTGTAAAAAATAATTAAGCAAATACCAATTTTGGTCTTACGAGTATTAGCAAAATGACGATTTTGGTCTACATGTTTAATTCCTACCAGTTTTCATCCACAACTATTGTTTTAGTACCAATTTTCATCAACGACTATTATTTTAGTACCAAAATTCATCACGCCGGTCGCCCCTCTATTTAAGACATGTCGAAATCTAAAAATTTTAAGGACATTTTCGTCATTTTCAACTTAAGATTCTAATTTGAGCATGAATAAAGGAATTTAAGCACTCAGATCGATCCCAATTCGCAGTTATTGTTCTCATCATACCTTAATTTGAGGAGGAGAACTGCGAATTGTGATAGATTTATGACTTAAATCTATTTATTTATGCTCAAATTGTGATCTTAATTTGAAAATAACAAAAATACCCTTAATAAATTTTATATTCCGACATGTTTTAAACGAAGGGGTGACCGGTGTGATGAATTTTGACACTAAAATAATAGTTGTGGATGAAAATTGGTACTAAAACAATAGTCGTGAATGAAAATTTATAAGAATTAAACATGTGGACCAAAACTGTATTTTACTAATACTCGCGGGACCAAAATTGGTATTTGCTCAAAAAAATTGAAGGTGACCAGTAACTTTAATGAACATCATTGGATACTCTTTGACTTGACTAATTGGCGGGTATTTTATCTTGTTGGAGTGTCTCCATATCAGCTCAGACAAGTGACTAAAATTTTAGCGACTATTAGTAAGAAATACACCCTTAATTTTTTTTATTTTTTTTTGAATGGGACTCGATTACAATGTTGTATCTGTTTATGTTCATATAACTTTCTCAACCTACTGAAGCACAAAGAATTAATGTCCCAACACTACGGTTCAAACCTAAGACCTCTTATTTAAGAAGTCATAACTATGTCGCTCGACCACAAGACCTTTGGCAAATACACCCTTAATTAAATCGCGTATTATTTGAAATGTTGGTCTAGCTAGGATTGGCCTTTCACAATGGATGGTGATGAAAATAATGGGTCCTTGGACTTGGGATCAATGTGTCTCATCAACAATCATGCATATATACCTGGTAATGTTCCAACCACAAATTGTAATATGTGGGCACAGGATATGTATATATAGTAGATGCAAAAACTAAGCACTACTAATGACAATGGAATTGATGTTTGATAATGCAATTAAGCACGTACTATATGTCAGAAATGACTCTTACTTTGTATTGATGTGATAAACTGGGCACAAGTGTCTAGCAAATTATACCATGCATTAGGATTTACCTTGCATTGTTGATACTGGTCCAAAAATAATTTTCAGATTATGTACCTGTAGTTAACCGTTTTTGTACTTGTAAACAAATTGAAGACATATCACTTGATAATTACAGACACATAACATGATAACTACAGACACATAACTATTAACTGCAGGTACAGAATATGCTAACTGCAGACACAACATGCTAACTAACATGCATCTTATGTGTCTGCATTTAATATATTCTGTACATGCAGTTAACAATTTATGTGTATGTAGTTATCATGTTATGTATCTGTAATTATCATGTTATGTATCTGTAATTATCATGTTATGTGCATTCAATTAGTTTACACGTACAGAAATTATTAACTGCAAGTACAGAATGTGTTAATTGTATACACATAATTTTTAGACTAAATTCACAATGTAATATAAACTCTGATCCATGGTATATCAATTAGAAGTCTCTATGTTGTTGGGAGCAATTTGATAGCATAACAATAACTAGTAGAGAACGGTTGTTGTTTAGCGGCAGTAATAACAATGACTAGGGTCTATCCTGATCCAAAATGATATTTAGATTATGTGATGTTAGTAATTTTTTTTTTGAATGTTAGTGACTCTATTACTAGGGGCGGAGGAGGATTTTATAGTGCGGGGGGCCAATTTCAGTTGAAGACTTAAAGTATTAAATCAAATATATTGATATCTAATTAACATATTTCAAAAATAATCATTACATTACAAATTCATTAAAGTTTAGAATTTTTTGAAGGTCATTAAAGTTTAGAATAAATCAATTATAATTGAATTTAGATTAAATTATTTTGTAATATGTTTTGTACGGTTGTAAGAATGAAAACGTTCTCGCATGTTTTAAAAGACTATTGATTATATCTTAAAAAATACCATCTTCATAACATAACATTGTTTTCCCAAATACATATACTACACAATTTTTACATTATTATTGTTAAATTAAATACAAAATTTATCACATAACCACAAATCTACATAATTAACCAAACAAATGCACCGTGATATCCATTATTTAGAATCAAACAAAACAACTATTTAAAATAAAAAATAGAATATACAACAAAAATTATCCAAACAAGTAGTTAGAAAAAAAAAAAAAAAACTTGAAATTATGCATAGATTTTAATAATAACAAATATCTTGTTATAGCGTATATGCCGCATATATGTCCAGAGAAAGAAACTAGTGGATAGGTTAAATGAGGTTTAATTTGAATGTGAATCAACAATATAGACAAGACATAATTTGAAATGGGAGAAAACTGGAAAAGTTGAGAAGATGAAAAAATTTATAACTTAGGTGTAAGATTAATTTAAGTGGGAGGGGGGGCCAAATATTTTGAAAGAACAATAAAATTTTAATATTCTATATAATAATAATTTTTTAAATTAATATTTTATATATATTAAAAAATTGGATTGGGGTGGGGTGGGGTGAGGGGGCCAAGGCCCCCCAAGGCACACACTTGCCTCCGCCACTGTCTATTACAGTGTAATATATGTTCATATTATGTGTTTATAGTTAGCAATTTAGCATATTATGTGTTTGAAGTTAACATATTATGTGCCTTCAATTCTTTTTACAATCACATAATTTATTAATTGAAAGCATATAATATGTTAATTGCAAACATATAATTTTTAAACTAAGATCTACAATGTAAGGCGAACTCTAGTACATGATATAACAATTTTGTTTAGGGTGTCAAGACCTTTATTTACAGTTATAAAGAATTGTATGGTTTACGCAATTTGTGTTAGGTCTGAATCAATTAATTAAAAATAAAAAAACAATTAATGCATCGATCTACTTCTTAATTAATATGTTTTCAGTCTCTTTATGGTGTCATTGTATTGGAACTATTTTGTAACTGATTTATGTCGCATCAGATAGTTAAATGAAAAATGCTAATTACTCTTTAATTTTATAATAACTCACAAAGCAGTCATATCATGATGTAAAATCATAGGCTTAGTTTTCCTTTTCAAAATTTAATTTTATTAGTCTTGGATTTTACCATTATATTGAGTGATTAGTTTGTGAGTGGTAAAATTGTAGGAGTGTAGAAGAAATGATTATAAAAAGTAAAATAAATGAAAAACAAATGTTTAATTTGACTGAACAATCAAAGAAATGAATATTAGAAGAAATAAACAATAAGCTAAGGTTCAAAAGTTGAAAAGAATTTAGTGTTGTAACTTGATGTTTCTTCGCATGGTTGATCTTCGGTGAAAGTTTTGTTGCACAATTCAAGATAAACAACAAGATGAGAAATAAAATTAAAACTGAAAGTTGATAGTACTCTTTTTTCAAAGTTGGATATCTGCAGGGACTTGGCGAACAAATATGCTAGATTGTCACTTGACCGAACCTTCTGAATAAGAATTTTACCACTCTTTTGGAGTTCATTGAAGGGATGTCAACGGGGCGGGGTGGGGGCGGGGGACGTTCCCCCATCCCCGCCCCCGACTTTTTTCTCATTCCCCGTCCCCGTCCCCATCCCCCGCCGGGGAATGAAAAACTCCCCCCATCCCCACGGGGATTATTCAGGGACGGGGAATCCCCACCCCATTAATAAGTTATAAAAAAAATTAAAAATTAAACATTCATAAACATTTAAATAAATAACGTATATATATTCATCCCCAATTTAAAATAGTATTCAATATTTTACAATTAAACATGTTATTTAAATTGCATTTGATATGCATGACAAACAATGACAAGAATACTTCTAAAATTATATATATTGTATACAAATTACAAAGTAATACATATGTGTGTGTACTCCCCATACATACATACATACATCGGGGACGGGGCGGGGCGGGGAGAGTACTCCCCATCCCCGTCCCCGTCCCCGACGGGGAATTAAAAATTGCCCCCATCCCCTATTTCTATCCCCATCCCCGTCCCCATAGAGGCGGGGAATCGGGTTCCCCGTCGGGTGCTGGTACAATTGACATCCCTAGTTCATTGGATAAAAGAACTTAGGTGCAATGTGCTTTGTAAGGTTTCCCTTAGTGTACCATTACTCATCTGTGCAACACATGTCGCGTTGTCCTCATACAGGATAATAGGAATATCATCTTTGCTCTCTATACTGCACGAGCTATTGATATGATGTATCAGCGACCTCAACCATACACAATCTCGATCGTGAAGCCTCATATAGGTCAATAATCTCTAAGTGATTAGAGAAGGTAATTAGGGTCTATTTAGCATATCTCCACGAAATAGTCGTATTTTCACAAATAAAAACATAACTAGTCTGAGATTTGACATTATAGAGATCAAACATATAGCCAGCATCTGACAAACTATGCATACATCACATGCTTAATATGCACACATGACTAATTATACATACAACATATACTCCATATGCACACACGAATTTTGAATTCTCCAAATTAATCTCATGCATAGATCTGTTCTTTTTGCAAACTAGCACCAATAACCTTAGCTTATGCACATGAGACACTACTAACAAAAAAGAAGCAGATCTCTTATCTAATACCCTACCAGCTACAATAAGTATTTAGATAATTGTTTTTAAAAAAGTACAAATTAAACATTAATTTTTATGCTATTTATAATGAACTTATCCTATATTATCTTGCATTGATATACTTTGAATTACTTATTTATATATAAGTATTGGATATCAAATCAGTCGCGTAATGTGTGTGTAAAACTAGTTTTACTATAAGTTTGAAGTACAAATTAAATTTAAAGCCTTTCACCATTTTTGAGACAAATGGAAAAGGTAAATAATGAGATGTATTCTCAATTGGCTTATTGGTTCCTACATACTTTGTCATTTTTACTCTTTGAGAGTAAAAAATGAAAATCTACATCTCTATTCAGTTCCTTTGCTTGTGTAAAATAATAGTGACCTTGTGTATATATATATATAGATAAATAATGCAGCGATTATACATACACATTGTTTGTTTGTGTGTGTCAGCTTCAACTTTTGTGTTAAGCGGAGGAGGAGGAGGAAGAAGAATAGAAGAATGACGGTGAAAGATCAGAAAGGCGGCGGCGGCGACCGGAAGATGTTTGTGGGTGTTGTGTGGAACTGCGCGGCGGAGTTGAAGCTTTTGCTCACTGCTCTCCTCTTCCTCTTTTGCATCATCACCGTTCTTCAGTTCATTCCTTCTCCGCTCTCTCTTTCCACCGCCGATCTCCGCAACTGCCTCTCCAAACCCGCCGCCGTGAAAACTAACTTACCGGTCTTGAATGCCGCCTCGCTTCCGACGCCTCTGCAGCGGGACAGAGCCCTGGGGAACGGCGCCGTCAAACGGGGTTTCACCGGCATTGGCTCCGCCGCCTACACCTTCATTCTCATGTCGGCGTACCGCGGCGGCTACAACACGTTTGCCGTAATGGGTTTAGCCTCAAAGCCTCTCCATGTTTTCGGAACTCCGAGTTACCGGTGTGAGTGGGTCCCGGCGGGTGAATCCGAAGATTCCGTTTTCACCCCCGGCCAGAGAATCCTCCCAGACTGGGGATACGGCCGCGTGTACACGGTGGTGGTGGTGAATTGCACATTCCCTGTTCCGGTCGGCGACGCCGACCACGGCGGCAAACTCCTAATCCACGCCGCCACCAACGGCGGAGGCGATTCCATCTTCAACATCACCGATACATTCGAGGCATTAATCGAATCCCCCGGAGATTTCGAAAATTTTAGCTCTGTGTTCAAATCTCCGCCCAAATACGACTACTTGTACTGTGGATCGCCCATCTACGGCGATTTGAGTCCACAGAGGATACGAGAATGGGTAGCCTACCATGTCCGATTATTCGGCGAGAAGTCACATTTCGTGATCTACGACGCCGGCGGTGCCCACCCGGCGGTAATGGAGGTTCTCCGGCCGTGGATGGAGAAGGGCTACGTCACATTACAAGACGTCAAGGAAGAAGAGCGATTCGACGGGTATTACCATAACCAATTCCTAATCGTAAACGATTGTCTTCACAGATACAAATTCCAGGCGAAATGGATGTTCTTCTTCGACGTCGACGAGTTCATCTTCATCCCCAAGAAAAACACGCTCAAATCCGTCGTGGATTCCCTCTCCCCTTTCACCCAGTTCACGATCGAGCAAATGCCGATGTCCAATAAGCTCTGCCTCAGGGAAGACGCCGGGAAAACTCACCGGAAATGGGGGTTCGAGAAGCTGGTGTTCAAGGACTCCAAGACCGGGATCCGGCGGGACCGGAAGTACGCGGTGCAGCCGAGGAATGTGGCCGCCACCGGGGTCCACATGTCGGAGAACGCCGCCGGGAACACCACCCACAAGACGGAGGGGCGCATCATGTATTACCATTACCACGGCACCATCGCCCAGCGCCGGGAGCCGTGCCGCCAGCTCGTCAACGACACGCGTCTCGCCGTTGACGGAATCTCCTACGTTGTGGACCCCACGATGCGTGACGTCGCCGGAGCCGTGAAAAGATTCGAACTCAAGACCATCGGACCCGTGCTACAAAGAACTCGCCAATAATAATAATTAAATTAAATAATGTTAATAATTAGTGCAGTAATTATAATTATTATCTCTATTTTTTTTCCTTCTTTAAAAAAAAAAAAACTATTTATTTCAGTTTCATGCACTCCAATTCCATTTACACCTTTCATTACTCGTATTTATTAGTGTATCACTTTTTTTTTTCGTTTATTTTTAAAATAAATAATATAATATAAGTGGGTATAGATTAATAGATACAGCAGCAGTCATGAGCTCACAGCCTTGTCTTCTTTTAATTATTATAATAAAAAATAATCTAGGATATTTTATGTATATTTTGTCATATTTAATAATTGTGCATATTATATTTCCTGTTTTTTTTTTAAATATAATTTTCATCATTTATTTATATATATATTTTGCTTGCTAGCTGGATTGATTTATGTTGTCGGTGACAATGGCTACCAACCCTCATCATTTCTTACCATTCCCCACAATAAAGACTAAAGTTTATTGGGTAAAAGAGGGGACACTTCATATTCTTTAATTTCTAGAAAATTTATTGTATATAATAAATTATAATTATTAAATGGTATCATGTATGCTATTTAGAATCAATTGTTATACAGTGAATCATGATTCGCACATCGCTATGTGAATTATGATCGTCGAATGAAATTGTATTAAAATTAAAATAATACTTTAATGTTATTATAATGAAACTAGTGTGTGAAAAATGAAATTAAAAGACAAAGTATATTATTATAAAATAAAATTGTAGTATAATTAAAATGATAATTTATCTGGCAGCTTTATAAGACTAGTCACTAGTACTCAAGAAATGCTGAATTATCTATTAGAGATTTCCTTTAAAAAAAAAATCTACTAGAGATTTTAAACTATCCAAAATTGGAAAATAATAAAGAAATTCCAAGTGTTGACCTCTCTGCACGCATATGTATTCATGATTAGTTGGAGCTTTAGACCCTCCAAAAAAGCTATAAATACTCTATAAATAAAAGAAAGAATAATATTTTTCTTTATTCTTCTTTTTTACTTTTTAATTTTACAAGTGTTTTTTTTTAATTGTAATTTTCTTTAATCGCTTTTTATTTTTAGAAAATTGTTGAATAGTTGAATGATTGAATATTCTTTGTGTAAGGTAGCCTGGTAGGTATATGGCTCATATACAACCGACAATATATGCAATGGCATCCATATTTTTAAAAGTTGTTTTGTTGTATATATTGTTAATGTTTACTGTCAATTAAGTAACTAAAAATTTACCTACAAAATGAAAAATGCAACAAAATTAAATATCCATAACTATTAGTATAGATCAATACAATAACTAGGGCTGTTAACGAACCGAACATAAACGAACGGAGGTTGTTCGTGTTCGTTTGTTAAGGAATTTGGAGTGTTCGTGTTCGTGTTCGTGTTCGTTTGTTAAGGTTTTTGAAAATCATGTTCGTGTTCGTTTGTTAAGTGTTCGTTAGTTTTTGTTAACGTCCGCGAACATGTTCACGAACGTGTTCGTTAACGTTAACGAACATGTTCGCGAACGTGTTTGTTAACGTTAACGAACATGTTCGCGAACGTGTTTGTTAACGTTCGTGAACACATTCGCAAACGTGTTCGTTAACGTTGACAAACACGTTCACAAACATGTTCATTAACAAGTACATTCACGAACATATTCAATTACGTTCATGAATATTAATAAACAAACATCTGCACATGTTCATGATCATAATTCGTTCATGAACAATAAATAATATACGTTCACGAACAATAATCAAACAAACAACACAACTACAAAACTAATATAATATAATATAATATAATATATGTTTGTGAACATGTTCGCGAACATTATTAAACGAACACAAACGAGTTTGTTCATGAACATTATTAAACGAGCTTGTTCACGAACATTAGTAAACGAACACAAACGAGCTTGTTCACGATCTCTTATACTAAAAAAAAAACTGTTTCACAATATACTCAAAATATATTATATAATGCCATCTAAAGAGATATTATTTTAGACGTTATATATATAGTATATTTTGTTATATATGTTATGACTTGGGTACGATAAAGTCTAATAGTTCAAGAATTTAATTACTATTAGAAAAGTTAATATCGCTATACTACCATCTAAACAAATTATAATTTTCTACTTATAGATCAGTTGGAGAAAGAGATCAAAATTACATATGGAAAATCCCCTATATATTCCCTATATATTCTTAATTAACAATTTTTTTTTACCACTAAAAGAATTGAAGTCCAGAAACATTTGATAGCAATGATGGACATGGTTGTTGAAAATTTTCAATAACTATGTTTTTTTTTTTTTTTTTTGTTAACTTTCAATTATTGGTGGTTAGATATTTGAGAACGAACATCTTAGGTACATATCTATCTAAATTTTTTAACTATCTTTATTGGTGCAAACGGTTACAAGTCACTTTTGATCGTTGGCCTAAAATATCAATAATTTTTTAATCTTCAAAGTTATTAAAAATATGATTTCCAGTTACAAATCTTAAACTTTCAAATTTCAATCATTTTCAATAATGTTTAAAAATATAACTTTTTTTTTTCATAGGAAAGGAAATACCCGATAAGTACAGAGAGTACATTTAGGAAGCATTTACAAGACGCCAATGAGGCAAACCGACGCAATCATCATCTAGAATGCCTAGAATCTCATCTGGTGGTGACGAAAAATCATGCAAACCTTTGGGATAACTTCTGGACGATCGTACCATGAAGCCTGTTGATGAAGCTCGTAATCTACATGGCATTTGTTTCAAACACCACTTTTTTGAAACCCATATAGACAGCAAGTTGGATACCTTTTAGTAAGGACAAAAGTGATTGTAGTTTAGTGGTAAGAATTTCACGTTGTGGCTGTGGAAACTTGGGCTTGAATCCTAGCAACCACATTAAAATATTTAACTTTTCTTATAGTAAAATTCTTTAGTTAAATCATTTATACTAATATTTTGCATTACATATTATTGTGACATTACACTATCATCATCATCATTATTATTACTTCGTATGTCTCATTTTATCTGTCATACTTATTATTCATTAATCAAATCAACTCTTTCTTCTTTGCTTATTTCTATTAACATTTTTTTTTTATAATTTTTAAATTGAATTTTATGCGTTTAATACACTTTTATTGTAGTTTTAAATATATAAATTTTACACGTACATTATCTTTATACTTCATATTATGAAAAATTAAATTGTAATTAATTTCAGTCGAGCATCATTAATCGAACTCGACATATAAATTGGACGAAAGGAATATTATTATTATTATTATTATTATTATTATTATTATTATGCATGCGTATTAAACCAACGGGTGGCAAGATTTGTCGGTATGAAGACGAAAGCGACTATTGATATAATGATATGGCTGCAAGTCGGAAATTAAGATGACGCGTGTCGACTGTCGACATAGACGGATGGACACCTTATTTTTTAATTCTCAACCTTAGATTATTGTTTTGGGTGACAAAGAGAATACAGTCATTACTATATGAAGTGTATTAAGTAAATCTCATTTTTATTTATATAATAAGAGAAAATTTTAATTTTGGTCACACGATTATAGGAGTTTTGTTAATTTCAGCACTTAACTTATAAAAGTGTCGATTTAGTATTTTGAGTATGTAATTTTTGTCAATTTTGATCACTCTGGCCAAATTGTCGGTCAAATTTGACCGAAAAAATTTAATCCAACATTTAGTCTAAAATCTTGCGGACAAAATGGTCTTTTCTATCATTTCTCCTAATTAGTGTTGACCGAGGGACGTGTCGGTAACTGAGGGAAACCGAAATTACATCTACGCCGTCGGTGATTGCCTGGCCATGCCAGTGATGAGGTTGGAAGTAACGTTTCCTTCATCCCAGTTGACCTTGTACACCGCCACACGAGTGCGCAGCCACTCCTTTCGCCGTCCCCGGCGCATAGACGAAGTAGGAAACACTGTCAACGAAAAATTGAAATATGTTCCTTCTTTGCAACATAATGTTGTTGCTGGGAATCGAACCTGAATTTTTTTTTTTTAAGAAGAGACGCGCGTTTTTAATAAAACGACTTCATTTTTGCATCAGTATGCACCATGCATGGTGCATACGGATGCACGGCATAATTTGCCCCTTTGAGAGAGCTTAAACTCTTCAATTTCTTGATATTCCCCTTAAAAGCCCAAACTTAGTAGGAACAATCGTTATGATTGCCATGGAACCGTGTTCACCATTCATGGTGCACACGGTCCCAACGGTGTTAGTGTACCGTTATTTTTTTTTTTTTCCCTTAATTAATCGCGTGACTTTTCTTCTTTATTTTTACATTTCGCAGTTTCACTTTAATTTGAGGTGAGCAATGATTTCGGACATTCATAAATTATGAATCCATGCTTGCACATTCACTTTGGAACCATGCCTACACATTCCCGTCCGAAACCATGACTACTCCTCTGTAGCGCAAGCTTCTTCAACATTCATAAATTATGAATTTTCTGTTATGAGATTATGAATTTTCAGTAAATTCATAATCTCATAACAGAAAATTCATAATCTGACTAAACACGCGCCGTTAACACCACATTCGCGATTTTTACCTAGTAGGAATCTCCACAAAGTTAAAAACATTAAAAAATTGTTTATTTTCTATCATTAATTTTTTAATTTTCATCCTTATATCTCGAGTTAACTTCGACTTCAGCCATTTGACTATTACTCATTTTCAATTCTAATCATTGACTTTTAAAGTTATTAAATTTAGTCATTGAGTATTGAACCATTTTCAATTGTAATCCAATGTAAGCTTTTCCCTATGTGAATATTAAAATTGAAGCTGAAATTATGATTGTTAGCATCAGAAAATTAAGGCTTTGTTTCTTGCATGTAAGAAAAACTGGTGCAATGGTAATAACTTTCTAATTTTACTCTCAATTTTAACAGTTTACAAAAAAAAAAAAAAAAAAAAAAAAAAAAAAAAAAAAAACCTATAGTGAATTACAATTGAAAATGATTCAATACTTAATGACTAAATCTGATAGCTTTACACATTAGGGGCTAAAATTAAAAATGACGTCAGATGAATAAGTCTGAAATTAACTCTTATTTTTATATATATCTCCTAAAGTTATTATTTTTATCTTTGCAATTCTTTCACACTTTCAGAAGTAGATCCTACCACTATATCAACATATTTGCAATTCAGTATAAATTTGTCTACATCTTATACTTTTACCTCACTTTCAAAATAATAATAATAATAATAATATTCAAATTTATTATTAAAAAGAAAAGAAATACGTATTGATATTTTGATAATTTCCTGCACCAAGTTTATTTATGTGGTCATTAAGTGCTGGTATGTAGTGCACTTAGCAGTGATCTGTGATCAAAGTGCTAATATGTGAAAGTACGATATGTAAACCATCAAGCATATCTAAGTGAACCACCCCTGCTACACTTAGGAGTGATATAATGTGCTTGAGTGGTCTATGATGCACTGATGAGTAATCTATAGTGCACTTATGAGTGTCTTGTGGTACACATGGGAATAAATGTACCACTAAGCAGCCGTGCACTCTCATCCCTTAAGAGAGGTGGAGAGGTGTCTCTTAAAGTTAGGACCTGCCCAAGACACCTCATGGTGTGACCAAAAAATGCACCACCAAGCATATATAAATGCACCAAGTTTTTTTTTAGCACAAAGAGTTACTCCACTGCGGTTCAAACCCACAACCTCCCATATGAAATAACAAATTGGTACCACTAGACTACAAGGTCATTGGCGGCTCGAGTACATTTTAATTAAAAAACTTTTATTTTAGTTGATTTTACAATTATATAGTAAAATTTCAATTAAGACAAAATACAGTACTATCTAATCTTTCATTTCGGTGTTTCTAATTAAAAATTCAACTAGGGACGGACAAACACTATCCAAATTCAGCCCTAAAACCCGTTTCCCAACAAATCTAATACTCCGTATAATGCAATCATAATTTGCAAAGAGGTGAGATGGAACTGATTCCCGGGCACAAAGCCCGGCAGTTTTCGTGGGTGGCTTCATAGATAGATTGGTAAGCCTCCCCCAGGTTTCACCAACTCTCCCTCTGCTTCTCAATTCTAAATTGTCGGTTATATTGTTTATTTGTATAAAATATATAGAAATATTATAAAATGTCATGTTGTACCTGATACAAACACGCTAATGTAACAAATTGTATTCGATACTGTCAATGTTAATACTCACCACACCTGCGTAATTGTATCAACTACAACACTGACACAGCGCATCAGAAAAGTTTTCATAATTTATGCCCCTGGTGTAAATGTTGCTCCTCAATTTTCAAAACGTGACATATATTGCCCCTCTCCTAATAGGAAGAAGAAGAAGCATTGTTGGCAGAAGGAGAACAAATGAAGAAAGAAAAATGGAAGAAAAAAATGTGATCTTTGAACATAAAAAACAGAAAGTAACCACATTTACCCCACTAATAATTCAGGAGAGGGACAACATATGTCATGTTTTGAAAATTGAGGAGTAACATTTATATCACTAATAATTCAAGTGTGACATTGATAATTGACATATTTGTGAATGACATAAATTACAATTTTCCCTTTTCACATATGTATGTTGGAACAAATCCCTTCATAATTAGAAATGTGAGTAATAATATATGTAAAATATAAGAAGAGGCACATGAAAGCATGTGGCAAAGAATGATGTACATACAACCACAAATTATGTCTGTGGGGTAGACCATTCAGCAGGAAACAAGGAATACAACATGTCATTAATAATGCAGTTCAATAATTACAGTGAGTTTACTGTAAAATGGGTAAGTTTACTTTGAAACCAGATTCCTACTCAACAAGTATGGTACAAATTCACAATCTATGCTCATCACCTTGGGATTCTATTAATTGTAGGAAAGCAGTTCATCACAGTCAAGCCACTGGCATACTGTAAATCTATGAAAGAAGCTTGGTTGCCCATAAAACAGCTCAAACAAAAGACAAGTTTCATGTTCCCAGTCTATAAGTCACAATATCCTCGGGTATTTCATGTTTGTTTTCCTTTCCATCAAGGAACCACAGAAACAAGTTATACAATGCCAAAATGTATACAAACTCGAGTTATAAAGTGTTATTCATTACGTATCAAGAATTTCACTCACAATAGATCATGCAATGTACAAACTCGAGTGTAACTTACCTCCTCCCATGGTTTAACACGGACTACTATATATCTGAGACGGAGGATGATATGTGGGCAGTGACAATGTGATACTGGTGAACATTTACTGCAATGAATTGTAAAATAAAATCAACACTACCGAGATTCCAATTATTACTGGAAATGCAGTGACCAAATATAGAGCTCCATATCCCTGCATCAGAATATCATTTTGTCAAATCCACAGCCACAAAGAATTGTATTATAAGTGCATTCGGCACATGAATTTATTTCACCTAGAACACAAAATAGGGGGGGGGGGGGGGGGGGGGGGGTGGGAGAGGAAAATGAAAAAGAACTGGACTTGTCCAACAAATGAAAATAAAACCACTGGACTTGTCCAACAAATGAAAATAAAACCAGGATTTAAGCAAGAATGATTGTTCAATTTCAGGCAAAGATGTTACCAATGAGGATAAATATAAAATAATAGATCTGTATATTTGCTAGCATACTAACAGCTTAAGCTTAAGCTTTTAGTAGAGGTGAAACACGTCAATAGTTATAGTGTTTCCCAGCATTTTCAAAAATGGAACGTAAATTAACAGAAGCACTATCGAAAAAATAAATTGAAATCTTTTATAAGCTACAGATCAGAGGGATTTGCTGGACTAACAACAGCTGGAGGCACTTCCGTGTCATTGCCCTCATCATCTTCCCCTATCTCCGCTGCTGAATCCCAATCAATTTTGAGCCTCTTAGCAGCTGCTTTTAGATCAACACCAGTGTCTGTGGTTCTTGCATACAGGGATTTGCTAGGCGTCTGTTTCTTTGGGGCTTCAGTCTAATGGAAAAGCATGAATAATGTAAGCAAATGTGCACACAAGCTTGAGTATAAATCATCTACATATTGATACAACACTCCAGAATAAGGGGAATATTTTCTGAAGATCTATTTTATATTTATGCATTTAGTTTTAGAAGGAAATGCAAATGCATCCATCCTCTCTTAGGAATAACATTTTAGCTCCACCTCACCATCAGAACAGAGCTAACCCAAAAGACACTTACACGTAAGAAATAATAAATGATGATTCCATATGCTTTAAAGTCACAGAAATACCTCCAAATTAGGCCATGAACTCAATTCTTCTGCCAGCATCTGAAGAGCAAGACGATCTTCAGGAATCTTGCCTTCATTTATCTTCAAAAATGGCAAAAAAATCTATTCAAATCATCAAGAAATACATGCATTGACAATGTGCAAACACACTCTTGTATTCTAGTGTGTGTATTAACACAGAGTTTGTGGTGTACAATGTTACTTCAAATAACACCAAGCACACAATCAAAAACTTTTGCAGAAGCAATTCATTGTGAACTTTTAACAACTTAATGAAACTACAAAAATCTATATATATGTTCTAACGGAATTGCATTGAAAACCACAATTATTCACCTTAAAAATAAAAATATGGTGTCTCTTGCAAATAATTTAAACAAAATTATTGAAAACTATTGCAATCTAGTTCCCCAGGGAACAGCTATTAGTACAAGCTTTCAAACTTTTTAGCTTAATCAACAGCAAAACTTCATAGATATTGACCTTTGCTTTAAAATTTATTTTCCCCTTGTGCTTGAATAAAAGTTTATTTCTCACATAAGGAAATAATGTTATCCGTTTTGAGTTCAATAGATGATCCTGTAGGCATAAATATTTTGTGAAGGCATAGTGGTATTGCACAAGGAGATCAAAATTCAATTCCAAAGTAACTACTTCCATATGTACAGAACAGTCACCTCATTGAAGAACATATATCCCAGTATTTGGAATGAGGCCGAACCCTTATTTGTCTTTAAAGAACATGCATCTCAATCGTTTTGAATTTTATTCCTTTCTACTCTTCTTTTAAGGCTATTTATATGCTCAACACACAATTCCTTTTAAATTGAACATATTTTTGCTTTGAATTTAAAAATTAATCACAATCACAAATTCAAAATCTAAACATCACAATTTTGATGGCAAATTATTTTTAAGTTCGAAAAACATAGAATATCACCAGCTTTCATAAAATAATAATAATAACAACAATAATTCAAATATTGAAATATCCATTCTCTGTTTGAATATAATCCAAACAAATAACAATGAATAACTCAAAGAGGCTCAAATGTCCTTTGCACTCAATTATATTATTAATATTTGTATAAAAAACCAATGTGGGCCCTAAAGAAAATATCTTGTTTTAGCTGTGCAATAAATAAATTGCGTGGTAGCTATTATAAGTGTTGTTTAACTGAAATACTAATAGAGACTCGAGGTGTGTGTGTGTAACTGTGTATTAAGAATGGAATATATTTGACTAGTAAGAATACACTGTTAATTAAGACTGACAATTTTGTTACACTAAAACAGCAATACCCTAATTTTGGTGGAGCCAATAATGAACTGCTTTAATCAGTGTGTAATATATTATATAATATTGTGATATTTGCATATAATGATGGAGAATAAGGATGGGCTCTTAACCTTTAAAGGTTAGACACAGGCCTCTCAGACAATATCCATCGCGTCTAAAGATTCAAACATATTCTGGAACTATTATGCATAGTTATTTATGTCTCATCATCCATTCATCCACTAACTAGCACTTTACGCTAAATGTATCTTCATATTTTAATATTGTATTATTTCATTTGCTAAAGAGAAAATCATCACTCGGTCAGGACATAATATTTCATCTGGTACTTGTTCTAGACGTGCTAATTGATCCATATTTAACAATTAACTGGATACTCAATAAGTTTCTATAAACTAAGATCACATTTCTGATCTGGGCTATGCTTGCAAAACCCAATTGTTAATTTCCAGGAAACATATGCAGCTTCAAAATGCTCCATATGACTATTAGTATGCTTAGCAGGAAAACAGGAGTATACTTACTTCTTCAAGAGCAGCAGCCAAGTCCTCTCTGGTTGGAGCATTCTCATCATCAATGCCAAGCAGCCGTTTCCGCTCTACATCCCTGGGGTCTTCAATCATTATAGTCAATTTAACCTGCAATTAACCAAAGAAACAATAATGCAACTCAGTTAGGCAGTTCAGCAAGAAAAAGATGAGGGGTTTCCAGCTCTTTTTAAAATTTTAAAATCCTTGTTAAAAATCAGTAATGTTAGAAACAAAGCTATCAGAGTTTGAAGCAACCCAACTCAGGACTGGCATTAGAACTCAAATTGCAGTGACTGGCCAAATTTAAGTATAAGACAATTTGGCAGGTGATTAAGTTTAACAATTGCACAGTCAAGTATATACAGAACCTAAATCATTTTATTGCGAAATAGTAAATAGGAACAGAAAGAGAAAGACAGAGATAATTGACACACCTCACCAAACACCATATCCCTATTCTTCCTGAGCAGCTCCAAAACCTAAAACCAGAAAACAATTAAATGCTCCAGAAAGCTTCAGAGATTGCTAACAACAATAATAAGTCATAAACAGAAAGAGAATGAAGGAGATTAATGCGGTCAAGTACTCTTTTGACTTGGGAGACGTATTCAAGGGCTTGGGGATCCGAGACCTCCACATCTTCATCGTACGCTCCTTTCTCTTGGGTGGCAGTGGCGGATGAGGTAGAAGTGCTGGCTTCCTCCTCGTTGCTGGCATAAACGGGTGCTAAAGTGCGCCTGCTTCTCCTCCTCCTGCTACCGTGGTTTGATAAGCTCAGAGGATTGAAGGACAAGGAGAGGTTGCGGAAAGAGCAGTTGATGGAGTAGCGTGAGGTAGATGATGATAAGGTCACGACATGGGGGAGTGGAAGCTGGAGGAGATGAGAAGCCATGGCCGACTACAAAAGCATCGCTTTGGTGTTTGTAGAAATTACTGAGAGAGTGAGAAGAAGAAAGGAGATGAAAGAAATCTAGAAAGCGAGACTGAGAGTAGGAGTGAGTGGTGAAGCTTGGGGCAGGTGTCAGAGACCAGAATTTCACCTTGGATATGGCGCCACGTCACCCAAAGTGCATAGATTACTCCCATTTTTTACTCCTACGTGGCTTTGTTACGATTGTTGCATTAAAAAACAAAATAACAATTTTCATTCTTCTTCTAAATAAGCCTAATTTCTAATTTAGACGGATTATATCCTAGAGCACATAAACTCATCTTCAAGTCCATGACAATGTAAATCAAATCAAGAGATCAAGAGGTGGAGTGTTATGCCTCTAAAGTTGTGAAATGGTTTAGAGCATCCATATCAACTCTTGATTTTTACAGTTTTTGAAGTGTTATTAGAAAAGAGAGATAAGGACAAGAAAAAAAAAAAAAAAAAAGGCTACCATCAAATTTAAAAAAAAAATTGAAAAAAAAAAAATCACTCCTTGCGCTCCACACACTAAATCCCACTATTGTTTTCCCTTTTCTCTCACATAGCGGGTTCCAAAAAAAAATATAATTTGCCAAAAAAAAACTCCCCCAAAAAACCATCTTTCCATTTGTAAAATTTTTCCTTGATTTTTTCCTCACCAAAAACGGCAAAAATACATTGGTGTAGATGCTCTTACACAGCAGCATTGGAGCAATGTGATTTCGGGCCCTATTGCCAATATCATTAAGGAATGTAGAGACTGGATGGGAAAACAATAGGAGGTCACTGTGAAGCATTTTTCAAAGAACAAAACCGGGCAGCGGATTATATGGCCACGCAAGCCTATATGCATAATCGTGGGAGGACCATTTGGTATCAACCTCCAAATGGGGTGAATGAGATTATTGTTGAGGATTTTCTTAGGATCCCGGCTGCTCGAAGAGTGACAAATTAAGTCTAGTGGGGTTGCCCCCTACCGATAAAAAAAAAAATGTAAATCAAATCAATCTAAATTTAAAACTTAACACCAAACTATACACTTATCTACACTAGAACTCTATCTCAAACCTAAACCACCATATTCGTGGCAAGGATTAAACCCCATCCAACCCACATTTTTCACTATTTACAATAGAGTCAAAATACATTATGTGATTATCATGTGGAGTATATAATTCTCGTATTCTTGTCAATGCTTTCTCAAATTAGCATGTCGTACAAGGTATTCTTAGTACAATTTACTTATTCTATATTTGTGCATCTCTTAAATAGTCAACAAATTATATTGAATTTCCTAGTAATTCTATTTCTGTCAACCAAACGATGAAATTTGAATTTTTACTTTATTCACACTTTATTCCTTTGCCACGAAATTACATTTCGTTTCCCGCATAATTTCTTCTTCGCAACCAAACGACTTGTTACTATGTTAGTTTATTAAAAATGTACCTTATGTCATTGGTCCATGGTGCATAGTATAATGATTGCAAATAGTTATAGTTGGTTTCTCTCATTAAAAAAATAAAAATAAATATAAAATCCTAACTAGACTTATGAAATTTTTGCTTTTGAAAGTGTAATCACTAATTTATTACTCCATCTACCTCATTTTACCTGTAATGTTTACTATTTATTGGTTAAATCAATTTTTTATTCTTTACTTAGCTTATTTTGTTTTGTATTTAAAAAAAAATTAAATTTTATTTTTTGTGCTTAATAATACTTGTAATGTAATTTCTAAATATATAAATTTCATATACTAATACTAAACTTTTTTTGAAAGTTACTAATACTAAACTTAAAATTATGATATTTGAATTAAAAATAAATTTAGTCAAGCCTCGTTAACTGAATCAAATACATAAAATGAGATAGAAGGACTATTTTGCATATTCATACAAGAACATGAACCAATTATTATTGTGTGGACCATATTTTTTATACTGCAAAATAATGTATATTTAGTACACAAATAATGTACTTTTAGTATATTAAAAATATACTTTGTATTCAGGAAAAGTACATTATTTGAATACTAAAGTACATTATTTTATATAATGTACATTCAGTACACAAATCATGTACTTTTAGTACATTAAAAATGTACTTTCTATTATTGTCCATACAACACTACGTGGACCATGGTTCATGCAATAATTTGCCAACGTGAACAGTTTGGGCTTTCTATACCGAATGCATGGCCCAATTAGTCTTGACATAGGCTTATCCTTCACATTCATTTCCAGCCGAAAATTATATTGTGCTTCTCCAAGCCTCCAAAACAGGGTAAATTATATCATGCACCGCGCGTTTTTTTTTTAAATGAAAATAAACACTGTCTATTTTCCGCCGTTTCGCACCCTTTTGCAAACAGTAACCCTGTTCTTCAGTGTCATTTTGTATACACTGCAATGTCAGTTCAATACAACTACAGTTTCATTTCGATATAACTATAGTTCCATTCGATATTTATAGAATCAAATATGTAAAAATGTTATTTAATTTTATTTTATATACACTATAGTTTCATTAAAACACAACTACATGATCATTTTGATATAATTACAACTTCATTGTACAATATACACTCAAATATGTGAAATGTTATTCAGTTTCATTTTATATACACTGCAGTTTCATTTCACTATAACTACAGTATCATTTTGATATAACTGCAGTATCGATTTAGATATACTGTAGTGTCAGTTGGTGCTTAATACACCAAACAAGCGGACTCCGTTAACTATAACGGCGGGTCGTTTCTTTACTTAAAGAAACGACGCCGTTTTCGACCGCGGTGCACATGCACCGCGGTCTATGATATAACAACTGCCAAAACAGTGCCATAGTGCATCACTTATACCATGGGCCTAGGTCCAGAATAAGGTGGACCTGGGTCCAAAAAATACACAATTTACATATTGAATATTTACAATTTACATACTGAATGTTCACAATTTGAATCGTGAACATTTAGTATGTAAATTATGAATATTCAGTATGTAAATTGTGTATTTTTGAACTTAAATTCACCTTATAATGTGAACCCGAGTCCACATAATAATTTATCGGCCAGGAGCGTTATATTGTGCAACCGTGTGCACCATGCAAGTAATTTTTAATGCACGAAATTATGGATCTATACTATAAATTCATAATTTCTAGTGTAGATTCATAATTTTTAAACTGTAGATTCATAATTTCTATATTATAAATTCATAATTTTTATACTATAGATTCATAATTTCTAAACTATATAGTTATCAAATTATGGACATATAGTTCAGTGATTTGTGAATACAGAGTTCAATAATTAGAAATATGAACATTGAAAATTATGAACATAGAGTTTTGTAATTGTGAATATAGAGTTCAATAATTATGAATCTATAGTATAGAAATTATGGATCCAATTCAGTGTTGCACAGCATAATTTGCTGAAGGTAGCGGTAGCTGGTAGTCTCATAGAACATGGCATACCCAACCCCCCAAACACCTCACCAACTGGGGCGCCTTATAGTCGATTTCCTAAATATAATGTATATTTTTATATATTAAAATTATATTATTTGTGTGTTGAATGTACATTATTTAATAACATGTTCCACACAATAATGATTGTGTGAACCCCTTTTGGGCCACAAGGCCCCATCAATAACACTTATTTAAGATTATTACTAGGTGCTCGCACGGGCTTAGCTCAATGGTTCGATCAGTGGACAATATTTGGGAGAAGAGATCAAGATTTGAACCTCGACGTCGATAGTGTGGGAATTATGTCCAAAGTGGGCAGATTCCTTGTGCGCACCGATATTTGACCCTGTCCGCTGAACCATCGAGTCACCGTGATTTACATCCTCCTAAATACTCTGTCGGGGTCGGGTTGGGGATTCAACCTTTTGGGGAGAAGATTATTACTAGGTATGGAGTATTTTTTTTCACTCGCAATGTTTGAGTCCAATATTGTCTGTTAAAATTATTGAAGAAAAATAAAAATGTTTATTAATAATATTTTTAAAATTACTTTTAACCCATTAAATTTATACATGTGAAAATCTTATATTTTGAAGAAAAAAATAGATACAATTTGGGTAAATATCATAAATTATTTTTTTTTTTCATTCGTATTGGGAAAACAAAGTAATTCAAATATATGTGAGCCAATAACTTTGGGATAAGATTAATGTATAATGACACTAATAAATATGAGATGATTAATTATATTGTCATAATATTTACTATAATTAGTTTAAATTTTCTTAATAAAATGACCAATAAATGTTCTTTAATTAGTTTTAATAGGAGACTACCGGGCCGGCCAAGCACCTTGTGCACAGATGGCATCCGGGTTGGACTCGCATATGGGAGGTTGTGAGTTTGAGCCTCAGTAGAGACGTTATTGGCTCTTTGTGTTTAGATATTACAATGTAATAGAGTCAGTAGCATTAAAAAAAAAAAAAAAGGAGACTAACGTGCCGGGTTAGTTATAACAAAATGAAGATAATTTTGTCTAACTAAAATATAATATACAACATTATAAAGCTAATGTGCAAATCTATTAGCACTAAAAATATAAACAAAAACTAGAGATATAATATAAATTCACTCATTATTCACACATACAATATTTTTAGATATTGTGCATTAGGATAATTATTAAATTAGGTGAAGTGATACGTGAGATTTACTTCAAATACCCAAATATTATTGTTCCTGACAGGTTGAATCTCCAATCCCAAGAGTCCCACGCTCCGGTCCAACAGAGCATTTGAGAATATGTAAATCATGGTAACTTATCTGAATACAAAGACTAGACATTTGCTTATTGCGCACAAGGAGCCCTCCTCACCTTGAGAGGTTGTTCCCACACTATCACTGGTGAGACTCAACCCCGGGTCATTGTTCCCAAACTTCACCTCTATGATTAACTGAGCTGCCTATGCAGACAAATACCCAAATATGATGAGTGGTGGTTTGGAGTTGATTTTTAAAAGCAAACAATTGGTTATCTTTTAAGTTTTCATGTGAAAATGATTGTCTGTTTTAATTTCATTTCTTTATGTTGGTCCTATAGACCTCTCTTTCATTCCTTTGAGATTAAGCTTAATTGGGACGCTCACATTATATACTGCAGACCATTTCAATTCAGCTATGATTTTTTGTCTTCCTCTTTAATTTTGCGAATTGTTCAGTATAGTACAAAGAGTTAGAAATCGCACTATATATTAGAGATCACAATGTGAAGTATTTAAGAAGAGTAGTTTTATGATTTTGATACATTCAGCTTTTTCTTGAAACAATTCATATTGTTTGGATCAAATATTTACTCTTTAAATTGATTCAGTTAAATCGTTAAAACTGTATTATTGATCAATTCAATATATAATAGTCACAAACTATATATGATTCATAGAAACTCTTGAAAAGTTGGAAGTAATGTTCCCCGTTTCAAAATATTTTCACATTTGAAACTCTTTAAAACTTGGCTGAATTTATTTTCATGCCATTTTAAAAACGATTTCTACAATCTATAAACAAATAATAATAATAATAATAATAATTGTATTAATTAAGGTGTAAGTTTGAAAAGTCAAGGTTTAACACACACACATTTATAATTTATATATATATATATATATATATATATATATATATATATATATATATATATTCTTACATTTATCTCACATTTCTTCTCCTACAATTTAATTTTGTAATTGATATTTTCGTATTTCATGTTTCTATACTACATAGACTAGTAATATGAGCTAAGTGTAAGAACTCAATGCATGGTGAAGCTTAGAACAAGAATGGTTGGGCATTAGTCAACAAAAGATTAATTTAATAATTTCATAACAAGTTTAGAACATATTATAATTTATAGCAATAGCAATTACAATATAGTCTAATAATAACAAGAGACCAAAACAACCACTGCACGGCAATTCATGATCAATATATAATTGAGGAAACAAAAAATAAAAAAAAATTGTTTTGTATTTGGAACAATAACAAAACTAATTATTGGTGAATTATAAATTCTGGATATTTCCCCTTTTTTTTCCCTCTCAATAGTCCCTTATTTAGAAGTATGTAAGATAATGAATCTTCTTATCATTTGTGGCAAAGTTGTTGAAAAAGGAATATATAGGAATAGATGCATGCATTAGTTAACGTGTAAAATGGGTTTAGACTCGTAGGCAGGCCTTAACTTGCTTACTTGCCTCACAGTCAGATAGGTTAGCGTCAAAAAATTTTGGCCCGCAAGGAAGTGTGCAGTGTGCTTCACGGGTTGCCTAATATTTTAAAAAATAATTTTTATTTTCTTTTAAAAAATGAAAAGGTTGTAAGTAATTCATACAATCGTTATATCCTACACCACGGCGCACATAGCACTATGCGCCGCGCGCCTCCCAAAACGACGTCGTTTTGGGGTAGTGTTAGGAGGCACGGTAGGAAGTTGTTGAGATTATGTGTATTTGTTCACAACGTTATGTGTATTGGTTCATACAGTTATGTGTATTTTTTATACAATTATGTACATTTTTTTTATACAATTATGTACATCCGGATCAGAAAATTTGTGTGTATTATGTTAAGAGTTGATGTGTATTATGTTAAAAGTTTATGTTTATTATGTATTATGTTAGATTATGTGTATTATCTTTTAAAAAGAGTATGTATATTTTGTTATATAATTATGTACATTCATGTATAACATTATGTGTATTCTAGTATAACATTATGTACATTCTTGAACATCAGATTTTTTTTTATAAGAAAAGACTACTGCCATTCACTGGAGCGGGAAATTTCAAAAAAAAAATAATTAAAACGACGTCGTTTTGCATCTGGGCGCATAGTGCAACGCGCGCTGTGGTGTAGGATATAAATTGCATGCAAATATTTTTATTGGTCATGGTCCACACAGTTATATGAATTGTAAAATAAAAAGTACGTTACTTATGTAAATAAAGTATACTATTTGACTACTAAAAGTACAACACACTATCAAATAATGTGCATTCAGCAGGGCTGGTCCTGGTCATGTTTAATTTGGCCAGAGCGACCGCACAGGACTCCCAATTTTTGGGGGTTCAATTTTAGATATAATCTATTACTCCGTATTTTTTACATTTGATAATTTTTTTTTTTTGAGTTCACAGATTGGTCTTAATTGTAATTGAAAATAAAATTTTAGAAGGAATTGACAACGAAATTTTGGTGAATAATTTTGTATTTAAATATGAACTAAAAATGGGACATTTAAATTAAGAGTTAATTCCATCAGAGGTCCTTTATCTTTGGTGTCAATTTCAAATTTAGTCTCAGAATATCATTTTTGTCATTTAACATTACAGACTATTATTTTTTGAACACGTACTTTTAGTCCTTCTCATGACATTTCTTATTTTTAGTAAGGGTATTTTTGTCTTTTCATATTTTTATTTTCTTATTTTTTTTCGGTTTCAACCGGTTTAATTTGTTTAGAACTTTAGGTAACCTTTGATTTTTAGTAACCATATTTTCAACCAATTTTTAGTAAAGTTCTAAACCAATTAAACCGGTTGAAATCAGAAAAATAACAAAAGAAAAATTTAAAGAGACAAAAATGTCCTTACTACAAATAGGAAAAGTCATGAGAAGGATTAAAAGTATCCAAAAAATAATAGTCTGGGATGTTAAATGGCAAAAACGATAGTCTGTGACTAAATTTGGAATTGCTACCAAAGACAATGGACCTACCTTCGGTGGAATTAACTCTTTAAATTAACTTTTGAATTGTATTCTTTCTTTGTTAAATTTTTATGCATTATATTTGGACAAAAAATTTTAATTAAATTTTTATTTTTGTCATAGGATACAATAACTTGATGTCCAAATAATTGAAGCATGTGCTCCATCTCAACTAAAAGCCTAAGCTGATAGTTAGATTGCACATTAATGGTTATATGCTCAACACAAATGGATTTGAAGTCAATTAATTACCTCAGTTATAGAGATTTTCTAGATCTTCTAGACTTCTATCTTCATCTTTCAAAGGTGTTTTGAGGTTATGTTTCTCACCTTTATAAATAGAAGTCTCTGTCATTATAGCGAAATTTAAATATTAAAAAATATCTCTCTCCCTATGTTCTTGTCTCTCTATTATTGTCTTTTGTCTTTGCAGTTTACTCTTTTATATTTAGTTGCATCACGGAACAAAAATAATGAAGGTCTAAATTAAGTATCACGGCCCGACATTCAGTATACAAGTAACATATTTTTAGTATATTAAAAATGTACCTTGTATTTATGGAAGTATATTATTTGAGTACTGAAAATATATTATTTTTTTATACTATGAAATAACGTACATTCAATATAAAAATAATTATACTTTTAATATATTAAAAATATGAATAATGGTCAAATACGACATCCAACTACACACCAAATTTCAATTAGGTCACTGAACTTATAAAAACAACATATGAATTAAGTGGCCTAATTGTAATTTAGTGCGTAGTTGGATGGTCTATTTGACCCTTATTCCTTAAAAATATAATGTACTTTATAATCATGCTTCAAAAAAAATAAAAAAAAATTGTCCATGTAACAAATTAAGGTCAAAGAAATTTGTGGACCGGCCGGCGTTTAAACCCAATGCATGTGATGCCTACAATCCTCATCATGAATCCATATATATCCTTCAGAAAGTTGATCTGCCATGCACTGTTGATCGCATCATCATTCACAATCATTTGATCCTCAATAAGCCGAAAGCCTCCCATAGACTTAGTAGCACATCATCATCTTCCCATCATTTACCCCAAAAGAGGAGCTGCACGGGCTTAGTTCAATATTTCGATCAGTCTATTTGAGAGAAGAGACTAAAGTTTGAATTTCGGTGGCAATAGTACTGTGGTGATTATGTTCAAAGTGGACAGATCCCTTGTGCGCATCGGCATTTAGCTCTATCTGCTAAGTCATTGAGTCATTGTGATTTACATGCTCCCAAATGTTCTGTCAGGTCGGGATGTGGGGGCCATTAATGTTGGGGATTCAGCCTTTTAGAAAAGAAACCAAATGAGGGAATTAATTTTAGGTATTTTTAACCTACAACTTGCACTTTCAAACAATGTTTTAATAATAAATTAATAAATATATAAGGCACACCCAAAAATGAGAACGAGTGCTCAGAAGAAAATTTAGAATTCATCATATTTAAGAAGCTAGATCGACGGTTTTGAAGCAAAGGGAAATTTGTGGTTTGATCATTATTATAAATTTTGAGTGAATCGCACAATGATACAAAGTACACTCGATAATATCTTGAGTGCATTTTAACATTTTAGTATACTAAGTTAGGTTCGCATGTGGAACTCCTGGCTTATAGTGTTCCATGTGCATTATTTATGTAATTGAACATATATGACTTTCAAAAATATAATGCTAAGTATTTGTACTCAGGATTTGAACATATATGACTTTCAAAAATGCTATAAATGTTGGTATTCTCAATTTAATTAATATTGTGTGGAATCAAAAGCAAATACGTACTAGGATGTCAAAAAACATGTTACAAATACTTGCATGTGAATCTAGTATTTTTTTATCCACGGTGTATTGCTGATTTGTTCAGTTCGGATCCTATTTCATAAATTTTTCATAATTATTTTTTAGGTGACGAGAAAAACACACAGACACTACATTAGAGGAGAGTGCTAGATAAACTCTTTTCCAATATATTATTTCACAATGCAAATCACACACGAGAACTGCACCACAACTCAAGGATGGGGTTTGGCTTCATACTTCGCAATTCTAAACGGTCAGCAAGAGAGATCGGCCTTGGCATGGCTTATGCAGACCAGATGAGGCAAAGGCAATTGCGGTTCGAGAAGCACTCAAATGGATGGTCTAGACCCCGTTCAAATTGAAAGTGATTGCGTGAAGGTTATCAATGGTATCCGACGTCAGTCTTTGATTTCTTATTTTGATCTTATTTTAAATGACATTAAAGAAATAGTTAGAGCGTTATGTAATCTCAACTTTTTGTTTGTTAAACGGTCCACGAATAAAATCGTCAACTTGTTAGTTCGGGAGGCCTTCTCTAAGTCTGACCGTTCGGAGTTTCGGACAGTTTCTCGGTCCCCTTTCCCTCTATTGTTCATGAATGGAGTTAAACTCCTCTTAATCTATTATACTTCGTTTTTCTCAAAAAAATAATAAAGAAAGCCTTCACCTCCTATTATGATTTTATCATGTTAAAACAAATACGAAAGAGATTTCAAAATACTGAAACAAATCATTCTTTTCAACCACTTAATTAATATAACTAAAATAGTCATGTTCTTTCCATTTCAAAAGAAAACACCAACGATTTTTGTTGAAATCATAAACTAAAGTATGTTGGCCTGCGACAAGAGCCAAGTCTAACATTCTATTATTAGAAAAATTGTGTTTTCTTTATTAGTTATAATTTTTAGTATAATGATAAAAAACTTGATCTGATCAAGTAACATAATTTATAATTTTTTAAAAGAAATTAGAAGTGTAACAAATTAATTTATTAATTAGTGTAACGGTAGGTGTTAACACCAATATATGTTGTAGATTTGATGCTTGAATTCATGTGTGAGCTTCAGGTTTGTATTTTGTAAGCTTTAGCTATCTTCAATTTTACTTTTAAAAAATCAAATCTTTGTAATAATTTAAAGATTTTTCTATGAAGAAATTCAAATTTTTATAAATTATTGAAAGTAAAATAGTGATAATTCAGGCAAAATTTGAAACTGACACAGTAAATAATTATAGCACAAAATGGACGTAAGCTTTTGAAAAGAATAAGAATACCAAAAATAGATCTTGGAATAACCTAACTAGATAGCAACAATAGCGTGTGACGTATCACGCGATTTAACTCAATTGATTCAATCGATCACTTAAAATCTTACTCTAATAAAAATATGGAAGCTCAAATTTCACTGGGAACCTAAGCATAAGGTTCATTAGTAGACCTTAGTGGATAAGAGAAGATGAAGACTGGATCATTAGAAGACAAATTCTGTTACTCCAAAAACTAAAAATGGAAACAATAGCGTGTGATAAAGACAAGATTTTTCAACTATTTTGACCAAATACCAATTTTGATCGCATGAGTATTAATAAAACGACAGTTTTGATCTACATATTTAATTCTTACTAATTTTATCTACGATTATTGTTTTAGTACCAATTTTCATCCACAACTATTATTTTAGTGTCAAAATTCATCACGCCGGTCACCCCTTCGTTTAAGACATGCCAAAATATGAAATTATTAAGGGTAGTTTCGTCTTTTTCAAATCAGGACCCTATTTGAGCATGAATAAAGTGATTTAAGTCCTAAAAGATCTATACCAATTCGCAGTTCTCCTCATCAAATTAAGGTAGGATGAGGAATTGGGATCGATCTTAGGGCTTAAATCCATTTATTTATGCTCAAATTGGAATCTTAAGTTGAAAAGGACGGAAATGCCCTTAAAATTTTTAGATTTCGGCATGTCTTAAATAGATGGGTGACCGACGTGATGAATTTTGATACTAAAATAATAATCATGGATGAAAATTGGTACTAAAACAATAATCGTAGGTGAAAATTGGTAGAAATTAAACATGTGAACCAAAACCGTCATTTTGCTAATACACGTGGGAGCAAAATTGATATTTGCTCATTTTTCAAATTTCATGAATCCGTTTGCATTACCACAATCGTAACACCTGTATCTAAATCTTTTTTAATTAATAACAATTTAATACTAAATTTTAAAATTTTATTCAATTTTACTATTTGGCTCAAAAAATCCCAACCCAATCCTACTTGTAACTTGTAAGTACTAGATCTGCTGTCAACTAATTTAATAGACAAGTCAAGTAAGATAGGTCTGTTATTTTAAAAAAAAAATAAAATAAATAAAATTATACAAAATTACACACAAATTTTAACATTGGTAGATTATTTTGCTGGCATGGTTTTGGTGATTGCTTAGGCTGTTTTAAGCTTTTCTCACAAGATCTGTATGTTTTTTTTTTTAATGTGCCACTTTCAATCAAATCTAACCATCATTCTTTCTACTAGTTTTTTTTTTTTTAATGTGCCACTTTCAATCAAATCTAACCATCATTCTTTCTACTAGTTTTATTACTTTAAAAATTACAAAGAGATGATGAAAAATTTTAAAATTAAAATTGCTCTTGCCTACAAAATGCGAAATTCTCTCCCCTTCAACGCCCCTACATCTTGACTTGACATGTAAGTCACAGTAACTCAAAAGTCTATTAGGTAGGAGCTGAGGATCCGTGCTTGGGATGGTGCCCATAAGGAGCCCTCTACATTGGGTGTAACTCATATAGTGCGAATGACTGAGTTCGGTCCTGTATCCTACAAACTATCACCTAGGAACCAATTGAACTGCTCGTGCGGACAAATTGAAATTGCTCGGCGGACCGTTTTAGTGTAGTGTGAAAAATATGACGACTTTAGCCAAGTTAGTGGGTAGGTGATTTGATTCTTCACTAAAAGTTGTTATTAGCTTTCTTGATTTGAGGTGACCGACAGTCAGTTATGGATAATCTAAACTAGTTTACCTTTTTGGGGATTATGAAATTTTTTAAAAAGAAAATTATAAAGAGACTGGAATTTTGAAAAGCAACGCCTAGCTAGCTCTTTCCATTGCTATATATATGTGTGATTGTGTATGCATCAATTATATTGATTCTATCAGATCATCCATTAATATAATGGCTTTGTTTGATGAAAGCATCCAACTCCCATTATCATCACTTCATACTTTCAATCATAAAAAACAACCTGGGAAAACAGACACTATCCATTACAAGGTTCTTTTGATCGTCAACTACGTTATCCTGTTGGTCGGCTCCGTATCTTCAAGCTTGCTTTCCAAATTCTACTTCGTCCATGGCGGATCAAGCCGATGGGTAGCCACGTGGGTCCAATGCGCCGGCTTCCCGCTCCTCATCCCCGCCGTCTACCTCCCATACTACGCCTTCAACTCCACCGAGCGGCGGCCCTTCGCCGGATTCAGCCTCCGGATCTTCTCCCTCTCCGTCGTCATTGGCCTCATGCTCGGCGTCAATAACCTCCTTATCTCCTGGGGCACCTCCTACCTCCCCGTCTCCACCTGCTCCCTCGTTCTGGCGTCTCAGCTCGTCTTTATTCTCTTCCTGTCCGCCATTATCGTGAGGCAGAAGATCACGTTCGCTAATCTCAACTGCGTCGTCCTTCTAACCCTCGCCGCCGTCTTGCTGGCGTTGGATTCCAGCAGTGACAAGCCCGCCGGGCTCACCAAAGCCAAGTATTTCGTCGGATTCTTTTGCACCGTCGGAGCCGCCTTGTTGTTCGCTCTCTACTTGCCACTAGTAGAGAAGTTATACAGGTAATCAATGGAAATTATGGAATTTTCGACACTTGATAAGTCAAAAGTCTTGTTCCGACCATTTTTTATATTTGGAAAAATCTTTGTCACTATTTCCGACCACTTTTTACTTTGGACTTGATTTAAGATTACTTGGTCAGAAATTCTATAATTTCCAGCAGTGTAAGGTTTTCAGTTCGCATCAATTCTATCTATATATAAATGTTGCGAAACGTAACGCGTGCAGGAATGTGGACTGCTACGCCATGGTGGTGGAAATGCAGGTGGTGATGGAGGCGGCGGCGACCGTGCTAGCGACGGTGGGGATGGCAATCGACGGTGGTTTCTCCGGCATGAAAAAGGAAAGCCAAGGGGGGTTCGACTTGGGGTCCAAAGCCTACGCAATGACGGTGGGTCTCAATGTCCTGACGTGGCAGCTCTGCTTCATGGGCACCGCCGGCATGGTGTTCTTAACGACGTCGGTGACGAGCGGGATCTGCTCCACGGCGCTGATGGCCTTCAACGTCGTCGGCGGAGTCTTGGCGTACGGAGATCACATGGGCGGCAGCAAGGCCGTGTCCACCGTGCTGTGCGTATGGGGGTTTTCCTCCTACGTCTATGGCATGTATCTCAAAACCAAGAAAGTGACTAAGGAAGTGCCGCCGGCGATCGGAGCTTAAAGTGACTAAACCCCGGCGCGGCGGAGGACGGCGACCGGCGGGAGTATAGTAGAGGGGATAGTAAGAGGTAGTCCGTAATTATTAGCGTGTGCATTTCTGTACAACAATATTCTATCGTAGGGGAAAAAATTAAATACAGAAGATACTCAAATTTTATTAATAATTGCCTTTAATTTGCTAATTATATCCCATTTTATGTGCCCATTTGATTAATGGTGGTTGATTCCCTTTAAAAAAAAATGGTGGTTGATTCAAAATTTAATATTGGGAAAACTATAATTTATACCCCTCCATAATATGTCAATTATCAATGTCACCCCTGAATTATTAGTGGTGTAAATGTTGCCTCTCAATTTTTAAAACAGTACATATATTGCCCTTCTATAGTATAAATTTTGCCCTTCAATTTTCAAAACGGTACATATATTGCCCCTCTCGTACGGTATGGGAGACGCAATATAATATATGTACCATTTTAAAAATTGATGGGCAACATTTACATCACAAATAATTCAGGAGTGACATTGATAATTGACATATTATGGAGGGACATAAATTACAATTTTCCCTTTAATATTTATTAAATTTTTTTAGACTTAATTCCAACGGAGTTCTTTGTCTTTGGTGACTATTTCAAATTTAGTTTTATACTATCATTTTTATCATTTAACACTTCATACTTTCATATTTTGGACACTTTTGATCCTTCCGATAACTTTTCTGGTGAAAACCTATTTTAGGTAAGAGTATTTTCGTCTCTTCAATTTTTTTTTTTAACTTTCCAATGATTTAATTCCAATTGCGGTCGTCCCTGGTCTTTGGTGACATTTCTAGATTTAGTCCTAGACAATTATTTTTGCCATCTCACACCCCAAACTATCATATTTGGGCACTTTTGGTCCTTAAGATGAAATTCACATTTTAGGAAAGGGTATCTTCCGATGAAAAAGATGAGGTGTTTTTTTTTCCTACAACTATAATAGGTGATTCGGAAAATCATGGACTAAAACAATATCGATCAAACTAAAGCTGACCAGGTGGCGACATTCTGAACTTTCTAGCTGCGTTGAGAAGTGATTTTCCACACACGGAAGTCCTTACGTACTCGGCATCGCCATTGACGAAGGACGATTTGGGGTTGGGTTGAAGGAGATGAAGACAAGAGCCATGGTGAAAATCCATAGCTAAAGAGACAAAAAAAAAAAAAAAAAAAAAAAAAAAAAAAGGCGCAGAAAATTGGAAAATAAAGAAAAATTGAAGAGACGAAAATTCTTTTGTCTAAAATAAGGTTTCATCTGAAAAAGTCATCGGAAGGACCAAAAGTGTCCAAAATATGATAGTCTGGGTTGTTATATGGCAAAATCGATTGTCTGGATTAAATTTAAAATTGCCACGAAAGACAAGAGACTTCTGTTGAAATTAACTCATTGAAAAAATAATTTTAAAAAATGAAGAGGCAAAAATACCCTTGCCTAAAATATGGTTTCACCAGAAAAGTCATCGAAAGGACCAAAAGTGTCCAAAATATGATAGTTTAGGATGTTAAATGACAAGAATAATAGTCTGAGACTAAATTTAAAATTGACACCAAAGACGAGTAACCTCCGATAAAATTAACTCTTATTTATTTATTTATTTCTTTCTTTCATGCATCCCAGTCATTTTATATGTTATATGGCTAAATTACAAGTCAGATAGTTCCAAGTCACCAACACAGAGAATTTTTTTCCTTTCTTTTACCTTTCAATTCGTTTCTAAAACATTGTATTAAATTGAAGTTACTGATCGAAACTATCATGAGAAATATGTATTAACCATGATGGCAGTGGTTCTTCTTATTCTTTTGATTTTTGAAGAGGCTATGTATAGTACAACATGTTGATTGTGAGTGTAAAGAGTTATGCTAGATTACCTTTAATTTCGTCCTCTCCTTGCACTTCATTATGAAAAGATTAGAGAAACGCATAGTCACTGTTCGAGAGTATGTATTAACCGGGTAAATCTCTATAATAACCATCAAACGTTACAAGAAAAATAAATCGTACTAGAAAGACCATATACGATATACTCAACTAAAAAGATGGCATTAATTTTTTTAATTAAGTTTGTGACATGCAACCAATCTTATTTCCTTCACATAAAGTGAGTGCATAAATGAACTAAGTTAAATGCCATTTTCCTTTATGTTTTAATTTGTATTTGTTCATTAATAAAAATATATATTGTTTTATCTTATTAGAATTACTACTTAATATCTACTCTTTGAGGTAGCATTATATGAGGTAAAAAAAAAAAAAAAAAAAAAAAAAAAAAAAAAAAAAAAAAAAAAAAAAGAGCAAATATTCTTTATTTTTCTTCGATCAATGCATTGACTTCATCATCATAAGTTAATAAAGAAATTAAGCAATAATCAAATATGAAAAAGAATTTAATACAATAATAATGAAAGTTAATTAGAGAATAATTTTACTAGAAGAATATAATATGACCCGTTTATTAATTTGTTGGCAATAATTGTTTCACATTGTATATTTGTATATAAGTTTAAAAATTATGTCATTGTTTTGATAAAAAAAAAAAAGTTGTATTAAACAATTATTGTGTACATCAAGAATACAATCATCCTGATAATTAATCTCGCTACATATCAACAAAGAAAAAATTAGACGGAAAATTGGACAGTAAGATCAAATGTGATACAAATTATATAGTCATGCATCTAATTAGAAAATTTTAATAGTTAAAGACCAAATGTGATTCATGTATAATAATTAAGGACTAAAAATGAAATTTATTAAGAAAAAATACAATGTATAAGTTAACACTGAAAAAAATCATTTTTGTTCAAAGTTTTCTCGACCAATTAACTACAACCACATACTAAAACTAATCATGTTCTTGTCGGGTAGAACCTCAACGGTGACAAAACACTCCGTCATAAGTTTTACCTCTTGTTAAGTTGAAAGAAACTGTTTCATCTCACCCACACCCCTATGACATTGTAATCTTAATATGGCCACAACTTTTTATTTTCATTACAACTTTATTATCATTGACTTTTATATTTTTTTGAAAGCATCATTGACTTTTATATAATTTTATATAAAATTTAAGAATTTTTTTTATTTGCATATATTTTAACACTTTGTAATTTTTTTTAGTATTACTGACTCCATACATTATCTGTTCATAACCATTTTCTCAACTTATCGAAGCACAAAGTATCAATATCGCTTTTACTGAAATTCAAACCCACAACCTCTTATATGAAAAGTAACTTGGTGCCACAAGGTCCTTGGCTTAACATTGACTAATTTAAATTCAATTTAAATCACAATTGTGGCTTTACAAGTCAAAACCGTCCACGAGTTGGCCATTGAACTTATGAATGTAATAAATAAATAAATAAATAAATAAAAAGATAATATTTTCTGGAAAAAGAAGGAAACGTATGAGCTTGAGCATTAGTGTTCAGATTTTGAGTCCATTGCTTTTTCAGCATGTGATTTGGAAATGGATAATCGCCATTTGTAGCATTGTTAATTTATAGTATCAATTAATAAATACATGCACTCCACTTTTATTACAAGACCAGAAGCGATTATATTGTGATTGGATTTATTTGTAAATAATTGAAAATTTATATCATGAATTATAAGATAGAGTCAGAGTTTGACAAGTAACTGATGATGATAGTGTGAATGGTGGAGTCGCTATAGAATCGATGAGATCATTTGGTCCCACTAACTCAATTAATTTTATTTGTTTCCTTTGAGTTTAATTTTTATATGTAATTAAAAAATAGTTTTTAATTGTATTTTGTTCCTCTTTAAAATTGATGTTTATTATAAATTATAAATTTGTAGCAATATACCCTCATTCAATTTATAACACTAGTGTAATCTATTAAACTTGTATAAATAAGACATCACTCAAGTCAAGCTTTTAAAATTAATACTACCATACTACTGTCAATATAATATTATTCTCGATTTACTTTAAACAATTTGTATATTCATATTGTCAATATATATATATAATAGAGTAAATATCCAAAATGTTCCCTCGACTATGTCATAATTCATAAATTAGTCCTTAACTATCAATTTTATCAAGAGTAAATACTCAAAATGGTCCCTCGACTATAGCTAAATTCACAAATTGGTCTTCGATTTTAAATTTCAACCAATTAAGTCCTTAACTTTGTAATTTTGACACGATTTGGTCCTCCATCTATTTGACCGTTTGTTGACCGTGATTGACGATCTTCAGAAGAACCTTCAGCTCTCGTCGGAGCACGTGGAGGCCTCCAAGATGACGTTGCACTGGTTCGGAAACACGTCGTCTACATTGAATCCAAAGGGAGGATGAAGAAAGACGACCGGATTTGGTAGATTGTTTTCGGCAGTGGATTCAAATGTAACAGTGCGGTTTGGAAATGCAACCAGAACCTTAAAAAACCGACGATGGACCATGAAATTACATATATATCCTCAAAAATCACAGTCAACAAACGGTCAAATAGACTGAGGACCAAATTGTGTTAAAATTACAAAGTTAAGGACTTAATTGGTTGAAATTGAAAGTCGAGAATCAATTTGTGAATTTAGCTATAGTCGAGGGACCATTTTGAGTATTTACTCTTTTATCAATTAAGTCCACAACTATTCAATTTTAATTTTACTCAATATTTCCGTCAATTTCTCACCGGAGTAAGAACCATTTCCACAAAAGTGGGTCAGAAAATTGACGGAATGACCATTTTTGCAAAAAAAAAAAAAAAAAAAAAAAAAACAATAATCGTGGACCGAGATTGCAAGGTTTGAAAGTCGTGAGTCAATCCTGATAGTGTCACTATAGTCGTGAGACCAAAAGTGTGAAAAACTCTCTTATAAATTATGCTATAGTCGAGGGATCATTTTGGATATTTACTCTATATAATATTAGTCTCAACTTACTTTACGTGATTCGTAGATTGATGTTTCAAATTTATATTAATTGTGTTAGGTGAATGGTTCAAATACCAACATTACCCATCACAATAAACAAGTAACAATAGGCAACACTATTTCTTGGAATTCCATTCATTTACGTGGATGAATAACAACAGTAAATCATCACATTAAACAAGTAATAATAGGCAACTTCATTTCATGGAATTCTAATCATTTACGTGGATGGTCGAATTTATAATAGTAATTATTTTGTTTTATTCGTAGTCTAGGTAACAACCTTTGTACTATACCCTCAGAAAACAAGGTAACAACTTTTCTATAAATATAATGATGCACATGCAGAATGTAATATAATGACCACAAGAATATTGCATTGAGGTTTAATTTGCAGCTGCAAATGATGTTACTTGGTGAAGTTTGATTGCCTTATTTGTATGTTCATACCTTGAAGTGGCATCACACCTGCTTAATTAGCTAGACCACTAGGCTAGCTTTTCTATCTTTCTTTTTTTTAGACAAAGAAAAAATTCCAAGACTATATTATAATTATTATTTGAAGATGTATATTAAAAGTTTCTTTTTTTTTTTTTTGAATACTCCTGACCTATTTGAAAATTTTTTTAAAAAAAAAAATTAAAAGGACTCATTTAAAAAATAATAATTTAATTTTGTAATATTTGGTTGAAGGTCAGAAATTAAAATTATTACTTTTTTTAGTTGAAAGCTAAGAAATTGCATTTTTTTTGTTTGGTCCATTTACCTGAAAATGAACATATTATTATTATTATTATTATTATTATTATTATTATTATTATTATTATTATTATTATTATTATTATTAAGTGGTGGTGGTGGTGGTAGAGGTAGTAGTGATATGATGTTAGTGGTGGTAATTATAATTTGGCAATTAACATGAAAAGAGATGAGAATAAGATAAATATGAGAAAATAAAGAATTCATCAAATATCTTCCGACTAAAAACGACATTTTTCACCAAATTGAACCTTTTTTCTATTGATCATAATGCATATTTTCCTTTGACTTTATTTTCTTTGAATACCCAAACACAAAAAAAAAATGAAAAATGAAATTAAAAATGACTTTCAAAAGTCATTTTTTGAGTTTTCAAATGGACCCTAAGTAAATTATGATTTTGTGTAATAGCACTTTTTAGCACATGTAGGTCTTACGAATAAACAATAGCAATTGGTGTCACAACAAAATTTTCAATGTCATTAAATTAATAAGTGTTGAATATTTTTTTTTTTGGGTATAATAATAAACTTCAAATGGGTTGTTACTTAATTAAAGGTCTAGATATATATATGTTATCCATTGTATATATTGTCCATTAAAAGAAAGGTTGGCATCAAGAATCAATTATAATTACAATAATTATTATAAATAGTGAATGACAAGTCACAAGCATATGATTTTTTTTTTTTTTTGGTATGTTATATTTCTTTTCGGAGTCTTATTGAAGTATTTAACCATAAGTTATTTGCATAACTTTCTAAATGTCTATTACTTCGTTCAAAAAATTGAATCGAATTTAAAATTTTATGGTTTCTCCATAAAAAAAGAAGAATGATATAAGGTGATTGCATGAATAAATAAATAAGCAGGATACAAAGATTTAACGTGAAAATTAAAACGGTAAAAATCACGTGCCGGGCCTTTTTTGGTTGAGCCAAGTCAAAATTCTTTATTATATATTATAGGTGTATATGTACATAGACAGTCATGACCATGAAGTGAAAGAGGGAGAAAAGTACGTAGTAAAAAAAAAAAAGATTAGTTTAGAACTAAATGAGCCTCCCTTTGTCTGATCCATGAGCCTTTATATAATGTTATCAGTTACAACAATCCTAATATCAAGGGCACATATACTTCTTAGTTTATTGGCATGACTCACTCTTATTATTTGACTGCATCCTCCTCCACAGATAATAATGATAATAATATATGGACCATCACTTTATTTAAGAAAAACGTAACAAAGATCCTATATAGTTCTACTTAAACGATAGGGCATTGGTCTTGCATATTCTATATACGGAGTATCTATTATTGCATGTGAATGTCAAATTAAAAAAGAGTTATGCTACATATCAAATTAGCTCATTGATTAAATGATGTGAGAGTTCAGTTGTTAATTAAAAACTTTATATAATTTTTTAATGTTTGAGATATTAATTATGTAGTACTTTTTAAATTTAAAAATTTAATTGGATTATTGTGACAAGTGAAAGAGACTCATTTAAATGACTTTATTCCTTCTTTTTTTTTTTGAGAATATTCCTTTTCTTTAGTCCTTTTTAATAATATATCTACAAATTAAATTTAAAGTAACGAATTATGGACACGTGAAACAAAAATTTGCATGTGAGAGCTAGGGGAAGAGAATAAGAGATGCCTTTATACAGTGTGGCCAGGGAATGCCCAACTGCGAACCCAATACCTCTACTCAACAATGACCATAAAGACCAAAAATAAAAATAAGGATAACTCGGTCAAGTTGGTTAAATATTGAACTTAGTAATTACAAAATTACGTTTTAAATGTTTTTTTTTTTTTTAAAGTTACATTTTAAATTTGATTTTTTGTAATAGTTATCTATTGACTTTCTTTATTTGAGCAAATATATAAGTCATGAAAAGATTTCACTCAGAGTACACATTTAGATAGTGACGAAAGTAGCAATTTTAGCGGTCTCTAGTATGGTATTAAAAAAAAGTTAATTTCATTTTTTGTTAATGATTTATAGGTGACAGTCCATTTTTAGTCTCTTTTTTTTCATAACATTTCTCTTTGGTCTTAGTATTATTGTTGCATGATCATTTTTTGTCATCCATTGACAAAACAATTAAAATGCTGTTAAATACAAAGATATTTTGATCTTTTTCTATACAAAGTGGATTGCCCCGCTATATTTTTTGTTATTTTTATTGTTTTGAAAAATTCTTAATTAATGACTGAAATGCCCTTGTATTATATGACATTTAAACAGTTTTGTTGATGGAGGACAAAAATGATCATGCCACAATATTCATATATATACTCAAAATAGATAATGACTAATCTAGTCAGCACTTTTTCCCTTAATTAGGCCAACCCGATGCGAATGAGGATTAGTCTGAGTATGGTACAGGCTTAAAGGTGTCTCCTACAGTTAGGACTTGCTCATGACACCTCATAGCCTGACCCCAAAAAAAATAGATAATGATTAAGTAAAAAAATTTATACTTTATTAGTCATGAAATTGGAAAAAGGCCGGGTATTATATTGAGAAGGTTTTAAAGATGCAAAAATACGTATAAATATATTTTATTTTTGAAAGTTATGATATATTTTATTTTAAAGTTATAAGTTGATGCCCCTAGAACATTTGGGGAAAAATGCATGTTTATATGTTGTGAATTGTGATACGCACAACCTCCTATATTGCATAGGGTGACGAAAACTCCTATATCGCATAGCTATGTTGCATGTAATTATTGTTTACAAATACTTTACAATGTGTATAAGATTCATATGATTAATCCATCGCCCAATTAGCATATACATTTTATAAAAATTATTGTTTTTAACTTACATATGAACTTTATTGATTTACGTGTGAGAGAGAAATGCAGTAGTAATGTGATACTTACATGATACGTAATAATCTCTTTATTAAAAAAAAAAATTGCTTTAATAGGTCATATTTAAGTCATTGATAATATAAAACAAAGTATTTAATTATGGGGATGTTTGACAAATGGCTTATAGTTGATAATTAATAGCTGATTTGATCAGCTGATAGTATTATCTTATTGTAAAAAAAAGTGTTTGGTAAATTAGTTGTTTACTTTTAACTCATTGTAGGTAAAAAGACCTATAAGGACATAAATATATCGTGTTAATTTATTAACTAACTTTTAAATTACTTTTACAATTTTTATTTATTTATTTATTTATTTATTATTATTATTATTATTATTATTATTATTATTATTATTATTATTATTATTATTATTATTGTTATTGTTATTGTTGTTGTTGTTGTTATTATTATTATTATTATTATTATTATTATTATTATTATTATTAGAGTAAATACCCAAAATGGTCCCTCGACTATAGCTAAATTCACAAATTGGTCCTCAACTTTTAATTTCACCCAATTAAGTCCTTAACTTTGCAATTTTGACATGATTTGGTCCTCCATCTAATTGATCGTTTGTTGACCGTGATCGACGATCTCCAGAAGAACCTTCAGCTCTCGTCGGAGCACGTGGAGGCCTCTAGGATGACGTTGCACCGGTTCGGAAACATGTCGTCTTCTTCGCTCTGGTACGAATTCAACTACATTGAATCCAAAGGGAGGATGAAGAAGGTGACCGGGTTTGGTAGATTGCTTTCGACAGTGAATTCAAATGTAACAGTGCGGTCTGGACATGCAATCGGAACCTTAAAAAACCGACGATGGACCATGAAATTACATATATATCCTCAAAAATCACAGTCAACAAACGGTCAAATAGACAGAGGACCAAATTGTGTTAAAATTACAAAGTTAAGGACTTAATTGGGTGAAATTGAAAGTTGAGGACCAATTTGTGAATTTAGCTATAGTCGAGGGACCATTTTGGGTATTTACTCTTATTATTATTATTATTATTATTACAATGATGAGTGAAATGAAAAAGAAAGAAAACGTTACTATTATTGTTGTTATGGAAACAAAAAGAAAAAAGGGACAAGGCAGATGAACAACAATAAGAGGAGATATAAATGTTCGGGCAAGATGGTAAGGATAAAATGGTCATTTCATAATTAAGGCTAATCAGTTACCCGAAAACTCTACTCTTTTCAGCTTTTTAGATTTTTGTTTATTGCCCCTAACAAGCTAATGTAATAATCCATTTTACCAAACAGTTAAATAGGCCTACTGACCAATCAAACCAGCCAAATTTACTTAAACCATCCAAAATTGACTTATAAGCTATGTTACCGAACATGGCCATATATCATAAAACTATCTAGGAACAAAATTATATATGGATGGTTTGTGAAGAGAACTATTCATTTAGTAATACGATGTGACTCATATGAGTAAATTGTTGAAACTAACGTAATTTTACTTATACTTCGCTCATCAATAAAAAAAAAAAAAAACAGTATATATAGCCACGAGTCTATTTCAATAATTTATGCCATACAATACATACTCATATGTAATGTTTGGCATGAGGTTCTAGCTCCAAGCAATAATCTTTGTGATGCGATGTGATATAAGGTACCATTTATCCTTCTTCACAAAATAAAAGACAACATATTCCATGGCAAAGTTGGCAGAGACTCAGGGATTGAAACCGAAAGTTATACAAAGTAATACGGAGTATATGTTATTATATTCTTAGCTGCATGCGTTATATTTCATGCGACTATCTTTTGTGACAAGTGACAACGTTAATGCCTTTTTTTTTGTAATATCTTGTTTGACGTACGTACTATTTAATGCCTCTAGACAAATATATGTGTGGTCCATGTGAGTGAAAATCTAGTGATATATACTTGTATTCTCCTACATATATTAAAATCTTTATAGTGTAATATCAAAAGATCGATTTTTATCAAATTTAAAAGTACGGAGTAATAAACCATTGTCATCCATCACTCTTAAATTAAAGATAAGATGAAAATACGTTGAAAAATCGAAACAAATAATTTCACAATGTGGCTAGTTCTTTGAACTCAAAAATTCTTCGGGGTTCTTCTTTAGTTTTTTAAACCCAAAGAAATCGACTCAAATCTAGAAGGTCAATACACATGTACAATATATCTTCTTCTTCGGTCGGAATTGTTCACCATGGCAATGGAAATTCATTTTTGAGGTCAAAATTTATGTCGAAAACGGAAAAGCAAATAGAAGATTAAACACGGTTTACATGTGCCATTGGGTAACAACACTATTGCATGGATTCTAGCGGGCCTGGCCAGCTCCATCCATTTTTAAATTGGGCATTTTTTTTTTTTCCATTAATGGACGTGAAAGACTCTGAAAGAGGGAACCAAAGCCCAGTGCTTCTCTCACCAATTCTTAGGAAAATTAGGCAATTTATATCGCCCACCACAGCGCACATAGCAATGTATGTGCGCCTAGGCACAAAGCGTCGCCGTTTCAATTGCTGTTGACGGGGATTGACTAACGGACGCCACTCCGTCCGTTCAAACGGACCAAACCCTATTATGTGTATTCAGTTAAAAATTTTTGTGTATTGTGTTATGAGTTTATGTGTATTATGTTAAGAGTTTACGTGTATTTAGTTAAGAGTTTATGTGTATTATGTTAAAAATTTATGTGTATTCTGTTAAGAGTTTATGTGTATTATGTTATGAGTTTATCTGTATTATGTTAGATTATGTGTATTCTGTTATGAGTTTATGTGCATTCGAAATAGAGGAATTTTTTTTTTTTGAAAATGCACCAAAACGACGTCGTTGTGTGCCCTGGTGCACGATATAACGATTGGAAAAATTATACCATGGACTTGGGTCTACCTTGCATTGTTACCCATGATTCAAAATGACATTTAGATTATAGGATTATTATTTTATGGACAATTGTCCACACAGTTATGTGAATCATAAAAAAAATAATATTTCTTTAAATAAAGTACATTATTTGAGTACTGAAAGTATATTATTTTGTATATTATCAAATAATGTATATTCAGTACACAAATAATATACTTTTAGTATATTAAACATGTACCTTTTATTCATGGAAAATACATTATTTTGTATACTATCAAATAATGTGCATTTAGTACACAAATAATGTACTTTTAATATATTAAAAATTTACCATATATTCATGGAAAGCATTTATCTCTATTGATGTTTGCCCTCGTCATGGTGAGGCCACTGTTTCTGGACTTGTTAATCCTATTACAAATGATTGGGGGGGGGGGGGGGGGGGGGGGGGGGGGGGGTGCAATATTTGCTTAGGGACCTTTTTGTTCAAAGGGCCATTGACCTCATTCTCAAAATCGTAGTGGATGTGGAATTTGATGATCAGTGGGTTTGGAAGGGGATATTAGAGGTCTTTACTCAGTCAAGAATGGTTATAGGCAACTAACTCAAATTCAGGACGAAAATTCTTTTCTGTTCATTGCTCGGTCTCAGTTATGACTGTTTAAGATTATCCCACCAAAGTATTTGAATTTTTTTATGGAGATGTGCCCGTAACATTCTACATGTCAGAAGTTCACTCAATAATAGGGGAATGTCGATTGATGACTTTTATCTTTTTTGTATGTCTGCTTCTGAGACGACTGATCATATCTTTAGGGAATGCAATAACACTTTCCCGGTCTGGTCAAGTATGTTTCAAAATCTTTTACTGTGGCTTTCATCAGTTTTAGAGTCGAGGAATGGTGTGGGTAAATTAAAAATTGTGGCAATGTATGTTGTGGTCGATCTGGAAAGCTAGAAATGAGTTGGTTTGGAATGATAAGTGGCTTAGCTTGGTGTGAATGACACTCAAATCATGGCATCATTTCTTCTATAGGCCGCACTACTGGAAATTATGAAATTTCCGAACACCTGAAAATGATCTTAAATTAAGTTGATATCAAAAAGTTCAAAAAGTGGTCGGAAATAGCAACAAAGGTTTTTCCGAATACCAAAAGTGGTCAGAACAAGACTTTCGACTTGATTTAAGATCATTTCAGGTGGTCGGAAATTCCATAATTTCCAGTAGTGAGGACTGGAGCGTTGTTGCTCCCTGTTTTGCCTCAAGTACTGATTACCTTACTCATCCTCAAAATCAGACATTGAATGTGCATACATATGGTGTTGTTTGCTAAGTGGACGCATTAGTTTTCCCTGCAACATGTGAGGGATACTATGGTGCGGATATTCTCTATACTAACAAAGATTTTATTGATGCAAGGCACGGGCCTCTTTGTCACCTGAATGATTCGCATACAACCGAGGCTATGGTTGTTAAGGAAGTCTTAGTTTGGATTAAATATGAAAATTGGCGGCATGTCTTGGTTGAAACGAATTGCTTAAATGTTTGTAACTTTCTGAACTTGTCGTCCCATGATTTATCATATGCAGGATGTATTTTGGCATAATATTGTTATTATCTTGTTAGACACTTTGATATGGTGTCCTTTCCGTTCATCCATCGATCAGAGAATTTGCTAACACATACTTTAGCTAGGACTACGGATTCTGATGTTGGTTCTTCTAGATGGCAGACCTCTATTCCTTCTTTGCATCCAACATTATTTTCACTAATATAATATTGTGTTTTTCAAAAAAAAAAAAAAAAAGAGACAAATAAAATATGTTAAATGTTGACACATAATATGCAATTAACATATTATGTGTGTGTGTGTATAGTTAACATATTATGTGTTTTCAATTTATTTACAAACACATAATTTATTAACCGAAAATGTATAACATGTTAATTGCACACACATAGTTTTTGAACCAGTGTCCACAATGCAAGGTGCACCTTCGTCTATGGTATAACAATTGCAACCTATAACAATAGCACTCCAAATATATACAAACGCCTCTTGCTTTGTCACAAGACCGCCAATTAAAATACCACCAAAAATAATAATAATAATAATAATAATAATAATAATAATAATAATAATAATAAAAGAAAAGAAGAACTATCTCCACTATGTGGTCTAATGGTACCCAGGTTGGACTTCCATTTGAAAGATTATGAGTTCGAGCCTTAGTGGAGGCGTTATTGGTTCTTTGTGTTTCAGGTTGAGAAAGTATATGAACAGATACTACAATGTAATAGGACCAGTAACTTTCAAAAAAAATCTTCACTTTTAGTTTCATATATAACTATTATAGATCTCTCACATTTGATTCCTAACTATAATTTTTTTTTGAGTTAATACCAAAATGGTCCCTCGACTATGCCATAATTATCAATTTGGTCCTCAACTACCATTCTTACCTAATTAAGTCCTCAACTATGTAACTTTTACTCAATTAAGTCCTCAACTATACAATTCTTACCCAATTTAGTCCTCAACTATACAATTTTTACCCAATTTAGTCCTCTGTATTAATTTGACTGTTTGTTAACTGTCAAAAGTCGGGATAAAATTATAATTTTACAAGATTTCTCCTTCCTCTCCATTTAGCAGCGCCAAACCATGCAGCAATACACTCCGATCAGATTTCGATCGTCAAAAAATCGTTGGAAATCAAATTCATGGGCTATCCGATGCATAACCACTACTTCGATACTGACAGGTTTAGAACCCAACCGGAGCTTATTGCTACATGGTTTGGCGCTGCTAAATGAGGAGGAAGGAGAAAACTTGTAAAATTACAACTTTATTTCCACTTTTGACAGTCAACAAACAGTCAAATTGACAAAGGACTAAATTGGGTAAAAATTGTATAGTTAAGGACTTAATTGGATAAGAATGATAGTCGAGGACCAATTGATAATTACGACATAGTCGAGGGACTATTTTGGGTATTAACTCTTTTTTTTTATTATTATTACATCTGGTGCATGACTATCAAATTCTTGTCACATGTAGTCCTTATGATCAATTTCCATACCTACTTTAGCAGTTTAGCCAGAATTTCCCACATAACACTCATATTAATTAGTTACTTAAAAGAGCATTTTTGTTACCTGAATTTGAGCAGCATATAGCCCACAAAGTTGAATATAGTGGAAATGGAGTTAATGTTGACAAAAATCAGATAAAATTGGCCAAAAAAATTAATCAAAATGACCAAATATACATACATATATTTGGAATGTCAATTTGGTCAACAGGATTCTTGCCAATATTTTTTTAGTCAAGTCTGTCGTACATGGTCTTTGTAGTGCAGTATACCTTTTATGTATGACTTGCATGTTATTACGTAAGAATAGAGTTTACTCAGTGCACACTTTAAGATAATAGTGTGAGTTTCTCTTGTCACCCAAATAACAAAAAAGAATAGACATATGCAGGGACGGAGCCAGAAAATTAATTGAGTGGGGGCGAAATTTAAATGGCGATAGAAATGTCAATTACAAAATATCAAATCGGCATAATAAGGTTAAAAACTTAAAATACAAAATACTTTATAAATTACAATAGAATATTTTTATAGATTACACGATAGTTAGAGTCGGAGCCAAAAATATACTTGTGTGGGGTGAAAATGTGAAAATATTTATGACAAAATATGAAACATAATCCATTAGATAAATTTTTTTGAATAACACTATATTTCATAAATACTTTTACATTTTAATTTTTTTAAATTAGATCAATTTTAAGTTTTTCTAAATTAATTTGAATACAATGAAGTAGATCAACTAGTAAATTAATTCGAATAAATTTATATGAAGTATAATATAAATTTGTGTACTACATTAATTAAATGATTCATAAAAATAGTTTAAAAAATATTTAATTTATGTTAGAAAGGAATGAAAGAGATAAAATAAACAATTGTTATTATTGAGTTTTGAACCCATGACCATATACTTTTTATTAAAATCAAATTTAGCATCCAACCAACTAAACTACTCAAACAATTAGTACATTAAACATAAATATAAATTTTATATAACATTCAATGCTATACATATATATATATACATACATATATATATAAAGGGGTGGGGGTGGAGGTGGGGGCAGCTGCCCCCAGGCTAGCTCCGTCCATGGACATATGTTAATGATAACAAAAAACAGGCGAATATAAAACGTACGGAGTAGTATGTAAATATAGTTATAGTGTCGCCGGGAGAGCGCTCTTAATGTCACCAACATGCCGAATGCATTGTTTCAGTATTACCGTATATGTTCGTACGTGCATGAATTGCAATTGATGGATAGGTCATCATCACTCATTAGCATTCATGAAAAAGTTAGCAATCCTGCTACATTTTGCAGTTCAACGAACGACCAACTCATTTAGTTCTGTAATTTAAGGTTGTCCTCTGCTCTTCTCTCAATTAGCATACAATCTCGATTTGCCCGCACCAACTTAGGTTAATGGTGTAGTAAATAATATTTGGGAGAAGAAATCAAGGTTTAAACCTAGGCGGCAACAATATGGAGATTATGTCTAAAGTGGGCAGATCCCTTGTACGCAATGACATTTGGCTATGTCTGCTGAGTCATTGAATCACACGAGAAATCTGACCTCGTATAAGAGCGAAGCATAATCGTGTTGATCTCCAGCCACAGTTGATGTTCCTGTTGTGTTGCCTTTTAACGGTAGACCGCTAGCCGTTATTTACCTCATACCTAACTCAGAACCCTAGATGGTGTATTGGTGGCTACTGAGCAGTATATATGAGTAGATCTGTATGTGGTGTCTAATCCATTAACTTTTATTCACAGAGTTTGGTTGACTAATAACTTTTATCAATCATTATGCCATGGAACCGTGTTCACCATCCATGGTAAACACGGTCCCAACGGTAACAGTGCACCGTTATCTTTTTTTTTTTTTTTTTCTTAATTAACCGTGCAGCTTTTCTTCTTCATTTTCACATTTCGCGGTTTCACTTTCTCTTCGCGCAAGTTTCTTCAACATTCATAAATTATGAATGTGCAGGCATGGATTTATGAATGTGCAGTTATGAAATTATGAATTTTCTTTTATGGGATTATGAATTTTCTGTTATGAAATTATGAATTTTTTGTTATGAGATTATGAATTTTCTTGTATGCGATTATGAATTTTCTGTTATGAAATTATGAATTTTCTGTTACGAGATTATGAATTTATAGAAAATTCATAATTACATAACTGTAAATTCATAATCTCATAACAGAAAATTCATAATTTAATAAATGTTTTTCTTTTATGCGATTATGAATTTTCTGTTATGAGATTATGAATTTATAGTACATTCATAATCTCATAACAGAAATTCATAATCTGAACAAACGCGTGCCGTTAACAGCACATTAACTAAAAAAAAAAATCCATAAAAACGGTGTCGTTTGGACCCGTGTTCACCATTCATGGTAAACACGTTTCCAGTGCATAATTTGCGTAACTTTTATTCAATCCAATTTATATCCTTCCAAATAATCTGTTAGACCGGCTCTCCAATCTTTTGGGAGAAGAAACATACAATCTTGACTTAGTTCTGAAATTTAAGCTAAGCTTGTACTCTCTCAATTTGACTTGTTTGATCTATCTATATTTTTATGTTACATTTGGAAGAATGTTACATTTTTACTTCTGTAAAACCGTTTTGGTTAGAGAAAATTAATACTTGACTTTGAGTCAGGTCAAGAGTATTATTTATATTTAGATTTTATCTATTTAATAACACTCAGGTGTTTGATAAATGACAAATTCGTCAAATTTGGCTGATTTGTATGACTTTAGTGGTTTGATAGCAATAGTTATATCATGGACCATGGTGCATATTACAACATGCACCCAAGTTCTCAAATTGGGTGAAAGTGTTGAAAATAGTAAGTTTTGGATTAGCAAATTGCATTTATTAAGTTTAAAAGACTATTTGGCTCACTAATTTATACTATTAATACACATTTGAATTAATTTCACTTTTGGTCCCACGACTTTTGATGTTTTATCACTTTTGGTGCACAACTTTAAAATTTTTTAATTTTGGTGCCTAACTTTGTTATTTTTATCAGTTTTGGTCCTTTCGGCCAAATTGACTGCGAAATGTTGCTGGATTTGATATTGTTAGGGGTAAAACGTCATCCCAAGGAAACATCTTCAATATCTAAACAAAATCACTGTAAAATCATATCTGTAGGTGTTTGATGATGGAAGACGGGCAGAAACCATACAGATCTATGGGATTTATAGTTTCGATCATTGGCAAACTCTTTTTTTCCTCTTAATATGATTTTTCTTTTGTTTAAATATTGAAGATCTTTCCATGGGATGACGATTTTGCCCCTAAAATATAAAATCCGGAAATATTTTACCGTCAATTTGGCTGGAAGGACCAAAACTAATAAAAATAACAAAGTTAGGCACCAAAATTGAAAAAATTTAAAGTTGTGCACCAAAAGTGATAAGAACTCAAAAGTCGTGGGACCAAAAGTGAAATTAATTCATACACATTTATATAATAGTTTGTCAAGTACATTATGGGTTGATGACATAACTGTTACCATTTCAAATAGAAGGTCACAATTACTATTATGGCATGTTTGGTTCATGGAATAGGTCAGAAATAGAATAACATTCATTGGAATAGACCTATTTCATCGTTTGGTTTGATCATTTTGTCATGGGAATAACATGCATAGGAATTAGCTATTACCTTCGCAAGGGGATTAGCCATTCCTAGGGGGGCCTTGATATTAGCTATTCCCATGGCCCTGTGAATAGCTTTTATATCACAAATACCAAAAATACCCTTTGCACATTATATAATATTTATATTTATTTAATAAATATAATGTATTTATATAAATGTATATATTTAATTAATTATAATTTTTATCCATCAATCTATCAATCTATATATATATATATATATATATATATATATATATATATATATATATATATATATATATATATATGTATGTATGTATGTACACACACATTACCCTTGACAGTTTATTTTATATATACCTGATGCCTTCCGGTCGACACCGCCCTGTCCACCGGAGCTAGAAGCACGCCAGCGAGACCGCCCTGTCCACCGGAACTATTATTATTATTATTTTTTTTTTTGTATAAGGGTATTTATGTCTTTAAAACATATTCCATTTCTATTCCTTTAACCAACCAAATACTGGAATACAATTACTAAAGTCTATTCCTTCAGCCAACCAAATAACAGAATATAATTTCTATTCTATTCCTTACTTAATCTATTCCCTGTGGGATATCATTTTTATTCCCTCCAAATTTATTTCGTGAACCAAACTAGCTTTAATAGTTTCCAAGGATTGGCATATTATGTTGAACAGCTATTATAGATAGGGTTAAATTGTAGTCATTTAAGAATATAATGGTTTATATTACCACTAATTTATATCTATACTAAAAATATATTACCATTAATTTATATTAATATAATAATTTAAAAACGAGTTTTTTTTTTTTTTAATCCCATCGTAAACGCACAAGTTTCTATTTGAGTTGTGGCCAGTTACACAATAACAACAATAATAATTAATAATTTTTATAATTAAATTTTGAGTTAATACCCTAGATTTAACACCTATTTAACAGAAATTTTAACAAATGACTATTTGTGGTAAAAATTAAAAAAAATAATAAAAAAAAAGTCACGGTACGTGTTCTCGTAAAATTGAAAGCCGATGACTAAAAAGAGTACTAGCACAATAATCAGAGGACCATTTGTGGTATTAACCATTAATTTTTTAAAAAATTATTATCTAAAATATTAAATACTTCAAAAAATAAGTAAATAAATAAAACAATATAGTTGGCAAACACCCTCTTAATCTTTTTTTCTTTTTAAAAAGGAGTTCTTGTGGTTGTCATTTGTGAATAAGCTAAGAAAATTATAATCGTATTATATATATTAATAAGTATAAGAATTTCTCCGATAATAAAAATAAGTTAATACGATTATAATTCATATGTTATAACTTAATTGCATAACTTTTTGATTACTATTCGACAACACTTTAGTAAGCCTATTATAATCATGTCACTTTTAACAAAAAATAAATTAGGCTTTACTTATTGGTCAATATCGCATTAAGAAGACTTAATTTATTTTAGAGTTAATTTCCAAAATAGTCCTTCGACTATGGCCTTTTCTCAAATTGGTCCTTGACTTTTAATTGCACCCAAAGTAATCCTCCGACTATTAAATTTTAATTTAAAATGGTCTTCCGTTATATTTAGTGTTAAATGAGTGTTAAAATAGAGAGTAGAAAGGAAATTTTATATTGTTTGTTAGTTAGAGTTCCAATCACGGCTTAGTACGTGGTGGAATAGATGAGAAGATTTCCACTGAAACCAAACTAATAACGCCTTCACTAAGGCTTGAACTCACAATCTTCCAAATGAAAATCCGACCCGGCTACCATTAAACCACATAGTGTTAATGCTTATATAACTTAAAGATAATGTTAATTGCACTCAAATGAATTACAATTGATTATTTCGTTAATAATATTCCATATAAAAATTGTTAAGACATCATTTTTATTTTGAATTATAATTATTTGAAGCAATAATCTTTACTACTACTTTTATTACAAGTTTAAAATACTCATTATTTGATTATATTAAAATAATTATTTTTATTTTATATTATTTATTTAATATTTAAAATTGTAGTAAATATTTACTTATTTTAATTTTCTTATTGAACATTAATTTAATCGCGCAATGCCGCAATGTGCGCATTATAATTAGTATATTTGTCAACACATATAGCACATGGCAAAGCACATGACTCAGCAAGCTCAACAGAAGATTCAAAACAATCCCTTTCCCTCCCTCTTATAACTGCTTGTAACCAACTTCTGTTAACAAGTTGTTAATCCTCCTTCCCTTCTCTAGCTTAGTATATATACTCTGTCTTCTGTAATGATCTCTTCTTGATGAATAATACACTTGCTTCCCTTCTTTTTCACTCTTACAATCTGTTTTGTAAGTTTCCTGAAATGGTATCAGAGCCTTGATGGCTTGGAGAGCACCTACTGTAAACATGGTTCATCCGTCAACTTCAACAAGTCATATTCCTGTTCCAGCTCCGATTGCAACCTCTGCTACTGCAGCTCCGGTAGGCTACGACCCTAAAGATCGCACAGATCCTTTATACCTTCATCCGAATGAGAGCCCAGCTTTGCAACTGGTGACGGCGCAGCTGGAAGGTCGATCTAACTACCATCCGTGGGCGAGAGCCATGGAAATGGCCCTAAGATCAAAGAACAAAATGGTGATTGTGGATGGAACAATGCCGATCCCCAATTCAGCTGATCCTAGGTTCTTCTATTGGGATCAATGCAACACCATGGTCCTATCATGGATACTCAGAGCCCTCTCTCCTACGATCGCCAGAAGTGTGTTGTGGATCAATACGGCAGAAGGAATTTGGAAAGATCTGAAGAAACGATTTAGTCAACAGGATGTTTTTCGTGTCTCTGAAATTCAGGCTGAAATCCACCAAACTAAACAAGGTGCGTCCACTGTAAATGAATATTTCACACAATTAAAACTATTGTGGGATGAACTGCTTGTGTTAAGACCTGCCCCTGCATGTGAATGTTCACCAAGTTGTGCCTGTGGAAAGGATCTCTCTGAAAAGGTTAGGGTTCATCTGGAAAATGACATGCTCTCGGTTTTTCTCACTGGTCTCAATGAGAATTTTACCAACACCAAACGTCAGATTATGTTGATGAAGCCACTGCCTGACGTAGGGGAAGCCTTCTCCATGGTTTCTCAGCAAGAAAGGCAGGTCAATACAAGCTCAAACACCCTGGGAGACAATATAGCAGGAGCCAGTGCCTTCTTTACTAAGGGAGACATCCACAATAAGAAGGGGTACTCTAATCAGAAACCCAAACCAGTTTGTAGTTTTTGTGGATACACAAGTCATACTGTGGAGAAATGTTACAAAAAGCATGGCTATCCCCCTGGTTGGAAGCCAAGAAACAAAAGTGCAGCATCAGCAAACCAGATTCAGACTTCCCTGCAAGAGACTGAGGAATCAGAGAACAATTATGCCTTCAATCAAGAAGATTACAGAAGGTTCTTGGAGTTCATGCAGCATGAAAGGTTTAATAACTCTCCTCTGAGTAATACACCTCATGTCAATGCTATAGCAGCCAACTTCATCCCAGATGCTAGGATGGAAGGTAAATCTGCTAAGCCTGCTGAAAATAATCTAACAGAGATTGAATTATCTTGGTTTCTTGATAGTGGAGCCACGCATCATATTGTTTGTAATATGCATCTCCTACAAAATGCAAGAGGAGTCCAGGGTATATATGTTGATCTACCAAATGGACAAAAGGCACCTGTATCCCACATTGGGAGTGTCCAACTGTCTGCTGAACTTGTTTTGGTGAATGTTCTGTGTGTGCCAGTTTTTCATTGCAATTTGATATCCTTGGGAGAGCTGATAAGAGAATCAAATTGTAAGGTCTTGTTCCATTCTAATCAGTGTGTTATACAGGGTCAACACCATGGGAGGATGATTGGTCTAGTTGAGCTAAGGAAAGGACTATATCAGCTCATCTTTCCTGCTTTTATTCAATGTAAAACTGCTGTCAATTTGTGTAGTTTTTGGCATGCAAGATTGGGTCATGCTTCTGAAGGAAAAATTAGATTCCTTCATACTGTAGATAACAAGATTTGTAATGACAAAACCTGTTGCTTGTGATTGTTGCCACTTTGCAAAACAAAAGAGATTGCCCTTCCAGTCTAGTCTCTCTACTTCAAATGATTGCTTTGATTTGGTGCATGCAGATATTTGGGGACCCTATCATATTCCCACTATTTATGGTCACCAATATTTTTTGACTTTAGTAGATGATCATAGTAGGGCTACTTGGGTTTATCTCATGAGAAAGAAGAGTGAAGTCAAACAGCTAATACAGTCATTCTGTGAAATGACTAGTACACAGTTTGGAAAGAATGTAAAATGTATAAGATCTGATAATGGGAAAGAGTTCTTGATGGAAGAGTTCTACCAAAACAAAGGAATTCTTCATCAAAAATCTTGTGCTTACACCCCTCAGCAGAACAACATTGTTGAAAGGAAGCATGGGCATATCTTGTCAGTAGCAAGAGCCCTAAGATTTCAGTCCAACTTACCTGAATACTTCTGGGGTGACTGCATTATGCATGCAGTATATATAATCAATAGACTCCCATCTACAGCCCTGGACAACAAGATTCCATATCAGATTTTGTTCAACAAAGTGCCTCAATATCAACACCTAAGGGTGTTTGGTTGTTTAGCTTTTGCTCTTGTTCCTAGCTGCCAAAGAAACAAGTTTGCACAAAGGGCCAGGAAGTGTATATTTCTGGGATTTGCTAATGGAGTTAAAGGATACAAATTGTTTGATCTGCAAACTAAGCAGATATTGTTGTCTAGAGATGTTAATTTCTATGAAAATCTCTTTCCTTATCAAAATTCAGGCATTACCCAGCAGGAGGAGTTGGTCTTGCCATCAGAAACTATATCCTACATGAATACTGAGGATCTTTCTGTTGAAACTCCCACTTCTGATATTGGACACAGTCCTGATGTTCCACCCACAATTGATGAAAACTCTCAGCCTGCACCATCAGATCAAATGGAGAGCATTATCACTATATTGCCACATCCAAGAAGATCAGCCAGAACAAGATCTACACCAGCCTATCTAGATGATTATTCCTGTCAAAACACCATTGTCAAAAGATCCTCTCCCCATGACATCTCTAAGGTCATGTCTTATGCTAACTTGTCTCAAGCATATAGAGTTTTTGCTGTCAATGCCTTGGAGGCCAGAGAGCCTAAAAACTACAATGAGGCAATTAAACAAGACTGCTGGAAGAAGGCCATGGAGGATGAAATATCAGTTTTACAAGCCAACAACACCTGGACTATTACAGATCTTCCACCTAATAAGGTACCTATTGGATGTAGGTGGGTGTACAAAACCAAACTCAAGGCTGATGGGACTATTGAGAGGTACAAAGCTAGGTTGGTGGCCAAGGGCTATACTCAAACACCTGGTTTAGACTACCTAGACACCTTTAGCCCAGTGGCTAAAATAACTACCATCAGAAGTCTGTTAGCTGTTGCTGCTGTCAAAGGCTGGACTCTTCATCAATTGGATGTAAACAATGCTTTTCTGCATGGGGACTTGAATGAAGAAGTCTACATGCAGCTACCTCCTGGTTTTTCCCCCCTAAAGCCTGGACAAGTATGCAAATTGGTAAAGTCATTGTATGACCTAAAGCAGGCTAGTAGGCAGTGGAATGTCAAATTGACTCATGAGCTGCTAAGTATGGGGTTCACACAGGCTGTTTCTGACTCTTCTCTGTTTATAAGAGGGCAAGGGGAAGATTTTATTGCATTGCTGGTATATGTTGATGATCTGGTGCTAGCAAGTCCTAACTTGAATCATGTTCAACAGATCAAAAGACACCTAGACAATGTCTTCCACATAAAGGATCTGGGACCTCTAAGGTTTTTTTTGGGGCTGGAAATTGCAAGAAATAGCAGTGGTATCTCCATGTCACAGAGAAAGTATGCTCTAGAACTTCTGGAAGAAACAGGTTTCCTAAGCTGCAAGCCTGCCAAGACCCCTATGGTTACATCCATAAAATTCAGCAAAACTACTGGCAATAAACTTGAGGATGCTACTCAATTCAGGAGGCTTGTAGGTAAACTGCTGTACTTAACCATCTCAAGACCTGATATCAGTTATGCAACTCAACAGTTGTCACAGTTCCTTGATTGCCCTACTGATATCCACTTGCAAGCTGCTCACAGAATCTTGAGGTACATCAAAGCAGCTCCAGCTCAGGGCTTGTTCTTTTCTGCTACTTCATCTTTACACATCAAAGGTTTTACTGATTCTGATTGGGCAGCATGCCCAGATACAAGGAGATCAGTCACAGGTTTTTGCATGTTCTTTGGCACTTCTTTAGTCTCATGGAAGTCCAAGAAACAAGTGACTATTTCAAAGAGCTCCTCAGAGGCAGAATATAGAGCTCTTGCCACAGCAGCATGTGAGATACAGTGGCTATTATATCTGCTTAAAGACTTAGGGATAGATGGGAATCCTCCAGCAGTGCTCTATTGTGATAGCAAATCCGCAATTGCTATTGCTGAAAATCCAGTGTTCCACGAGAGAACGAAGCATATTGAGATCGATTGTCACCTTGTGAGGGAAAAACTACACAAAGGGATTCTAAGGTTGATGCATCTTTCAACTCACAACCAGTTAGTTGATGTGTTTACAAAGGCTCATGCTCCTAACTCCTTCTGTGAATTAATTTCCAAGCTGAATCTTCATTGCATGTATAATCCAGCTTGCGGGGGGGGTGTCAACACATATAGCACATGGCAAAGCACATGACTCAGCAAGCTCAACAGAAGATTCAAAACAATCCCTTTCCCTCCCTCTTATAACTGCTTGTAACTAACTTCTGTTAACAAGTTGTTAATCCTCCTTCCCTTCTCTAGCTTAGTATATATACTCTGTCTTCTGTAATGATCTCTTCTTGATGAATAATACACTTGCTTCCCTTCTTTTTCACTCTTACAATCTGTTTTGTAAGTTTCCTGAAAATATTAATAAGTAAGAATTTCTCTAATAATAAAATTAGTGATTCCTAAAAATAAAAAGTGATAGATGTCCAATTAATTAGGTAAGTTATAAAATATTACTAGTATCTTTGGTAAATAGTTGTTAGTTGATTGGATTAGTTGGTTAGAAAAGTGTTTGGTAATTAGTTTGTAGATGATAGTTGATTACACATGCAAAAATTACTTTCTCAAATAGCTGATCAAAAAATTGCTTTAAGTAGTTTTTTTAATTTAGGATTTTGGAACAATAAGTTGTTACAAAAAACTAATTAATCAAACACTCATATTGATTGTTTAACCAAGTCAAACAGCTAATAGTGATCAAATAAGTTAAAATTAACTGATAAGCTAATTATGTTACCAAAGAGGTACAAATATACTTTGACCCTGTTTGGTAAAATAGTTAGCTTATCAGTCAATTTGGGCTTATTTGACCACTATTAGATGCTTGACTTGGTTAAACAATCAATATGAGGGTTTGATTAATTATCTTTTTGTAACAACTTATTGCTCCAAAATGTTAAAATTCAAAAAGCTACTCAAAGTAGATTTTTCAATTAGCTTTTTGAGAAAATCATTTTGTATGTGATACATCTAACAACTAACAGCTAATTTACCAAATACTTTTTTACAATCACCTAATACTATCAACTAGTCAAACTCACTAAGAGCATCTATATCAGCAGTTTTTTGTTGGTTTTTGGCCGTGGAAATAATTGGTGTGGAAGAAGAACACTGATGTGGAGATCAAATTTTGGAGAAAGTTTTCTCCTGCAAAATCTTTGATTTTGCAGATTTTGGAGGAGTAGACTAAAAAAAATGCCCAACAAGCGCATTTAGGCATACTTTGCGCGCGCTGAGGCGCGTCAGAGTGGCCGCCAACTGGCGGTCACTCTGACTTTTTGGTTGCTATTATCTCCTTTTTTTTTTTAAATCAGTTTTGTTTTATTTTTTTTTTCTCCCTTCTCATATTCACTTTCTTAATCACACTTACCAAAACTCCTCAAAAAAAAAAAAAAAAAAAAAAAAAAAAAAAAAAAAAAACCTCCACTATTATGAATGCTCTAACCAAATTAACTAACATCTATTAGTTAACACTCATTTACCAAACCCTTGCTTTTGACTTTTTTATTTTTATAAAGCAATCCGACAGGGCGACATGGTATCTATTGTACGAAGAAGTCCAGATAATTGTATGCCCACTTGTCTCTTTTTTTCTTCGTCTTCTCTTTTCTTTTTGGGTCTAGGCCTAGTAATAATTGTCGACATAATAAAAGCTGAAACTAGTTTTCTTGAATCATCACCATTTCCCAGTGTGATGATATTGTCAAGAACAGCCTTTCAGGATATATAGCTTATAACTATTGGACACCTGAGGCTATGAGTCTTTGTTCTAGGACAACATTTCAATATACTACTATAACTATGTTACTTTGTCTTTCAAAAGCTACCACCATGCAATGCCTATTGTATACACCGTCTACCTAGATACATCCAGGTCCTGTTAATTAAATCAATAAATAATCTTTTTTTTTTAAAAAAAAAAAAACAAAACAAAATATTTGTGAGATCGGATGAGAACACTCCAAAAAAAAAAAAAAGAAAAAAAAAAGACACGTAATTCACTTGCAACTTTTAATATCAAATCATCCAACTTATCATTAAAAAGAATTTATCGAAAAGTCTCAAAAAAAATCAATAACACTTACTATCATGAAAGTGTGAATATAGACCTAGAAATGTAAATGTGAATAACACGTACTATATCACTTTCAAATTAAACTAAGTCAGCTTGTAATAACATTCTTGCAACCATATAAAAACTAAGGGCATCTTCAATAACTGTAGTTTTTAAGAATAGAACAAATAAAAAATTTTGAGAAAAAAAAATACGGATTAATACACCTAACAGGCGTGTGGAGTGCAGGCGCCTCGGCTGGGCGCGCCTGGTGCGACTCACGCGCAAAGGGAGGGAGTCTGTTGTTTTTTAGGTAGGGCCCACTGCGGAGACAAAAAAAAAAAAAAACAATCCCTCCTGCAACTAAACCACCCTAAAAACACTAATGGAGATGCTGGCCATCTACATCTATGATTTCATACCAATTGCAAAACTGATGTGACATTCTTTTTTTTTTTTTAAGATACTACGTTTAGCAACTCTGACCGGTCAAATTGCATTTGTTGCAATTTGACTGTCAAAATTGCAATTGCAATTCTGGCAGCTTTTACATCTTTTATTATTATTTTAATTATTATTAATACTTTATTGGTAGAAAATAATTTTGTTAAATAAGTTAATGTAATAGTGAGGTTATTTTTGAAAGAGTAGAGAAAATTGCATAGATGAAGAGTGGATAGTGAATAATTGAATATTTTGTGGTGTGACATTTTGAAAGTGAGAGAAAATTGCATGAGTGCGAATAGCCTAAGTGACAGTCTTTTGTACTTTTTTTTGAATGTTACTGACTTTATTACATTGTAGTATCTGTTAAAACATACTTCAACACCTCCACTGAGACTCGATCTCATGACCTCTTACATTTTATAATAATAATAATAATAATAATAATAATAATAATAATAATAATAATAATAATAATAATAATAATAATAATAATAACTTTATTATTTATTATAAAATAATGTCATTGTTTATAAGTTCATTTGGTTCTAAAGTACAGATGTAACTATTGATTATTTTAGATTTAAAATGCATCTATAATTATTTTCATGTGTATGTAAAATTTCTTATTTCAAGTTATTTGAGATTATTATTTTTTTATTTAATTTAAATTTTCGTTATAAAAATATGTATTAATTTAATATAAAGTCCATTTTTGTTGCTATGTCGCGCCCTAGGCCTATAAAATGATAGGACCAAGCTTGCATATAGGGGCCCTTTTTTAAATTTCGACCCACCCCAGATCCATAAAATGTATGGGCCCTTTTTTAAATTTCGCTCGGCCCTGGATATATAAAATGTTTGGACCGGCCCTGCATATTTGTCTCCGCCTCATCCCATAAAGTACTTAATTTCTACTATCTACTATCTACTATCTTCTACTATACTAATAAGAGCCCAAGAGAGTTAGGCCTATAATGGGTAGAAAAAATGGCGGTCACAGATTTTAATCAAATGAATGGCTCAGATTGATTAAAAGATTGATAAGATTTAAATTTTACACTAAAATTTCCTAAAATACCCACACATCGTTACTAATTCCGTTAAAATTTTAAGAATTGCCGTTAGTTCACCGTTAACTTACTCATTGATTTCAATAATAAAAAATAAAAGATCTTAGGTTCGAACCTCATCCCAATCAAAGTTGACATAATTAGTACTCTATTTTACTCTTATTAAATTATATAAATAATAATTTAGTAGCTACAACAAAAAATTATAGATATGCATTTCTTTAATTTAGAATTATGTGTCCACAATGCCTTTATTCAAAAAAAAATTATTCATTATCAATAAATTAAATAAGAGAAATAATTGTATTAGTTATATTGTCTTTATTTTTCTACAATATAAAAATTCTTTATATTCAAATTTATTAATTGATTATATTTGCTACATTGTCCTTACAATGTCTTAATTCAGTGAAAAAAAATTATTCATTATCAATAAATTAATTAAGAGAAATATTTTCATTAGTTATATTGTCTTTATTTTTCTCAAATGTAAAAATTTTTACATTCAAATTCATCAATTGATTATATTCACTACATTGTCTATTATCTTTTTTTTTTTTGCACTATTTTTCTAATTAAATATCAAAGTTATAATACAAAATAATGCTATATATTTATTTACCAAGTATTTTATTAATATCATGAAAAAATTAAAAAAATATAATTAATAAAGCCAACCATATTAACTACATGAGAGATTTTGTGACAAAGAGAGTATTCAAATCACACAACAAATTGAAGTGAGAACTACCTTGCAATGTCCTTGTTTGACAATCAGCAGTTAGCGCGCGGATTATATTAGCGGATTTGACCAACGAATTTATTTAATTATTAACATTGGGTAGAAAAAATGACCGCCAAATTATTAAATCAAATGAATGGTTCAAATTGTTCAGGTTTTAAATTTTTTTTTTTAACTTTTTCTAATTTATCCTTAATTATATAATTATCCATTTAACTTTTTTGTTAAATACCGTTAATTCACCGTTAGTCTAATTATAATATTAACGTCTAATATAGAATTATAATTACACCATTAATCTAATTCTAATATTAAAGTCTTAATAGAACTTAACCACAAATCCTAATGTCGAAATCTCCTCAAACAATAGTAGTATATATTTAATATTTTATGCCCTAATTTTTATTTGTTCTCTCTTATGTCCCGTATTTGGTTTCAACCATACCTATACAATTATTTTATTGACAATTATAATCAATCTTGACTATATTATCTTGCATTTGTAAACTTAGAATTACCTATTTAACCCGCACGGGCTTAGCTCAATGGTTTAGTAGGCAGTATTTGGGAGAAGAGACCAAGGTTTGAACCTCGGCGGCGGCAGTGCGGGAATTATGTCCAAAGTGGGCAGATTCCTTGTTCGCACCGTCATTTGGTCCTGTCTGCTGAACCATTGAGTCACCGTGATTTACAACTTCCTACAATGCTCTGTCGGGTCAGAGTGTGGGGGGCCCTTGGGGTAGGGGACTCAACCTTTGGGAGAAGAATTACCTATTTAAATACGCAAATTCAACCTTCAATTATCTATGCATGAACAATTTCAATATAATCTTGCCTTAATATACTTTAAAATACTTATTTAAAAAAAAAAAAAAACATTGGACATTATCCCAATCGCGTAAAAAATTAGTATTACTATATTTAACCGAAGTTATCCGACCACACGTGATCAACACTTTTCTTGGTGATTTTGTACTTGACTTTACATTGACCATATTGCACTTGACTAGTAATAAGAATATGTTCCTTTCAAAAAAAGAAAAAAAAAAAAAAAAGAAGAATATGTTCAACCCACTTTACATCGTCTCGCTCTTCCTCTACATCTCATTTCTATACGTTGGATTAGTTTATTATATGACTAGAATTGTTCAATCCACTATAACACAAAAAATAAACTTTGTATATATTCACAAAATTCCGTGTACAGCGTGTGTATAATTCAAAGTGCAAGTACAAAATCTCTGTGTAGTCCTTTGATTTTTCACTAACATTATCTACTGAAGTGTCTTCAAGATTCAAATAGCGTAGCCTCCGGAATTCAAATGGTATGTGCCTCCGGGATTCAAATGGCGTGATCTTCAACAGCAAACGTCAAGCTTCGAAGCAATTAACTAAAATGGCTTTAAGTTGCTTCAAGATCTTCAAATGCCTTCAAAAGAGCTCTCAAATCTTCAAGCATTCAAGTTGTTCTCAATGTATTTAAGGTGTGATTTAAAGAATGAAATTGAGGCTCTATTTATAGTGAAGTTTGTAACTAAAATCCCTCAACAAACTCCACTAATATTTATTAAATTAAATTAATTAATTATCTACTAAAATGAACCTTGTCAAAATCAAATCTAGGTTCATTATTCTATCATCTAATTCAAATTCAAATTAAATTATAATTATCTAATTCAAATATAATAAAATCACATTATATTTAAGTTATAATTATAATTATAATTCAATTATGAAATGGGCTTGGACCAATTAATTAATTAATTCAATAGCCCAAATCAAATTTACTTAGACTAATTAAATTAATTTAATTATTATAGCTCAATTAATTAAATTAGACTAATGATCAACCTCAAAATTAGACTCGATAATAATTTAATTGATCCATTTATCAACTTCAAATTTTCTGTGTCTAGACCCCTACCAACCTTTCTCCCAAGATAGTCACACCCACTTGCAATCTCTATCTTTAGGTAGTATAAACATGGACCCCTTACCCCAGCTTCATTTACATTAATTATCATTTGCCCTATGTTATTATCACTTGGTCAACTTTTTTTTAAGAGGTGAATTTAATTTGACTACGGAGTATTTCGTTATCGGTGTTAACAATTTATACAAATGTATATTTTTCTTTTAACCTAACTATTCAAGTACTCAAAAAAAAAAAAATCAATATTATCATTTTAACGTAACGTAACTAGCTATTTTTAATTTTTTTTTTTTTTAAACAGAATGCAAATATAAAAAGAATTCAGCTCTTATTTTTATCCACGAATGAGTCTATTGTATTTTTTGTAACTCATAAAGCTGAAAGTAATTTTTAATTTTTTTTTTTATCATTCATATTTACTTGTGACATGTTAAAATGGTTACATAGAAATGTCAGATTAAAAAAAAAATAATAACATGTTTATTTTGATGAATTATTAATGTTCATTTGGTTATAAAGAAAATTCTACAAGAAAATTTCATCACGATAGACTATTCTTCTCAATATTTAAAGGATAGTTATGGTTTTGGTAGTAAAAAACTATAAACGTTGTTGCAAACTAGGAATTCAAACAACATTATATTTGATCATAATTTAAGACTAATTTTTTAAAGGGTCAAACTTGTGTGAGACCGTCTCACAGATCCTTATTCGTGAGACGGTTCAAGTCGGGTCAAATCACCATGCAAATGTCATGCTTATATGTTCAAATGTAATACTAATCATGAATAAAAATTTTGTGGGAGAATGTAATATTTTTGAGGAAAAGTGTAATGCTTTTGCATTTTGATGTAAAAGTATTATATTTTCCATCAAAAGTATTACATTTTCCTTAATAAGTAAAGTTGGCAAATGCCCATTATAACTTATACGGAAAAATATAATACTTTTGAGAAAAATGTAATATTTTTTAATCAAAATGTAAAAGTATTACATTTCCGCTTAAAAGTATTACATTTATCCTTATAAGTAACACAATTTTTATTCCTTATTAGTATTACATTTGAGCATATAAATATGACATTTGTGCGTATAAATATTACATTTTCATCTTAACCCGAGCTGACCCGTTTCATTATACCTAGTATATATTAATAAATAAGAATTTCTCTAATAATAAAATTAGTTATTCCTAAAATTAAAAGTGATATATGTCCAATTAATTAGGTAAATTATAAAATATTACGGGGTGTTTGGTAAATAGATGTTAGATTATTAGGTTAGTGAGTTTGACTAGTTGATAGCATTAGCTCATTGTAGAAAAATATTTGGTAAATTAGCTATTAGCTGATAGGTAATTACATGCAAAAATACTTTTTCAAAAAACTGATCGAAAAAACTGCTTTGAGTAGTTTTTTGAATTTTAACATTTTGGAACAATAAGCTATATATTACAAAAAAAAAAAAACTAATTAATCAAACACTCATATTAATTGTTTAACCAAGTCAAACAGTTAATAATGATCAAATAATCTAAAATTGACCAAGTTGATCTCCCATATGGAAGGTTGTGGGTTTGACCCTCAGTAAAAGTGATATTGACTTTTTGTACTTCAATAGGTTGAGAGAGTAGTTATGAACAAATACTACATTGTAACAGAGTCAATAATACTAAAAAAAAAAAATTGGAGCTAAAATTGATGGTAAATTAACAATGTTACCAAATAGGTACAAATATACTCTTAACTTTTTTATTTTTAAAAATAATCCGACAGGGTATCTATCTATTGTATGCAGAAGTCCAGATAATTGTATGCCCACTTGTCTTTTTTTTTTTTTTTTTTGGGTCTAGGACTAGTAATAATTATTGACATAGAAAAACAAAATAGATATAATAAAAGCTGAAAACGAAAAGAGTACACAAGTCAAGCCGGAATCCAAACTCATTTTGGAATTTGGTTTGCACCGATCTCTATACGTAAGAAAAAACTTCTATGTTATACAACTCAACAAATTTTAGAAAGACTATTGTATAAATAGTGATACAAACCTATTTTCCAAACCAATATGTGACAAAAAGCTCATTCTTTTTTTCTTCATTTTTTCAACTCAAATGGTCTACTTTGAAAATCAATTTTTTATTCACCAATTATCTGTTTTGAACGTACAATATATCAATCTATTCGTCTCACGACGAAAAACCCGAATTCACTTTAACCCGACCCAAATAAAAATGGACCCTACTAATAATTGTACTACAAAATAGTCACTTATAATGTCATTTTAAGCTATTTTTTTCAAATTCTTCAACCAAGTTAGAACTTCCTTGATAGCCATCGTCTCAGCAACATCAGGGTCCCGAGTGCATCGTAAACCCCCTCCATAGGCTGCTACAAACTGACCTTCATTGTCTCGAATAACTGCACCAAAGCCCAGACCAATCTCCAGCTGGAAGCATCAATGTTGCATTTAAGTTTTTTCCAACCGGAGGGGGCATCCAAGTGGTAGAGGAGTGCGGTGTGTTCTGGACCTCCACAACGTCCAGAACCACAAAATGCAAATATCGAAAGAATTCAACTCTTATCTTTATCTACGAATGAGTCTATTGTATTTTTTTTTTGTAACTCGTAAAGCTGAAAGTAATTTTTACATTTTTTTTTAGCATTCATATTTACCCGTGACATGCTAAAATGGTTACATAGAAATGTCAGATTAAAAAAACATGTTTATTTTGATGAATTATTAATGTTCATTTGGTTGTAAAGAAAATTCTACAAGAAAATTTCATGACGATAGACTGGTTCTTCTCAATATTTAAAGGATAGTTATGGGTTTGGTAGTAAAAAAACTAAGGGTGTGTTTGGTTGGCAGGTTTAGCACTCATGTATGGGTATGAAAGTGATTGTTATTGTTTGGTTGATTGGTTTTTAAAACACTATTATGGATTTGGAATACCCCATTAATGGAGGAACTTATTCCCTTATTTTATAAGGGTTTCATCCCATTATTCATCCTTAGCCTAATCATTCCCATTCCACCCTACTACCAAACATGCAAAATACTTTCACCAAAACCCTTACCATTACCAAGTATTTGATACCCATTCCGATTCCGATTCCGATTCCTATGTGCGAACCAAACACACCCTAAAAACGATGTTGCAAATTAGGAATTCAAACAACATTTGATCATAATTATTTAAGACCTATTTGTTAAAGGGTCACACTTGTGTGGGATCGTCTCACGGATCCTTACTTGTGAGACGGGTCGGGTCGGGTCGAATCACCATTCAAATGTCATGCTTATATGTTCAAATGTAATACTAATAATCATGAATAAAAAATTTGTGGGAATAAGTAATGTTGACAAGTGCCCATTATAACTTATAAGGAAAAATATAATACTTTTGAGAAAAAATGTAATACTTTTAAATCAAAATGTAAAAGTATTACATTTCCTGTTAAAAGTATTATTACAATTACCATTATAAATAACAAAAATTTTATTCCTGATTAGTATTATATTTGAGCATATAAGTATGACGTTTATGCGTATAAGTATTACATTTTCATCTTGACCCGTGCGACCCGACACGTCTCACAGTGAAACGATCTCACACAAGTTTTTACCTTTTTAAAAAGCAAATTTTGTCGTCACTCGTGTAAAAAAGTTTGTCTTAAGCTAACAAACACTTTAAAGATTAAAATTAAGGTGGTTGTCAAACACCTTGTGCTCATATGACATCTCTGTAGCTCTCCTTGAGGGAAGGTCACAGGATCGAACAACCTTGGTGGTAGGTATTGACTCTTGTAATAGAGTCAATAGTATTCAAAAAAAAATAAAAATTAAGGCTGTTATTTCATAAAACTTTTCTATTGTTTTCTGTTTTCTAGTTTTTTAGTTTTCTGTTTCTAGTTTTTTAGTTTTCATTTTTTGTTTTTTATTTAGAAAACTTGTTTACTAATACTCATTTTTTTTTAATTTATTTTTTTATACCGACGATATAATTGACTAAAAACAATTATTTTCGGGGACCAAATCGATGAATAAGCAATTAAGAGACTACATTGACCGTTCGCTAATAATTGAGGGACCAAATCGTTGATTAACTCTATTTATTTATTTTAAATTATTTTAATATAATCATAATTTTAACATTAGATATGAATGTTAGATGCATATTTCCGCCAATATAAAAACTAGTACTAAAATAACCACTAAACAGTATCAAAGCCTATTACTTTTGGGGGTGTATTCAATTAAGATTTTCATAGACTTTTAAAGAGTTTTAAAGTGGTGAATTTTAAATAATTTTCACACAATCTTTTAGACTTTCATAAACTTTTTACGAATCTATAAAAGTATGTAGAAGAAACATTTATAAACTTTTTTCATATTAAAAAGTCTACAAAAATCATTAAAACTCTAAATTTGATACACCCTTACAAACATTTCGTAACTTTTATTAATACATTATGAGTAAATATTTAATGCATTGTCCATATATTTTTATTGATACACCCTGCGCCATTACTTTCTGCGACTGGCTTTAAATATTTTGTGTTGTTTGTGGATGATTACACTCGTTATATGTGGTATTATCCAATGCATGCAAAGTATGATTTGTATGCTATATTTGATAAGTTTTGGTCACTTGTTGAACGTTCTTTTTCTCGCAAGATTATTTCTTTTCAATCTGATTTAGGGGGAGAATATAAAAAGCTTGGTTCCGCTCTTGCTTCGCTGGGTATTCATCACAGGCAATCCTGTGCGTATACTCACGAGCAGAATGGTTGAGTGGAACGCAAGCATCGTCATATTATTGAGACAGTGCTGTCTTTAATGGCTCAAGCTTCTGTCCCGTCTCGTTTTTGGGACTATGATTTTGAAACTGCTGTGTATCTAATTAATAAAATGCCTACTCGTGTTCTGTCTGATGAGTCTCCTCATTTTCGTTTGCATCGATCTCCCCTGTCCTACTCTTACTTGCGAGTATTTGGTTGTTTGTGCTTTCCTGTCCTTCGTCCATATAATCGCAATAAACTTCAGTTTCGTTCGTCTCCCTGTGTTTTTCTAGGTTATCCTCCGTCTTATCGTGGCTACCGCTGTTTGGATACTAACACTAACAAGGTTTTTATCTGTCGCCACGTGCGATTCGATGAGACTGTGTTTCCCTTTGTTTCTCCTTTTGCCTCGCAGGTTGCTAGACCATGTTCCAAACCTTGGGCTGCTGCACCGGTTGTAACGTGCCGAGGTAGTGGTGTCTTGACCATGGCTATTGATGGTGCTCAGCGGTCGGATGAGCCCGTGTCGGCTTCTGGCGATGGTGACGATAATGGTCCCGAGCAGTCCGCATCGAGTGAGCGGACTGTCTCGGACCAACAGGTTGAGCAGCGCGGACATTTTCGGCGAGCCACTCCTCCTCCTTGGTCGCATGCTATGAACACTCGTAGCTCGGGTCTGCATCAACATGTCGCCTTAACCACTATTTCTACCATAGCACCTGAGCCTACTTGTTACTCTCAGGCGGTCAAGTTTCCTGAGTGGTGTGATGCGATGGACGCGGAGTTCAATGCCTTGGTCCATAATCATACGTGGCGTCTTGTTCCGTTTCAACCAGGTATGAATGTTGTTGGTTGCAAGTGAGTTTTCAAAACCAAACGGAAGGCCGATGGTTCAATAGAACGTCACAAAGCTAGGTTGGTGGCCAAGGGTTTTAATCAGGTTGCTGGAGAGGATTTTTTTGAGACCTTTACTCATGTGGTTAAGCCCACTACGGTATGCATTCTCTTATCTTTAGCCGTATCTTGTGGGTGGACTATTCGCCAGTTAGATATTCACAACGCTTTTTTAAATAGCGAGCTAGCTGAGACTGTTTACATGCGACAGCCACCTGGTTATGAGGACAAGTCGTTAACTGATCATGTGTGTTTGCTTAAAAAATCTATATACGGGCTCAAACAGGCTCTGCGTGCTTGGTTCACAAGGTTACATGATTTTCTTGTCTCTGTGGGCTTCTCGCCTTCAAAGATGGATGTGTCTCTCTTTATCTATTCTCGTGACAATATTCGTCTTTATTTCTTGGTATATGTTGATGACATTTTGATTATGGGTTCTGACTCAGATCGTGCTACTGCTCTTATTGATAAATTAGTTCTTGAGTTTAAGGTTCGTGATATGAGTGTGCCTTCTTTCTTTTTGGGTATTAAAACTGTCCCGTTATCTGGCGGTATGCTTTTATCACAACAACGGTACATGAAGGATATTCTCAAACGTGTTGGCATGGTGGATTGCAAGCCAGTAGTCATGCCCGTCTCTTCTGTGAAAATCATTGACGAAGTTGTTGTTCCCTATGTCGATCCTACACAGTACAGGAGTCTTGCAGGTGCTCTCTAGTATCTTACGGTAACTCGTCCTGATTTATCTTATGTTGTTAATCTCTTGTGTCAACACATGCATGCTCCCACTACTACGGACTGGGCTTCTCTAAAAAGAATCATGCGGTATGTCAAGGGCACCCTGAATCTTGGTTTGCGTATTTCTCAGTCTACATCTATGGATATTCACGCCTATTCTGACTCAGATTGGGTTGGCAATCCGAATGATCGCGAGTCCACTAGTGGCTTTGCTGTGTTCTTGGGCAGTAATCTTATATCTTGGGTTTGTCGGAAGCAACCGACTATGGCACGTTCATCAACTGAAGCAGAATACAAGGGACTAGCTGATGTATCTGCAGAGGTTACATGGCTTGTTTTCCTGTTACACGAAATCGACATCCCTCCTCGTCTCTTCCTCGACTATGGTGTGATAATTTAGGAGCTACTTACTTATGTGCCAATCCAGTGTTTCATGCTTGCACGAAGCACATTGAGATTGACTATCATTTTGTTCGCGATAAAGTAGCTAAAAAGGAGTTAGAGGTGCACTTTATTTCAACCAAAGATCAACTAGCGGATATCTTTACAAAGTCTCTTTCGTCTCTGCGTTTTAATTCTCTTCGTGACAAGCTCAATGTTTTGGCTACCCAACCTTGTGCTTGAGGGAGAGTATTAGGACTATATTATTCATATTAACTAGGACTCTATTATTCGTGTTAGACAAAGACTATATTATTCGTGTTAGACTAGGACTCTATTTAGTATCTATATATTCGCTTCAGACATCATGATTGAATAATACTTTTACATACATTCTCATCCTATTTTCACTCATTATTTTAAATAATAGAATTTCTAAAGCTACGTATACAACAATTTTTTCTAATGTTTCAATGTTATAAATTTTGAGTTAATACCCAAAATCGTCCTCGACTATAGTGGTTTTTCTCAATTTCGTCCTAAACGACTTTGGTGACCTAATATCGTCCCAGACCTTTTGTGTTTCGCTCAATTTAGTCCTCCATTTGTTATTCCGTCAAATTGGTGTTAAATTAAGGGACAATTCAGTAATGTCAATATTGATCTCTCTTTACTTTCAACTTGTGAAGTGCGAAATTCCTCTTTCTTGTACGAATTACACCCATAATTACTCCCGGACCTGCAAATCAAATTTTATATTCGCAATTTTAGGAGTAATTCTGGGAGTAATTCGTAAAAAAAAAAAAGGATTTCGCAGTTCACATGTCTATGAGTAAAGAGATGTCGATATTAAAATTACTGAATTGTCTATTTATTTAACACCAAATGGACATAATAACAAATGAGGGACTAAATTGAGCAAAAACACAAAAGTCTGGGACTAAATTGAGCGAAACACAAAAGTCTGGGACGATATTAGGTCACCAAAGTCATTTATGACGAAATTGAGAAAAACCACTATAGTCGAAGACGATTTTGGGTATTAACTCTATAAATTTTTGATTCAAGAAATTACGCATACAAAAGCTACCAAATATTTCAAATATGTTATTACTAAAGAATTAGTAATTTATTGGAGAATGCATGGAATCCATAACATTTTTTTTTTACCTTTTTTAGTTTTACACTCGGTTTGGCAGAGCTTATTTAGGAGATTTTAGGCTACTAATAAGCTACTAGTATTTGCACCCGTACAATACACGGAATTGATTTGTTCTAATATATTAAGAATATATGAATCGATATATAATTATTTAAATTAGAACATCAAATATTATATAATGCAATTAAAAATATGCCTTGGATCGTTTATATATTTTGATGTTATCATTGCTTGAATTTGTACAAATAATTGCTCAAATTAATAGCTATTGTCTAGATGTACGCATGCGGTGCTATAACTTAAAATTTTTATTTATTATTGTTTTGTATTTTCATAAATTAGGCAAATGTGCTCGTTCTCTAACAACTCAGTTATAGAAATGAATTGCTATCCTTATTCATTTGTTGGAAGATATATTTTTTTGTCTAGATATATATCAATTTTTTCATTTAAAAAAAAAAACTTAATATCACCGATTATATTTACACATTATTGAAACCTCTTTGTAGACGACATTGGTAGTGGCAACACAATCTTGTTCATTTTCGTCTAGAGCTAACACCTTCAATCCATCAGGACATGTTACTTGGGTGAAAGTATATAATGGTAGAATATCACTCAATTAGTTATCCTTTTATATTTTCAATCAATTAGTAATATCAGATTCATTTTCAGCCAATTATTCTTTTTTTTTTTCCAGTCAATTAGATAATTAGAATATCAAATGCAATGATAGTTTTACCTAATTTTCGTTCAATTTTTAATTGTTGATGCAGATATTATTATTGAAATATTTCCGTTTCATTTTTAATTTACCTTTACTATTGTTTAAAATATACATTTACTATTGATAATGTATAATATTATTATTGAAATATTTTCCTCCAATTTTTAATTTCCATTCCATTTTTAATTAAAATGCAATGATCTAACCATTTCTTTTTTTATTTTTTTATTTTTTATTTTACTATTTGGCAATGTTCCCAAAATAAGCCCTTAGCTTAAAATAAGAGCTTATTTTGTAACTGTAGCGTTTCAAAATAAACTCCTGTCTTCCTAACTTTTTTCCATCTTTATCCTTATTATTTTAAAGAAATAACATAATTTACCTTTACCAATTAAAACCCTTTTCTCTTCTTCTTTCAACCGCAACTTTCACCGTAAATATTATTATTATTATTATTATTATTATTATTATTATTATTATTATTATTATTATTATTATTATTATTATTATTATTATTATTATTATTATTATTATTATTATTATTATGAGATTTGCAACAATATTGCTACTTTATTATGAGATGCTAAATCATGATTATGCTAATAGTTTTATTTCAAAATGTTCGTTTTTTTTAAAAGACAAAATGTTAAATTTTAATATGTAAACAAACTAATTTAAATTTTATAAAGATGTCCTTTTCAATCTTTTTTTTTTTACATTTATCAGCTTATCAAAACCCAAATTTTACCAAACACTTTCAATCATAACAGCTAGCTTAACAGCTCTTCAGTTTTCAGCTCTGAGCTTACAGCTTTTCAGCTAGATTTGCCAAACAGAGCCTTATGCTTTTTAAGACTTTAACATATCCATAACAATTGTGAATAATAGCAACATCTAGTTGTTGTTTATCAAAATAATATTTTTTTATAGTATAGAGAAAATAAAAAGATAAAAATCAAAACTATATGAGTATTTATGAAAGTTTTGAAACGTACATACCGTAAAATTTGATAGGAATATATTAAAAGTTTGTTTGGTTTACACAGAAATTTTTTTTTTTTAGATAAAGTTGAAAAGGTTGGGTGGGACTCATGGGAGGGTTGGAGTTCAACTATTTATATTTGTAAAGGAAAAATCTACGGAAATACTATACTAATGTTACAAATTTCGTCCCTAACGTTTTGTTAGTAAATGACGAAAAGTGCAACGCCGATGATAGCTTAGGAACAAAAAGTGAACACAACCAACAATTAGGAACGAATTCTACAATTATACTATAACTTAGGGACGGAAAGTGTAATTTTCTCAAAAATAAATATGGTCACGAAACAATAAATACATAATTGATATAGTCTTTTAAAAAAAAAAATCTTTTAAATCAAAATGTCTAAATAATGATAATAATAATAATAATAATTAATGATATAGTTTTTTTTAATATGAACTATATGATTATCGTAATATTACTTCTTATGTAATGCTTATTAATTAATTTGATTCTTTTAAACTTTTGGTAGTCGACTTTTAAAAAAATAAAAAAAATTAATATCTCATTTTTCAATCAAATGCCCACTTGCAATAGGGTGAATTTTGGATAAGTTTTCATAAAGTGAGAGAATTTAATATATTTGGAACTAAAAGCAAAATACTTTTTTTAAAAATAGGACACAATCAAAGTTAAATACTAAGAATAGAAAATCCTAAAGTTGAATATCATAAATAAAAATCTCATTAAAATCTATATTCTATATATAATTAAAAGTAAAATCCTCATTCCGCCATTTTTCCGTCCAAACTAATTGTATTGGTCAAATTATTTAATTATGGTAGACTATGACAACCATTTGGTAAAATTAGTTTAAAGGTCAATAATGCACATAATTTAATTTAAAGGACAATGATGCACAATAATAATATAACTAGAATTTAAATATTCTTTTATATTCTGCTACACTAAAAACGCAATGTCATTGTTTGGCAATCAGCAGTTAGCTCTTCAATATTAGTATATATTTAATATTTTATGCCCTAATTTTTATTTGCTCTCCCTCATGTCCCATATTTGGTTTCAAACATACCTACATAATTATTTTATTGACAATTATAATTAATCTGGACTATATTATCTTGTATTTGTAAATTTAGAATTGCCTATTTAAATACACAAATTTAACATTCAATTATCTATGCATGAACAATTCCAATATATATATATATATATATATATATATATATATATATATATATATATATATATATATATATATATATATATATATATATATATATATATATATATATATATATATATATATATATATATATATATATATATATATATATATATATATATATATATATATATATATAATCTTTATTTTAATATTTTGTATTTCTAAAATTGTAATTGATGAATATGGTTTTTTTACAATTTCAGGAAACTTTTATACATATGCATATTCCTCAAATGTATGTTGAAAAATGGCTCAACAAATTTAAAAAGGCAAAATGTATTGAATTAATAGATTTGAGGTGGTTTATAATGAGTATAGAAACAAAACTAATAATTTACTCTTATTATGCACTATATGTTTTTAATTTGCGAATTAAGAACATCCTCTTACGAATTTAGTTGAATTAAAATCGAATTTCCTAATTTAGGTCCAGTACTGACATTTTTGCAATGTATAATTTAACAATTTAATTTATATAGTTTATTTAATATTTTAAAAATACAATTTTAACAATATAGTTCCGATTTTGTAAATATTACACGGAATTCGTTGAACCAATTCATAAATGAGTGAATTGAATAAAAAATATTTATACAAATCTATATTAATAGTCAAATTAATAATAAATTTTATTAATTATTAATTAGCATAATATTAATTTATGATATTGATGCAGAATAAAAAATATTAATTATGCTCACATCAGCGTTGCACGGTCTAATTAATAGTATAAATTATTTATATAATTGCCTAATATTAATATTCAAATTAACAATAAATTTTATTAAATATTAATTAGTTAATTATGCTCCGTGATATACTACAAAGAACTAGAGGACTAGAGGAGCCTAATTGTACATGTCTATATTAATTGAATAATAAATATTTTAAATATGGCAAAATATATACTAATTAATTATGAAATATTATTATGATAATATTACACGGAATTATTTGAACCAATTCATAAATGAGTCAATTGGATAAAAAATATTTTAAATATGACAAAATATAGACTAATTAATTATGAAAATATTATTATGATAATATTAAATGAAATTGGTTTAACCAAATCATAAATGAGTCAATTAATAAAATATATTTTAAATATGACATAATATAGACTAATTAATTTTGAAAATATTATTATGATAATATTACACGAAATCGAAATTGGTTGAACCAATTCATAACTGAGTCAATTAAATAAATTATGAAAATATTATTAACGTGTACATTTTTTGAATTAGGGAATAATTAGCATGTATTCCTTATATGGTATTATGCAATATATATATATATATATATATATATATATATATATATATATATATATATATATATATATATATAGAAGAGCGCTCATATGCGGCGGGGTCTTACGGTGTGGCGGTGCGGTCAAATTCCAGAATACACCAACAGTGTTAACAATATGCACCAACAGTGTAATAAAAACACACCCCAATGAAATGTAATAAAACATCACAAAATACACCAGACTCAAAAAAACACACCATATAACTCACCACCCCCAATGGTGTATTTCCGAACAGTGTATGGTGTTTTTACTCACACCTAATGGTGTGTGTTTGGTGATGCAGGGCTCTGTTTACTCTGTTTTGTGTGGTGTATTTCCTAACGTTGATGGTGCATATTTGGTGAACTATTGGTGTTGCCGCACCGTAAGACACTGCCGCACCTGAACCCGCCTATATATATATATATATATATATATATATATATATATATATATATATATAATATCAAAAATTAATTAACATTAATGGAATATTATAAATATAGACTAATTAATTATAAAAATATTATTATAATAATATTGACTAATTAATCATGAAAATATTATTAACCTGTGCGTTTTTTGAATTAACGCGTATTTCTTATATTTTTTTATCGAAGTCGAATATAAAAAAATCTAAGTCATACATGATTACATGAATATCGTTATAATCTAGAATCAAAAGTAAAATAAATTTTAAATAATATGAAGAAATTAAGATGTTATTATTATTATTTGTTTTCAATAAACAAGATGTTATTATTGTTAATATTAATAATAATAATATATTATAATAATAAAAATATTATTATTATTATTATTATTATTATTATATTATCTCACAAAAAAAATTATTATTATATTATTCATCATTAAAGGAATGGAGATTACATTAATAAATAAAAGGATTTTAGATTGAAAATTGGTTTCTATTAAATTTCATTTATATAGCCCAAAACGGGAGAGGAGACCGGGCAGGGTTTGAGGAGGTTTATATAAAGCCGCCATCGTCCTTCGCTTCTTCTCAACCTTGAAACCAAAATCGCCATTACACTTTGCTTCCATCTTTCCGCTCATTGTCTGTTAGCCTTCTCATTCTTCCAACTCTCCGCTCGCTCGCTCGAGTTTCTCCAAAGCCTTAGAAGAAGGTAATGCATCGAAATCTCTCTCTCTCTCTCTCTCTGGGCATGTGTATGCTTCCATTCACGCTGCAAAGATACGTTTTTGAGTTGAAATTTATGAGTTTAAACGAGTTTAAGTTTCTGGGTATTACTGGGTTCTTGTCGTAACGTGTCATTCTGCGTTTTTTTTTTCTTTGTATGGATATTATTACTGTACTACATTGTAATGTGTGTGGAGGGAATGCGATGAATTTGATGGTGGCTATGGTTTCTTTGTTGTTCAGACATGAAGTACGTGCTGGTGACCGGAGGAGTGGTGAGCGGCCTCGGAAAAGGAGTGACGGCGAGTAGTATAGGTCTCATTCTTCAGGCCTGCGGACTTCGTGTTACTTCCATCAAGATAGGTCTCTCTCCGCCACCATTCACTGTTTTTGTCCTTATTTCTTCCGCCACAATCAAGAAAAATCACGGAAGGCCGCCTCTTATTTTTTCTTGTTTTTCAAACAAAAAAGAAAAGAGGGAAATGAAATGCTAAAGATGTCAAGCTCTCTTTTGTTTTTTTTTCCTCTTTGGCGACAAACACAAACCCAAGCTACTTTTGGGCTGATGGGAGACTCAAAAAGTTACTGAAGCTTATCTTTTCAAAAAAAAAAAAATTGTTTTTATCTTTGGTTATTTGAACTCCCTAAAATTGAACCTGCAGGCACCCCACTTTACTATTGCCTTTTGGTCTCATTACAATATGTTGAAACACTTTTCTTGGAAACTTCTAACTCATTTTGACCCTCATCAGATCCTTACTTGAATATCGATGCCGGAACAATGTCTCCTTTTGAACATGGTGAAGTATTTGTCTTGGATGATGGTGGTGAGGTCAGAAGAACATTTTTCTTATATAATTCATGTACAGCAACATTGGGTTGGGAAAAAAGGAAAAAATAAAATTGTATATATTATCTGATAGTATTTTGTCAAATAGTGTACTAACTTGAAAGTGATCATGACAACTAATGCTAGTTTATCTTCCTACTAACCAGACAACACTTCAAGAGTACTTACTATTTTGGATCAAACAGCTATTAATGAAAATTCATATCTGTTAAACCAATGAAAAACAACATATTCAACTTAATCTTAAGTAGAGTTACTGGTCAATAGTTATACATTCTGTTTTCTGCTTTATTTTTCCCCCCATGTATAGGGAAATTAACTGGAGGGATTTTAAAGTAATGCTTTTTCTTTGATGTCAACTTAACTTTGACTTGGTGTTTCTTTTAGGTGGATCTAGATCTTGGGAACTATGAGCGTTTCCTGGATAATAAGCTGACGCGGGACAACAATATAACTACTGGAAAAATTTACCAGGCATGTATTTACATTCAAAGTTTTATCTGTAAAAGTCTTGTATAGCTTGACCCTTAAGATTGTTATCTGTTTGGCTGGCCAAATAAATCAAATGGCAACTGCTTCTTAATTTTTCAGTCTGTTCTTGAAAAGGAGAGAAGAGGAGATTATTTGGGTAAAACTGTTCAGGTTTGTCTTATTTTTGGAGTTTCTACTTTGTGTTCTTCGTATATGGTGTCAGTTTGTTACATGTATGATACAATCCTTGTTCAGGTTGTCCCTCACATTACAGATGCCATTCAAGAATGGATTGAACGCGTAGCAGCCATTCCAGTTGATGGAAAAGATGGCCCAGCTGATGTATGTGTCATAGAACTGGGTGGAACTATAGGTAACAATTATCTTCACACGGGATAGCGTTAATTCTTCTCTGCATAGGTGGGACTGAGAATTACGTCTTGTATTTGGTGTAGGTGACATTGAGTCGATGCCATTTATTGAGGCTTTAGGACAATTCTCATATCGCGTTGGTAAGGTTATCTGTCTAAATAAGAAGAAGAGAAGCATAAGCTTCTAAGTTGAATGATTTGTGAACTCAAAATTAATTTACTTTGTATTCAAGGGAATGTCAATCATGGGATAAATGTCTCTTGTTGTTTAGATATTCATCAATGTTATGCTTTTTAGGTACTGGGAACTTTTGCCTGATACATGTTAGTCTTGTGCCGGTTTTGAGTGTTGTTGGTGAGCAGGTGAGTTTTATGGTCCCACCATGTGTTTTTATTGCAAATTTATGTTCTTAATAACATGCAAATTAAGCATATATATTGTATTCAAATGTTCAGAAAACAAAGCCAACTCAGCACAGTGTAAAGGGATTGAGAAGCCTGGGATTGACACCAAATATCTTAGCATGTCGGAGCACTACGGTATCTCTCTATCTGGTTCTTTTTTTTTTTTTTTTTTTTTTTTTTTGGTTAGACCATGAGGTCTCTTGAGCAGGCCCTAATTGTAGGAGGCACCTGTAAGCCCGTATCATACTCAGACTAATCCCCATTTGCACCGGGCCGGCCCAATAAAGCGGCAAAGTGCTAGCCAGATTGGTTTTTCCATACGAGAGGGGGTTTGAACTCCCGACCTCTCTTAAGGGATGAGAGTGCACGGCCACTCACGCTAACCAAGCTGGTTTCTGTCTGGTTCTTCTTATTGCAAGTGATGTGTGTGTGTGTTTATTTCACCTAAATATAAGGATTGACTTCTTGAGGATGATTTTTTTTTTTTTTTTTTTTTTTTTTTTTTTTTTTTCAGCAACTTGATGAGAATGTCAAGGAGAAACTTTCCAAATTTTGCCATGTTCCGGTATGATCAGTGCATATCACATTATCATGTATCATGTATGGATCCATTCTATAAGCAGTTGAATTTGTAAGGCTATTTTTGATGTTCTCTGCGTGCTTTTCACTCCCAGGTAGAGAATATTGTCACTCTTTATGATGTTTCCAACATCTGGCATGTTCCTTTGTTGCTAAGAGTGAGTAATTTTAGTATAGTTTGTTTGTTTCTAATCTATCCCTTATATTTTGATTCAATGCAAAGTAAAACAGTTGTTTTTCTTGGTTTAGGACCAGAAGGCGCATGAGGCCATTTTGAGAGCCCTGAACCTCAAAGAGTTTGTCTAATAAGCTCCTTAATTCTTGCATTGCATTATTCTTCAATAATTTTTTGTTTGGATTTTGGAACTTTTTTTTTCTCCTGAATATTGAGCATAGTTATTACATTGTAATCTATTTCTTCTATAGTTATGATATTGTTCTTTATCACCCTCAGAGTTGCAAAGGAACCTGAATTGAGAGAATGGACATCTCGTGCTGAACTTTGTGACTTGCTACATGAACCCGTAGGTTCCTAAATTCGTAAAATTTAAAAGGATTCCCTTTTATTTGCTTTTCTCTTTCTGAACTCGATGCTATTTGATTAACAGGTAAGAGTCGCCATGGTTGGAAAGTACATGGGGCTGTCAGATTCTTACCTCTCTGTACTGAAGGTGAACTTAATCATCTTTGATTTCGTGTTTTATTCACTCTTCTCAGAATATATAATGAATCTTCGTTATTTGCAGGCTCTTCTGCATGCTTCTGTAGCTTGCCGCAGGAAACTTTGCATAGATTGGGTCCCAGCTGGCGATCTCGAGGATATTACTGCAAAAGAGGTATTTTTAATTCCACAATCTTATGTTCATGTTTCCATTCTTTTTGTGAACGAATCTAAGTTGACAATTATGTCGTTATTTACAGAATCCTGATAATTATAAGAGTGCTTGGGATCTCTTGAAGGTTTGTCTCGTGTTCTCTGCTACGATTTATGCCACTTTTCAAATGGTTCTTTTGACATTATGCGATTCTGACAAAGACCTTATCTTTTAGGGTGCAGATGCGGTACTTGTTCCTGGCGGGTTTGGGGACAGGGGTGTGGAAGGTAAAATACTTGCAGCCAAGTATGCTCGGGAAAACAGGATTCCGTACCTTGGAATATGTCTTGGAATGCAAATCGCTGTAATTGAGTTTGCTCGATCGATTCTTGGTTTAAAAGACGCAAACAGCACTGAGTTTGATCCAAATACTCAGAATCCCTGCGTAATTTTTATGCCCGAGGTTAGGATTTTGTATGATTCCGTTATGGACGGTGATATAATCTGGGTTTCTAGGGTTCAAAGATCGGTCTCATGTATACATCTTAGCAGGGCTCAAAAACCCATATGGGTGGGACTATGCGGCTTGGATCCAGGAGGACATATTTTCAGGTCGCAGACTGTATTTCCGCTAAATTGTAAGCATTCTTTCTTCCTTTCAGAGAAGCTAACCCTTAAATGAATTCACTTTATGCCCTCATATTTGACCCGAATCTTAAAACCTTACTATTTTGTTTCAGATATGGCAATAACGACTTCGTTGATGAAAGACATCGCCATAGATATGAGGTGCAATACACATTTTTGTTTAGAATAGTTCAAGTATTGCACGTGTATGAAATGTATATCCTTCGTTTAATACCTATGGTTTAGTTTTTTGGCTAAGAAATCGATCATGTTGCATAGGTAAATCCCGAAATGGTTGAGCAGCTCGAAGCTGCCGGTCTTTGTTTCACGGGCAAAGATGAAAGTGGTCGTCGCATGGAGGTATATTATGACTTAAAATTGCGAAAAGTGGTAATTTGCAATGGCAATTAAATTTTTAAACTTTCTTTATTATCATCTTCAATTGGTACGGTTACCTTTGCAGATTTTTGAACTGTCTAATCACTCTTATTTCGTCGGGGTTCAATTTCATCCCGAGTTCAAATCAAGACCCGGAAAACCTTCTGCTTTGTTCGTAGGTACTGTCTGTTTTCACGAACCCTTAAAGTTGAAACATATATTATCCAAGAAAGCCTCGGGTTCATTCTTACGTTTTGTTGCTCTTCTTGTAAACAGGGCTGATAGCAGCTGCGTCTGGGCAACTCAACGGCCTTCTTAAGAAGAGCGCGAGTGGGTTGAGCAACGGCCACTCGCCAATAAAGCCACCGCACCAACATGAATATGGAACCAAACTTGTCAATGGCATTCATTGCAATGGGAATGGAGTTCATATCTGAAGGAGGAACTGAACTGAACTAAAAGAACTTTTCGGCTTTCTCAGGCTTTGATATTTACCTTTCTTCTAGCTTTCTTTCCAACAGATATGTATAGCCATGTTAGAGTGAATAGGTTTACAGTGGCTCCTATAATAACTTGAATCACAAGTTAGAGCTCGATTCTGGTGTTCGTATACAGCACAGGCCAGCCGTTTCTTCAGCCAAAAAAGAAATGCTGGTTTTTAAAGCAGGCCTGCTTAGAACAATTGGGATGATTTTACATATGAGTTTTTATAGTTAGCAAGTTTTAATCACTAGGTATCCAATGATGTCTGTGATTCCTAATTGGCTGTTAGAATGGAATATATGTTATTGGCACATTGGTTTTAGAACTAATTTACCTGCATCAGTTTTTTTTTTCTCCTCTATACTTCTTTGCCATGCAAGATGCCTACTTTTTGGTTCATATTCAAATAATTGCATTGTACAGTTGAAACGTAGGCTCTTAGTCGATTCACGTAAATTTGATCTCTTAAATCCTGTTTTCCTGACATATCAGTGTTCGACAAGCAAAAACTATTTGATTTAGATATGTTAGTACTCAAAACACATCTTCACAAATTTATTGATGTTGCTCGCTTATCTATCCGTGGCTTCTCCAAAGAGCATAAGATCATATGTAAAGAAAATGTGAGAAATCCCAATTTAAACGAGTCCCCTTTGTTAGGAGATTACTATTTGTATTGTACTAAGACTCCACTTTGTGTTCAATACAATTCAGATTACTCAATCCTCATTTGGTAACTCACGCTTCGGGTTTGTTGTAGACCAGCTCTGTCGAAGTCTCCTCCGAACGGACTGTTTCCGATACGGTTCCGTCTGTTCCGATAGTGGCTAGCAATTCCCTAACCTCGGCACACCATTTTGTGCCGATTAAACTCACCTCCCGGAATTACCTTTTCTGGCGGACTCAATTGCTTCCCTTCTTGCGTGGATAGGGTCTTCTAGGGTTCGTCGACGGGTACGCCTGCCCAGAGGTTGCTGTTCTGGCTTCGTCCTCAAAAGCTGCTGCCGTGGAGTATGCGTCTGCTGCTCTGGCTCGGATTGCTTCGCTCCAATAGGCAAGCCATTCTCTCAATGCTAATCTCCTCCATGTCTAAAGAGATTATGCATCTAGTGGTTGGCAGGTCCATGTCTAGACAACTATGGTTGTCCATTGAGCAGAGTCTCGGTTCTACGACTCGAGCGTAGGCATTGCGTCTTCTTTGCTAGTTGCAAGCTCTCCAGCAGGGAGACTCGTCCGTCGCCGACTACCTAGGATGGGCACAGGTTCTGGTCCAGGACCTAGCCTTGGCGCTGGTCGGTTGGTTTGTGACAAGCCATGAAGTAGCTCATAATTGTGCTTCATTTGTACTAAATTGTTGATTGAATGCTAGGTAATTGCACTGAAATGAGGCTTTGTTCATGTGTTTATGGATCGAGGAAAGGAAATTTGGACTTCGGCATGCAAGAACTTAAAATGAGAACAAATCAGGATGATATCGAGGCAAAATGATCCCAAAAAATGGAAAGTCAAAAGCATAGCACGGAGCAACGGAATAGCAGAGCGAAGATCGCGTCCAAAGGTGCCTCCAGAGGGTGTCACGTCGTGACCATCATCGTGACACTTTGATTCCTATTGTGGCTATCGTTGCATGAATTTAATGACTAACAAAATATTCATCTGTTGTCATTTATGATTTGATGAATATGTGTTTCCGTTTGCCTCATCTTCATCTTTGCTAGGGGTGTTCATTCGGTTAACCGTTTGGTTAACCGAACCGAATTAACCGAATTTTTTTTTGCTTTAACCGTTAACCGAACCGAAATTTACTCTACCGAATTGACCGAACCAAACTTTTTTTTGGTTAATCGGTCGGTTAACCGATTAACCGAAATTTTTTACCCTAAAATTTAAAATCCATAAAATAATTTCTAAAATAATAATTCCAATTAAAATAAAATACATATCATAATAAATTCATATTATTATTTATTCTATTTGACATTTTGACTATTTATGATTTTAGTAATTATATATTTAATATTTAATATATTATATATTATATATATATTCCAAAATTCGGTTAACCGACACTTTCGAACCGAATTTACCGTTAACCGAATTTTGGGAAAACCTTTAACCATTAACCGAACCGAAATATTTTGGTTCAAAAACGGTTAACCGAATTTCGTCGGTTCGGTCGGTTAACCGAAATTTCTCCGAAATTTGCACACCCCTAATATTTGCAGCCTCCTATTTCTACTCTACTGTAGCTTTGCCGTGGGGTGTCTCCAGTGTTGCTACAAATGGTACGCCGTGGTGTGCAGCTATATATATTTGTTGGTTTATGTAGATGACATCTTGGTGATGGGCTCTGACTCACATCGTGTTTCGACTCTTGTGGCCAAAATGGCAACTGAATTTAAAGCACAAGATATAGGTTCTCCATCTTTCTTTCTAGGCATTGAGACCATCCCGATTGAGATTGACATGCTTCTGTCACAACGGCGTTATATGAGTGATATTTAGAAGCGGGCTGGCATGGTGGATTGTAAAGCCTTGGCCACTCCGGTTTCGTTGGTTCGTAGTGCTGATGATGAGAGTGTGACTCCGTTTGTTGATCCGATTCAATATCGGAGTCTTGCTGATGCTCTGGAGTATCTTACGGTAACTCATCTCGATCTGTCTTTTGCGGTTTATAAGCTTTGTTAGTATATGCATGCGCCTACCACTTCTCATTGGGGTATGCTTAAGCGTGTTCTTCGGTATGTCAATGGTACTTTGCACTATGGTTTGCATATTCATAAGTCGTTATCTGTTGATATTCATGTTTTCTCAGATTTTGACTGGGCTAGTAACTCGGATGATCCGAAATCAACGAGTGACTTTGCGGTGTTTTTGGGCAACAATTTGGTGTCTTAGATTTGTCGCAAATAGCGCACTGCCGCTAGTGCGCGTGTTCTTCTACTGAAGCGGAGTATAAAGCTTTGGCGGATGTATCTGCGGAAGTCACGTGGTTGGTGTCCATGCATGCTCAAGGAGCTTGGTCTGCCTCTTGCTTCTCCACCCAAGTTATGGTGTGGCAACTTGGGTGCTACATATCTGTGTGCCAACCCCGTGTTTCATGCCTGCATGAAGCATGTGGAAATTGATTACCACTTTGTTCGGGATAAGGTTGCTAAAAAGGAGATACTGGTTTATTTTATATCGACCAAGGACCAGTTAGCTGACATCTTCACCAAAGCTCTCTCAGGAACGCGGTTTGCTTTTCTTCGTACCAAGCTCAATGTTGTGTCTCATCAACCTTGTGCTTGAGGGGAGTGTTAGAGACTACTATTTGTGTTGTACTAGGACTTGTATTCTATGTTTATATGTATGTCTTGTAAACTTTGTGAGCAATACAATTCAGATTACTCAATCCTCATCCCCTTGACATAGCCCTTTTCCATAGTTTTTTATTAAAATAAAATTTTCCCATTCTAGAGAATAGAAATTTGGTTATCCTTAATAGAAAAGAGAATAATATCTATTAAGCGCCTTGAAAACCGAAGTTTTATCAAAGTGGACTTAAGAAACTCCGAATCTAGGTTGCCATATGCCTTATAAATGTCTTATTCGATAGTCATCAAACTCTTCTTTTGTTCTTCCTTTCCAGATTGAAACTTGTTCTGATTAGGTTGATCATTTTTTTTTAATTTTTTTCATAATGGGTCTCATTGGTTAACAATGACCTTTGAGATGATCTTGAATGCCACGTCAAAAGAGTGATATCATATGCCTAGTGTTGCCCACATGCACTCTTTGGTCTCTCCTTCGAGATGAGCATTATGAACGCCATAAGGGCATTCCAATTAGAGATTTTTGGATTGGTTTTTGTATATATAAATCTTAGAGCATCACCATTAATGCACTCCAAACTTCTTCATTCAACAAGTCTCTGCTTCATTAAACTAAAATGGTAAAGAGGAAGTATTATGTATCAAACACCATTCTTCTACAGTACGAATGCTACAATATTAAGGTAATAAAACTAAGCAATAGCCATTAGCCAATAGATCTATCAAGACTAGGTTAATAAACCTTCACAAAATATTCCAAACTCAACTAATACAAGAAAACAACAAAATTTTAAAAAATCAATTGCCAGCAAAACAATTACAAATCACTAACAAAGTAGATTGATTAACTCAGATCCAATCCTTTGGGTTGATACAAGCATCCAATAGCCGCCATTCTTCACTCCCCTCTTCTGGTTGCTGCAATGAGAATAGTATTGTCCAATAGAGTTTTGATTCTCTTTCATTTGGATTAACTTCATCATCTAGCCTATTATTCAAGAGAATTGCAACGAGCTATGGGGTTGAGCAGACTTACGTGGGTGTACTCCCATCGTGCAGTTAATGGAAGAGAAACGAGAATACTCTCTATCCGGCCTCCGGTCTTTAGTCCAAATGTTGTTCCACGGTCATAAACCTTCGGTTGAAGATAAACAAACAAGTTAGAGAGCATGTACTTTGCGTAGCCTCTTCAGGAACGTGGAAGCAAGTTTTATACCAGGTTGAATTCTACGTAGCGCCCCCTACGTAGTTGTTGCCATTCCTTGTGAGTGTCTGTGAAGGGTGTATCCTTCCTCTTCTCTACGATTGGTATATATGCAGGGATGACGGAATTCGCGCACTCTGCAATCCTGACAACTCAATTAAATAATGCTGGTTTTGATCTATTGAAATAAATGAAAGGCACTCTGCGCTCTTTCTCCTCTTCCCCCGAAAGGCTCATGCAACACTATGATTTTATGTGTCTCTTTCCTCGGCTGTGTTTAAATGGGATTTACTACCATTTTTGTTGTTGTAAATGGAATAATAACCATGCTTCAAGGCCACAGGTACTTTTTAGCATCTATCTATACCTAGCAAGCACACCACATTTAAACTTTCTGTGTCTGTGTCTTTGTACTATAACAATTTATTTACTCTCCAGAATTAAGACACTTGAAAATGATGACAATTGGATTCTAATTTGTCCTTGGCAGCAAGATTCACTTGAATCTCATATCTTTTATCCTCTTTTTAAAAGGCCTTGTTAGTATTGTCCAAAATGTAAGCAGTCTTTAAGAGCAACTTACCTGTAGCAAAGGAAAGAAGCATCTCTTGATCATAGTTATTTAGATCATCAAAGAAAATTCCTCCAAGGCCTCTTCTCTCTCCACGGTGCTGCATAAGACATCAAATCCTGCTAGACATTAGCTCATAACAACAGAAAATTATTACATCTTGAAGTGAAATTGGGATTAGGCAGAGAGCTAAATAAAGTGAATGGAAAGGGTGCTGAATAAAATAGGCAATTCAGGTATTTCCTTCTTTATCCTAGCACGATCCTAAAAATAATATTTTTATATTAAAAGCCTAAACAAAAGCTACAACCTTCATGAAAGACTGAAATCGGTTAAAGGGGCCTATGTGTTGGAGATTCCAACTGTTATGTGGCATCATTAAAACAGATTATGGATACACTTAAAAAATCAGTTACTTGTAGAGTTTTGAGATTCAGTTTCAATTCATATTGTTATTTATTTATTTATTTTGGTATGAAATAGATGGCTTTGCTCCAGAGGTACCAAAATTCATACTGTGATACCACAATTTAAGGATGAACTTTCAAAAAGTCACATACATGATAGAAAAATAAAAAAATATAAGTAGCACATGCTCTTCCACCATATGATCAATCAGTTTTTTGGGGGGTACATCTAAAGGGATTGAATCTGAGAACTCTTACATAGAGAATGCCACTAGACCAATCATGACTAAACTAAAGTTAAGGATCAAAATTCTTACTTCCCCATTTGCTGGCTTTAGATTCTTGAGTGCAAATCATGGCAGGTAAGATGCTGAACAGAAGGAAAAAAATATTTGTTCCTTGTTTTCTTATTCTGTTCCACTTGAGTTCATATGAAATTTCAAAATATTATGTTGAAACCATATTCCCCAATTCAAGAAAATGTTAGTTTTATGCTAATATATAACTGATTACTTGGACGTCTTTAGTGATGCTGTCCAACTGTGGCACCATTTCTTTTGCTGCATACTGAATTACTGAATTTCAGGAGTTTCAATGAACTGAATGAAGAACTACTCCCTTAAAACATTAAATACTCCATGGTTTTCTACACATTTACATCCCTGATAGAAAGGATTGGCTTTATACTACTCCAATATATTTTTTAAAGAATGAGGAAGGAACCAATGATTAACATACAGAGACTATATAAAATTAAATCATATGAGCAGAAGAATTTCAAAAGTGTACCTTAATATAAAAATAATCATCACACCATTTCTTGAATCGAGGATAGAAGCTGGGATCAAACTTGTCACAAGCACTTTTTTGAACCTAAAAAATCAAGCCACATTACATTTACTAAGTTTATTGCTTATAGAAATATGATAAATCTCAATTTCACATATATTTTTCAAGGGAACAATTATATCAAGACAGTTCTACTCTCCTTTTTAGTTGATAAACCGATTTTCTACCCTTCTTTTTAGTTGACATGCGCATAGCCACATAGGAGACTCAGAAAAGACAAGAATTATTTACAGGGGAGGATCATTCTTTATATACACTTTACCGAATGGAAGTGTTTTACGTCCTCATCAAAGATGTAAGAAGGTGTCAAATCCGTACCACCACCAAACCACCACTGCCTTGGTGCTCCAGGAGCATCTGCATGCAATTTGGACACAGATGAAAGGTGATTCACACAGCTCGCCTATTTCTTTTACTTGCAAGAGGATGAAATACAGTGCGCAGACTGAAGATACAAATAAGTTCCTCACAATGCTAGTTCGATTAATTTTTTATGAACTAGACATTAGAGGAACTTCAATTTTTCGATTTAGCACCATTAATGCCTCATTTCCTTACACTTTCTAACAACAAAAGAAAGATTATTGTATGATTATTTTTGCCATTACTAACAAAAAGTGAACTTCTTGAGTTAACCATTCAGACCGTCCTGAGAACAAAAGACCAAATTGCCTTAAGAATTCTTATTCATCTCACTTACCCTTTGATGAATGTGAAACTGCAAATGTTCCTAAAGAGATAGAAAGGACCATGGTGCCCTATGCCAGTAATGCCTTATGCAAAGAAGCCAAGAACAATTTCTAAGGGAATGATCAAACTTTGGAAAAATGTACATTTGAGTGTAGCTCAATATTACAGATTTTACTTTTCATTTGCTGGAAACTGGAATTACATTAGCATATAGTTTAAGTGTTCGTGCTCTCAAAATCATATTGAAATGATACCTTTTGGAGCATCGGTTTCAAAATACCGATAGTTGAAATGCAGAGTTGGAGCAAAAGGGTTCTTCGGATGCAGAACCTAAGGCAGGTACAAAGAATTCATCTCATCAGAGATATGGTTACAATTTACAAAGCTGGTAAAAAATATTAAAGAAATTGGAAACTTACCGAGCTAATCCCAGCAGCGAAAAAGGGAACATGGCCGGCCTTTACATTGCCATTGTCGGCGGCAGAGCCGGAGGGCTTGGCAGCACGATAGGCCTCGGGAGGCATGTTTCCGTAAACGACGGAGACATTGACGCCGGCCTTTTCAAATACAGCGCCGTCCTGCAAAACCCTACTGATCCCACCGCCCCCGCCAGGGCGAGACCAAACGTCTTCCTTAAACTTCCCCTCTCCATCCACGGCCTCCAAGGCCGAGCAGACGCTGTCCTGAACCTCCCTAATCATCTTCTCAAAGCGAGCCCTCACGGAATTGGACTCATTCCCCACGCCGGAGAAGCTCCCGTTATCAGAATCTCGCAGGAACGTATCGGGCCGGTGAGACTCCGGCGTTTCCTTCTCGATCATTCGGGGCGACGAAGAGGAGAGCTGAGCACGCAGACGGAGCCTGCTCGCACCGGAGTTTTTGGTTATACTAGGAAGACTGAGTATAGAAGGAGCGGCATAAGAGGAAGAAGAATGGAGTGTGGCCGAACAGGCGGCCGGCGGGAAGGCGGAGGCGGAAGAAGAGTGCGTAGAGGAGAGAATCGCGGTGGTCATCATTTCATCAAAATGAAAAATTGAAACGTCCGGTCGCCGGAGATATAGGTGGAGCCGGGTTACCGGTGGGTGTTTATCGATCTTGAGTTCTCCGGAATCTTATAAATGATGATAAGGCAAAAGAAATGATCCAACGGCCAGCGCAGTACATTGACTTTTTTGCCCACAGATTCTTTTCTATTTTTTATTTATTTTTTATTATTTTTTTCATTTGTGAGAATCATAGTTATGCAGTCTAAAACCCAATAGGGTAGCTCAAGTGATAAATGAGAGTAGTTATGCTATGCATCCGTGTGCACCATGCATGGTGCATACGGATGTAAAAACGACGTCGTTTTATTAAAAACACGCGTCTCCCCTTTAAAAAAAATTTCAAGTTCGATTCCCAGCAACAACATTATGTTGTTCATTCATTCTGGAATTTTAGTTCATATATTATGAAATTTTAGTTCATTGATTCTGGAATTATAGTTCATCGATTATGGAATTGTAGTTCATCGATTCTGAAATTTTAGTTCATAGATTATGGAATTTTAGTTCATTTATTCTGGAATTTTTAGTTCATAGATTAGATTCTGGAATTTTAGTTCATAGATTCTGGAATTATAGTTCATCAATTCTGGAATTTTAGTTCATATGTTGTTGCTGGGAATCAAACATGAATTTTTTTTTAAGGGGAGACGCGTGTTTTTAATAAAACGACGTCGTTTTTTGCATCCGTATGCACCATGCATGGTGCATACGGATGCACAACATAATTTGCCGATAAATGAGTTCTCTTTGTGGGGAAGGATTCCAGGATAATCTGGGTTCGATTTCCACAAGTGACGGCTCCTTATGAGCCAGCTTCTATGCCTCTGGACCTGAACCGTTAAACGGACAGAGAAAGACTTGGACCACATTGTGATTTAAACCACCAAAAATCGTTACGCGGTCTAATTTTCTCCCGGTCTCAATTTGTCTGCTAAATTTTAAAATCCTAAATGGTGAATTTTATTTTATTTTTCAATGCAAGTTTCTAATGCAACCCTTACTCCTTATTGTTTTTCTCCTCCTAATGACATGTATTAAATAAATCTTATTTTAGAAGTATAATAGTTTACAAATTATACAAAAAATATAAACTGTATTAGAAAAATCTTGCATGGTAAACTTACTAAGAAAATAGTGATAAGAAAAACCCAATAAAAATATTGTATACTCACTACTCAGAACACCGATATCTCGAGAAACATCATTTATGTTTAAAAAAAAAAAAAAAAACTACTCCGTATTAAGTTTTAAATATGTTATATTTCACTAATCAAAACAATATTATGTTGACTTTTAAAATTTGAAATTGGAGTTTTTTTTTTTTTTTTTTTTTACTTGGGGGTTGATATAGAAAGAGTAATCCTAGTATATTCTTAGTTTCATACCCACAGTTTGCACTTTGCACCACTGTTTTGAGAACTGCGGTTTCATCTAAAAATACTTCTTTTTTTTTTTTTTTTTTTTAAGGTGGAGTCATAATCCATCAATTGAAATTTTTTTGGCATATTTTAGTAGCAGACGAGTAATCAAAATTATGCAATTAGTAATATGCAAAAACTTTAAAATTCTAGGGACATCATTGTAAAATAATTAACAGACAAAATTGGATTTTCATTCAATGTTAAAACTAGTTGTAAGCGCCAACTATTATGTAGTGTGATAATACATTTGTTATTATTTTAAATGGGTAATTATAAGAATCCCAGTGGTGGGAACATTGATTCTTTGAGTTGAAAAAGATTGGAAAAATATATAACATTAATACTAACTTATAAAGAATTAAGTGCTTCAAAAAGAAATTAAAAAAAATAAAGTTGTGAGCGATACTTCAATAATTATTTTTTATGATAATTATATATATTACTTTTATCATTTTTACAATGTAATTTTAATAATTCTAATATTCTATAGTGCACTTTCAAACATTATTTGATTTTAGGTTAATGTTTTGCCCTAATAAGAGCAAATACCAATTTTGGTTCCACCTGTATTAGTAAAATGACAATTTTAATTCACATGTTTAATTCCTATTATCCATAACTATTGTTTTAGTGTCAAAATTTATTACGTCGATCACTCATTCGTTTAAGACATGTCAAAATATGAAATTATTAAGGGTATTTTCATCATTTTCAGATAAAGATCTAAATTTGAGCATGAATAAAGAGATTTAAGTCCTAAAATTTATTCCAATTCGCAGCTCTCCTCCTCAAAATAAGGTAGGATAAGGAGGATAACTATGAATTGGAATTGATAGATCTTAGGACTTAAATCTCTTTATTCATGCTCAAATTATAATCTTAAGTTGAAAATGACAGAAATGCCCTTAAAATCTTTAGATTTAGCATATCTTAAATGGAAGGGTGACTAGTGTGATTAATCTATATATATATAAAGGAAGCCGGAAGCTGGCCAATGAGATTCAAGCATTTTCCCGCTCATTGAAAAGGTCATCATATTGCTTCTTTTTTTTTTTTTTTTTTTTTGAAAACTATTTTGCTATTGTTTAGGTTGTTGACTTCTTGGACTCTATTTTTTAGCCATTCTTATTGCTTTTTTTGAGAACAAAATACATAGCCATTCTTATTGCTGATTGGTGAGTATCCTGTACTTTTTCCTATCAATCAATCAAATATCAATGTAGCGTGTGGTTTTCATATACCCATTCCCAAGGTTTTGTGTGGCGTGAACATTTGGTAATCATCTACATCATCTACACAACCTACATAGACCTTTGCTTATATATAGAAAAGTGTTACAAGGAAACAAAAACCGAGTGCTGCATTCTTCTTTGACAATTGAGGCTTGATGTCTAGCCACTTTGTTCTTGGGTCTCAAACCCATCTTTATCACACCCGGAAAGCCATGAGAGTACTTTTAGAGCACACATATTAGCTGTTTGAATCAAGAACACAAAAAACAATCAAAAGCATGGAATACTTATTTCATGATGTAGAGGTAAGTAGATAAATTTTGTAATTTTCTTTCAAAACATTGTTAGCTAGACACAAAGGAGGTTGATCAGTAAGAACTAACAGGTACAACTTCTCATTCATGTTATTTATATTCTATATAAATCATAGTAAATATACTTCTAATACGTACTTCGTTATATAGTATCAGATATTATTGGATAGGTGATGGAGATATACTCTCCATAACAAGACTTATAGATTTCCTCATTGAGGAAGATCCTAAGTTAATATTTTTTGTTCACTGTTTTATATTCAAACAACAATTATGAATTTCTATATATTCACAAATTAGAGAAATAGAGCACTAGAAATTGTACTGTGAGCAGAGTTCTCATCAATAACTATTAAGATGAATGAAATCTTCCAAATTATATACCAAGACTTATTCTCATTGTCAACACTGCTCAAATTGAGGGGAAAAAAAAATATAGGAGAACTTCAATCTCATTTTTATGTTTATATGCATTATAGAGCTAGCCCTACCACTATGCAGTAACCATTGATAGCAAACATTGAGTACACTATAGCAATTCTAAATAGTGATTTTTGAGTTCTCTACCAGCTGATATATATGGCATTCAAGAAACAAACATGTTCAATATATATTCATTCCGAAGGGAAACTTTTTCAAGTGGATAGCAAACAAATGCAAGAAGAATGAAAAAGTTGAAGGGGTCAACTACTATACATGGAAAGAGAAAACACAATATTGAAGATAAAGGTACAATATAAGCATACTTGCTATTTTAGATTCAAACTCTTTATCAAATATTGACTTACTATTTGTCTTGCAGTATTTTCCAGTTTTGCTGTACACATGGGTCTCAAATCTGCAACATATTTATAAAACAACTCATGTTAAAACCAGAAAAAAAATTCAGTTGGAACAAATTAATTTCATAAATAAATCTGTCATTCCATCTGATTTAGATAGTCAATAGTATACAAAGGCTAGATCTTTTCTCTTTTTTTTTTTCTCATGTCATTAAATTCATATTTAGACTCTTTACTTACAGACCATTCCAATTATTCATTCTTAAAATGTTTTTATATAGCCTTACATTCTAGCTTTGATTTTTTTTTTTTTTTTTTTTTTTTTTTTTTTTTTTTTTTTTTGTGGGTGTGTGTGTGTAATTTCATGACGAGGTAAGTAACAAAAGCATTTATAGATGTTTCCAAAAAATAATGTGTGTGTATATATATATATATATATATATATATATATATATATATATATATATATATATATATATATATATATATATATATATATATATTGTAACCAGGAAGGACCAGGTGGAGAGTTTACATTTAACATTTGCATAGATTCGAGAAGGTTTCTAATACTGTTCAAGCTTGCAGATTGGTGAAGATAATCTTTCAACTAGGACTGGTGATCTAACTCAGCCTGGGCAGAATGCATAGGTAAAACTTTTATTGCATTTAACAAAATTTAAATGCATCACAATAACTATTTTTTTTATTGTATTTAGGGTATTTTTATTCTCAAGCGGTATGTGTGTGTGTGTGTATGTATATATATATATATATATATATATATATATATATATATATATATATATATATATATATTTTTGTATAAATATATAAATTTTTTACATAATATTACAGTAATTTTAAGCTCACAAATTAATCTCACAGAAATTCAAATTTATTTTTTGACAAAAAAAAAATTGAAATTAATGTATATATGTAAAGAATAATTTAGATTAAATAACAACAACAAAAAAAAAGGATTTAAGAAATTTATTTTACTCCGGATTATTACCAACACATAGAGGAAGAAATTAAGTATACTTTTTTTTTTATTATTATTAAAACATAGTACAGGATACAATTCTAATATTAAATTGCAGGTAACGAAGATTAAGAATGACAAGGACAAACCTGGTTTCTCCTTGACTTGGGAAGAAATGCCTAAACAAGAGAGATGTACCTGGTTTCTCCTTGACATCGAAGTAGAGAATGTGGAGGGATCTGGACAGAGTAGCTAAACAAGAGAGATATACATGCAATGACAGATGGAGAGGAAGACGACAAAGAAGACATCGGAGGGAGACAACGAACCCATTTTTTCCATTATGGTGTACTGGTGTTGTTAGGGTAAGAAGTGAGACATGTGGTCTCTAAGCTGGGTTATGTCAAGCATGGGCCGGGTTGGTTGGATTTTATATTGGGCTGCAAATTTGGGCTAGATGTAAGACTTTATATAACAGACATAATAATATGTATATAGATGGATTGGTACAGTTAAGTAGAAATCAATCCTATTACATGGAACATGGTCCACACAATTATGTGGACCATAAATAAAAGTATATTTTAAATATACTAAGGGTACATTATATATGTATGTAAGGAACTTTCAATATAAAAATAATATATTTTTAATATATTAAAAATATATTTGATATTCATAATCCATACAATTAGAAATTGAAATATAAATAAATAAATAAATAAATAAATAAATAAATATATATATATATATATATATATATATATATATATATATATATATATATATATATATATATATTATTAGAAACTGTCAGTGAAATTATTATCATTATTATTATTGCAATTATTATTATTATTGTTATTGCTATTATAATTAGCAATATTATTATTATTATTATTATTTAGATTATATACGGATAGGTTAAAAAGAAAAAGTAAAAAAAAAAAAAAAAAATTTGACCCTATGTTTACATCTTACAAGTGTAGCTAAGCAAACATTTTTAATATAGATATAAATTTGTTTATAGTCAATTTTAAGATTGTAAATATATATTGCTCTTTTTTTTTCATATATATATATATATATATATATATATATATATATATATATAATTTTAAAACAAATGAATTTAATAATTTAACTAAATTAGTATAAAATGTTTATTTCCTTTTTAACTATAATATATTTTATTTGAAGACAACATTAATGTCATACTTATAAGTAATTGAGTAACAAGTGTGGCTAATCAATATTAGATTATGAGATGCTCATTTGAAGCTATACGTTATTTATTATAGTTTTGATTTAGATTTCTTGATAATTTATTAAATGTAATAAATCATGTATTTGTTTTATTGTAGAGTTGTATATTGACATTGGAGATTCAGTTTTTAAGGTGCGCTCATTGTAGTGTATTTTTTTGGTCCGAGGAAAAACGTAAAAAAGTAAAAGTTAATGATGGTCCAAGATATTCAGTTTGTTGCTCTAATTGAAAAATTAGGTTGCCGAAATGTTCCATCAAAAACTATTATTGAGTTATTTTTCAAACAATGCGCAAGAAACACACATTTTTTGCAACATATAAGATTGTATAATAACATTTTCTATATTGTTATTTATTTGTTATAAACTCTTAATTATATTCATGTTCTCACTAATTATTATGAGTTTGTATACATAACATAACATAATATATATATATATATATATATATATATATATATATATATATATATATATATATATATATATATATATATATATATATATATATATATATATATATATATATTTCTTTTTTTATTTTCATACCGTGCAACGCACGGGTGGAATACTAGTTGTGGTACTAAAACAATAGTTGTGGATAAAAATTGGTACTAAAACAATAGTAGTGGATAAAAATTAAATTGATAGGAATTAAACATGTAGACCAAAATCTCCATTTTACTAATACTCGTGGGACCAAAATTGGTATCAGCTCCCCTTAAAATTAACAACATTTTTTTTTTCTTTCTTTCTTCTGTTAGATGTTTAAACTTTTTCCTAAAGTTATAATTATGGCACTATTTTCCAATCCCACTAATCTTGTTTGATTTTGACTCCTGGGTGTGGAAAGTAATTATAATTACTTTTGTAATATAGAAACAGTATAAATAAATAAATGTTATTTATTACACACTGTAATTAATAAAGAATGTTATTTAAATATGTGTAATTTTTATTAGATTCCATATACATCTAATAATATTGCCCCTACTGAAAATTAATTCTTGAAAAATAAGTTTGTATACTAATTAGTAATTAATACACTTTCCATCTCAGTTGATGTAAAGTGTGTGTATTGTGGGATATAAATATAACATATATCCAAACTTAAAGATTTACCATGACTCTTTTTTATTTGTCAGGCTATGAGGTGTATTATATGCAGACTAATCTCTAAGCCGATTCGCAAAGTGCTGGCCAGATTAGTTTTTTCTATACAAGAGGAGATTCAAACTTCTGACCTCTCTTAAAGAATTAGTGCACGGTCGTTCATGTCAACCAAACTGAATTATCGACACTTTGTGACAAAAGGTGGAATATAATCGTCCACTCCAGACGTCCCACCCTGCTTTAGAGAATGGTGGGTTGGATGCCGGTTGACACCCTTGAATCTTATGCATGGTAAAACCCCAAAATGAATGGTAAAGATTGCAGTTGAAAACCTAGCATATATATATATAGTTTGAATTACATTAAAATAATGAATATAATTCAAGGACATTTAGGTCCTCCTTCTTGGGTCTTCCAATCGTTATAGCAGGAACAACATTCCTTGTTTCCATAAGTACCAGGTGGGACGCAAAGGCACCAGTTGCAGCACATGTTGCAGAACATCAAACAACTCTTCTGGTGAGATGTTGCTGAACATCTCCTATTGCATTCACTTCCACATTCTTCCAAACACACAAAAATTAATCAAATTAGTACTCCAATTTATAACCACATGGTAATTTGAGATTAAAATTCACTAATAAAGTGTTTTTTTTTTTTTTAACGGTTTGTCCACATAAGACCTTCTCACGAATCTTTATTTGTGAAAATGGTCAAGTCGAGATAGAAATGTAATGCTTATGCTGAAAAAATTTAATACTAATTATGAATAAATTGTTTGTTATTTCAAGAAAAAAATGTAATATTTTAAAATCAAAATGTAATATTTAGGGGTTGGATATATTGTTACTAAAGAAAGTGTAATACTTGTGAAGAAAAATGAGATACTATAGCTTTAAATCTAAATGTAATATTAGGGGTTCAAGAGTTACTTATGAGGAAAAGTATAATATTTATGAAAAACTCAATTCATCTCATAGATGAGGATCCATGAGACGGTCTTATAGAAGATTTTACTATTTTAAAATTGAATATTCTTCCCTAAAAGTTCTGAATTTAAAAATAATTATTAAATGTACAAAGTAACATATATTACTTCATAGACGAACTACTTACGATTTGCGGGCACAGGGCAAGTGGTCGGACCAACAGGGGGTTTTAAGACGAGTGCTGCATCAAAACCTGGTCCTGCCTGTTTGTTTTCACAAGTTTAAATTCTAAACTAATTCAAACTAAAAATATAATGACAAATGATTTATACTATTTTTCAACTAATTTTGTGGGTAGATTATTTTAAATATTAAATAATTAAATAAAAACTTACCATTGAAACGTCAAAAACTGTCAATAATGCAACGAAGAAGAGGATGAAAGTATATTCAATTCTTGAAGAAACGGCCATAGCTTTTGAGTGTTCTCACTTTACTCTTTCTTTTGGTATAGGGGAGAGAATTATGTGAGTAACACAACAACAATCTGCCTTTATAGAGAAAGAATTGTTCGGATCGATATGCAGTATTTGAGAAAAAAAAAAAAGAAAAAAGAATTGTTTAATATCCCCACAAATAAATAAAAAAATATTTATTTAATTCACATTAAATATAATTGTATAATTCACAACTTTTAGAAATTATAACATGGTCAACAAACCCTTAATTTAAGTAGAGAATTATTATTGTTTTCCATTAAGTCATCTATAATGACTGTTGAATTCGGGTGAAATTTTTAAAATTACTGAAAAAGTTAATAACCAAAATAATCCTTCACGTATGTCACAATTTCCAAATTGCCAGAATATGTCATTAACTATGCTAAATTTACACAATTTTGTACTATGTCATTGCCATCGTTAAAACCCCATTTAATTCAATGTCAAAACATAATTTAACATGTTAATACACAAAAAGGTCTGTAATTCCGCCATAATTTCTGCGTTGGTCATTAATTACCAATTCTACCAAATTACGTCATTGATTATGCAAACCATACCCATAAAAGTTTGTTATTAATTATTACACATTACACCTGATACATCTCGCTTGGTTTGAGGGAATTAGAATTTCTCTCTACCAATTCCAAAGACAATTAAATTCCTTCATTTAGAGGAAATTGTAATTCCCTCATTTCCACAAAATTAGAATCTCATTCATTCTCTTAGTATTTTCAGCTCCGCAATTTTTGGGAAGAAAAAAGAAAAAGATATACTTGAGAAAATATTACACTTCTTTTTTCTAACCTAATTTTTTTTTTTTTAAGTTGCTTGTTATAATAAGTATGTAAATTTTCATTTTTATACTACTTATTCCCTTTCAATTCTCATGAATACCAAACACTGGGATTAAAATTCTCTGTAATTTTATTTCTGCAAACAAAATACTGGAATTTAAATTCTCAGTCTATTCCTTTCCTATGAAATTACAATCCCTTCCCCCACCCACCCATAATTCCCTCCATGCACCCGAACACCCTATTTTGGGTAGAATTTTCATAATTGAGGGCATAATTATTACAAACCACTAGTATGTTCACCAGTTGGTTATCTTCTCTAGTCACCGGAGAAGGCAACCAACTCGTCTGCCTTCTCCTTCCCCGGAGAAGGCGACCAAATTGGTCACCTACTCCGACGACGATTATTGACAGTTTTTGACCAAATTGGTCGCCTCCTCCAAATGTGATCGACAACTGTCCAGTCACCGGTGATTATTGCTGGAAAGTGTTAGAAAGGTTGTCGATTTCTGGGCTTAAATGCTTCAAAATAACATGTTTATGGGTTTAATTACAATTTTTGAAAGTTTAAGAGCCTAATTAACTTTTTGAGTAAAGTCCAGGGGCCTATTTGACATTTTTCTCTCTAACAAGATAAACTTACATCTGTTGCCCCATACATGACTCCCGCCTTGTGTGTTGCTTATAGCCATCACAGACTTTCGTAAAATCCACCTTCCACAAATTGTCTCCAGAATAGTTTAGGTCGTGAAATAAAATTAGGTTTAGCGAGATTGGGGATTTTGGGAGAATAAAAGTGTAAGTTAGGTTTGCGCAGCTGGTGAAGGTAGAAATGCGGGAAAGAGTGAAAGTCCTATTATGCCCTCAAAAGAGATGTCCAGTTAACATCCAAACTTACGAAGGACCATATCGGACACAAAATCTATACTTGAAGACTTAATTGGCAAAAAATGATAGTCGATGACCAATTTGGTACTTTCGTCATAGTCAAGGGACCAAAATGGTAATTAACTATATATATATATATATATATAGGGAGCAGCTCAAGTGCGAAGATAACTTCCTGTGCAAAAGTGCGGTGATCAATGCTCTTTAAAAAATATTCTAATTTAATGCATCTTATGCTTCGAATCTACGCACCTTAAGATGGATTAACATAAATATGGTTTTTGTAGAGAAAATCTTATAAAGAATACTAGTTGTGTTTTGGGAATGAAAAAAAAAAAAAGGTGCATCCTCAATTAAAGAAGCAAACTGTAAAAAATGGCGCACCTTAAGAAGGAAAACAACGCACGCCACCTTAAGAATGAAAACAAAGCACCTTATGAAGGAAAACCACGCACCTAAAGCTTTAGACCGACACACCTTAAAAAGGAAAACAACGCAACTTAAGAAGGAAAACCACGCACCTAAAGCTTTAGGGCGACACACCTTAAGTTTCAACAACTGACGCACCTTAAGTATACAAACCACACACCTTAAGAAGGAAAACCACACACCTAAAGCTTTAGACCGACGCACTTAAGTTTCAACAACTGACGCACCTGAAGCACACATCATAAAAATCATGCACCATAAGAAGGAAAACCACGCATCTTAAGAAGGATAACCACGAACCTTAAATTTGACCAAGATGCGAAAAATGTAGATAGTTTACAGCCATATATATGTAGGATAAGGATCAAATAAAAAAGTCTCATTAGGTAACAAATGCGGATAGTTTACAGCCATAGATGCAATCCAAATCAACAGCCCAAATTGAATTTTAATTAAAAAACACGCGGTGACATATTTGTAATTTTGGATAAATAAGTCAGCTTGTGTTTTGTTTTCGAGTGCACATTTGTCCTTCTTCGAGTGCGCATTTTCCCTTCTTCAAGTGCATACTTTTTCTTCTTCGAGTGCATCACTTTTATTTCAGTACTTAATTTCTATTTTGAATGCACATCCTTGTGCCTTTGAGTGCAAATCTTTTGGCTTTCAAGTGCATGTTTTCCTTTCTAAGAATGCATAATTAATTTCATTCGAATTTTCCCTTTTAGTGTCTTTTTTTTTTTTTTTTTTTTCTCCCTTGCCTTCTAGTTATCTCTTTATGCTTTCAAGTGCTCAATTTAATGGCTAAAAGTGTATGTGTATCTTACTATTGTGTAAAAAAAAAAAAATTTAAAAAAAACTTTGCATTCAAGTGAGCCCTTTTGCCTTCAAATGCACAGTTTTATGCCTTCTAGTGCATGTTTCTTTGCCTTCAAGTGCACAACTTCTTGACAGTATTTGTTATATCTTGTGCATTCTTTTCAATAAGATATAACTAAATTTCTAATGAAATTTGTGAGATTTACAAACAATTTGTATGGATAATTGATTTAATAACACTGAAGTTGAATAACCTTCATTTTTTGCACTATAAATTGCATCAATTGCACATCTATTTGCCTTCGAATGCAACTTTTTTACCTTCAAGTACACATTTTTTACCTTCAAGTGCATGATTGTAAGCCTTCAAGTGCACAAACCGCATTTTCGCACGAGAAGCGACATGTACACCTGATCCTAAACCTATATATATATATATATATATATATATATATATATATATATATATATATATATATAAAAGCTAATGTTCCAGTGAAACATCTTTTCATAGAACTGTGAGACGCAATATGAATGTACAGTCTACTACATGAATACACACACTAGATTGTGTGCACTCATGTTGGGCAAATTATACACACTCTAGTCTCTGTGCATTTCTGTAGTAGACTGTGTGCATTCATGTTGTATATATATATATATATATATATATATATATATATATATATATATATATATATATATATATATATATATATATATAATATAAAGATTGTTTACGAAATTTACATAATCAAATATAGAAGTTAATAATATTTTATATTATATTAATTTGATTGTTTACAGAATTTACATAATATTCTATATAATATTAAAACTCTAATTAATTAGAATAAATTATGACACATATTTAAATAAAATATTTGAGCCTAAATTTGATAAGGAAGATAATTATTCTCGTAATATTCTCTCAATCAAATTATATTTTGACCATAAGTCAATTCTCAATTTCAATAATTATTGACCACAACCATCCTTTTTATGGGACTAAATCACAACAACATTATATTGCAGTCGAAAACCTGGCATAGTTTTAATTAAATTAAAACAAATAATATAATTCAAGGACATTTAGGGCCTCCTTCTTGGGTCTTCCAATTGTTATAGCAGGAACAACATCCCTTGTTTCCATAAGTACCAGGTGGGACGCAATGGCACCAGTTGCAGCACTTGTTGCAGAACAACAAACAGTTACTCTTGTGAGATGTTGCTGAACATCTCCTATTGCATTCACTCCCACATCCTTCCAAAAAAAAAAACGAATTATTCGATAGCTCAAACCAAGAAAGTCAATAAGTTGTTATAAACAAATTATTCGATAGCTCAAATCAAAAAAGTCAATAAGTCTTTATAAACGAATTACTTACGATTTGCCGGCACAGGGCAAGTGGACCGACCAACAGGGGGTTTTGATACGAGCGTTGCATCAAAGCGTGGTCCTGCCTGCTTGTTTTAACAATTTTAATTTGAAAATCAAACCAAACTAAAAGATCGATAAAAGTAATGGTGACACTATTTTTTCGACTTATTTTGTGTGTAGATTTGATTAGTAAGGGCTTATTAAAATGATATGTGCAATTCAATTTTTAAATATTGAATAATTAAATACAAACTTACCATTGAAATGTCGAGAACTGCCAATGATGCAACGAAGAAGAGGATGAAAGTATATTGAATTCGTGAAGAAACGGCCATAGTTTTTGTGTGTTTTCACTTCACTATTTGTTTCTTTTCCTTTTGGTATAGGGAAAAGAATTATGTGAGTTACCCTAACAACAATCTGCCTTTATAGGTAAAATAATATGAGAGAAGAAAAAATAATATTCATTTACACTTATGTGGGAACTGAATCACCGTGATTTAACTTTTTCATAACCGTTAAAAATGAAGGATTTTACTATTAAATTTTACTAATTAAATTACATCTTCAAAGTATGTAAATCTTATCCATAGTTGAGGGTGATGAATACCCAGTATAGGAAGCCGGTCAGACCACTTATACACCCCATAACCCCCAAAATAACCACTCATTAATTACCCTACTAAAACCTATTAAATGACTATTTATTTTCCTATTCAGCACTCATAAAATCCCTTCATAAATCATAACCCACCACCACTAATTAAAATATCTATTAAATTACCCCTAAAACCCAATAAGGCAATAAATCACCTTATTAACTACCATGAATACCAACGGCTTATTATTCTATAAGAATGAGCCAGAAAAGCAAGAGAATGGGTGGGGGGGGGGGGGAGCTGATTCATGTTCACATGAGAAGACTTCGCAAGAAAACTCCATCACTCTAGATAGAAAAAAGCTTCATTCATACACAATGTAACATATACAAAATCTCCTACAATAATATAGTAATTTTTTAGGTTTGACATCGCTCAAAAATGCCCGTTGTTTTTTTTTTTTCGATTTCCACGTAAAAATTATTGTGTCAATTCTTTTTCTACCTATTTTTTATATTATATTTCTCAGTGATTCACCAACTTTTCTGGTTGTGTTGGACCCCGGTAGGCTTTCCAAATTCTATTATGAGAAAGATTTGCATAATCAATGACAATTTGATAGAATTGGTAGTTAAAGATCAATTTGGAAATTATAATTTTTTTTTTGGGTCAGACCAGACCACGAGGCGTCCTGAGCATGCCCTAACTGTAAGAGGCATCTTTAAGTTTGTACCATACTCAAACTAATCTCCGTTCGCACCGGACCGTCCCAATTAATAAGTAAAGTGTAGGGATGGCAACGGGGCGGGGCGGGGGCGGGGAGTATACTCCCCGTCCCCGTCCCCGAATCCCCAACCCCGTCCCCGTCCCCGTCCCCATCCCCGGCGGGGAATTGAAAATAGTCCCCATCCCCGTACCCGCGGGGAATTAGGCGGGGACGGGGATTCCCCATCCCCGTCAACTCTTCGTTAAAATTTTAAAGTTTAAAAATAAAACCTAAATTTTAATTTTTATATATATATATATATATATATATATATATATATATATATATATATATATATATATATATATATATCTTTATTTATTTATTTAATTATTTATCTATTTAATTATAAAAATTAATTGGGGACGGGGCGGGGAGGGGTATCCCCGTCCCCGACGGGGAATTGCTTACATTCCCCGTCCCCGTCCCTGTTCCCCAAAAATTTTCCTTATCCCCATCCCCATCGGGGCGGGGATTGGGGATCCCCGTCGGGAACGGGGCACATTGCCATCCCTAGTAAAGTGTTGACCATATAGATTTTTTTCCATACGAGGATACATGCATAATTTCACATGTTAATATGCAAAAAAGTCTGTAAATTATGCCATAATTTCCAAATTGATCATTAACTACCAATTCTACCAAATTACAGCTATCTAGAAGTGGGTAGTTGTGGCGGTAACATTCCTTGTTTGACGTTACGGATTCTAATTTTTAATTTTAATTTAATAGAATCCTTTGGTTTATTCTACTGCATAAGATATGTTGCATCTAGGTTCTAGGGTTGGATTACGGGGTGGTAATCAATCAATTATTGCTAATGAGACATCCGTGTGGCCTTGTATTACTTATGCGAATATATATATATATATATATATATATATATATATATATATATATATATAAATGAGTCCATAAAAATTAATCCGGTACATTAAAAAATAGATCTATTAATAAAATTAATTAGAAGAATTAAAATCGTAATGTGTGTGTGCATATGGAGCATGAATTGGGAATATATATATATATATATATATATATATATATATATATATATATTATATTATATTATAAATGATAATTAAAATTTATCATTTTAAGAAAGTGTGGAATATAATTTGAACTAAAAGATTTTAATTATTTTTATTTATCAATATTTTAATATTATGTTTGAATTTTCGCATATAGCGTGTACAAAATGCTAGTGAGAATATAAGTACGGTAAAACAGCTAATAGTACTAATTAAATTTATTGTTTTTTATTTTTAATGCAATCATCATATCATCTCATCTAGCCAGATGAAACTCAAATCAAATGCTGTAAGTTCACCCTTGATCTCAAGCACATATATATACACATGACGACTATCTGTGGAAGTTTTTGGGTGGGTGAGATGAGTCGTTTTCAATTTCAAGTCCTCGAACCTTTAGACTTTAGTAGTGTATAGATTGATGCTCCGGCAAGGGCACCAAGAGTTGGAGCAATCAAATATATCCATATTGATTTATAGTTTCCGGCCGCCACAGCCGGCCCTATGCTGCGCACTGGATTCATAGAACCACCACTAGACGGCCTACACAATTCAAAAACAAAATAATAAACCACGTTATTCATAATATAATGGGTGTGTTTGGTAAATAGCAGTATTGAAAAACACGGTAAAAAATTGAGGTTCGGTTGCCTAGGAGCCCGGCCGTGGAGGAAGCCGATTTCGGCATTCCTCGACGCGGCTGAGCGCCGCCTAGTGCCTAGGCGCCGATTAATCGGCACCTAGGCGCGATTTTTGCAACCATGGTAAATAGCTGATAGTTGTTGAGTGGATTTGACTAGCTAGTTAATAACATTAGTTGAGTGTAGAAAGATGTTTGATAAATTGACGGTTAGCTGATAGCTGATTACCTGCAGAATGACTTTCTCAAAAAGTTGCTCGAAAAAGCTACTTTGAGCCGCTTTTTGAATTTAGCGTTTTAGAGCAATAAGTTGTTACAAAAAGCTAATTAATCAAACACTTACCTGTTTGGTAAAACAGTTAGCCAATCAGTCAATTTTGACTTATTTGACCACTATTAGTTGTTTGATTTGGTTAAACAATCAATATAAGTGTTTGATTAATTAACTTTTTGTAACAACTTATTGCTTCAAAATGTTAAAATTAAAAAATTAAAGTTGCTCAATGTAGCTTTTTCGATCAGCTTTTTGAAAAAGTCATTTTGTATGTAATCAGCTAACAACTAATTTACCAAACACTTTTATACAATCAATTAATGATATCAACTCGTCAAACTCACTAACTCAATCAGCTAATAGTCATTTACCAAACACCCATATTGACTCTCTAACCAAGTCAAATAATTAATAGTGGTCAAATAAATTAAAATTGATTGATAAATTACCAAACAAGACCAATATTAATCTCGTATGTTTGAAAATTTAACATTATTTTTTAAAAAAAAATGTTACATGTATACTTTCTCAACCTACTGAAACACAAAGAACCAATAACATTTCCACTGAAGCTTAAACTCACAACCTTTCAAATGGAAGTCCAACCCGGGTACCGTTAGACCACATAGTCTTAATATGTTACATGTCATTATTTAGTTCTTAAAATATGAGATTCTTAGACGTAATATGATATTTTTAAAAACTATTTTTTGTTATATTTCTCCCAAATTATTAATAGTATGAGAATTTATCACTCCTCAAAAGTATTAGTTTCATTTAACCTAGCAAGCTTGAAGCTATGATTCATGAAGTTAATTTAGTCTTCTCACCCGGCAATAAGAATGTTTAGCATGACTGTTGCTCCAACTGCTACACCAGCCAATTCTCCCACCTACAAAAATTAGAAAAGAAATACTTTAAGTAGATAATATTTGATAGATTCTAAAAAAAAAAAAAATAGATAATATTTGAGATATAGTTTTTTCATTCATTTTAATATTCCATGATATGTTGATGGATATTAATTAGTCCATGATATGTTGATGGATATTAATTAGTTTTAAGGAAAAATTTCATCCCTTGATGTGTATTGTATATGTATCAAATTCGGTCATTGATTATTAATATTTTCAAATTAGGTGCATGATTATGTAATTTATATCTCATTTGGACATGCCGTCTAATTTTTTGGCTAAGTTTCCGGCCAACTATTGTCAGAATTTTGACTAGAAAAATATATTTTTTTCTGGCTATAGTTGGTTGAAAATACCCTTTTAATTAGAACATTTTTTTTATCGTTGAAATTTCAGCAATAATTGACATGAAACTAACTGGAAAATAAGACATCATGACTAAATGAGATACAAATTACTTCATGCACTTAACTTAAAAATATTAATAGTCAATAATCAACGCAATACAAATTATATATGATGCACTTCACTTAGATAGTACAATAGTCAAGACACCAAAAGTGATTTTTTTTTTTCTTTTCTTAACATTTTAAGTGATCATGAGAAGTATAAAAATGATTTGTTGTAATAATTTGTGACTATCTATATACTCACCGCACGGCTATCTGTAGCAACCGCAGTGACAACAAAGAGTAGATTAAAGGTGATGAGGAACTCGAGCGCGAAAGCTTGGCCGGCGGCGACTGAAGGGACGGTGACGCCGCCGGACATGAAAGGGTGGAAAATGGCCTTGATAGCTAAAGAAGCAGATATGGAAGCCGAGACTTGTGCCACTATATAAGCCGGGACTTGGGACCAAGGAAAATGGCGGAAGGCTGCAAAGGCAATGGTGAGAGAAGGATTGAGATGAGCGCCGGAGATGTGGCCGGTGGACAGAATAATACTCATCACGGCCAGGCCGGCGCAAGCAGCGTTTCCGATCAAGGTCTCCGCGCCATTGTACTTTTGGTTCACAATGGGTGCAGCCGTTGAGGTGAATATAAGGATAAATGTCCCCACAAACTCCGCCCCCACCTGAAAAACGATGGGTAACACTCATGTAAGACCGTCTCACGAGATTTGGATGGAATCTGTAATTAAATAATGAGCCAAATGTTTGATTAATAGGTCAGGTCTTTGACCTCATTAATCAAATATCTGACCAGCCAAACGGTTTGACACAAGTTTTTGTCAAAATCGAAAGTTTGAATGTGAATATATATAGAAACCCGTTAGTCAAATGTCAATGTGCACAAGAGATCTATCAACTTTGAGCTACACTGTTATTGTCGAGGTTCAAACATAAAACTACTTACTGAACTAGTGAGCTAATAAACTCGTAAGACAATAAGCACTCAACACTATCTTATTGAAACAAAGTCTATAATCACTCTTGGAAATTATGTAATTTCCGACCACCTGAAAATGATCATAAATCAAGTTGAAAGAAAAAAATGGTTGAAAATAACAACAAAGGATTTTCTGGATACCAAAAGTGGTCAAAATAAGACTTTCGACTAAATTTAAGTGGTTGGAAATTTCATAATTTTTAGCTGTGAATTTATCTCTTTTTATAAATTATAATCACTAGAGCAAGAAGTGAGGGGCCCTCAGGCTTCAAGTTTAGGGTTTAATTAAAACTAAAAGGCTCAGACTAGGCAAAAAGGAAGAAGAAGAAGACCGGAAATGCATGCATGCATGGCCGGCCGGCATGCAATTACCTTGCGAGCAAGCGGAATTTCCGTCGACGGTGCAGCGTCCAAAGCGGAGCACTTGCAACGAGGTACTGGATTCCGATCACACGGCGGCGAGTCTATCCGAACAGAGGTGAGAAACGGCGTTGGGGTGCCGCCGGAAGTCGCCGGCGGAGCTCTAGCAGCCTCGTATTCCGGCATTTCCTAGCTTCTTCCTTCACTTCAATCAAGATTTAAATTTGTCTTGCAAGCATTCATTTGTACAAAACACCCCTTTATATATAGATACATATATGATCAACCAACACCTTTTCATGCAATTTTATAGTATTTATATCGGTACTTTTAAATATTAAATTTAAAAATAAAATAATCAAATTTATCTAGAAATGGTGCATGAATAATACTATATACTAAAATGAAGAATATAATAATATACTTATTTTTTTGCCCATTTTGATTGATTCAGATGATCATATGCTTAACTCTTCTAAAAAAATGCCCAATATTAAAGAGTTTTAAGTCAAATTTTCTTATGCATATATATATATATATATATATATATATATATGTTCGACTTTTATAAAGAATGTGCAATAATGGTAAAGAATTCTGAGTCAGACTATAATGTTAAAGAGTTTTGAGTCAAGACTTTTACCCACTATAATATTAAAAAGTTTTGAGTCAAACTATAATGTTAAAGAGTTTTTAGTCAGATTTTTACCCACTATAATATTAAAGAATTCTGAGTCAGACTATAATGTTAAAAAGTTTTGAGTCAGACTTTTACCCACTATAATATTAAAGAATTCTGAGTCAGACTATAATGTTAAAAAGTTTTGAGTCAGACTTTTACCCACTATAATATTAAAGAGTTCTGAATCAGACTTTTTTCGAGTAAACGATTCATTCTACGCGCACTCCAATGAGATTTGTGGTTTAAAAGAGGAAGCAGTCATGATGGAACAGATACCTTGCAGAAGGTTCAAGCAACCCAATAGGCAATGAAATATATATGCCTATAGCTATTCTTTAAGCAGGAAAGCATTACTCCTCCCCCATGATTTGAAGCAGCTTTGCATTTCATCAGAGATAATATATTTCATTATTTGTTTATTACAACACTACTGAGGAGATTACAGAGAATTCTTGCCACCAAATTCATCAGCTTCTGCTAAAAACACATGCAGAGAATTATATTATTGCCACCATTCCATTGCCCAAATGAAACAATTAAGGAATCCTTAATGGCCAAGATAGTGTTTCATTCCTATCCATTCTTCCACATGCCTATCACACCTTGTCTTGCAGGTAGGCTAGAATAAACACTGCCAGAGCTCCCAAGGAAACCCCTAGTAAAGGACCTGCAGGGACTAGTTTGCGGGAAGCACCCAACCGTATTCCTGCACAACAAAGTCGAAACAATTATATATTGTTGAATTTGGAAGATGGAATGGCCTGACGGAGGGAGAATAACGCCACCACCGCCAGTTAGGCGGAAGCAATAATTAAGAATCGAAGAATGGAAAATGTATAGATAATGTATGATTTTGTATTATCTGTCTGTGTTTCTAACAAAGAAACATAGTACATATATATATATATATATATATATATATATATATATATATATATATATATATATATATATATATATATATATATATATACAAACACATAACTGTAAGTAACTGTTTCGCCTATTCATAAACAGACAAAACCCTATAGATAAACCTAACTCTTTATTTTTGCAACATATATAATTGTGGATTTGTGGGTGGCGATATGATTACTCGATTAGATTGTTGAGTGAATAGGAAGGGAATTGAAGGCTTACCGAATACACAAGCAAAGAGGAGAGCCGATCCGAATGCTAGGGCATCACCTAATTCCTTTGTCTCGGATGCTTGCATCAGAAAATAAGCCTGCAAAGGAGGGGAATGGAAAACCTTATCCAGTTCAGGGCACCTCAGACAGAATAGATACGTCCTCATGTTTTACAAGCAACTCTTATTCTAGGTAATTATAGGTGCAATGCAAAAGGAATAAGCATCAATTGTAGGCAAACAGAGCCTTGATAAAGACAATTATCAGGAAATGAATTGAACAGAATCCGGGAATAAGCCATCCATGTTTGCAACTTTATATCTCAAGAACTAAAGATTCCAACAGTGACAAAAAATGGCAGGCCGGCTCTCAAAACACTATTCTATATTTCTATTCAACGATCTACCAACACCGAAAACCATAAATCTCTGTGGGCTATAGGGTTACCAGAGCCATGGATAAAGCGAACTTTAATCTAATTCCTTTTACCCCCACTCATCAATTGACCAAAAGCTAAAAGCAAGAACATCAGAAGCATTACAAACAGTGAAACCGAAACCTTAACAACCAGAATTCAATTCTCTACCTAAACATTTGATCTTTTTATTATTCCTAAAAATATCAAAGATAAAGCAACTTTCAAGACTTCCATATTGTCATAAAGAGTTAAATACTACAAACTCTAAGCATCACTATCCATGACATCTAATAGTCAGCTAAGTTGGTAGGAATCAAACTTAATGTCACCATTCATTTCATGTCTTTTTGCAAGTTGAATTCTATTATTATTAATTCTTTTTTTTTTTTTTAATTACGAGAAAAACTTACCACCATTATCCGAAGGTGCGGGGTAAATCCACCCTAGTTGCAAAAAACGACTAGGAAATAAAACAGTCTAGATTACCCATATTCGACTAGCTCAAATCAACGCTGCTCCGACTAGGAGTCATACTTGTAACCTTAAATTCTATAATTCTAGATAGGAAGTTAACCACAACAACTATCACTAAAAAATGGATTTTTTTTTTAACAGTTTAAAGAATGAACTAATAAAAGTTTGCAATACTTAACTGTACCCATAAGTCCAGCACCGGTTAAGCCGCCCAGAAGTGAGCCCTTACTTCCAGATCTTGTATCTGCAAACCAAGAACGTATTTTGGGGGTTCAAATGTGACAATTATGCACAAATTGGAAACAAGAAAAGCAAAGGGCATACAGGCAAAGAGGCCGCCACCAAACAAAAGCGTTCCATAAGCTGCAGAGGTTAGAGGTGCGAGGTCTATGGTTGTCAGCTGACAGATACAGCGGAGACCGGTTGTCGCAGTGGCGGAAGGCTGTCGGCGTTTCTGGGCCGGAAATCTTAGTGCATCTAAGGTGGTAATGGTAGAAGAAATGCGGGATAAAGATGGTCTTGTAGGAAGCGGCGAGAAGATGCTGACATTGCTGCAAGAACCCATCGTCTCCCCCGTGAACACTGCAATTCCGGCGATAATCCCGGTTTTTTTAAAAATAAATTTTACTCCGTATTAGTTGGGCTAATTGGAAAAAAAGAAAAAAGTTGGGCTGATTGGGCCAAGCTTGCGTAGTTCAAATAAATAAAAAGGAAAAAGGTATAATCGTTATACCGTGCACCACGGCGCACATAGCAATGTGCGTACCGTGCCTCCCAAAATGACGTCGTATTGGTGCATTGTCCAAACAAAAAAAAAAAAAAAATCTGTCTCGAATGCATATAAACTCATAACAGAATACACATAATCTTTTTTTTTTTGAAAGCTACCGACTCTATTACAATACATAATCTAACATAATATATAATAGACATAAACTCTTAACACAATACACATAAACTCATAACATAATACACATAAACTCATAACATAATACACATAATCTAACATGATACACATAATCTAACATGATACATATACACAAAAACTCTTAACTGAATACACAGAAACTCTTAACTGAATATCTGAATACACATAAATTCTTAACTGAATACACAAAACTCTTAACTGAATACACATAAACTCATAGTACAATACACAAAAACTTTTAACTGAATACACATAATGGGGTTTGGGCCGTTTGGACGGACGGAGTGACGTCAGCAATTGAAATGCGCGCGTATTGTGCCTGGGCGCACATTGCTATGTGCGCCATGGTGCACGCTATAAATTGTCAAAAAGGTACAAATAGATCATTGAATTATTTGGGGGATAGCAATTAAGCCACCAAACTCGAATAAGCTCCAAATTGATCAATGAATCTGCAAAAAAAAAAAAAAAAAAAAGTGCAATTAGCATTTTTAGTAGGTTACCAGAATGATTAGGAAGTCATGTGAATTTTTTTATTTATTTTATTTTTTTATTATTATCCTACTAAGTATTTGACAAAAAAAAAAAAAAAAAAAAAAAAAAAAAAAAAAACTAAGCATTATGACGAAATAATACCACAGGTAACTGAGTCAAATTATAGATCCATATATACGGTGAGTGTTAATATATTAATATATTAATTCGGTAGTTAGAATTATTGGTTCAATTGATTAATAATTTCTATATAGATCCATATATGCAGTGAGTGTTGTTTGTGATGGATTATCCAACCGTAACAGATCAAATGAGATGGCATCGGCTGGGATCAAGGTTTGAGAGGGTAGAGAGGTGGTGAGGTTTCAGAGGCAGTTTATGAAAGTTTTTTTTCAAACTTTGCTTCTCGCCGTTCTTTCGTAGTGTGGCCGCCGGCCTCTGGCCGACACTATCCTTGGCGAAGTTAATTAATTATTGTAATTAGAAATATATGTTCTTTAAAAAAAATAACCTACCTTACAATATAGCTTTGTAAAAGTAAAAGAATTGTAAAATTTAGGAGTAAAGAAATAGCCGCCTTACACAATTAAGTAAATAACTACCGACAACTACTGACCAATATTCTATTCTCACGATTTTGATTAATACGCAAATTAAGCATATTCTTGATAATGTGTACAACATAATGTTTCAAGTAGTAATAATAATGTAATATGATAATTTTAAAAAATATAACGAACCAAACTCTCCCTTAGCCTTATACTATATAATTTTGTTGAGTAGGTATTGTATGAGATTGTCTGGTGGGATGGTCTTATACAAAACTATTCAATTTGTTTAATTTATTTATTCAATTGTTTAATTTAGTCGCTTTTTAAAAAATTTGATTCATTTAATTCTCAACACTTTAAAATTTAACAAATTTACAATACATTTAAAACAAAACCAAAAATAGAAAAAAAAAAAACAAACAAACAAACAAACAAAAAACTTACAACACATTTGCTTCCTAGAATATGTCTGGAATGGAATGTCATTTAAATAGGTCTAATCTGTTATTTATTAATGGTTTTTATTCATGGGAATGTATGTGTTATTCGTTTTGCAAAGAGATTAGAATAACTATTTCGAGAGTTCCATTGCTATTAGGTTATTCATAAATTCTCGAAAATAATTTGTTAATTCTTAATTTACTTTTTGATTTTTTTTTCATCGTAGCACTTCTCTATCTTCTTATATAACACTTGTTGAAAATTAATCATTATTAATATTTATATATATATTTTTAACAGGAAAGGTTTTGGGTGCGGAGAAGGGTTTCCGTGCGGTTGACGCACTTAAGCATTAAAATTGCGCAACTTAAGTACACGTACGAACCACGCACTTTAATCACACAAACAAAACACCTTAAGAACACAAACCACGCACCTTAAGTACACAAATCACGCACTTTAAACACACAATAAAGCATATTAAGAACACAAACCACGCACCTAAGGTTTTAAAATGGCTCATCTTAAATTTCACACAATTGACGCATTTAAGCATACAAATCACGGACCTTAAAAAGGAAAACAATGCACCTTAAAAAGAAAAATCACGCACTTTAAGTTTCAACAACTACTTACATTAAACACAAAACCCACGCACTTTAAGAAGGAAAATCACTCACATTAAACACACAACCCACGCACTTTAAGCACAAACCCCACGCACCTTAAGCGCAAAAACCACGCACCTTAAATTTGACCTAGATGCAAAAATTACCAAATTACCGCCACATTTTTTTTTTGATAATCCTAAACGTTAATTTAAACAAGATCAATGACTCATATTTAACCGCACAACTGCACTTGACCGCACCAACCCCATTTTAACCTAATTCTTTTTTAACATTACTACTATTAGCCGCGCTTATCACGGAGTAGTGAGTAGTAAATACTAATGCCGCTGCTTTCGTTAATTAGCCGCGCTTATCACGGAGTACTAATAATATAGATAAGCAAAATGCTGCTAATAATATTCTTTTCCATTCTCCAAAATCCAAAAGAATGTACAGTTTGGTCGGTCTTGCTTTTTCTCCAAATGAATCCTTAAAATATACAAACTACTGGCCTTGAGTTTTGACAATTCCCAACTGCCACTAAAGCATTTTGGGAAGAAGTCTGGTCCCACGTCTTTTTTCATTTTCCTCTTTAAATAAAGTTTTTCTTTTTCTTTCTTTCTTTCATGAAAGGTCCAAATTCCTAACACTTCACATAAGGTTGACGGCATATAAACATTCACATTAATACAATTAGTCAATGCAGGGCCGTATTTTAAGTTTTGGTGGCCCTGTTCTAGTAAATAAATGTGGCCCTACCAAAATCATAATTTTTAAAACTAATATATGCAAGTTTCGAACCTTTGACCTCCAAGTTAAAATACAATAAATACACATTCTTACCATCTCTTCATGAAACCTTTAAAGTTTAATTGAAAACTTTTTAATTTTTATTTTTAAACTAGCTAGGTAAAAATTAAATATTGAACCTCTAAAATTTGGGGCCCCTCTAAAATTGGGGGCCCTGTGCGGTAGCCCAGCTTGCACAGCCTAAAATCCGGCCCTGAGTCAATGGAGTATATGTGTACTTTGATTGATATTTTTCAAAAAAATATTTTATTTGTTCACTCTTCTAAAGTTACGATGATAGTTATAGAGTGAAATTTTGATTAATTAAATTAAGTTATTATTTGATGGAGATTTTCTTACACATTGATAACTAAACGCGTTACTACGTTGGAGTGCGTATGATGAATTAAGGAATTAGAATTAGGCCATAGGGTTGGTATAGGCTGGCTCAAGATGCATGGGCGATTACTGAGTAGTCCTAATTCACATGTAAAGCTTTTATAGTGTGATAATTATGTTATCCGACTTTATGATTCTTATTGGCAAAAGACGGTAAGAAGGTAAACTAACAAGAACACTAATAAGTTCTTGGAGAATCAAATTTATAACTTTATGATTATCAACTAATTGTCCAACTAATTTGACTAAGATTTTTTTTTTTTTTTTTTTTTTTTTTGAAGCAAAAAACCAACTGAATGCATAAGAAATTAAAAAGTGTGAAATACACAGGGATAGGGTAGACTCCCACGATCCAAGAATAACCATGAAACTAGTTGCTTGTGCAGTTGTGCTAACACGTCAGCTATCTGATTCGCTGACTTTTATCTTAACATGGTGAACCGATACGTTCTCAATGTCAATTAGGATTACCCTTAGTTCCATTATTCTTAAATCTTATATGAAGAGCTTTGCTCACCTTATATATTTTGCTTTGTTAACATGGATTTTATATTTATTTGTATAACTTTTTGAGGGAGGGGACAATAAAATCATATTTAACAGTAAAAATATCACACCATATAACATATTATGATCGATTAATCTTGAAATAATAATATTATGATCTTGTTTAGTGACATAGTTAGCTAATCAATTAAGTTTAACTTATTTGATCACTATTAGCTATGGTATTTAACTTAGTTAAACAATCAATCAAATGAGCGTTTGATTAATTAACTTTTTGTAACAGCTTATTGTTTCAAAATGCTAAAATTAATAAAACTGCTCTTTTTGGATAAACTTTTTGAGAAAGTAATTTAGCATATAATCAGCTATCGGCTAATCGCTAATTTACCAAACACTTTTTTAAAATCAGTTACTATCAATTAGTCAAACCCACTAACTCAATCCGCTAACAACTATTTACCAACACTCCAAATATATTTTAATTAAAGTGTTCATTAATCAGGAATGATGTTAGATGAGATTTTAGGACAAAGCTACTATTTTTGTGTTGACACTTGACAGAGCAAGAAGAGATGGAGCAGGTGTATCGGATGTTTTATGTGGATATGCATAGGAAGAGGAGACTGTCTCCATGGAGACAAACATTATGTATATTTTCACTCTCACCCACTCACCTCTCCCTTTTATTACACTCTATTCCATCCGTGTTCTCAACTCTACAATTTCGCATCCCCGTTTCCGCAGTCTTTCTCGCATATCCAATCCCTATTACCCGCTTCTTCTTCTTCTCCATAACAGGAATCCCTTCTTGGGTTTCTTCATTTTCAGCTCCCATGGCTTCTGCTTGTGGAAAGCTTTCATCTTTGTCTTGATGCACAGTAAGTATCCTATTTTTACCTTCATTCTTTCACTTTTTCTGTAAAGGGTACCCTTTTGCTTTACCCCAGAGTTGTGGGGATGGGGATGGGGAGGGGGTCCATGTGTTTTTCTTTTTGATGCAACTTAGATAACACCTGCGCACGTTGTTGTTGTTCTTTATCATTTGCTCTTTATTTGCAAACCGGCATTTATGATTTACCTTTGACTGTAAGAAATCTTTTTAAAAAAATAGTGTCTTTGAGTCTTTGGGTGTTGTTTATGTATGCATATAAGGTGGGGGGTGTGGGTTTTCATGTCTGGTTATTAGTGTGTTTTAAGGTAATCTTGAATGAATTGAAGTTGATGTGAGCTCAGGCAATGAATGATGTCTGGTTTTTGGCAGGGGTGAAAAGATTAGAAAGGAAGTTGAAGGAAGAGGGTGATTAGAGCATTGTAATAACATACTTATTCTGTGCTGTGTTCCCACTTTTTCTCTCTTCCTTTGCACCCCAAAGGCCACCATTATAGAGGTATGTCTAACAAAGTTTTCTTGAATTGATTCTGATTGTTATTATATATATATATATATATATATATATATATATATATATATATATATATATATGACCCTTTACTCATCTTTACATCTTTTGTATATAATATGTTCAGTCCATGTAATTAAAGAAGATCTTAAGCATTGTGTTACACTGTTTTACTCCTCTTTGTGGATTCAATTCCTTTTTATGCAACTCACTGCCAAAAGGGAAGATAAAATATCATTGAAGAGAATGGTTTTGGAGTTTAGTGTTGTGATTCCATGTTATCCTTCCTTCTTATGAATTGCATAGAGTTAATTCCATTTTTGGTCCTAAATTTATAGGTGACAGTCTATAGTTCTTTTTTATCAGAACTTTCCCATTTGGTCTTAGTATTATTGCGAAATGACCATTTTTGGTCATCTATCAACAAAACAGTTTTAACGCCTTTAAATACAAAAACATTTCTGTCTTCAATTCTTTTTTATCATAACATCCCCATTTAATCTTAGTATTATTATGAAATGACTATTTTTGGTCATCTATCAACAAAACAGTTTTAACGCCTTTAAATACAAAAGCATTTCGATGTCAATTACTTATTTTTTTTTTTAAAAAAATAAACATAAAAATATAGCGGGGTCAATTCACTTTGTATAAAAACGATTGAAATGCATTTGTATTTAATGACATTTTAATGATTTTGTTGACGGAGGACCAAAAGTGGTCATGCCACAATAATACTAGGACCAAATGTGGATGTTCTGATAAAAAATAACTAAAGTGGACTATCACCTATAAATCTAGGACTACAAATAGAATTAACTCAATTGCATATTTTGGGGCAGCCAACTTGATCAGGCTGTTGACTCGATAACTACAAGGTTGCAAGTTCCACTCCCAGTAGGAGTAGCCTGTCAGCCTTCTTGGTTTGAACCGATCCGTTATAGACAACCTAGGTTGGTTTACCTCCTTGTAGTCCTTTGCCGGTTAGGGTCATGGTTTCGGAGTTTAGTAATGTTGTGATTCATTTTTAGCATTCTACAAATCATGTATTTGGGTGGCTTTTGGTGTGATTGATTTAGATTGGTAAGCATTATTGGGTGGTGGTGATTGTAGATGACAAAGGAGTATGGTGGATCCCCAAAGATTCAACAGCTGGAAACAAGGAGAAAACAGCTAACATGGATTTTGGGAGTAAGTGGCCTCTGCATCCTATTCTATATTCTAGGAGCATGGCAAAGTACAACACCTCTCCCTTCAACTCAATCTGAAGTTTACAAACGCGTTGGCTGTGATAATCAATCCTCCCAAACAGGAAATCCTCCTGAAGTCCCAACCCCATCACCATCATCACCATCATCACCATCATCGTTGTCATCGTTGCCACTGCAGCCAGCCCCGTTCGACTTTCAGAGCCATCACCAATTAGAGGTGAAGGATTCTTCGGAGCACGAAAACTTTCCACCCTGTGGTATGAATTTCAGTGAGTATTCTCCATGCCAGTATCCACCGAGGGGAAGGACATTCCCTCGTGACATGTTAAGGTACAGGGAGAGGCATTGCCCCACAAAGAAAGATCTCATTAGGTGCCTCATTCCTGCTCCCCCCAACTACAAGAGGCCTTTCCCGTGGCCCCAGAGCAGAGACTATGCTTGGTTTGCCAATATCCCCCACAAAGAGCTTAGTGTCGAGAAGGCCGTTCAGAATTGGGTCCAAGTGGAAGGCGACCGCCTAAGATTCCCAGGAGGTGGCACTATGTTCCCCCGCGGAGCTGATGCTTACATCGACGACATCAATGAACTCATCCCCCTCAGTAATGCAGCCATTCGAACTGCACTCGATACAGGCTGTGGAGTAAGTAAACCTCCCCTCTCCCTCGTTGTCTATACACAATTTCATTGTGCAATGTTTCCAACAATGATAAACTAATGTGAGCTGCCACTACTGGAAATTATGGAATTTCCGACCACCTGAAAGTGATCTTAAATCAAGTCGAAAGCCTTGTGGGAAGATCACTTTTGGTAGCCAGAAAAACCTTTGTTGCCATTTCCGACCACTTTCAGGTGGTCGGAAATTCAATAATTTCCAGCCGTGTGCTAATAAGTAATAATGCTTTCATATATATTAGGCTAACCAGTTGTTTCTAATGGATATTCTAAGGTTGCAAGTTGGGGCGCTTTCTTGTTGAAACGAGACATTATAGCCATGTCTTTTGCCCCGAGAGATACACACGAAGCACAGGTTTGGTTTGCACTCGAGAGAGGAGTTCCAGCTATTCTTGGCGTGATGGGTGCCCAAAGACAGCCATTTCCTGCACGAGCTTTCGATATGGCTCACTGTTCCCGCTGCTTGATACCTTGGGCGGACTATGGTAAGCTCGATCTCCTAGACCATGGCAAATGTTAAGATGGAATATAATCTAGTAGGAGATAGACATAGATTGTTTATTATCTATCTGTCCATTAATTGTCTCAGTTGAAGTGTTTCTTGGTTATGGTTACAGATGGGCTGTATTTAACAGAAGTGGACAGAATCCTTAGGCCGGGAGGGTATTGGATACTTTCGGGGCCTCCTATCAACTGGAAGAAATACTGGAAAGGTTGGGAGAGAACGAAAGAAGATTTGAAGCACGAGCAAGATTCGATTGAGGATGTTGCCCGACGATTGTGCTGGAAAAAGGTAGCTGAAAATGGCGATTTGTCTGTGTGGCAAAAGCCTCCCAACCATTTTGGCTGTTCCACGAGAAGATCAATGGCTAGTTCAATACCCTTCTGCAAATCGAACAATGCTGATGAAGCTTGGTACAAAATTCTCTACTATCAAAACTCTGGTTTACAAGGTTTATTTGAACTTCTGGACTTATAATAGCTGATTTAATTTAATTTGAAAGGTACAAAGATATGGAACACTGCATAACCCCGCTGCCTGAGGTAAGCAATGTAGATGAAGTTGCGGGTGGGGCATTAGTGAACTGGCCAGAACGGGCCTTCGCTGTTCCTCCTAGGATTCTCAGTGGTTCAGTACCAGGAATCACACCCGAGAGATTCAAAGACGATAACGAGGTGTGGAAGCAACGGTTGTCATACTACAAGAAGCTCGTGAGTGCCTTACCCCAAGGGCATTATCGCAACATAATGGACATGAATGCTGGTTTAGGTGGCTTTGCAGCTGCCTTGTCGAAAATCCCAGTTTGGGTAATGAATGTTGTCCCTGCTCACATACAGCCCAACACTCTCGGCTTAATCTACGAACGAGGCTTCATTGGCACATACAATGACTGGTGCGAGGCCTTCTCAACCTACCCTCGAACCTATGATCTCATCCACGCTGCCAACGTGTTCAGCATCTACCAGGACAGGTAACAATAAATAGAGTACAGAGCATATTAAGAAGGAACCAGTTATAACAAAACCACAAGACTAGGCTTGTACAAAACTACTAACAGACTAAGTCTCAACACACAATGCAGGTGTGACATCAGCTACATTCTGCTCGAGATGGACAGGATCTTGAGGCCGGAAGGGGTAGTGATATTCAGAGATGTGGTGGAAGTGTTGGTGAGAGTGAGGAGCATAACAGATAGAATGAGATGGGAAAGTCACATTGTGGATCACGAATCTGGACCGTTTAACCCGGAGAAGATCCTCGTTGCTGTCAAGACTTACTGGACAGGCAACACTGAGGGACAACAAAGATAGTTGATGTTTTTCAGTTGACAGTTTGGAGGTTGTTTTTTTTTTCATTTTAGATGACAGGTCTCATGATTCATGAACTTGATTCTTTGTAGAAAACTATATTAATCCTTTATCTGTTAGGAAAGCTAAGTAAGAACTAGATTGTAGACTTAGTAGTGCAAGAATGGTTCTTTTTGTTACTCGATCGAGTAATATTTGATAGAATTAAGTGCTTTACATATCTTCATCCATTAAATATATAAGGATAGTTATTGACGAAACAAATTTTATACAAAAAATTAAAAATAAAAATATAGTATGACATTGTAACAGAGTCAGTAATACTCAAAAAAAAAAAAAAAAAACACTGTAAAGCACGTCGGGTCTCAAGTTTGATCACTCTGCCAAGTTGGGGGTCAACTTGTTTGGTTGTTTTTTTCTTTTTGTTTGGCAGGAAAAAAAAAAAATAAAAAAAAAATAAACCTTGTTTGGTTGTTTGTAGGAATGTTTTATTGGTAGTTGGCAAATTATGCCCTGGACCCGTGTCCACATTGAATTGTGGACACGGGCCCAAAACGACGTCGTTTTAAAAAAAAAACGCGTCATTTAGTTATAAAAAAAAAAAAAATTCGCGCGCGTTTTGCCGTTAACGACGTTATTTTTTTTTTGATTATGAATGTACAGTTATGCCGTTATGAATGTACAGTTATGCCGTTATGAATATACAGTTATGCAATTATGAAATTATGAACACAGAGCTCTAACATTATGAACTTACAATTATGAACATATATAGTGATAAAATTATGACCATGGAGCTTTAAAATTGTGAATATAGAGCTTCGAAGATTATGAATGTACAGTTATGGAGTTATGAATGTACAGTTATAGAGTTATGAATGTACAGTTATGGAGTTATGAATCTACAGTTATGAGATTATGAATCTACAGTATGGAATTATGAATGTACAGTTATTGATCGAATTATGAACAAAGAGCTCTAACATTATGAACTTACAATTATGAACATATAGTGATAAAATTATGAACATAGAGCTCTAAAATTGTGAACATAGAGCTTCGAAAATTATGAATGTACAATTATGGAGTTATGAATGTACAGTTATGGAGTTATGAATGTACAGTTATGGAGTTATGAATGTACAGTTATAGAGTTATGAACGTACAGTTATGGAGTTATGAATGTATAGTTATTAACATATAGTAATAAAATTATGAACATATACTCTTACAATGAAGCGGTCTGAAATTAAAAAAAAAAAAAAAAAAAAAAAAAAAGGAGATAACAGTGCCTAACGGCACTGTTACCCGTGTCCAGCAAGCATGCTGGACACGGGTCCAACGCATAACGATTGTTGGTAGTTGCTACCTCGTTTCCATTTGTGTAGGCATGTATATATGGGCTCGAGTCGCTATTGTATAGACCATGGTTCATAAGATTGTATGGACAACAAATAAAAATATATTATTTGTGTACATAAATTTATAAAGTACATTATTTAAAGATATATTATTTTGTATATTATCAAATAATATACATTCAATACACAAATAATGTATTTTTAGTATATTAAAAATGTATTTTGTATTAAAAAAAATTATTTAAGTACTAAAAATATATTATTTTGTATAATGTACACTCAGTGTACAAATAATGTAAAATTAATATATTTTTTTTTAAAAATAATTTTTATGGTCCACACAACGCTATACAGACCATGGTCCACATAAAAATTTGCGGGGCTAACCTTAACAAGTTTGCAAAATTTAGCCCAAAATCATTTAAGCAACAGACGGTGCATACTCGCATGGTGGACAGTATTTCTCACAATCGTTATACGGTGGATCATGTTTTACAAAAGTCACAAATATGTATATTGTCAAATAAATTTATAGTAGAATTTTTTGAAATATATTACTACGAAAATAATAATTTCCAGAGAACAACAAGTACAAGAAATCAAATGTTAAGGTTTAGTATGAGTCAAGCGAACTTTTCGCGTTGTAACCTAGGTTTCACACAGAATAAAACGTACTACGGCTCAATATTCTTCATGCCGACGTACACAAGTCAAGGCTTTTTAGGCTCATCACCCTGTGCGTGAGGGAGAACCTTTATGTTATACAATTCAACCCCCTTTTAAAAGGCTTTGTATATATAGTGGTGTGGCAAATTCCATTTTCCTTCACCTATTATCCGTTTTGAACGTATAATATATTGATCTCTTCGTCTCACTACGAAGAACGTGACTCCACTTTGAGAATCAATTTTTCATTCACCTGTAGATCCATAATTTCTATACTGTAGATCCATAATTTGGTCCCTCATTTTATATGATTAGAATTGTTTTTAATAATTTATATAATTTATTTATTCACAATTAAAAATATTTTTTATTATAAATAAATACATAAATTAAAAAATTAAAAAAAAAAAAAAAGAAAAAAAGAACCGCCACAGCGAACAGCTGGTGGCTGTCTTCTTCACGGACAGTCGTGAGTTGTGACTATCCGGCAGGACGGCCACGACCGTCTAAGGAAGTCGGCCATGACCGACGAAGGAAGATGACCATGGCCGTTTTCAAGATCTGGAACGAGGGCTACGGCCTTTGCCGCCGCCCTCGTTCCAGTCCCCTCCGTCTGGAACGAGAGCGGCGGCCATGGCCGTAGCCCTCGTTCTATATCTAGAAGACAGCCATGGTTGTCTTCCTTCGTCGTCCATGACCGTCTCTGTGAAGAAGACAGCCACCGGCTGTCCGGCGCGGACAACCGGTGGCGGTTCTTCTTCTTTATTTTTAATTTTTTTTAATTTTTTTAATTTATGTATTTATTTATAATAAAAAATATTTTTAATTTTGAATAAATAAATTATATAAATTATTAAAAACAATTCTAATTATATAACATGAGGGACCAAATGTGCTACATTATGAACAATTAAAGGGTTTGGTTTGTTCAAATCAATTGATAAGGGCTAAATTTTTAAAAGTAAAACAATTGAGGGGCCAAAAGCCCAAATTTCCCTTAAATGAATTTATAGTAGAATTTGTTGAGAAATATTACTACGAAAATAATTTTCAGAAAACAACAAGTACAAGAAATCAAAGATAGTCATCATGACTACATACACAAGTCAAGTCTTTTTAAACTCATCATGCGCGTAAGAGAGAACCTCTATATCATACAACTCAACCCCCACTTAAAAAACTCTTGTATATATAGTGGTGCAAATCCCTTCTTTTTTGAATGTGGGATAAGTGCAGTGGCTGACCCAGGATTTTTTGTCAGCGGGGGCGGAACATTACAACGAAAAAGATAATTTGAAAAAAAAGATGAAATACTTAAAAAATATAATCATAAATTTTTTGATAAAATAATTACAATAGAAAATGCATTATAAATTACACATCTCAATATATATAGGCTAATTATTAATAATAGTAAAAAATCATAAAACCAATATTTGTGCATTACAAGATTCAAACACTTGACTTTTCCAAAAGCCTAATACACACCTTACCGACTAAACCAAATCAACACTTATTAACACTTTTGTGTTTTATTATACTTATACTTAAACATATTCTATATATACATATATACATACAAGGATAATATAGGGATGGGAGTGGGGGGAGTGGGGCAGCTGTCCCCATGCTGGGTCTGCCCTTGGACAAGTGCTTATTTCAAACCTTTCCACTTTCATTTTCCAACTTAAATGGTCTACTTTGAGAATCAATTTTTCATTTACTCATTAGCCGTTTTGAACGTATAATATATTGATCTCTTCGTGTCCCTACGAAGAACCTGAATCCACTTTGATCGATCCAAATAAGAAGTAGACCACACATATATTTGTACCACAAAATAACACTTACAATGTCATTTTTAGCTATTTTTTCTAACAGAATTAAAATGATACTTTAGTGTCGTTGCTATAATAAATTTATTTTGTGTATAAAATGAAATTGAATAGCAAAGCTTATACATATATGTATATTGTCAAATGAACATTAGTAAAATTAAAATGACATTTCAGTATTGCTATAATGAATCTGTTGTAGGTATAAAATAAATAAAAGTGAATAGCTAGCATAGTTCACATAGATATGTATATTATCAAATGAACATATTTTGAAATTCAAATACTTCGTAATATTTTAATGTTATTATAATGAACCTATTGTGGATATAAAATAAAACTAGATAGTATATATATGAAATGTAATTAAAATGATATTTATCGTTATTATAATGAAATCAGAGTACATAAAAAGTGAAACTAAAACAAAGCTGTTATGAAACAAAAAGAAATGTGGATGTCCAAGTTAAGTTTTGAACCCTTGACCTTGTGTATAAAAGATGAAGTCTTCTCCACCAAGCTACTTCGACCATAAGTTATACTTGCTGCTAAGTCTTCTATTTGTTACATTATATGGTGGTTCACAATTCTCCAAAAAGCTGATTGCAAGTTCCAAGAAGCAGCTGCAGGGAATGAAGCTCAAGACCTCAAGCATGACTCAACAATGCTATATCTTCAACTACCAACTAGGCTAGCTTTGCTACCTGTCCATCTTATGCGAATTTAATATTTATTACCTCCTAAATCTCAACACTATAAATACCCCTTCCCTCCATGATCTTGGATATACAGAATATATGAAAAGCTAATCATATTCTCTCAATTCTCCCATCCGTACTGCTGTTCCCCTTCTACTTCATAATATTAGTATTGTTATTATCATTTTATTATTATTATTATTATTATTATTATTATTCACAACAAAAGCTTGTATATATGGGCCTTACCAAGTTGCCCAGATTGATTTAGCACAAAATCATTGAAAAAAGAAAAAAGAAAAAAAGAAAAAGAAAAAAAAAAAAACATCATGGAACAACAAACAATCTGTGTTACATAATTGCATGGTGGGCAGTGTTTTTCAATTTTTTAATATGCTAAAAATAATTTACAGTACAATAAAAATAAATTTGTAATATATTAAAAATGACTGTTCAGAGTATAAAAATGACAACCATTATTATTATTATTATTTTTTTTTTTGGTCAGACCACGAGGTGTCCTAAAAATGACGCATTCAAAAAAAAAAAAGTATAAAAATGACATCCTTGCATGCTGTTTTTTTTTTTTTCTTTTGATATTTAGAAATAATGAAAAATAAACTCATATTCTCTCTGTCTTATTTTATCTGTTATACATACTATTCATGAGTCAAATCAACTATTTTTTCTTTGTTAATTTTCTTTAGTACTTTTTACTTAATTTTAAATTTAATTTTTTTGTATTTAATAGTACTTTTAATGTAGTCTCTAAATATATAAATTTTGTATACTAATACTAAACTTAATATTAGAAAAATTGAATTAAAAATAACTTCAGTTAAGTCTTGTTAATCAAACTAGACATATAAAATGGGACGAAAGGAGTATTGTTGGATATCTCGTTGGTATAACCCAATAATAATTCTAAAAAAATAAGGATTATTATTTTATGTAGAAAAAGGGAAGGAAAGATGAAGAGATTGACTCGTGTTTGGTGTAGGGTTTTTAGCAAGAGTTAAGCGATCACTCTTTCCTTAAAGAACCTTATTTGCTACATCCCACAAATGCTAGGAGTCAATGCTGGCATACATGAGAGCCAAGTCTATTTGATCTCATTTTGGAATTTGATTTGCACCCCCTTTATACATGAGAGAGAGAGTCTCTATGCTATACAATTCAATAAGTCTTAAAAGGGCTCTTGTATAAATAGTGGGGCAAATCCTCTTCCCAAACCAATGTGGGACAAAAGCTTCACTTTTTCCCTTCATTTTTCCAACTCAAATGAGTCTACTTTGAGAATCAATATCTCATTCACCCATTTTCTGTTTTGAGCGCACAATATATCAATCTCTTCGTCTCACTACGAAGAACCCGAATCCACTTTGGCCCGACTCATTTCAGAAGTGGACCCCATTGATAATTTTATCACAAAATAGCCACTTAACATGTCATTTTATGTCATTTTAAGCTATTTTTTCCCACAAATATTTCTTTTTAAAAATCAAAAATGACAATTTTATAATCAAACTTTTTGTTGAGGCAATTGAAATGGACATGATATCTAGAAATTAATTAAAAAGAACAATTTCATTCAAAAGATATAATTTTCAATAGTATATATCGTATTGTACTTATATTTCAACGACGTTAAGTTGGTCTAACTGAGAGGGCATTTGGAGGAGTGCACTAATCTTGCCACTTCCATTGATTTTTACTCATTTAAGTGAAATTTTTACACTTAGAATAGTTATTCATTTCAATCACATTAACAACAATTGATCCAAATAGTTTTTTGAAATAGTAGCTGAACTGCTCTACTAATGAACTTTTTTCAAAGATAATATAATTTGTATACCACCGTCATTTCTTATACCCACCTATATGTGTGATACACTTAATTCACTACTCACTTATCATTGCACATCATTCCGATTCTTCAAATCTAACTACTTATCCGGCCTTCACACTCTCTACCACTATTTTCGTTACTATTATTGCTTATTGATTTTCAAACTACAAGTGTCTATCATCCCCTTCATCCCAAATCTACCTACCACATTTTCCAATCTCCACTACCACTCCATACATTGCCACTTACTAATATTTATATATTTAATTATTTATATAATGAAAACAATTAAATTTTAAATAAATGTGTATCTTATGAATTAAAAATTAATTAAATTTGAATATATTTTCTAGTATTTGAATAGAAAATGAAAACTCAAAAACTTTTAAAAATTTAAAAATGAAAATGGAAACAATTTTATTTACTAAAGATGGTCCAAGTGATTTCTTCTTTTGCAATCATTTCACAAGTAAAGTAATTTTAAATCTTATATATGTATCAAAATAAAGGAATTTTAAACTTTATTTTTTGAAGTAGAACACATTTACCTTGCCACATCCGATTTTTGCATAGTCATGTCATACACTAAGTGCATCATTATTGCCTTGTCAAATTGTCTCGCCATTCCATCATTATAACACTATTCATTTATAAATAAAAAATTTTCCTTATAAATAAAATTTTTTGAATGTTACTAGCTCTATTACAATGTAGTATCTGTTCATATACTTTCTCAACCTACTGAAACACAAAGAACCAATAACACCTCCATTGAAGCTCAAACTCAAAACACAAAGAACCAATAACACCTCCATTGAGGCTCAAACTCACAACCTTCCAAATGGAAGTCCAACCCGGGTACAATTAGACCACATAGTCTTGGTTATAAATGAAATTTTAAAATACCGTACCATACTTTGAAAAAAAAAAAGTTATAGAAAAAGCCATTGCACATATTTAAAATTCTTTATTGAATTTTATGTTTAACTCTTTTATGGTGGATTTGTTTGGAATTGTCTCTAACACAAACATATATGTTACTTTTTTGTCCCGAATTTACTTTCTAATATATGTAGCAATGATTATTATTTTTATTTTTTTTTTGAACCAAGCTACATGAACCATATATATATATATATATATATATATATATATATATATATATATATAATGTAGGGCGATGAGTCGGAAAATTTATGATAACCAATGAATAAAAAGAATTTTATTGTTACACAATTGTGAAAGTTTTGATCTCTATAAATCTATAACTTTATTCTTCTTCTTTTTTCTTTTGTTGTTGTTGTTGTTTTTTTTTTTTTTTTTTTTTTTTTAATATTCATGAATCAATTGATCTCATGTTTAATTTTAAAAGAAATTTACTTATCAATGGCATATAAAAAAACAATCATTCAAGTATTAATGCTAAACGCTCATTTGTATACATGGGGGCCAGTACGGTTATTAGTCAGCATCACCATTCCATCTATCACCTAACGTTATTATATTAGATCGACGGTCTGATTGCAACGAAGCAATATAGTTGCATCCATTGTAGGGCAACAACAGTATGCAATAAATTAATTTACCTATAAGAAAAAACAAAGAATTATATTCTTAAAATCTCGAGAGAAAGAGACAGAGATGGTTGGGTGTTACGTTAGGGGCAAATTATGTTGTGAGCACATGCCGCCTTCCAAGGTGGGCACAGTTCCATATTTATAATTTTTATCTGTAAATTCATAATTTCTATACTGTAGATTCATAAAATGTATACTTTATATTCCAATTGTTGAATTCTGTTTTCACAAATCAGAAAACTATGTGTTCATAATTTGATAATTATACAGTTTAGAAATTATGAATTTACAGTACAGAAATTATAAATCTACAGTACAGATATTATGAATCTGCAATATAAAAATTATGAATCTACTGTATAGAAATTATGAATTTACCGTATTTAAATTATGAATCTACAGTTTTGATATTAAATAGTGTTATAGGATCATGAAAGGTGAAACAACTATACATGTTCCTTAAGACTAGGCAATTAAACAGACTAATTAATAACCAAGTAAACAAAGAATATTTAACAGACTAATCTTTAACAGGGATGACTAATGTTTGGTATCCACAACTCCACAAGGAACCTGTCATATTGAGTGCATGTAACTTGCACATTGTGTCTCGATCCTGTGTCATTTCTCATAATCTATCACCTAAGAAGCAACCGTGTGTGTGTGGGCAATAAGTTAGAACCCCAAATTTGAGGCTCATCACCGCTCCTGTCCTCAAAATTGAGAGATGAGATAAATTGCGAAATATGCTTCAGTTGATCTATATACCCCAAATGTGCCAAATTCTTACCTTTTTTATTTTTAATCTTCGATAAACTTCGAATAGTGTATTATGTGACTGCTAACAAAATAAAACATTTAATTTATTTTTATCGAGTTGATTGATCAATTGAACTACTCAAGTTTTTTTGGTATAATAAAAGCATGAGAAGTGCAGAGAGTTGCATGGGGTCCTCTCTATCCTCTTCTTGGCTTTGCTGGAGAAACGAAAGATGCCATTCACGGCCACGTCGTTGCTTATTAATTAATATTTATTTTCTACCAAGACACCCGAACAAAGTATAAGTAATGAGGCACAAAATATGTTTTATATACTTTTCATATTACATTGATCAGGCCGTTAAAAAAATAGCTAGTATAGGTTGTTGAGTTGTTCATTCAAATTGCTATTTGACAAAATTTAATTTTTGATTAGCGCGTAACTGTTTCTTTAAATTAGTTGAGGTTGTTCATAACATAAGGAAGTCAATAGGTCGTTTCTATTGGGGGTCGAACTCATAACCTTATAGAGTTATAGTTACCAAGTCAATCGTCTGACCAACTTAGTTATTATCGTTTCCATGGAAGAAAGAGAAAAATGAAACATGAAACAAACTTTTTAATTAGGGTAATCGCGAATAGTAGTGCACGAAGCTGCTTCACAAGGTAGGTTGCAAAGCAACGACCTAGTGCTAGTGTGCACAACGCGCACTAGCCCAACACTCCCTCCCCCCCCCCCCCCCCCCCCTCCCCCTTCTCATACACAGAGATTACATTTAAAAAGAAAAAACAGAACAAAACAGACAGTTTACAATAGAACCCTCCCCTAATATTGAGATCATGATTTTTAAATTTTCACATCGTTATGTAGTTGGTAACTAGCTTAATTAGTATGTGTATCAATAAGCTAGATTGTCATGTATTTGATTTATCCACTATTTTGTAATCAATTATTTTTTATCAGGTCATTAGACCTAACCTGAATATCATAACTCTAATAATTATTTATCCTCTATAACAAATAATTAACTTGTGAATTCTATATATTGTTTTTTTTAGGGGTGATATACCTTAATTAGAGTTTTCTCCGATTTAAATTTTTGTCCATTAAAGAATATTAATTCTAAATTCTCAAGTATAGGATAAAGTTATAGCTGGCAAGTAACAAAATTTGTTTTTAAAGAATAATAAGACAATAAAGCACACTAATAAATGCGAAGAGAAAAGACAAATTAAATTGTTGCATGCAAGAGCAAGGCATTGCCTCGGTGTCATGAAATGCACACTTCATGAACTCATGACCCTCTCATCTCTCCTTTTCTTAGTAGCTAGTATAGGGTCACAAATCACACACTTTATTTTTTTGAAAACCAACCGCAACACACTTTTTATATTTACACACACACACAAATAAAAAAACCTGAAGTGAAATAAATTATTCTTTAATGATTTGGTCAAACGTATTCTGACACTGGTTGAATAGTCTTGCACCCCATCTGAGTATCTATTTTCATTCTTATATCCATTGACAATATTTTCATTGGACTGAACTGCATATCATAGTTCAGAGAAGTCTCATTTTCATTGTCATGTTTGTCACCCAGGATGAGATTCACATACGCCATGACCCGTTTTATCGTTTCATGCTTTATGAAAAAAGAATTCGCCAAGTAAACGAGAGGAAAAACACATAAACTGCAAAAAAAAAAAAATAATTAATTAAACCAGTAAAACAAAGCAAAGGGAAACAGACGTGCAAAAATAAGGGAGTAACGATCGGTAGCGGTGGAGATGGAGGGGTGGGGCCAGGCATAACCGGTGGTGAAGGTGGAGAATGGAAGAGAAGACGGTTAAGGCAGAAAATACAATGAAGGTGGACGTTGTCTGCGGTGGAGATGGCAGCATGGGAAGACGATCGGACGCCGCCTCCGATTCGCTTACTTCTCAGAGGCGACGACCGTGTAAAATTGAGCAGTCAAAAATCAGAGACGAGAGAGAATTAAAGAAACCCTAATTTTTCATTCTAGAAAACTACATTATTTAAGTAAATAAATAAACTCTTCTTTAAATTAAATTAATGTGGTATTATAGAGTGGATAGTTGGATACCAAGTAATGTAATTATTTCAACTAAAATACACCTTTAAAAAAATAATAACATACCTTTATTTGTTTGATTCGTTGTAACAGAGGCTAAATCAACATTAATAATGAATCGTTTTTTTTTTTTTTTTTCAAAATAAAACACTATTTGAGTGAAAAGTCACTTTATTCAATCTCCACTTCACATTTACCTAGTGTAATATATTTTGTAATACCTAGTGTAATATATTTTGTAATAATAGAATTCTATTGTGAAAGTGGATAAATCTTCGTGTAAATAGTATATCGTTTACATTTCAAGAATAGAATAGAGTAGAGAGAGACAGAATTAGAGCCGTCAAAAATGGGTTTTACCCGCCGGATCGACCCGTCCCGTCCCGTACTGCCGTAAGTAGGGGACGGATTCTTCAAATTTTGATCCGCCAGGAGGCGGGCTTTTTAGCCCGTCCCGCTTGGGTCACGGGTTTAGCCCGCGACCTGCTAATACATATATATTTTGTATATATATTTAGTATTTAATACAAATTATTTTTTGTGTTATTTTGGTTTGTGTAATTGTGTTAGTGTGTTATAACTTATAGGATCAGGGTCGGCCCTGGGCAAGTCTGCCCAGGGCCCCATATTAAAAAAAAAAAATATATGTAATATGTATAGATACTGGATAGGTTCATAATTATATGTAATACGTTTTTTTTTTTTTTTTTTTTTTTTTTTTTACAAAAATAATGTACATTCAGTACAAAAATAATGTACATTATATTCAGGGGATATACATTATTTTTGTTCTGAGTGTACATTATTTTGTATAATGTACATTCAGTACAAAAATAATGTACATTTAGTATATTAAAAATGTACTTTTTATTATGGTCCACATAACATTGTGTGGACCATGGTCCACACAATAATTTGCCAACAAATTGACAATCCACTTATCGAATAAAGAATAATTTTTGTGTGGACCACGATCAAAAAACGACATCGTTTTTTTTTTTTAATTTTATTTTTTCGCACGTCCCGTTGTAACATATATTTTTATAACTCATAATGTACATTATTCTAAAACATAATGTACATTATTTTAGAACATAACGTACATTATATTACCCAGATGTTTCATTATTCTAACACGTAATGTACATTATTTTAACACATAATATACATTATTCTAACACGTAATTACATTATTTTAAAACATAATGTACATTATTTTTACTCATAATATTCACGACGATATTTTAGGCAGTGGTCTACACAGCTGTGTGGACCGTAATTTGTCTCAAACTATTGAAGGATTCCTTTCTCTCACCAGCTTCCTATTCTTCTCTGGCTATCAAAGCTTCGAACCCTAACCCTATCTCGATCAACGAATTCAGTGCAAGCCTAATTGTGAATTGATTTGATACATTTGCAAACAACTAAAATTGTTTAGAGATTTTGGAAGAAGTTGATATAAAGTTTGGTAGATGATTTTGCATTTAAATGTGCATGACGCATGTCACTTTTTAATGAAAATTTTAGATATATTTTTTATACAATATTTATATTTTAAACTTTTGACACAATTTTTTGAACAACTATTATTATATATAGAAATTACTTGAAAAAAAGGGACCCAAATTATGATATTGCACAGGACCCCAATTTTTATTGGAACGGCCCTGTATAGGATTATAGATTTATAGGAATACAATACTAGGTAGTGTTACTGTGTTAGTGTACTGTACGTCTGTACAATGATTCTTTTTCTTCTTTTTTTTTTTTTTTGAAGGATATTGTATAGTGATCTTTTTTTTAAAAAATAAAAATTAACACAGTGAAAAAATTGATTGGCGGGCTAGCCCGCCCCGCCAGCGGGCTTTGGCATGGCGGGGCGGGCTGACCACATTCCAAGCCCGCTAGGAGGCGGGCTTTTTAGCCCGTCCCGCTACGAGGACGGGCTTGGGTGTGTTTTGGCTAGTCCCGCCCCGCGAGACCGTTTTGACGGCTCTAGACAGAATACTGAGAGAATCATCCATCTTTTATTAATCATCGTTTAGTATAATATATACAAGATATACCGAGTTCTAATATAACTACAAATGATGAAGAGGTATTATCACAGTATAATCCATTTAGTAATGTCCATATATATTTATTCACAACACACCCCCTTGGACATTACTATGTCATACTCATGTTTCATTAGAAACCTCACTAGAAAAACCTAGTGGAAAAAATCTAGTTGAGGAAAAGAGTACATGATATATGTAATGTTGTGAACATTCAGTATCTAAATTGTGAACATTTAGTATATACGGAGTAAAATTGTGTACATTCAGTATGTAAATTGCGAACATTCAGTATGTAAATTATAAACATTCGGTATGTAAATTGTGAACATTTAGTATATGTAAATTATGAACATTCAATATATAAATTGTGTATTTTTTGAGGTGGACCCGGATTCACGGAATAATTTGCTCTCCAAATAGTCGAGCTAATATTAAAAAAAAAAAAAAAAAAAAAAAACCTTATCTATTAATCAAGACAAATTTTACTGCCATGTAGTAATGTGGTCTATAAAGTAAGTATCATTTTAATTACACTTTAGTTTCATTTGACAATATTACTTTGTTTTTCAGTTTCATTTTTCACTCACTGATTTCATTATAGCAATACCAAAGTATCATTTTAATTCTACTACAGTTTCATTTGAAAATATACATTATTGTATGAGCTCTATTTTGTAGTTTCATTTTCCACACACACTAGTTTAATTATAATAATGCTAAGGGTCCGTTTGAAAAGCAGGAAAATGACTTCTGGACAACTGTCTTGGTGTGATTGATTTATTTTCTGGAAAATGAGTAGAATTGTATAATTAAACTTTTGAAATATTTTATTTAGAATATAAAAATATTTGTAATAATATTAAAAACTATTATTATTTATTAATTTTTTTTTTAAAAAAATGGTTTCCAGCGAAAACCATACGCAGGCCGAAACTAGACTTATGGTTTTCGCCAGAAACCAGAACAACCGTGGTTTCCGACTGTTATGGTTTCCGGTCCACCAAAAATCAGCGGAAATCATGTTTTGAGTGTTGGTAAAAAATTACTCTTGCCAAATTTTGGCAGAAGTCATTTTTTGTCAAATGCCTACATTTTCACCAGTCAACAGAAAATATTTTCCATTGACTGGATTTTCCTATTGCATCTAAACACTAAAACTCAGAAAAGATTTTACAGAAGTCATTTTTCGGATTTTCAAACAGACCCTAAAGTATTATTTTAGTTACACCCCAAGTTCATTTGACAATATATGTTATTGTATGGTTCTGGATTTTAGTTTCATTTTCTATACACACTAGTTTCATTTTAACAACATTAGAGTATCATTTTAGTTATACTACAGTTTCATTTGACAATATACGTTGTTGAATGTGCTTTATTTTTTAGTTTCATTTTTCACACACTAGTTTCATTTTAACAACACTAAAATATCATTTTAATTCTATTACATTTTAATTTGATAATCATAATTCAAATAGCACTTTATGAACCATGGTCCACTGTATAACAACCGATTAATCAAATATTGTCACAGATTTAAAAAATTAAGATAAAAATATAGATTTAAAAAATTAAGATAAAAATATAGTGTTACTCTTAAAATAAATACGTAGAATTTTCGAATCATTGAAGCTTGTGGACGTGCCATCCATGGCGGGCCACTCCTTGTTCAATTCTTACCTATTCTTGAAGGCAACACAGCTGATTGCTTGTTTGGAGATCATTCTAGAGAATAGCTAGTATATATTAGATTTGTATCTCTTTCTTCTTTCAGCAGTAATAATAATTGAAGCATGTGCTTTATTTCAACTAAAAATCTATATATTTTAAGTGCGGCGCTAGATTTAAACCCGATATCAAATTAAAGCATGTGCTCAATCTCAACTAAAAGCATAAGCTGATAGTTGGATTGTACATTTATATTTATATATATTTTATACTCAACAATAATAATATTTACTATTCCCTAATCATTTATTATGGGTTTAATTATTGCATTTTTAATTTTTAAAATATGTAAAAACTAAAATTAATTTCAGTAAATCGGATCGATATCATATATTCATATCTAAGTATATATACACTAAGACAGTAATATCATAATCTCAAGCAGGGTTGTAAAAATCCCGCCTAGGCACCGAGTAATCGGCGCCTAGGCGCTAGGCGCCCATAGGCCGTGGCGATTTCCCCCCTAGGCTCCCGCCTAGGAGACCGGCCGCCTAGGCGCCCGCCTAGCGCCTAACTCGTCCGATTACGCCGAGTTAACTCGTCAATTTCTGTTGAGTTAGTCGAGTTAACCCGATTGACTCAACCTTGCTAATTTTTTCATTTATATGACATATATATATAATATGACATATATACACTCGTAGACTAGTTTGATACTTTCAATCTTTGGATGATTGATGTATTTGGGTATTTTATTTGAGTTCTTTTTTTTTTTAATATTCTTTTGATGTTATGACTTATGAATTGTCATTATGTCATTTATTTGGATGTGTTATTTGATTGAATGTTAAAACAACCTCATTAAAATTGTCAAATTGCAAGTCTGCTACTGTTTTTTTGGCGACCGCCTAGCGCTGCCTAGATTCCGCCTAGGCGCCGACTAGGCCGCTTAGGCACTAGGCGCTGCCCGGGCGCCCGACTAGCGCCCAGCGCCTACTGCAACCATGATCTCAAGTAAAACACTTGTTAAATAGTTACATTCCTATATACGTGATTTGCGTCAAAAATTGATATTCAAATGATGCACTTTGAATGAAGTTTGTCAGGCAAAGGATCAGAAAGTAAATCAATTTAGGTTACTCAATCTTAACGCATATTTATGAGTGACATCAACTTCTTTGTATAATTTGAAACACTAATTTAATCATCTTTATTTATTTAAGAACTATGAGTACAATTAACATTTTAACCTTCTTGTTGAATAGAGTAAATACTCAAAATGGTCCCTCGACTATAGCTAAATTTACAAATTGGTCATCGACTTTCAATTTCAACCAATTAAGTCCTTAACTTTTTTGGTCCTCCATCTATTTAATCGTTTGTTGGCCGTGATCGACGATCTCCAGAAGAACCTTCAGCTCTCGTCGGAGCACATGGAAGCCTCCAGGATGACATTGCACTGGTTCGGAAACACGTCGTCTTCTTCGCTCTGGTACAAACTCCACTACATTGAATTCAAAGGGAGGATGAAGAAAGGCCACCGGATTTGGTAGATTGCTTTAAGCAGTGGATTCAAATGCAACAATGCGGTCTGGAAATGCAACCAGAACTTTAAAAAATCGACAATGGACCATGAAATTACATATATATCATCAAAAATCACAGTCAACAAACGGCCAAATAGATAGAGGACCAAATTGTGTTAAAATTACAAAGTTAAGGACATAATTGGTTAAAATTGAAAGTTGAGGATCAATTTGTGAATTTAACTATAATCGAGGGACCATTTTGGATATTTAGTCTGTTGAATATAATCTCTTCAAAAGTTCTAAAATAAAATATATGTTAAAGAAAGTGTCCCTTTAAAAAAACAAAATTACTGTAAAATTTAATAACGTAATTTAAATTAGTTAAAAATTACCCTGAATAATTAAATACTTATACCACGTAGGGAAGGTCATATGTTATATCTCTAGTGAGGCGGTATTGACTCTTTGTATTTCAATATGTTGAGAAAGTAGTTATGAACAAATACTACACTATAACAAAGTTAGTAGTATTAAAAAAAAAATACTTATAGCACCAACCAACAACTTAGAACAATTGATAAATGCTCCCACGGACAACTCAATTGGTAATCAAGTGATAAATTTTTTAAGTAAAGACACAATATCGTGATCTAACCGCCGTAATAATGTGGGAGTTACATTACTTACACTCAATACGGTGGGCTCTTTGTAGGCACCAAAATTCTGCCACTTAAAAGTTAAAAGATCACCGAATAATCGTGATTGAGAAAAGAGTAATTCAAAAAAAAAAAGAAAAAAAAAAGAAGTAATTCACAACATGTGATGGGAGTTTTATTCTAATAATTTTTCAAAATAACAATTTTAGAAAGAGAAAATTGTATATGCTCACTCGATAACATGTCAATTATCAATGTCAGTTCTGAATTATTAATGGTGTAATTATTGCCTATCTCGTAGTGTAAATGTTGTCTCTCAATTTTTCTCCCGTACAGTACGGAAGAGACAATATATGTACAGTTTTAAAAATTGAGAAACAACATTTAGACAACTAATAATGTAAAAGTGACATTAATAATTGACATGATCGGCATAAATTATAATTTTTTCTTTCTTAGAAATATTTGAACAAAACAGGGGAAGTAATCTATCTCTGTCTCTATATAAAACCGCGGCGCCACTGTCCCATTATCAATATCCACCATTTTCATCACTCTCCTTCCGTTGCAGAGCTGCAGCTTTCTCATTTTACTACTTTTGTTTCTTTTCTCTCTATATTCTCTGTGGTGTCCGATCAAACATGCGGCTTTTGAAAGAAGAGGCGGCCGAATACGACGCGGATTTCCGACACTCTCCTCCGGTGTCACCATCCACCGCGGCGGCGGAGGCGGCGGACCCACCTCTGGCACAAAACTGCTTTCCGCACAGCGGCTGCCCTTGGTGGCCGTACTCCAGCGCCCGGGATTTCAAAACCAACACCGTCCTCGTCCTCCTCGTTCTCTTCTCCGCTTTTGTCTGCGCCCTCGCTTTTAACGCCGCCGTCCGTTACCTGCTCCGCCGCCGCCGCCGCCGCCATCGCCGCTCTTCACCCCCCACCCACGACGATGATGACAAGGCAGCTGGCGGGTCCAAAACGGCGGAGGACGAGGAGGCTGGGGCTGCGATTCCCACGGTGATATTCTCGGCGGCGGCGGCGGGGGTGGCGTCAGAAGAGTGTATAATCTGCTTGGGAGAATTCGTGGAGGGAGAGAGAGTGAGGGTGTTGGAGAATTGTAAACATTGCTTCCATATCCGCTGTATCCAGCGGTGGCTCAAAGCCCATTCTTCTTGCCCGACTTGCCGTGCAGCCTCTCATTGAGTTTTTTGCGACCGCAGATTTGTGGACGACGGCGACAATTATCGGTCCTGTTTTTATCAGTAGAAACATATGACTGAGTTTTGACGATTAATCTGTCCTTGTTCAGAATCTGATCGGTTCTCTTTGCAATCTTTTTTTTTTTTTTTTCCTTGGTTTAATTTACTCCCAATTTATTTACTCCGTATAATTTTGTCCATAAATTATAAGAAACCTCCTTCAATAATTTAGTTTTCTGGAAAATTACTTATTCCGTCCTTAGGTTTTGATAGGATTAAATTAAAAAAACAATCACGGTTAATCTAACTAAATTAGTCGGACTGCTAACTTGACAATAACAAAATTTTAAATTTGAGTATCAGTGAGAGTGGTCTATTGATAACTTGGTTTGAGTCAATTAGTTATAGACAATTTAGCTCGTACGGGCAACTTAATGGGTTGTAGAGATGAAATTTGTCATAAGAGACTAATGATCGGGTTTTACTAACGTCAATGTGTGAGCAATCTCTCAAAATGAAGGGGCTTGTTGTATGCAGTGAGCAAATGTGTAACATCTGTTGATTAGTTGAGATACTATGATTTATCCTTTTATAAATTGTTAGGCTGAGGTGGACGATTCCACCTTATTGTTACAAGTTATGGACAATTTAATAAATGAAATTGAGATATAATTAATGCATACCTTCAGGTAACGACTTAGGATTTTCCGGTCAGTACTCAATTTGGATTTTTTTGTTAGATTTCATCTAGTTGGAAGGGAAATTTTTTAATTTTTTTTTTCAAAAATGGAAAATTCATGCTCACTGGCTGCGTGAGTATACCCCACAGAGATTATTTTTTTTCGTCATAATATAAAAAATATGCAAAAATCACACTTTGCAGGAAGGACTGTGTTTTTCTATCTCCTCTCTCTCCTTCCCTTAAATTTGTTTCTCTCAAAAAATGAATAAAAATCCCTTAATATGAGCAAGTGAGCAAGTAGCAACAACATCAATGGTTTTTTTTTTTTTTTTTTTTTTTTTTTTTTTTTTTTTTGGAGGGGGTTGGGGGAGATTCATGGAAAGTTATGCTATGGGACCGTGCCCGCGGTTCCAAATTTATAATTTCTATACTATAGATTCATAATTTTTTAACTGTAAATTCATAATTTCTATACCGTAAATTCATAATTTAAATATAGTAGATTTATAATTTCTATACTGCAGATTCATAATATCTATAGTCTGTATTGTAGATTCATAATTTCTAAACTGTATAGTTATCAAATTATGAACATATAGTTCTGTGATTTGTGAATACAGAGTTCAACAGTTGGTTATATCGAAAATTATGAACATATACCTCTATAAATATGAACATATATTTATAAAATTATGAACATATAGCTTTATCACATGTTCACAAACCTAATACTGTAGATTCATAATTTCTACACTGTAGATTCATATTGAAGACGAAACAATGCGATTGCGAAGAGAAAAACGCCGTTAACGACAAGTGAAAAATAATTTTTTTAAATTAGAAAAATTATGAATCTACAGTATAGAAATTATGAATCTGGAATCATGCCCACCTTGCAATGTGGGCACGTTTCCACAGCATAATTTGCCGGAGATTCATATGTAAATATTGGATTAGACGGTTGGGGTGAGATTTTTGCTTGATTTTTAAGAGATGATTTTTGAAGGGAAAAAAAAAAAAAGGAAAATACGTTGGAGTTCACGCCTGCGCTCAACAGGTGCATTTCATTAACGCGCTCATGAGACGCTTCAGAGTGGTCGCCAGCTAGCGACCACTCTGAATTAATTAATCTTTGAAAATAAAAAAGAAGAGGAGAAGTTGGACTATGCAATGGCCAACTTCTTGTTTTTTTAAAATTTTTTTAATTTAATTTTTATAACATAAGTTTTTAAAAATTTATGCTGCTAGTTTTTTTTTTTAATTTAATTTTTAAATTTAATATTGCTATTAATTTATAATTATCAATTAATTAAATTTTGACATGTTTAATTTAATATAAATACTAATAATTATAATTTATAGAATCATAATAAATAAAGAAATAATTAAAATATAATTTGGGTAAGTTGGGGTCCATAAAAAAAAAATTTAAAAATTTAAAATTATTGAGAAGAAAGATTTTTGAGATTGAGTGAGATACTTGATAATGATGTGGATGTTTGGACTCACAAAAACTTTGTTGTTAATGTTGCTCTAAGGATGTTTTAAGAGCAACCACAATAGTAAAATCCATATTTGAATTTTTGTCAGGTTTTTATGAGTTGGAGGGTGGAGAGAAAAAAAAAACGTACTAGAAAATATAAATTTTAGGATGGTGCCCACCCTGACACACCCATTGGGTGCGCTCCATCACGAGTGTTTTTCTTAAAAATCTTTTTCAGTTATAAGCTAGAAAAGAACTCAATATTTACACTAAAACCCCACCCCTCTCTCAACAATGAGGTTTTACGTCTGATGTTTTTTTGGTGCTAAGTAAGGGAGAGAGGGATGAGAAAAGAAAATAAAAAGGAAAAAGAAAAAAATCACCTAGGACTGTTAACGCACCTAGCGGGTGCATGCACTGCGATGGGTGTACGCACATCGCATCAATAGACCTACTTTCTCTTTCTTTCAACATACCTGCTTTAAAAAAAAAAAATCCATGTAGACCCCTACAAAATTACTCTCTTGCATAGTATACCTTCACTCTCTCACACACATAGACTCTCTCTCTCTCTCTCTCTCTCTCTCTCTCTCTCTCTCTCTCTCTCTCTCTCTCTCTCTCTCTCTCTCTCTCTCTCTCTCTCTCTCTCTCTCATGAGTTGGAGGGTTTTGAGAAAGAAAAAAAAAACATAACAGAAAATATGAATTTCAGGGTGGCGCCCACCTTGACACACCCATTGTGTGCGCTCCATCGCACTCACGTGTGACTCATTTTTTTCTTAACTTTCTTTTTTATCGAAAAATTCAATATTAACACTAAAAGCCCACCCTTCTTTCAACAATGATGTTTTATGAGAAGGAGGGGGAAAAGAAAGAAAAAAGAAAAAAGAAAAAAGAAAAAAAATAGCTAGGACTACTAACGCACCTAGAGGGTGTGTGCATTGCAATGGGTGCGTGCAACGTGCATCAGTAAATATGCTTTCTCCTTTTTTTTAATTCATGGGCGGTCATGAGATCGAGCCTTAGTGGAGGCGTTGTTGATTATATGTGCTTCATTAGGTTGAGAAAGTATGTTTGAATAGATACTACAATGTAATAGAGTCAGTAGCATTCAAAAAAAATCATGTAGACCCAAAAAATTATTCTTGCAGACAAACATGATTATATCATTTTATAGGCCTGGGGCATGCAAAATAATAATAATTAATAATAATAATAATAATAATAATAATATAATAATAATAATAATAATAATAATAATAATAATAAAGGTCCTACCTTACGTTAATATATATTTTTATATCTAAAATTTAAATTAGATAAAGAAGAAAATACTAATGTTAAATAACTTGAAATAAGACTCACAAATTTTTTAGCAATTTTATACCCACAATAATATTCTAGATTATTTACTAAATACAAAATAATCAATAACCACATCAATACCTTCCTAAATAAATAATTATAGTTTATTAAAAATGAATGAACAATTTAAAATTAAATAAGCTTACAAACAATAAAATTGTTATGATAATAACAAATAAAAAATATTCATAAAAAATATGAAACATAAAATATTTTGAATAGACAACATGTTATACATCACACATCTTTTATATTGTTATGATATTTATAAATATTTTTTTCTTTTATCTAGATCAATTTTAAGTTTTTTTTCTAGAATAATTAGAATATGATGACACATAATAGAAACTTATAGACTACATTGACTAGATAATTTATAAAAAAAATTTACATATATATATATATATATATAGGGAAGGGTTCAGGTGCGGGTATAGCTTCCCGTGCGGTTGTGCGGTTAGATCTGAGCTGTTGATCAAATTTAGATCAACGGCTCAAATTAATAAAAATTATATATAAAAAAAAACGCGTGTCGGGAAGAAGATAGCTCCTTCACAGTGTCTACACAAACGATAGCGTCTACACACAGCGTCTACACAAATGATAGCGTCTACACACAGCGTCTACACAAATGATAGCGTCTGCACAACCTCACGCACATTAAGTACAAAACCCCACACACATTAAGCACAGCCTTCACGCACATTAAGCACAAACCCCACGCACTTTAAATATTAACTCACAGATTTTAAGTTTCAACATCTATTGACATTAAGTACAACCTCACGCACATTAAATACAAACCCCACACACATTAAGCACAACCTCACGTACATTAAGCACAAACCCCACGCACTTTAATATATTAACTCACAGATTTTAAGTTTCAACAACTATTGACATTAAGCACAACCTCACGCACATTAAGTACAAACTCCACACACATTAAGCACAACCTCGCGCACATTAAGCACAAACCCCACGCACTTTAATATATTAACTCACAGATTTTAAGTTTCAACAACTATTCACATTAAGCACAACCTCACGCACATTAAGTACAAACCCCACACACATTAAGCACAACCTCACGCACATTACGCACAAACCCCACGCACATTAATCACAGATCCGCTCACCTTAATTTTGACCTACATGCAAAAATTACAAAATTGCCACCGCATTTTTTTTATTTTTTTTATTTTGACTTTTCTGGACGTTGATTTAAGCGAGATGAATGGTCCAGATTAAACCGCACAACCGCACCTGGGCACCCTAACCGCACCAGAATCTAAATCTATATATATATATATATATATATATATATATATATATATATATATATATATATATATATATATATATATATTTATTTATTTATTTATTTATTTATATTTATTTATTTATTTATTTATTTATAACTGAATCACAAAATATATTTTATATAAATTAATTAATCAAGTTAAATAATTTTTCCAAATCATAACTCATTATAAAAACTCACAAAATAACTCATGTTATAAATACGGGTTGGATCCATTGACCTCTTAATCATAAACAAGAACCATGTAACCTACCAATTAAGCTATTTTATCTTTCTATATGTTTATGAAAACAATCCCATCTTTTTTTTTTCTTTTTTTTTTTTAAAAAAAAAAATGTTAGATCTATTATATCGATGGTGTAAGCCCTCTCTAAGCATGGGGGGGCAGCAATGCTTGCAGAGTACATGCATGTTGGAAAAATAACATTAAAATAACATTTTAAGTGGCTATTTTGTGGTACAATTATCAGTGGGGTCCACTTCCGATTCGCACACTTCTTTTCTAAATGATTGCATGATACTAATAATTAGACTTTATATAAATTATTTATAATTTATTATTTTGTAATATTTAATTTTATGTGAATGAGTAAAATTTATATATTTAAAAATATCAAGAGTTTTATTAAATTAAAAAGTCAAATTTAAAATTCTAAAAAAATTGTTAAAGAAAACAAATGAAAACAAAAATTTTATTAAATAGTATATGAAAAATATTCTTTCCCCCTCTTGAATTTCTCCTCATGATGTAGTGCCTATATATGAAATGTCTAACTCTACCATTAATTTAAAAATGAATTTAGTTTCCAATAAGATGATAACACTGCAAAGAAGAAAAGGGTAAAGAGTATGAAATGAGGGATAGAGAGGTGTTAGTGCTAATTGCTAAATTTTGGTGACGGACCAAAAACAAACATCATTTTAGTATGAATTTTAATTTGTTTTGATGAGCAAAACAAAAAACATGTCGTCCGTAGCTAATAATGTTATTGTGGGAGCTTCTTGCTTTGTGCATGGAGTATGGGCAAAGTGATAAGAATGAAAACACCACCCTGCAATGTTATAAGATAAGCTAGCTTGTTGGGTGTCACACACTTTAATTTGTCTGTTTTTTTTTTTTGTGTGTAATAACTTCTAAATTTGGACAAGCTATGCTAACCAACAATCCAACATTACTTACATCACCATATCTCATATCTGCAGCTGCATAACTGTATATAAATTATTTTCAATACATTAAAAAGCAAAACAGCTATAACAAGAATTTTATTATCTTATGCTTTTAGTTTCCATCTTGGAGGCATCAAGAAATAACAAATACTTAATACTCTCTCGTGAATATTTAAATGTTATAGTTCCCACAACCATTTGATTGGTCTTCATTAGTAAAGTGATATGCACATGTATAATGTATTATTCTTCTGAATGTATACTGTATGACTTAATTACAATATTCACTTCCAATAAGAGCTGCTTACAATATCAAAATTTGTCGTTCTTTAGGTACTCAACTCGACCCTTTAAGTTTTAATAGGTGCATATTTACATTTTTTTTTACCTATTATTATTCTTATTGAAACACTACACTTGAAGCATCGAATTTCAATAAGCAAATAACATTAAGAGTTGTCAATGCAGGTCGTGGGGCGAGCCTAGAGTAGGCTAGTCTTCCCCGCCACCTTCAAGGCTTGCCTTTTTTTTTTTTTTGGATACACTCTAAATCTCTATTCCAACATATAGTAATATTCTATACTTATATAATATTCTGACATATAATGTTTTAATTTCATTGCTAACATCATCCAATAGGGAATTCGGAATTAGGTTTAGTGAAAACTGAGAACTAGCGAACACATATATATGGTGGGCTAGCCATGGGTCTCTGATGTCCACTCCTTGGCAGACTGCCAAATTGAAACCTCAGCAATTATATCGTGGACCATGGTCCACAAAGCTTTGTGGACTATGATCCAAAAACGATGTCGTTTTTTTATGTAAAGAAATGACTGTTGTTATAGTTTAATGAAGCCCGTATTTTTGATGTATTAAGTACAAAATGAAACTACAGTGTATCTAAAATAAAATTGTCTCACATATTGTTTTTATATTATCAAATGGAACTGTAATTGAATTGAAATAAAACTGTAATTGTGTTGAAATGAAACTGCAGTATATATAAAATGGAACTGAATAATAGTTTCACATATTTGTGATGTATAATGTCAGAATGAAGCTGTAGTTATATTGAAATGAAACTGTAGTTGTGTTGAAATGAAACTGCATTGTATATAAAATGAAACTGAATATGTTATACAAACATAGTTACTTTTTACAGAACGGCGCGAAACGGGTGCCATTTCTTTTCATTAAAAGAAACGACACCGTTTTGATGCCATGGACTACAATACATTGTGGACCGCAGTCCATAGTAAAATTTTCCATTGAAACTTCCCCTTACCTATATAATGAATAGGGTGACTAACTCGACAGGCCCGTTTTGACGACTCTAAACAATACTCTTTAATTTGGGCCATAGTTTAATAAATTTGAAAACTAAATAGTAAATTATATTTGACGAATACGGTCCATTAAACGGAAATTGAGTCCGAATGGCCCAAATAAGGGTCCAATTTCTATACTTTGTCGGAAAACCCTTAAAACCCTTTTCTTCTACAATGCTAATTTTGATCGTATCAATACTGCAGAGTTTGGATTTGATCTGTATTAGCTCAGTTGAGTCCCGAAAGGGAGGACGGAGGTGAAGAACACACTAGACATAGTTTTCCGGGGGCGTCGGAGGGTCGTTGGAGAGAGAGAGAACACAGCGGCAGCTGCGGCGGCGGAAGAGTAGTAGACGGAGGAAATGTGGTGGCAGGGCGGAGGAAATGGAGGAGTAATTAAGACATTCGTGAGATATTTGTCGAACTCAAGAAAGCGGGCGCCCAATCTGAGGAAGATCAATCCGAAGGTACCGCAGCAAGAGGCTGCCTCCATTGCCGAAGCTCTTTACGATGTCATAAAGCAACACGGCCCTGTCAGTGTTTCCAACACTTGGAACCACGCCAAGGTGCATCCTTTATCTTTCTTTATTTACCCTCAAAGTATCTGAATACATTGATTATAGATGATTTATTCCCAGAATGTACAAAAATTTTAGGAAGAATCCTTCATCCTTGTAGTTGAAGTTCCAACGCACTCAGATTTCCCCAATTAATCTGCCATATGCTTAAGAGTTTTGATTTTTCCCAATAACAGCTTTTGAGATATTAACAATCACACTTCAATAAGCTGAAAACAGTATATATGAGTTTGCTAGTTTAACTGGCTTTTTAAAAGGTGTTTTAAGGTTATAAGCTCATTGAAATAGCTTATGGAGATCAGAAAGTCATCTTTTTCTATTGCTTTATAATGCTACAGATCTACCTTGTTTAATTACAGACTTACAGTCTATTTCAAGAAGTGAGAATTTGTACCATAACTACCTTTGCCTTAACACTTGGAGAATATATATATATATTGCTTGAACCAATGGGTCATTTTCTTGTTGCTTATTTTCATTAGTATTTTACTATTTCTTCTTACCTTTAGTGAGACTCTGTTCGTTCGTTGTTTATTTGTAATTACTGATGTATTAATTCCTGGAATTATTCATTTCCAGGAATACATGACATGATCATTTAGAATTGCTTGGTTTGTGGTTTGTTGCTACCAAGCTGCCTTGATCTGATCATTTCTTTGGTCGAATTGAGCTCGAGGCTTAACTGTATGGACAATGTTAAACTTGAGTTCAGCCTTACTGCTCTAGCACATGTGTTCTATTGGGAACACCTTATTAGGAAAAAAAAGTATTTTAACTCAATATGCTAAACTCTAATTGGATGCAGAAAAGTGTTCCTTGGATTAAGTGCATCTGTGCATGTGGATACTTGATTCGGTTTTTCCCATGGCACCTTTTATTTTTTTTGGGAATGCAAATTATTTGTGTGATAAGGCATCACTTTTGCTAACTGGTGTGTCTCATAGGAATCAAATGGTATTTTGTCAAACTGTATCTACGCCTGTGATTATGTAATTAGTTTTCTGCGATTGCAACTTCCACGAACAGTCTTTTAATCCACTGATCATTGAGAGTTCTTTCCTTTTATTATAAGAAACTCAGCTCGATTTCGTATGCTTCCCTTTTGCTTTCTGTATCCTGTTGTAGTGTTACTACATGTTTGGATTTCTTCTTTCTGCTGAATGGATTGGCATTGACGCATTGTTATATTTATCATGTTAATGCTTCTGCAAGTCGGAACCCCTCTTATTTTCTACTCGTAAATATTGCAGGAAGCTAGTATCAATGGATTAAACAGCAAAACACACATGAAGATAATGCTGAAATGGATGATGGGTAGACATATGCTGAAACTATTCTGCAACCACATTGGCTCCAACAAGAAATTTTTTCTCTGTACATTGCCTGAAGACCCTCACATCAAGGAAGCAATCAATGCCGAGGAACTGAAAGTTAAGGCGAAAGCGAAAACTCCAACCAGAAGTAAAAAACGTACCCGTTAGTTCAATTTGCCTGCAGTTAAGGAACAATTCAACCAGAATAATATTATTGAATGCAGCAGACATATGAGCTCCATTCATCTGGAACTCTCATCAATCCTTTTCGGGTTCCAATGTCGCCTCAGGGCTGATTTTAGTTCTGCTTTCTTGCTTCTATTTTAGAATTTCCCGGGGAGGGGGGGAGGGGGAACTGTGGATAATATGTATTATGTCTGTGTTTGCTCTTAAATGCCTTCCAATTGTGTTCTACTTGTCCTTGGATTTTAGTATTTGTTTGATCCATAGTTTATTGGGATTTATCTAACCTTAAAAAAAATATTGGGATTTATCTGACCTAAATTGCTTATTAAGTTATAATTTGAGAATGAGAGTATTATTTTTTGAAAATAATCCACAGAAATTTTATTAAATCAAATGTTGAATACAAAACGGAACAAAAGAAAACCAACATAAATGACGAGTTTGAGAACGAGCCTTTCTAACCAAAACATGGACAAGTTTATTCACTGATCTAGATATAAATTTAAAGGACACTACTTCAAAGTGTCTTTGTAAATCTTTGCACTCTTTAACCACACAACCAACATAAGAATAATCTAATAAAGCATTGTTAAGAAGATTGCACACCGCCTGACAGTCTGAATTTTTGTGAAATCCCTGTCTTTAGCTCAAGAGACAGCTTTCTTAAAGGTCATAGCTTCTGCTAAATGCAAATCATTTAAACATCAGCATGTGGCAGCAAACCTAAGCTTATCCACGTCACTCCCATTAGCTTGACAATTCGAGAACCATGCAAAAGGATCATCACTAGCATCGATCTGTGATTGAGATAGACACCGAGTATGAGAGAGAGTCACCATGGACGGTAATACTCCATGCATGCAACGCCAAAGGAAGTTTCGAACATTGGGAGGAATTTTCAGACGCCAAATAGCCTTTTCTACGAATCTATAGTATAGAAATTATTAGAAAATGCTAATAGAAATGAATAAAGAAAAAGAATTGATTTGATCAATAAATAGTAAGTATGATAGATAAAATGAGACAGAGTTAGTACATTTTTACTATACTAACAGGGCGTTTAGTTGGAGGGAATTTAAATTCCCTTCCCACCTAATTCCAAAAGCCATAAAATTCCTTAGTTTGGTTGGAAGGAATTGCAATTCTCCCATTTTCATGGAATTAAAATCATATGTCGCCCTGGGATTTTAGGAAGAAAAAAAAAAAAAGCTAAGGATGAGATAAAATTACCCCTCCATTTTTTAATCTAAAATTAATATCACAACAACAATGGACATTTTGGACTTTATACTACTTATTTCCTTTCAATTCCCATGTATACCAAACATAGGAATTGAAATTCCCAGTAATTCTATTCCTGTAAACCAAACACTGGAATTTAAATTCTCACTTTATTTCCAGTAATTCATCTCTCATGGAATTGCAATTCCTTTCCCACGTAATTCCACCCCTCCAACCAAACGCCCTGTAAAGATACATTATTTGATAGTATACAAAATAATGTATCAGTTATAATGCAACTGCTTTCACTGAGGCTCAAACTCACAACCTCCCATATGAGGGAGCAACTAGACGAGAAGGTCCTTAGCATTTACTTTTAAATAATACTCTCATTCTCGCAATACATAAATAATGTACATTTAATATATTAAAAAGATACTTTTTATTCATGGTCCATGAAATAATGATAGCGTCGTTAAACAATTGTTATGTCGTGGAACCGTGTCCACCTTGCAAGGTGGACACGGTTCTATGTTCATAATTACTGAACTCTATGTTCATCATTTTTGAATTTCATATTCACAATTATAGAACTTTATGTTCATAATTATAAAATTCTACGTTCATAATTTTTGAAATTTATACTCACAAGTATTGAACTTTATATTCACAATTACAGAACTCTATGTTCATAATTATAAAAGTCTATGTTCATAACTCTGTATTCATAATTATAGAACTCTATGTTCATAATTTTTGAACACTATATTCACAATTATGACAATTTTAGAACTGTGTCTACCTTGCAATGTGGACACGGTTTCACAGCATAATTTTCCGTCGTCAATCGTTATGCTATGGACTCGTGTCCAGCATGCATACTGGACACGGTAATGGTGCCGTTAGTGGCACCGTTATTTTCCACTTTTTTTTTTTTTTTTTTTTTAAAAAAAAATTCAGACCACTTTGTTATAGGAGTATATGTTCATAATTTTATCACTATATAGTTCATAATTGTAAGTTCATAGTGTCAGAGCTCTGTGTTCATAATTCTATAACTGTACATTCATAATTGCACAACTGTACATTCATGATTCCGTAACTGTACATTCATAATTCAATAACTGTAAATTCATAATTTTTAAAACTCTATGTTCACAATTTTAGAGCTCTATGTTCATAATTTTATCACTATATGTTCATAATTGTAAGTTCATAATGTAAGAGCTCTGTGTTCATAATTCCATAACTGTACATTCATAATTTCATAACTGTACATTTATAATGCCACAAACGAATAACGCCGTTAACGGCGAGGCAAAATAAAAATAAAAAATTTAACTGAAAAGCCGCATTTTCCCTTAAAACGATGTCATTTTTGACTCGTGTCTACAATACATTGTGCACACGAGTCCATAGCAGATCTCACAAACTCCAGCTTTTGGGCAATAATTCTCATGGACCAATAATGTTAAGCGGTTGGGCCATCATAATTAATTAGGTCTAATGGGTCAAAATATATACATATACCCCATCAAATATTTAAATAGGTCCCTTAGCTTGGATTTATTTTTAGCTTATGTGGAATAAATCCAACTTTAAGATTTTTTAGTTTGAAAGCTTTCAAGTCAGTACAGAAAGTTGTCACCTCGCAACATTGTATACTTTTTTTGTTTTTGTTATTTATTCATTTATTTATTATTAATTATTATTTTGGTATTATATTATAACATTATATAAAAATGCTTGAAAGCAAAATAGTATTGCATGGTTGTAGAAAAGATAATAAATGAATTATAAATTTCATGATTTTTTATTTTTTTTTTTGGTGGAAAAGAGGGACCCGAGAGTCCCAGGAAATTATAAATTTCATGATGTGGAAGTATAACCTACTTTTAAAAGTAAGAGAGTATTGTAGAGATAAAGATGGTTTTAAGAAATAAACTTCAGTTATTTATTTATTTATTTTAGTATCCTAAAATATATTCGAAAAGTTATTGAAAAAATATATATTTTTTAGTACTACTAACTCTGTTAAGAGTTGGTTCATAACTACTTTCTCAACCTACTGAAGTACAAAGAGTCAATACCGAACCCACAACCTCCTATATGGGCCGGGAGAGAGTCTTGGTGCCACTATACCACAAAGTCCTTGGCAAAATATATAGTTTTTAATTGCCCCATAATTATTTATTCAAGTACATGTACAAAAAAAAAAAAAAAAAAGTAATACTTATTGAAGAACAAATTCTATGTTAAAACTTTACATAAAAGGGCTAACTTCAAAGCAAATGGGTAATGTATAACAAAAATGAGTTGATACATATCATTCTGCAAGTAATTAAATAATAAGATTATTGTTTTCCTTAAATTAATTAATGAATTTAATGAGATTCATTAGTAGGGGAAAAGTGGGAAAGAATAAATGGACAGTTTCCTAACTGTTCAATATTATAGATGGACTGACCAACAACCTACCACTGTCACTCCCTAACATGAAAGAGATATCGGAAAACGACTAACCACATTCAAACAAATAAAACATTCATTGTCTATAGTTTGATTAAAGTTTTGCATCCACTGCTAATTCTATTATGAGTTCATAAATTCAAATCTTATAAATGATATATAATGTTAAAGAGTTTTGAGTTAAACTTTTTCTTGCCCATATTTAATTTGTTAGAAAGTGGATGAATTGGCTTTTTTTTTTTTTTTTTTTTTTTTTTTTTTTTTTTTTTTTTGGAGATCAATCATATACTTAGAGCATCCACTATAGTTGATATTCGTGCGATTTTTGTAAGTGTTATTAGGAAAGAGAATAAGTGAGGGGAGAGAAAAAGAAAAAAATAAAGCAAAACTTATATTACAAAGAAAATATATATTAAATAGGGTCTGTCAGGTGCGCCGCGTGCACTGCACGCGTTCGTGTGGCTGCTGCTGTGCGCGAAACGTGCACATCAGCCAAAGCTCCTATGATATTTCTCTTTTCTTGGAAAGAGAAATATCTCAAGAGCTTCTCCTCTCTCTCTCTTGCCTCCCTCTCCTCCATGCAGACAAGCAATCCTTGTAAACCGTGAATAAACGCTCAAAGCTCCTATGATATTGATGCTCTTAGAGAACATAATAGAGTTATCGTTGCATTAGCCAAGCAGACTCTAATGTATCCCAATGCCTTCGTTCGATTTGCTGATCCCCGACTTAAGTTTGTTTTGTAAAATAAGACTAGCAAGGTATCCCCAATATTAGGCAATTGTTTTGCTACGGACTTGGTTCCACCTTGCAAAATGGACCCGAGTCCAAAACGGAATCGTTTTGCTTCAAAACGATGTTGTCTGAATTTTTTTTTTTAAAAAAATTGCTTCTTTCTTTGCCGTTTGTCTTCAGAATTCGTAACTCTATATTCATAATTTTTGAACTCTATATTCATAATTTTAGATCTTAATATACAAAATTACAGAACTCAATATTCACAATTGCAGAACTCTATATTCACAATTACAGAATTCTATATTCACAATTTCATAACTCTATATTTATAATTAAAGAACTCTATATTCACAATTACAGAACTCTATATTCAATAGTATAACACAATTTTTGAATCTATATTCACAATTTTTGAACTCTATATTCAAAAAAAAAAAAAAAATCATTAGTTGAGGAAACAGTGCTACTAAAAGCACCGTTATTGCAGACGTGTGTTTTGGACTTGGGTCCACGGCATAATTTGCAAATATCAGGGGCCTTGGTGGGAGCTAGCATAAATTTTCAGTGGGAACTTAATTCAATAGTTATGCTGTGCAACCGAATGCACCATGCGCATGGTGCATACGATGCAAAATGACGTCGTTTTGACTAAAAACGCGCGTTCCACTTTTTTAAAAAAAAAAATTCAGGTTCGATTCTCGGCAATAACATTATTGTGAATTTATAGTTATGAATTTCTGGATATATAGTTATGAATTTGTGGATATATAGTTATGAATTTATGGATATTTAATTCATTCTTTGTGGATATTTAGTTCATTCATTGTAGATATTTACTTCATTCATTCACTGTTGATATTTAGTTCATTCATTGTGGATTTTTACTTCATTCATTCACTGTGGATATATAGTTATAAATTTGTGGATATATAGTTATGAATTTATGGATATATTATGAATTTATGGATATATAAAAATGCTATTGCCGGGAATCGAACCTGATTTCTTTTTTAAGTGGGACGCGCATTTTTTAACCAAAACGACGTCGTTTTGCATCGAATGCACCATGCGCATGGTGCATTTGGTTGCACAGCATAATTTGCGAACTTAATTGGCGTTGCCCCACTCCATTGGATGAAAAAAAAAAATAGAGTTTTACTAGCTAAGTGTTATATGGGGTTTTTTTTAAAAAAAATATTAAATACATTTTATATGTTCTTTTATAGTAGTAATTTTATTTTTGAAAGATAATAAATGTTTAATAATAATATACTATTTTTTTTTTAATGCTACTGACTCTATTATATTGTAGTATCTGTTCAAATATACTTTCTCAATCTAATGAAGCACAAAGAGTCAACAACGTGACCTCTCACATAGGAGAAATCATTACGTGTCATCTGAGCACAAAGTGTTTGGCTATCCTGGAAAATATAATAGACTTAACAAGGCAGTAAATTGTAGAGAAGACAGAGAATACAGAGAGAATAATGGATACTCTTATTAATTATCCTTCATACCATATATACAAAGTTCTAATATAATTACAATATTATAAAGGATGAAGAGGTATTATTATAGTATAATACCTTTAGTAATGTCCACATATAATTCGTTACAATAGTATATTATTATTAAACATTTATTATCTTTCAAAAATAAAATTACTACTATATAAGAACATATAAAATGTATTTAATAATTTTTTTTCCTTAAAAAAACCTCCATATAACACTGAGCTAGTAAAAACTATAGTTTTTTTTTTCTTTTTTCATCCGGTGGAGGGGGCAACCCCAAGTTCACAGTGAAAATTTGACTTCAGGGAGCATCTACTCCAGGAAAATCATATGGAAAAGTTCTCGTCTTCACGCTCAAGAGAAAATTTAATGCAAAACTCTTTAACATAATACATCATATTTGAATTTATGAACTCATATATAATTGCATTAGCTTGGAATATATGCAAACTTTAATCAAACTATATATAGACAATGAATGTTTTATTTGTTTGAATGTGATTAGTCGTTTTCGGATATCTCTTTCATGGTAGGGAGTGACAGTGGTAGGTTGTTGCATTGGTCAGTCCATCTATAAACTGACACCAATAATATTGAACAGTTAGGAAACTGTCCATTTATTCTTTCCCGTTTTCCCCTACTAATGAATCTCATTAAATTCATTAATTAATTTAGGGAGAAAAAAAAAAGAATTTTATTATTTAATTACTTGCTGATTGTTGTTTCCAAAACATTAAGAGTTCGTTCACCAACTTGAAAAAATAGAGGATTTTTCAAAAAAAATGGAGAAATTGAGAAGTGGAAAAAAGAAATAGAGAAGTTGTTTAAATTACTAAATTTCTTCTTCCATCTCCGGGTCCTCACACCCCGCTTTGACAGAGCATATGCGCACAAGGAGCCCCTTTACTTTGAGAGGTTGCTCTTACACTGTTACTTGTAAGACTCGATCTCAAGTCATTGTTTTTAAACTTCACTCTTGTGATCAACTGAGTTGCCCACGCGGACTACTTGCAGAATGATGTGTCAACTCATTTTTGTTATACATTCTCCATTTGCTTTAAAGTTAGCCGCCCATTTATGTAAAATTTAAACATAGAATTTGTTCTTCAATAAGTATTAGCATTTTTTTTTTTGTTTGTACATGTACTTTAATAAATAATTATGAGGAAATTAAAAACTATTTATTTTTTCAATAATTTTTCAAATATATTTTAGGATACTAAAATAAATAAATAACTAAAATTTATTTCTTATGACTATCTTTATTATCCCTACAATATTCTCTTACTGTGTTATACTTCCACATCATCAAATTTATAATTCATTTCTTATTTTCTCTACAATCATGGCAATATTATCTTGCTTTCAAGCATTTTTACATAATGTTATATTATAGTAAAAAATAATAATATAATAATGAATAAATAACAAAAATAAAAAAGTACAAAAATGTTGCCGGATGACAACTTTTTGTACTGGCTTAAAGCTTTCAAACTAAGAAAGTTTAGGTTGGATTTATTTCACATAAGCTATTAAAAAAAAAAAAAAATCCAACCTAAGGGACCTATTGCAAATATTTGATGGGGTATATATTTTGACCCATTACTATATGTAAGTCAAATATTGCAAAAATCCAACCTAACTAAGGGACCTATTTTGATGGGGTACAAATATCTTGGGTATAGGTCAGTGTATGTATCTTCTGTATTTCAGTGTATTATGTTTCATAACACGTATAGATATTTTTATGCCCACATGATCACACAACGAAACTGGATAATAAAACCAACAAAATTGAATAATATGCTACTAAATGATCTTGCAATGACAAGAAAATTGCCAAACAATTAACATTATGGGAGAGCTAAGTATTTTTATTTTCTAAAAATATTTACAAATACATATATTTATGTGATAAATTATTACTCTGTGCAACTAGTCATATATTCATGAAAACTGTCTTTTATGGGGTTCAGCATTTTGAAAGAATGAAAACTGTCTTTTAACGTATAATATTGCCTAGATAAGTGAGTATCTTTGTGGATAATTTTTACTATCCCGATTTAAAGAGGGAGATATATCTGTGTATCCAATTGATACTTGAATTTTTAGAGCATAATTGAAAAAATATAGAATATTGTGATAAATTTTCTTGTCGTGCTCACTACTCCATATATACATTGTATGAGGATTGTACTAATTGTCATTGACGATTGATTTTTTTTAACATATTGTTATCTTCTGTTTTATATATGGCATGTGAATCATCATAGAAGAGCATTTATTGGTTTGCTCTTGATGGTATATATCAATAATTTGCTATAGTTTGAATTTTAAATGGGGCCTTTGGCAAGATGAATTGTAACGGTTTTCTTTTTCTTGCTATTTTTTTCTTCAATTTTTGGCAAGATGAATTGTAACGGTTTTCTTTTTTCTTTTTTTTTTTTCTATTTTTTTCTTCACACCCAACACAAATTGGATTATTGTCATTGTGGAGTAAGGATGTAAACGGAATGATGGAAGGGATTTTTACATGAAACCACATTGATAAAAATTAAGATTTTTTTTTTTTTTACTAAACCAAATCAAACTCCCTTACTTATTTATATGTGTCACTTCATATGCATGAGTTGTGAATGCTCCATCGCAATGGAGTTGTATATGTACTATTGTAAAAGGTAATTAATGAATTGTATAATATAATGAACAAAGTTATTGATAGCCCTTCTAGTGAAGTAGAGAGTGTGGAAAACAAAACATCACATTCAAAGCATTTGCTTGTATGTACTCATAAGTAGTGTGTGTAATAACTAATTTTGTTTTATGTCTTCACATAAAAGATATGACTCACCCCTATTCACATATATCTCGCCCATCTAATAACTTAAACGCACAATTTTTTGCATCCCAATAAATCGTCACATGACTAGCGCCTAATTGACCGCTTCGTTGAACCTTAGTTGATGGCTTGCCTCTCCAAACCCATCTATTACTAGCCCTTTAGCATTATTCCAAAACCCCACCATTCTCCAAGCCTAGCACACTAGTGAAGATGATACTAAAGTACAGTTATCTACATTTTTGTAATACTTTCTTACTTTTAAAAGTGGATTATACTATATGATCATCATATTTGAATTTCACTCACTATTTTTTTAAATATTAATGTACTTTCAACTCATTTTAAAACTTAATCTTACTTTCATATCACCTTAACAATTTGCTCAACCGTTTACTAAATTTACAAAATTTGCAAAAATTACAATCCACGTAGGCCTAAAAATATGAATAACGTAAAACATATCATGTCAAATTGAAAGAGTAATTTCTTTCAAAGATACAGCTAATCTAACCAATTTTATCGGTCATGTTAACATTGAATTCGAATTTGAATGCAAAAATAAATACATGTAACATGATTTGACTAATTGACATCAAATCTTGTCATCTCAATTAAATGTTACGGAATTTTCAAAACGCATTTGAATTATAATAATAATTAAAATAATCGATCACAAACGCTTTGACAAGTAACAAAATAAAGACTTTAAAAACAAAATTATCCATCATGAATTAATAAATTGTATGCTCAATTTCGATAAAAAAAAAAAACAATTAGAATGATAATACATAATGTGACATTAAGATAAAATCTGATATTTTTGTACTTATATTGCACTCATTTTTAATGTGATATTACGATAAATTGATAACCTCAACTTTTAAAAAAGCTAATACTACTGGTCCCATGATCCCATCTCATCACTTATTAAAAAAAGTTTTAAAACATGTGTTAATGTAACACAATCTTTGACCAAATAATTTAAGTCTGAAAAGACAATTTCAACCTTTGAGCTGTTTTTTTCAGAACTTATTAGTATTATTAAAAAAAATTAAAATACTCTGTATGTGTTATAAAGATTAATTGTTGTGGACATTATGAGGATTGATTGTGTAACGGTTAAATATTTATACACCGATTGTGCCCTGAAGGCTTATGATTGTACTCTTTTCTTCTTAGCTAAGTTTTTTTCACATGATTTTTCTTAAGGTAAGGTTTTTAATGAGACAATTGGTACAATATATGATTTTACAAATATCATGTACTATTTTCTTCAACTATATTTTTTCCACGTGATTTTCCTAGTGAAATTTTTAATGAGGCATGAATATATATATATATATATATATATATATATATATATATATATATACTCCTTTTGTCTAAGTTTTTCCCACAGGATTTTTCTAGCAAATTTTTAACGAGGCATGAATGTGAGAAGATAATGTCCAAGAGGGAGTGTTATAAAGATTAATTATTGTGGACTTTATGAGAACTGATTGTGTAACGGTTAAATATTTATGTTTATCATTATTGCTTTCCGTTACATGTGTATATTATATATATTGTTGTAATATGTAGAAACAGATGAGATGATCTGCCTTCCCTCTCCAATCTCTATTCCTTCTTCTCCTTACTTGCATTTATATTATTTTATTCAACAATATGGTATTAGTTGGATTATGTTTGTAATCATTGAGATTATAATTAATCAACTTATAATTGGAGATTAATTAATTAATTTATTGTTAAATTTTTTTTGAAAGGATTTATTTGTCAAAATTTAAATGAGTTTATTTTTTTTGGTTGCCCAAAGGTATCCCTCCAGCCGAAAGCTAGAAGACTAATCCCCCGTCCCTACGGTTAGCACACTAAGTGGTAAGGGACTGGCCAAATGGTTTGCTCCATTCACATGGGTAGGGATCGAACCACCAACCTCATGTTTAAAGGACGAGGTGCTGAACCACCACGCCAACCATGTTGGTTTAAATGACTTTATAGTACCAATGTAAACTTTAAATTTTATTTAGAATATAATTACCTTAAAATTCATGATAGAGTACAATTAATTTTGATGTTTGAATTGTGATCTTAATATAATTAATCTTGATGCTTGAATTATGTTCTTAATTAACTGATCGAGGTGGCGAGATCAAAACATAAATTACAGTGTTTTTTTTTTGGATGCTACTGACTTTATTATATTGTACTATCTGTTCATACATATTTTCTCAACCTATTAAAACACACAAAGAATCAATATCGTCTAGAGACTCGATCTCATGATCTTTCATAGCAGATATTCGAAAGATATAAGTGTTAACCTGCTATTAAGAGAAATTATGTATATTTGATTTGATGTGATTTAATTATCCTTTCAGTTACATTAGCGACCTAATTTATCTCTAGGAGAATTTCATTTATTCAATTCTCCTATCAGAAAATACGCAACTGCACGGGAGAATTACAAAGTGCCATCTTTCATTTGGGGATTGCGTGAGCAGATGCTACTGAGTGGAGTGTGTTCCAGTTGCTGTCTCTATCACCGTCGTAGAATGTTGCGTAGAAGCTCCTAATCACTACGATAATTATGTTTATCATTCCAATTACTTAAAGTAAAAGTAGCAGAGAAAAAGGAAATTAGTCTTCAAATACTCCAAGAACAGGAAGAAGAATAGAAGATGACCCTCGGATTCTCTTCTTTGCCTTTGGATAATTGTGTTCAAGGTTCGATCTCTTCTCAATTTTTCGCTTGCTATTGTCAGTGGATTGGAGTTTATGCTTACGCGCTTTTCCTTTCTGGGGTTCTGCTTTTTCTTGAACTAAATTACTGTTACTTATTTTGGGTTCAGATTAGTTTTCATCGGAAACTAGCGTGATTAGAGGAATTGATCGGTGGTGGTTGGCGCGATAAGAAGCAGGCGGCGGTGGGCTTTTGTGATTTTTTGGTTTTTTGGGTGCTAAGAAATGAGGGGCGGCGGTGATGCGGTGGGAGACGGTGGCGCCGCTGCGGTGACTGAGAAGCCGTGTTTGGAGGCCGGAAACAATGGCTATGCTAATGAAAGCACCGATCAATCTTTGCTTGCCATAGTGATTTCTGCCGGCGATTCGGCTGATTGTGAGGAGGGAGAGAAAGGGTGTGTTGAGTCGTCTCCCCAGAAGAGTCACTTATCTAGGAATTCAAGTTCTCATGAACAATGCAGGTATAAAAATCTAATCTTTAGCCCTTCAATCTTCAATTCTTGCCACTAGAACTGCTCAAAACATTTTTGACCTAGGTTGTCTGTTGTCTGTTGTCTGTTCGAGTTGGTTCGATTGCTAACTACTTAGGTTTTCATTTTTTCATGATTCATGATTCATCTGTGCTGAAGTATATTAGAATGTTTGATGTACTGTCTGTGAGTTTGATTTGGGAGCAAGTTCGTTCGATCACTATTCATATATCTGAGAAATCTGAGAAATGAAGAATACAAATCAACGAGGATTCACTCACGAGCTAGCTTTTGTGGTGCAGTTAGGGCCTGAGTTTGAATCAACCATCCTCGTTGAACTCGATGAAAAACGAAATTTATTATATCGTGTGCTATTTTCCAGGGTATGCCAGCAGGAGAAGGAAGAGGATTTGATCGAACTTGGATGCCATTGTCGTGGTGGGCTTGCAAAAGCACATCGAACATGCATAGACACATGGTTTAATACAAGAGGTTCAAATAAATGCGAGATATGCCGGTAAGATCAAGAATTGTTTAATTATTCTTGTTCCAGAACAGGATTTTTTCCCCCTTTTATGATAGTTCAGCTTGCAATTTTAATGCAGGCAAGTTGCAGCTAATGTGGCAATCCCCGAGCCCAATGCCCCTGTAAGTGCCTTCGTTAAATTTTATGGTCGTTATCAGGTTTGTTAAGTAGAGTTCGGGGACTAAACGCCCTTAACTAAAGAGACGAACATACCCCACACATAAATATACAAGTTGGGATTGAACTCTTGACTTACGTCAGTGATTCTCCCTCTAGCCAATAGGCTAGAGCTTATTGGCCCTAGCTTTTGTTTAGAGTATACTATTCGGAGCTTTTTATACATATCAAATAAATAATCGCTGTATGTATAAGAGATTAAGAGCCAGAATTTGTTAGGCTTAGTCCCTAGGGATAGAAGATTTAGAGTAGTTTAAAGCATTTGGGTTCATCCTCTCAGCTTGTCTTCTGTAGATTATGCTAAAACTTCGATGAAACTTGAAAGAGAATGCATTAGTATAGAGTTAATTTCATTTTTTGTCCTAGATTTATAGGAATCATTCCACTTTCAGTCCTTTTTTTTTATTTTTCCCAGAACATCCCCTGTGGGTCCTAGTAATCTAGTATTATTGTGGCATGACCAGTTTTGGTCCTTCGTTAGCAAACTTATTTAAATGACGTTAAATATGAGGGTATTTCAGTCTTTTTATAAAAACCACAAAGAGTCAACATCGCCTCTACTGAGACTCGATCTCATGATTTCCCATAGCAGGTATTCAAAAAATATAGGTATTAACCTGCTATTAAGAGAAATTATTTATATTTGATGTGATTTAATTACCCTTTCAGTTACATTAGTGGCCTAATTTATCTCTCACGAGAATTTCATTTATTCAATTCTCCTCTCAGAAAATACGCAACCGCACGGGAGAATTACAAAGTGCCACCTTTCATTTGGGGATTACGTGAGCAGATGCTACTGAGTGGAGTGTGTTGCAGTTGTTGTCTTTACGACGGTCGTAGAGACAGCAACTGCAACACACTCCACTCAGTAGCACTCAGTAGCATCTGCTCACGCAATCCCAAATGAAAGGTGGCACTTTGTAATTCTCCGTGCGGTTGCGTATTTTCTAAGAGGAGAATTGAATAAATGAAATTCTCGTGAGAGATAAATTAGGCCACTAATGTAACTGAAAGGGTAATTAAATCACATCAAATATACATAATTTCTCTTAATAGCAGGTTAATACCTATATTTTTCGAATATCTGCTATGGGAAATCATGAGATCGAGTCTCAGTAGAGGCGATGTTGAGTCTTTGTGGTTTAATAGGTTGAGAAAAAAAAAAAAAAGCGGGTTGACCTGCTATATTTTTTTGAAAAAATTCCTAATTCACGACTAGAATCCCCTATCTTCTTCAATTGCAATTTGCACATCCGCAGCAAGGCCTCTGCAACTTGAGCCTCCGCAACCGTGGAATGACACATAAATCTAGGACCAAAAAAGAATTAACACTTATAACTAAATAGACTGAAATGCCCTCATATTTAATGTCATTTAAACAGGTTTGTTGACGGAGGACCAAAAATGGTCATGCCACAATAATACTAGGACCAACATGTTCTGAAAAAAAAAAGACTAAAAGTGGAATGTCACCTATAAATCTAGGACCAAAAATTGGAATTAACTCCGTTAGTATATTACTGTAAAGTGAACATTTGAATATAAGTATCAAGTAGTTTAACCAAAATCCTCAAGCCTCTACAGGATAGAATATTGAAAGAAAAATCAATGATTTTCTGAGAGTATAGTGGAATGTGGACATGTGGTTTCAAATTCCTTTCTGATTAGCTTACTTTTATTTTTAATTTTGCGAAGAATATTACTCAAGTTTCCCCCTCCCTCTCTACCGGGAAAAGAAAAATAAAATCTTAATGACATAGATTATGTATAGCCGTATATTTCTTCTGGTTGACAGGCGAGTTACTGGGTATGGAGGGTTGACCCGTCTTTTGGAGGAACAACTATCGAACCAGAACGGAATAGGGTAAGGCCGTTCTGTTAACTGGATATGCGTTTCACCCGTACTTTTATCTAATTCACTCATCTCTGAAGCAGGGGTGTTTCAGTCCACTTTGGGTTGCATTCTCGATCCTTATTGGTGGTCTCTTATTGGATCTACTGATATCCCTTACTCTCGGTGTCTCTGCACTACCCGTGAACATTATAATAGGTACACGCTTTTTGATTTTATTCTTTTGCTTCTAAATCTTTTCGAGAGTGCAGTTGGTCAAGTTTCGGTGACAAATGTTGTGTAGGTGTAATAGTCGTGCTTGGCCTTGGAACGGCTTTTCGGCTGGCACTTGAGTTTTGCCATGATTGGAGTGTTAGAAGAGTCGTGCATAGGGTGGAAGCGAATGTGAGCCTCGGTTTTCATCCCGCCTTATAGGTGGGATTGAACGTAGAAGACCGACTAAGAAAATCTTAAACGGCCATTACTTCATGGGTAAACGCAACTTGTTACCAATATGCTCGGTTATTGGCATGAGATGTATTCAGGATGTCACAGCTTCTGGAACTCATCAAGAACCGTGAAATCCTCGGGGGCTCGGGGCACGATGACAGAAGAAATGGCGATCCGGCTTGGAACTGGTATGGTTTACGACTCGTTGTACCATAAGGTAGAACCGTTTTGTTGGTTTTCGACACATTAGTATTAAACCGAGATGCACTTTTGATAGAAAATTGTGAAATATCCCTTGTTTTTCCTACTTCTGTTTCCCCTAGGGTGACTTTTGCTTGCTGCAATCTTATATGGGCTTTGGATTGGTTCTATTGTAGAAATCCAATTGACTATTATTATTTGACTGGAACATCCTTAAACTGTACTTCTGTTGTTTGTCCTCTTGTTTAAAGTTTCTACATTTGCCCTACTTTTTTTTTTTTTTTTTTTTTTTGGAAGTAAACTTCATTAATTAAGATCATCAACAAGAACAGTATGAAGATGAGAGCCTTCAGAAATTGGTTTCACACAAAATTTTGTGAAATAATAATAATAAGAATTATAATTAGTGCTGACTGAGCTAGCATATTCCAATACCTGTGGTTAGATGGATAATGATGAGAAAGACAATGGAGTTATATAATGGATATGTTTAGTAAAATAGCTGTTAGTTTGATTGTGTTAATTAGATGGTATAAATAGTTGATAATATTAGCTGGTTGTAGAAAAATGTTTTGTAAATTAGCTGTTGCTGTTTGGTATGTATGATTCTTTTCTCAAAAAGCTAATTGAAAAAGTTATTTGTAGTAGCTTTTTGAATTTTAGAGTTGCAAAAAGTTAATTAACCAAACATTTATATTAATATTTTAACTAAATCAAACAATTAATAGTGATCAAATAAGTCAAAATTAACCTATAGGTTAATTTTTTACAAAAATGGGCCAATATCAATTCTTGCCAACATTTTATTTAATCGAGCTTACAACACTGATTCTTTTAGTATAATTTATCTATCTTGTACAATTTGTGAATTATTACATGTGAACAATCAATACACACCTTCAAATAGTGACTATAAATTTCCTTCGTTATTTAATAATAATAATACACCTAAACCAAAGTAATACTACCTGAGACAGAGTTGGCGCCCACAGACCACAATTTATCTATATTCCTTCCCCACGGATAAGGATGGAATGTTTGGTGTAACAGTGAAATGAATAAGAATTATACAACTAAACAAAATTAATACTCTATCTTTCATTTTATCTATCCTATTTATTATTGAGTTAATACCCAAAATCGTCCTCGACTATAGTGGTTTTTCTCAATTTCGTCCTAAACGACTTTGGTGACCTAATATCGTCCCAAACTTTTGTGTTTCACTCAATTTAGTCCCAGACTTTTGTGTTTTTGCTCAATTTAGTCTCTCATTTGTTATTCTGTCCATTTGGTGTTAAATAAATAGAGAATTTAGTAATTTTAATATTGACATCTCTTTACTCATAGACATGTGAACTGCGAAATCCCTTTTTTTTTTTACGAATTACTCCCAGAATTACTCCTAAAATTGCGAATATAAAATTTGATTTGCAGGTCCGGGAGTAATTCTGGGTGTAATTCGTACAAGAAAGAGGAATTTCACACTTCACAAGTTGAAAGTAAAGAGAGATCAATATTGACATTACTGAATTGTCCCTTTATTTAACATCAATTTGACGGAATAACAAATGGAGGACTAAATTGAGCGAAACACAAAAGTCTGGGACGATATTAGGTCACCAAAGTCGTTTAGGACGAAATTGAGAAAAACCACTATAGTCGAGGATGATTTTGGGTATTAACTCATATTTATGGGTCAAACTAATTTTTTCTTCTTTATTTTTTTTTAGTATTTTAAACTTATTTTTGAATTTGATATTTTGTATTTAATAGTACTTTTGTAGTTTTGGTGTATAATGACAGACTAATTCTTCGGAGACCTTGTGATTTTTTATCGATAAATCAAGACTAGAAGATATTTATACCACCATAAATAACTATTATAGAATATTTTTCAAAATTAAATTGGATTTTTGCTGGTTTACCGATTAGTATTCGTACCACTTTCAAAAGTGGCTCCAGTGTTGTATCATTCAATTTTTATACAATGGTCTATGGTCAATTTGGAGTGTCATCTAAAAATTATGTGCCTTCAATTAATATATTATGTGTTTGTAAATAAATTGAAAGCACATAATATGTTAATTACAGACACATAATATACAAATTAAATGTCATTTTGGACCAGAGTCTATAATACAAGGTAGACTCTGGTCCATGTTATAACACACTTGTATGAGACCGTTTTACAAATCCTTATCCGTGAGTCAAGTCGGGTCAATATGCAAAAGTATAATACTTATATTAGCAAATATAATACTAACTCAAGAATAAAATATTTGTTACTTATAAAGAAAAACATAATACTTTTGGGGACAAAAATGTAATATTTTTATATTTTAATGTAAAAGTAATACCTTTTATTATTATTATTAATTTCAAAAGTATTATATTTTCCCTTATAAGTATGACATTTTCTCATATAAGTAATAAACATTTTTATTCCTGATTTAATACTACATTTACTAATTTAAGTATTACAATATTGACACGATTCGTCTCACACAAATTTTTACTTTTACCTTTACGATTATATTTTTAATTCATCACTACATATCTACAATTCAACACACTTTTTAATAATTGTAAAAGAAATTGCCTCAAACAATTTTTTAATAAAAAACAATAAAATAAAATGTAATTTAGTGTGACAATCCCACACGAGAATGCTATCTGTACCCCATGTAGACAATTTAAAATTAAGGAAGATAATGTAAGAAAATAGAGTTATTCGTAATATTATTTTAAAATTATGAAGGATAATGTAAAAAAAAATAAAAAATGGTGACAGATTTTTTACATTATATGGAGTATATTTTAGTGCAGTGCAATTATTTTAGGGTTGGACTTAGGCCCATACGGGATAAAAATAATCAATCCAGGTCAATCTCATTATTTTGGCTTTTTTGACTGTTCCATTCCCAAAGTCAATGATCAAACTTTTGATTTTTGATTAAGGATAAATGAGTCCCTTTCACTCAACCATACCCTCTAGGTTAATTATTTTTTACTTCTTAATTATTCATTTGATTTCATTTAAATTTTATTTTTTAATAATTAAAATACTCAATTATAAATAGTTGTGATGGACATATTGAAAATGGGGGTGAACCGATCTGAAGAAATGGAGTATCAAAGACCCGGAGTCCCGGGATCAAGCCCCACGCGTGACCCGCCCGGGTCATCTCGACGGTTGACCTCCCAGGTCGACCCCCCTGGTCGAATCGTGCCCCTCATTTGACCCCTTCGATCGATCCTAGAGCTGTCAATACGGGTTGGGTTTTATTGGCCCAAACCGCCCATTCCTGGCCCGCGAGCAGGCGAGCCACCGCCATTTTTTTTTTATGGTTCTTAACTCTATTATATCAACGCCTCCACTGAGGTTCAATCTCATGACCTCCCATATGGGAGATGTCACTACATATCATTTGAGCACAAGGAGGTGCTTGGCTAACTCTTAAGTTGTTAGTTTGATACTTTGTTAAGTTTTACCATTTGTACACTCTAAAATAATTAAAATAACTTGTAAAATAACTAATATAAGACATAGTTTATCAAACATTAGACATTACATAATACATAACAATAATTATAAAGTCCATAGTCTAAAATTTTAAAATATTAAATTAGGGTTATGGTTATTACTTATTAGGTTATAATTAGATTTTATAAAAATATTATATATATATATATATATATATATATATATATATATATATATATATATATATATATACACACACACACACACAAGAAACTAGAACTAGCAGAAAATTTAGAAATTTTTACCTAGATTGTGAAATTTTCTGAGAGTATTTGATAATGAATTTTAATACAAATTTTCCAGATATGAAGTTCAGCAAGTCTAGAACATACACAAAAATTTTCATATCATTCCAAGGACTAGAAGTAATTTTTTTTTTGAATTTTTCTCTTAAACTGCATCAGGTAGAAATTTTCTGGATAGTACACTGCCAAAAATTTTCGAAATTTTCTGTGATTACTGGATATGTTTTCAACCCAAACTTTTTTTTGGATATCAAGTTAATTATATAAGTGTAGGTTCTCTAAAAAATATTTCAAGCAAAAAGGAGTCCATGAAGTATTTTTTCCAAATTTATTTTTTCTACTGTGCCAAACAGATTTTTCTTGGACAGTAAAATATTATATATATATATATATATATATATAATTTTTTTAAATATGTGGCCGGCAGCTCGCGGGCGTAAGCGGGGCGGGCAAAAAGAGGCACTCCTTGGCGGGCTGCTATTTTCGAAACCCACCCCTACCTAAGTAGGGGACGGGACGGGACGGCTCAGCGTGTAAAGCCCGTTTGGACAGCTCTACGGCCAAGGTCCCAGCCGACCTATCTGGGCCCCGAGTGTGGTTAAAGACAGTTGTAACTGTCCCCTCCTCTTTAGGGGGACGGTTACGGGTCCCCCTAGGTATAAAAGGCGTCCATTTTGTCCTTTTAGGACATATATGATCATATCAATAATCTTTGTCTTAGTCTCCTCTTATAATGATATTACACCCGATGTAATCAATTCATTATCAATACGATATTTTCCCTGCGACATTCGTCTATCTTGTTGTTTGCCAGTTAATTACCTTGTCCATTTGATATATCCCTTATTTATCGGGTTTGTTAATTTGGACTACCTGGTTAATTAAATCCATCAAGGTGGAAATTGATTAAATATTCCAACTATTTGGACATTTATAATCAAAATTGGTGTCTAATGATCTTGTGGTCAAGTGACATGAAGTGATTCTCTCAAATGAGAGGTTATGGTTCAAGTCTTGGGGGCCAACTTGATTAAAGTTATTTTCATAAATTCTCAATATTAGAAAATAATATATAGTTATATTACATTATTTTTTTTTTATAAAAATAATTGTATATAATTTTTTTTTAAGCCGTAAAATTCATAGTTGTAAAATTCATATTATACTAAAAATCAGTATTAGAGTACTTAACAAATAAAAATCAATTAATAATTGTTATAGGAGGTTACATGCTCTACATTGAATTAGGAGTAAATACCCAAAATGCTCCCTCGACTATAGCTAAATTCACAAATTGGTCATCGACTTTCAATTTCAACCAATTAAGTCCTTAACTTTGTAATTTTAACACAATTTGGTCCTTTGTCTATTTGACCGTTTGTTGACTGTGATTTTTGAGGATATATATGTAATTTCATGGTCCATCATCGGTTTTTTAAGGTTCTGGTTGCATTTCGAGACCGCATTGTTACATTTGAATCCACTGCCGAAAGCAATCTACCAAATCCGGTTGCCTTTCTTCATCCTCCCTTTGGATTCAATGTAGTTGAGTTCGTATCAGAGCGAATTAGACGACGTGTTTCCGAACCATTGCAACGTCATCCTGGAGGCTCCACGTGCTCTGACGAGAGCTGGAGGTTCTTCTGGAAGTCGTCGATCACGGTCAACAAACGGTCAAATAGATGGAGGACCAAATCGTGTCAAAATTACAAAGCTAAGGACTAAATTGGTTGAAATTGAAAGTCGAAGACCAATTTGTGAATTTAGCTATAGTCGAGGGACCATTTTGGGTATTACTCTTGAATTATAGTACTTAACAAATAAAAATCCATTAATAATTGTAACGTTATTTTTATATAATAAATAATTAAATATAATTATGATAGCAAGATAATAATATTAGTAATTCAGAGAATCTAGGACGAACGGAGGCCGGTAGGCCATAACCGCTGAGCCGCAAACCGCCCCTAGTCTGCGAAATACCTACTGCCGCTGTGCTCATTTCTTGTTTCCGGCTTTCCGCTAAAATATTATATAAGGGATTGAGCTGAGCTCCTCGCTAATTAAAGGAGTGAGAGAGAGAGAGAGAGAAAGAGACGCATATTGCAGCTGGAGTTGTCTGTTCTGGGGGATCGGAGAAATTGAAGAAGAAATGTTTTTGGTGTCGATATTGGCGGAGGTGTTGCAGGAGTACACGGCGGTGGTGGCGGGCGTGGTTGAGCACATGCTGAATGAGGCTCCTCTGCCTTTTTCCCGGCGGACGCGATTCCTCATCGTCCACAGTCTTCCCTTCGCATCCTCCCGCCGTGCTCCCCACCGCCTCCATTCTTCATCTGCGTAATTATTTTTATGCTTTCTGTGCCTATGTAACTATGAAGAGGATGATTTGATTTGATGGTCTTTGGATTTGTGTAGTTTTGTCGCTCAAGAAAATATTCATATAAATTAGTTCGCTTTTTCAGTGCTCGTGTTGGGCTTATCTCTTCTTCCACCTGGTGTTCTGATGAGCCCAAATCCAGCAACTCATCGTATCAGTCGTTATATTGTGCACCGCGATGCATAATCGATTATGTACTGCGCATCAAAACGGCGCCGTTTCTTTAAGTAAAGAAATAACGCACGCTGGAATGACACTACAGTGTATCTAAATTGATATTGCCTCACGTATTATTTTTATATTATTAAATGATACTGTAATTGTGGTAAAATGAAATTACAGTATATATAAAATGAAACTAAATAACATTTCACATATTTGAGTGTATATTGAATAATGAAACTGTAATTATATCAAAATGATCATGTAGTTGTGTTTTAATGAAACTATAGTGTATATAAAATAAAATAAAATAACATTTTCACATATTTGAGTGTATAAATATTGAATGAAACTGTAGTTATATTGAAATGAAAATGTATTTGTGTTGAACTGAAACTGCAGTGTATACAAAATGAAGCTGAAGAACAGTGTTATTTTTTGCGAAACGGCGCAAAACGAATTTCGTTTTTTTTTTTTTAATTAAATAAAACGACGTCGTTTTGATACGCGGTGCATAATGAACGATATAATTTGCCTCAGTGCTCGTGTTGGGCTTATCTCTTATTTCTTCCACCTGGTGTTCTGATGAGCCCAAATCCAGCAACTCATCGCCTGATCTCACGCGCGCCTCCAATGGCGGCTTACAACCTCGTATCCTATTTTTGTGGTTTTGGCAAAACGAAATGGAAAAAATTGTTTGTCGTTTTCCCTTTGGCAGTTAATTGTTATTATTATCATTTGAAAAAGTGTGAATTTGATCATTAAATTTATAACTTTTGTGCAATTAGACTATTAAACTTAAAATATGTGCAAACAAACTATTAAACAAATAAAACATACGTAATTGAACCATTATTAAACAAGTAAAATATATGCAATTGAGACATTATTTAAAAAAATTTCAGTACAATTTGTGAAATATTTCAATCGACCCAACTATCACAATAGAGAAAATGAAAAGTATCTGCACATATTATATAAGTAATATGACTACTGGATTACTATGCATCTTGACATCTTGGTAATATTTGTGATTTATGGATATATGACATGACTTTACTGCCATATGAAATGTTGATTACAAAATGATGAAAATATAATCCAAAATTTGTGATCTCTCTGCTTAAAATGTGACCATATGATTTGTTGATTACAAAAAATGATGAGAATATCTTCTGATTGTGTGATTATGTGCTTGAAATGCATGAATATATATACTGCATTACTGTGGAAGCTTATTATATAGTTCTGTGCATCGGATGGTTCAGATGGATCGGATTTCTCAATTCACTTAGCGTTCATTTTTTGAAAGTATTGGATAATATGGGTCGTTATATGGCCATATGAATTGTTGATCACAAAAAGTGATGAAAATATCTTTTGATTTTGTAATTCTGTCATTTTTGTGTTTAAAATGCATGAATATTTATACTGTGGAAGCCTATGTGTTGGTAATGTTGGATAATATGGTCATATGTTTTTGTGATTCAATGCTGAATTGCTGACAATGGCTTGACATCAATTGATTTGTTATTGTGCTTGAAAATTGACCCTTTCAATCATGGAGAAAAAACAAGTGTATTAATATCAGACCTTAGCCTTTTGCCTTGATTAAGTGAAGGTGTTATGGTAATCTGATCTGGTATATCACTCTCCCTAATCCCTTCCCAATGGTTATTTTTCTTTAGCTATGATGATGCTTCCACCTTTGTCTGAATCAAAGGATTTTGGGTTGGTATGTGCTTATGAGTTTTGGATTTTGTTCCAAAACTCAAGTAGCAATTTGCCCCCAATCCTATCTTGATTTGAAAAATTAGCAATTTGAGCCTATTTGCATTTCTTAACAAGAAGATGAGGAATTATAAACTAATGAAGACTGTGGTGACTAGTGAATCATGAGTGACTGAATGGTGCTTTACTGCTTTTGCAGTTTTACTTAATGAAGACATTAAGTAATTTTTGAAGTTTAAAGTTGTAATTTCAAAATTGTGGAGTTGTGACTTGTGAAGTGTGAACTACTGAACTGTGAACTATATTATGTAAGTTCTGTTTGTATTTTTTTTTTTTTTTGGTGACTTAATTAGCTAATTAGCTTATGTGGATTATATTAGCTTAAGTTACTTGTAATTTGCATTTTGCAGGATGTATATTTTCTTGCTTTTGTAGTATATTTTTTAAGTTTAAAATATTTTTGTCGAAATTAAACCGAAATCCGAACATATCTCACCGAATCCGAACATTAAAAAATCTGATGGTTATAATGTCTGAAATGAACGGTTTGGATGCAGAATTGTAAAACCGAAATCCGATCGGATTAGGGGTTGAGAAATCCGATCCATCCGAACCCGTCCGATGCACAGGCCTTTTCATGGACTATGATCAACATAGCATTATAGACCCTGAATTGAAACAACTAAGTACAATCAAACTCGTAGTAAGGTACATAATTTCATAACACAAAGACACAAAATCATAACACAAGACACATACACTTGTTATATATTTACTTATTTTTCAAATCTGATTTAGGTACATAATTTGTGTTCATAAGCATAGGATTTCGATCACAACAAAAGACACAAAAATTTATAACATAAGACACAATTAATAATTTGTTCTATGTACAGAATTCATTCTTAAGGTACATAATCGTGTCTAACTCAAAGGAGTGGTTTATTGACATTGGTCCTACTATACATGTTATATCTACTCCAACCGTGAGTTGTTTAATACCGATGAGAAGACACATATGGAGAATATTGCATTTGAGTGCAAAATTTTGGTTTTCAAGTGCACGTTTTGTAGCCTTCAAATGCATGTTTTCCTTTTTAAGAGTGCATAGTTAATTTCCTTCAAATTTTTCCTTTTAGTGTCTTTTTTTTTTCCTCCCTTGCTTTCTAGTGATCCTCTTTAATTAGGCCTTCAAGTGCTTAATTTAATGCCTACAAGTGTATGGTGTCTTACTATTGTGTAAAAATTAAAAAAAAAGAAAATACTTAGTATTCAAGTGAACCATTTTTTTTTCCTTCAGTGCAGATTTTTTGCCTTCAAGTTCACATTTTTATGCCTTTAAGTGCATCTTTCTTTGCCTTCAAGTGCACAATTCTGGATAATAGTGCATGGTTTTGAGCTTTCAAGTGCACATTTCGTATAAAATTTATTTTAAGAGATTCATCGATCATGGTTCACTGCATTTTCGCACTAGAAGTGGCATGTGCACCTGATCCTAAACACACACACACACACACACACACACACACACACACACACACATATATATATATATATATATATATATATATATATATATATATATATATATATATATATATGGGTTCTTGTGCGGTTGGTCTTCTCAGGTTGCAGTTGTGCGGTTGTTAAAGTGTGAGGTTTTCCTTCTTAATGTGCGTGCAGTGAGTTGTTGAAACTTAATGTGCCGCCCCATTTTAAAACTTTAGGTGCGTTGTTTGTGTTCTTAAGGTACGTGGTTTGTGTACTTAAGGTGCGTCGCCCTAAAACTTTAGATGCGCGTGGTTTATGTACTTAAGATGCGTGGTTTGTGTACTTAAAATGTACCATTTTAATACTTAAGGTGAGTCAACCGCATGAGAAACTATACCCTCACCTAAACCCTTCCCTATATATATATATATATATATATATATATATATATACTAGTTTTTTACGCGCATTGCGCGATTGGATAATGCCCAATGTTTTTTTTTTTTTAAATAAGTACTTTAAAGTATATTAAGGCAGGATTATATTGAAATTGTTCATGCATAGATAATTGAAGGTTGAATTTGCCTATTTAAATAGGTAATTCTTCTCCCAAAGGTTGAGTCTTCAACCCCAAGGGCCCCCCACACTCCGACCCGACAGAGCATTGTGGACAAGGAATCTGCCCACTTTGGACATAATTCCCGCACTGCCGCCGCCAAGGTTCAAAACCATTGAGCTAAGCCGGTGCGGGTTAAATAGATAATTCTAAGCTTACAAATTCAAGATAATATAGTCAAGATTGATTATAATTGTCAATAAAATAATTGTATAGGTATGGTTGAAACCAAATACGGGACATAAGGGAGAACAAATAAAAATTAGGGCATAAAATATTAAATATATACTAATATTGTTTGAGGAGATTCCGAAATTAGGATCTGTGGTTAAGTTCTATTAAGACTGTAATATTAGAATTAGATTAATGGTGTAGTTATAATTCTATATTAGACTTTGTCAACAGAATTAGACTAACGGTGAATTAACGAAAAAATTAAATGGATAATCATATAATTAAGGATAAATTAGAAAATCTTAAAAGAAAAAAGTTAAAACCTGAACAATATGAACCATTCATTTGATTTAATAATTTGGCGGTCATTTTTTCTACCCAATGTTAATAATTAAATAAATTCGCTGGTCAAATCCGTTAATGCTAACCGCTAACGCTAACCTCTAACTGCTGATTGTCAAACAAGGACATTGCGAGGTAGTTCTCACTTCAATTTGTTGTGTGATTTGAATATTCTCTTTGTCACAAAATCTCTCAAGTAGTTAATATGGTTGACTTTATTAATTATATTTTTTTAATTTTTTCATGGTATTAATAAAATACTTGGTAAATAAATATATAGCATTATTTTGTATTATAACTTTGATATTTAATTAGAAAAAGAGTGCAGAAAAAAGATAATAGATAATATAGTGAATATAATCAATTGATGAATTTGAATGTAAAAATTTTTACATTTGAGAAAAATAAAGACAATATAACTAATGAAAATATTTCTTTTAATTAATTTATTGATAATTAATAATTTTTTTTCACTGAATAAAGACATTGTAAGGATAATGTAGCGAATATAATCAATTAATAAATTTGAATATAAAAAATTTTTATATTGAAAAAAAATAAAGACAATATAACTAATAAAATTATTTCTCTTAGTTAATTTATTGATAATGAATATTTTTTTTTTTGAATAAAGGCATTGTGGACACATAATTATAAATTAAAGAAATGCATATGAATTATTTTTTGTTGTAACTACTAAATTATTATTTATATAATTTAATAAGAGTAAAATAGAGTACTAATTATGCTAACTTTGATTGGGATGAGATTCGAACCTAAGACCTTTTTCTATTGAAATCAATGAGTAAGTTAACGGTGAACTAACGACAATTCTTAAAATTTTAACGGAATTAGTAACGGTGTGTGGGTATTTTAGAAAATTTTAGTGTAAAATTTAAATCTGATCAATCTTTTAATCAATTTGAGCCATTCATTTGATTAAAATCTGTGACCGCCATTTTTTCTACCCATTATAGGCCTAACTCTCTTGGGCTCTTATTAGTATAGTAGATATATATATATATATATATATATATATATATATATATATAATCATGCCAAGTGAGAACTGCTGGCGGACTAATATGATCTGTTGATTTGGAATGATCAGTGGCTAGGATGACAAGACTCTTGGGATTGTAACTGCTGTTTCCCTTGCAATCAACCAAAACAAACAAACAAAGAATAGGTTGGTAGTACAAATATTGAAAGTGAAATAGCCATCCATGCAATTGCGTGCTGTTATTTCCAATTGACAAAGTCACAAACTCATCAGCACTAGTGAGTACTGAGTAGTCACATGGGCACATGCAACAGTTTTGTTAAACAAATAAAAACTGTACGTGTCATATATAGTATTCATTCATAAGGCCAGTGGTGTTGGAATTTGATTCACTTACATGCATTGGGTCATTGTCGTCTTGGGTCGCATAATTAAAGTTCTCAGGATGAAGCCATAGTACAGTTACGTTGTGAGGATACCTTTCATGATAAGTTGGTATATATTTGACTTTAATTTGCTCCTAGATAGCTTTAGCTTCTTGAATTGTTAGATATCTCAATTTAAATGAATAAAACCTGTGGCTGCCATGCATGCATGCTTTTCACATTGCATGTTAATAATTAGATACATAATCATATCATTCATTCATTTGTTGTTTGCAGCGCAGCTAGCTTTCCGTAAAGTTTCCCAGTAAATTAATAAGGTTTCTTGGACCAAAGTTGCTGGGCTGTGATGGTAAATTAATATATTATTTGAACTGAATTTTGAGATTCCCAGTAATTGCTTTATGAATTTGAGTTAGTTTGCAACCTTGCGTCTGGTATACAGTTATGTACAATTATATCACCTGTGATAAATTTTAACTTTTGAATGGAGTTTTCTGAGGGGTTTGAGTGTTTGTAAATGGTGTTCTACCACTGCAGGCACTCCCGTCATGGTGTATTTTGATTAGTTTGGGTGTGCTATGTTTTGTAAATGGCTATTAGTTGATTGAGTTAATTAAAGAGTATAACTAGTTGATAACATCAGCTATTTGTAGAAATGTGTTTGGTAAATTAGCTGTTAGATGATAGCTGTTTGGTATAATTTTTTTCTTCTCAAAACTAATTGAAAAAGCTGTTTTGAGACGCTTTTTGAATTTTAGTATTTTAAAATTACAAAAAGCTAATTACCCAAATACTTATATTGATTTTTTAACCCAATTAAACAATTAATAGTGATTAAATAAGCCAAAATTGACTGATAAACTAATTATTGAGAAAATTTCAATTTTGGTCATATGACTATAGGGGCTTTGTTAATTTTAGCACCTGACTTTCAAAAGTGTCAATTTAGTACCTTAACTGTGCAATTTTTATCAATTTTGGTCACTCCGGTCAAATTACCGGCCAAATTTAGCCAAAAAATTTTAACAGTTAAAATAATGAGGGTATTTTAGTCATTTAACATCTCTTCAATCATTTTCCCTAGACTAAGCTTCTTCCCGGCGACAACCACTCCACCACCGCCGCCCAAAATCCCATCTTTGAGCGTAGTTTCCTGATCCAAAACCTGTGCCGCACCTTCCCCTGATTTATACGCATTTTTTGCCCAAAACTCAGCCCCAACAACCTTAAATACAGAAAAAAAAAAGAACAAATCTTGCTCAAAACATAATACACGAAGCGTGTGGATAAAGAAGAGAGCTTACACTCTCTTTCGTTCATTATTTTGCTTTCTCTCCCATTGACAAATGCTAGTACCACAATCAAGATTCGACGTCAAGAGGTCATATTTTCCTCCTTTATCGAGCTTTACCGGAACTCTTTTTCCCTGGTCAAAAGCGCAACAGTGTTCATTTTCGCCTTCATTATCATGATAATAAAAAGGAAGGGGCCGAAGATGACACGGATTGCCAATCAAAAAGATGCATGAGTCAAACCGGAAGGTGTGCTGTTGCTACGGATTCGCCAGAGAAGAAGGAAGAGATGTGAAATGACTAAAATATCCTCATTATTTTAACTGTTAAAATTTTTCGGTGAAATTTGGCCGGTAATTTGACAGGGGTGACCAAAATTGATAAAAATTAGATAGTCAAGGTACTAAATTGACACTTTTAAAAGTCTAGTGCTGAAATTAACAAAGTCCCTATAATCATATGATCAAAATTGAAATTTTCTCATTAATTATTTTACCAAACAAGGTTGTGGTCTTACGAAACAGGGTTGTGGTCTTTCTCTTGGATTTGCTTGACGATGGTGATCGATTTTGTTTGGTTGTGAGCATGGGGTATTGCTTCGTGTGAATGGTATCCAGCCGCACAGCCTTGGGTTAGCATTACATAGATATTCTCATATCATCTTTTATGTTAGAGAAAATGGTCAAATAGGCCCTCGAACTTTAACTTAAAAGTCAATTAAGCCCCTAAACTTTTTAAAGGTGCAATTACACCCATCAACAATTCATTTAGGTGCAATGAAACCTAAAAACAAATTAATGACCTGCTATCACAGGTCATTTGGATTCAGGTCACCTTTCGGCTAATTTTTCGGTCAAAGAAAGTGACCAGCAACCGACCCAGATTTGCCTAAAATTTTGCCGGTCACTTTTTTACCAAAAATTTTGCCGGTCACTTTTTTTTTTTTTTTTTTTTTCGCCGGAAGGTGGTCTGGACCCTAATGACCTGTGATAGCAGGTCATTAATTTGTTTTTGGACTTCATTGCACTTAAATGAATTGTTGATGAGTGTAATTGCACCTTTAAAAAGTTTAGGGGCTAATTGACTTTTAAGCTAAAACTTTAAAAAGCTCTAACAATTTTATATATTTCAATAAATTTTAAAATTAAAATAAATAAATAAAATAATGGTAACATAATTAAATAAGAACTTGAAGTTTAGCGACAAAATTATTTTATAAGTAGTTAACCATGATGTAATAAAATAAAATAAAATTAAATATATAATTAGAAATAATTAAATATGATACATATAATAAGTTAACATAAAATATATATTTTATAATAATTATAATTCTAATGGCAAAGAAGAATGTTTCTTTCATAATGCCCGGCCTCTTTTTCTTTCCTTATTCTCATTCTGCTTCTCTTATGACCCGTTTGGTTTACGGAATAGGCAGGGAATGGCATAGCATTCCCAGTAATAGACTTATTCCTTTGTTTGGCAATTATTTCTATTACCAGGAATAATATTCCCGGTAATACCCCATTCCCCCTGATAAGGTAATAGCTATTATCAGGGTCCCCCTGGTATTAGACTATTACTGAGTTCTCAGGAATAGTCTAAAATTTTTACTTCCTATTTTACCCCCGTCACCACCACCACCCCACCACCCCCACCGCCACCGCCACCACCACCACCACCACCACCACCACCACCGTCGCCGCCACCACCACCACCACCACCATCGCTACCAGCATTGCCGCCACCACTAGCACCACCACCCCACCAACAGCACTGCCACCATCGCCACTACTACCACCACCGTCGCCGTCGTCACCGCTGCCGCAGCCACTACCACCGCCACCAGCACCACCACCCCACCAACACCACCAACATCGCCACCACCGTCGCTACCACCACCACCACCGCCGCCACTACCACCACCGCCGCCGCCACCAGCACCACCACCCCACCAACACCACCAACACCAGCACCAGCACCGCCACCACCCGCCGCTACCACCACCACCGCCGCCGCCACTACCACCACCATCGACACCACCACATATTTTTATAAGGGTATTTATGTCTTTTAAAACATATTTCATTTCTATTCCTTAAACCAACCAAACACGGTAATATAATTCCTAAAGTCTATTCCTTCCGCGAACCAAACAATAGAATACAATTACTATTCTATTCCTTGCCTATTTCATTCCTTATGGAATAACATTCCTATTACCTCAAAATTCATTTCGTGAACCAAACGTGCTGTTAATTCTTTCCTTTTCCTCTCACTCCCTAATCTTTTCTTTTTATATTAAAAGTTTTGAGATGTGGAAATGAGAAGGAAACAAGAAGACATGAAGTGGACGAAATAGAAAGAAAGAAGACAAAAAGGATACGAAGAGACAGCAATTAAAGTTTAAGGGATATAAAGAGGCACTAAAGACAAATCAAAAAATCATAAAGAGGCATAAGTAAAAATAATAGCAATGAATCATGTTATTAAAATTAGTGTGTTTTTTTTTTTCTTATACAATCAACTCTATTATAATGTAGTATTTGTTTGGTCAAAGTACCTATGAGGTCTCTGTACTATAGCGTTTTGTTTAATTTAGTCTTTCTATTCTAATTTTGTTCAATTTAGTCTCTATATTTTAAAAATTGAAACAATTAAGGACAATAGCTTATGTGAGCAAATATTTATGTATTTATTTGTGACATATTAATGTAATATATTGGTGATAAAAATAATTAATTTTAAATAATATATGAGTTGGCAAGTAAGTATGATGATGTGACAGAGATAATGACAACCACATAAGCTATTTGTTTAAACATTCTTTTTCAACCTGAGGTTCAAACCTAAGACCTCTCAAGTGGGAGCCACAACTATGTCACTCGACCATAAGGCCTTAACAATAAAATTAGTGTGTTTAAAGATCTAATATGAAAAGTATGCTGCATTGGGAATGTAACTTTGAAATGTTACATTAGAGCAACAATATCAGAAGATAATTTGAGGATAATTCACGATTTTTTAGGCTGAGTAAGCCACATGGAGGAATGAGAAATAGGAGAGAGTAGATCAGCTCCTCCTGCAAGGAAGAGTTATTTCTCTTCCCAAGGGAAGATAAATAAATGAAGAGGGAAGCAGGTGTTGTGCGCGTTTCACGCACAGTAGAGCCACACCGGGCGCGTGCACGCGTCAACAGCGCGCTTGACATCTGATCTTTATTATTATTTTTTTCTAAAAATAGTTTTTGTATTTTTTTTCTCTTTCCTCTCATATTCTCTTTCCTAATCACTCTTACAAAAACTACTCAAAAACTATAAATAAACTCTATTGTTGGGATGCTCTTATCTAACTTGATTCAAACACTTGTAAAACATATTTATTTCTTAACATAATTTCAAAAATTAAAATTTTTCCTAAGAACACATCCAACAATATTTGTAAAACTAGATTAGACAAACTAAACATTTATTGTAAAAGCAATTATATTAATCAACATTTATTTTAACTTGTAATGATTATCTTTTACTTATTTACTTTAATTTTAAGTATTAGGCATTGATTAATTCGCGCAATGCGCGTGTTCTAACTAGTTCTAATATATATATATATATATATATATATATATATATATATATATATATGATTATTTTCAAATACAAACTCCCTTAAAATACAAATTATGTGCATGTAAGTATGTTAATGTGTGCACAAATTTTGATGGATGGTTGTGATTTTTTTCTTCTTACGCGCTGTGTGCATGTAAGTATGTTAATGTGTGCACGAGCTTTGATGGATGGTTGTGATTTTTCCTCCTACGCGCTGTATGCATGTAAGTATGTTAATGTGTGCATGAGCTCAAGTTTATATTTTAAGGGGGTTTGTATTTGAATGCAACTATATATATATATATATATATATATATATATATATATATATATATATATATATATATATATATTGGAATTACATAACAAGGGTCATGGGAGGTCAGGCTTTGAAAGCCCGTTCATACTAGGTCGCATAACTAACGGTTAGCCGAGGGAGTTGAAAGTTCCGACGACATCGTTTAGCTTGAGTATGTTAATTATTACATGTTCGTTTTTGCCTCCTTGTTTTGTTTCAGTAGCTGTTAGAAGGGTATTAGGGGATTTTGGAGGTTTGGATTTCCCTAAGTGATATATATCAGGCATGGATAATGGATTGTAAGCATTTTATTTAATTTTATGTTGATTTTGAATACACAATTATTCATTTATGACCTAAGACCTAATTAAATAATTTTTTTTTTAAAGCAAAATTGACCAAAAAAATATTGAAAATATTTTGGTTGTGAGGAAAGCCAACATTTCCGATTCACCTTTGAGTAACCAAATTACTTGTTTAGAGTCTGCAAAATGTACTCGGCATAAAGGTCCCTGCAAATTCAATTCGTCACAAAACAATAACAAAATGAAGCAATTAATTGACTCAATTAAAATATTATATTGCAAAACCATGATGTTGATTTTAGGTGATACCCTCAACCGCACAAGAACCCATATATATATATATATATATATATATATATATATATATATATATATATGGTGCATGGTCGTATGGTATGTAGAACTTACTATGTTGTTCGATACGCAGTAAGTAAAACTTTAGTAGTTTTGAAAATAAATCAAAATTATACTTAATTCCAATCGAACCAAGTGTAATTAATTCACTTATTTCACTCAAAACATACACGTCAAATTACACAATTATATCCTGAATAGATATATTTTTGCACGTATATTTCAAAGAATTAGAACATATACGAAAACTCAATGTATATGGAAAACCTAATGTTGATTTTAGGCAATACTATCAATCAACCAGGCAGAGATTATAAATGCTCTGATACCAATGTTAGATCCAAATAATCTAACAACACTGAAGAATAGTATACAAAAAACCTGACCTTGTATATGCGGAAGCGGAAGCAGCGTTGATCTCCAAGCTAGCCACAGTTGATGTTCCTGTTGTGTTGCATCTTAACGGTAGACCGTTAGCCATGTTTTGCCTCATACAAGTCTAAGAACCACAGATGGTGTATAGGTGTCTACTGACCAGTATGAGTATCGTAAGTGAATGTGCTATATAATAAAAATATATGTATCATATCCCTTCAATACAGGTTTATATTATGTACAGACTCTGGTTGAATAACAACTTCTAGTTATTCAGTCCAATCAAACTATTTAGTAAGCCTAGTTAACATACTCCACTTAATTAAGGTCCTAATATATAATATATATTATTAGAAAAAATCTTACCAGATCAGAAAGCTCGATCTTGGGATTGTAAGTGTAGTTTCCTTCGTCATCAACTAAACAAAACAAAGAAACAAACAAAGGTTGGTAGTACAAACATTGAAAGTGAAATAGCCGGCCATATATGTATATATCCATGCGATTGCGTGCTCTTATTTCCAATTGAAAAAGTGACATGGGCACATGCAAAGGTTTTGTTAAACAAGTCAAATAAAAACTGTACGTGCCATATTTAGTATTCATTCATAACGTAGGGATGTTGGAATTTGATTCAGTTACATACATGCATTAGAACTAAGTACATCCATTGGGTCATTGTCGTCTTAGCTTGGCTCGCATGCATAATTAAAGTTGTCGGGATGAAGCCATGGTTACGTTGTGAGGATAGGATAGGATAAACCTTTCATGATAAGTTCGTATATATATATTTGGCTGCCATGCTTTTCACATTGCATGTTAGTATAATAATTAGATAGATAATCATTCATTTGTTGTTTGCAGCATTCCGTACGTTTCCGCTCATTAAAATGTTATATAAGGGATAAAGCTAATCTTATTGGGAGAGAGACAGAGAAACAAACATATCATATCGCTGCAGGTTGAGGCAGGAATTGAAGAAGAATATAATATAATGTTTGTGTTGGGGATATTGGCGGAAGTGTTGCAGGAGTACACGGCGGTGCTGGTGGGCGTGGTTGAGCATATGTTGAGCGAGCTGAGGCGGCGGCGGCGGCTCCTCTGCCGTTTTTTCTCCTGATCTGATCATGCACAGCCTTCCGTTCGCATCAACCCGCCGCCGCCGTCCCTTCCGCTCACCTGCGCCTCCCGGCCACTGTCCTACATTAATTATATATGCGGCTTTTGAAGAGGATGAGATGATGATTTGCTCGCTGCTCTTTGCTTTTGTCTGATTAAAAATTTAGATTTATGTATATCTGTTGTTTGGTAAAATATATTTTGTGACTTGTGAAGACGTTCTAATCAAAATAAGAGTTATACACTATTTTAAGTTGAGCAATTTTTAAAGTAATTCCAATACTAATATATAGAGAAGGGTTGCTTCCAGTGTGGTTGTGCGGTTGACCCATCTTAAGTATTAAGCATTAAAATTTAAATCAACGGTTCAAATCAATGAAAATTAAAAAAAAAAAAAATGCCTGTCTGGAAGAAAGGAACTAAAAATGGCGCACATTTAAGTGATAGAAACATGCACCTTAAGTATTAGAACAACGCACCTTAAGTGTTATAACTTATAACAACGCACTTTAAGTGTTAAAATGGCTCACGTTAAGTTTTGTTCGAAAGTTTTGTTTTTGAGGTTTGAACCACCCCTAAGTTCAAAAGTTTTGTTCTTCTTGTGGGTCTGAACCACCCCTCAGTTCAAAAGTTTTGTTCTTCTTGAGAGTCTGAACTACCCGTGACTCACAGAAAAGGGTGCGCAAAGAAGAAACAGGACACACCTTAAGCACAAAACTCACGCACCTTAAGCACAAAATGGCGCACGTTAAGTTTTGTTCTTGAGGGTCTGAACCACCTCTTAGTTCAAAAATTTTATTCTTCTTGTGGGTCTGAACCAATGAACCATCCCTCAGTTCAAAAGTTTTGTTCTTCTTGAGGGTTTGAACTACCCGTGACTCATAGAAGGGTGCGCAAAGAAGAAACATGACGAACCAAGTGGTTTGTAGTCCACTGGTATCTGATTAGCCCCTTATGTGGGATGTCTTAGGTTTGAGCCTTGATGAAGGCATAGATAATATGTGTGGGTGTCGCCCTTCCTTTGTAATAAAAAAAAAAAAAAAGAAGAAACATGACGCACCTTAAGCACAAAACTCACGCACCTTAAGTTTAAACAACTACTCACATTAAGTACAAAACGCACGCACCTTAAGCACAAAACCCACGCACCTTAAGCACAAAACTCACGCACCTTAAGCACAAAACTCACGCACCTTAAATTTGACCTAGTTACAAAATTACTAAATTGCCACCGCATTTTTTTTTTTAATTTTGGTAATCCTGAACTTTGATTTAAACAAAATCAATGGCTCTCCTCTCACCGCACCAGAACCTAATTCATATATATATATATATATATATATATATATATATATATATATATATATAATTAAGTTCCTATGTGGTTGTGCGGTGATTAATGTGCGTGAGTTTTGTACTTAAGGTGCGTGATTCTTGTGCTTAAGGTGCGTGAGTCTTGTGCTTAAGTTGCGTGAGTTTTGTGCTTAAGGTGCGTGAAATTTGTGCTTAATGTGAGTGAGATTTGTGTTCTTAATGTGAGTAGTTGTTGAAACTTAAGGTGCATGAGTTTTGTGCTTAGGGCATCTTCAATAGTATGAAGATTTTGAGGAGATTTTACAGGTGTGATTAGGAAAGAGAAAATGAGAGAAAAGGGATAAAGAAAAACAAAATAAAATAAAATAAAAAATAGAAAAAAAATAAAGTTGTTGGGCGCACTGTTTTTGCCCAACGCGCTAGAGATGCGCAAATAAGAAAACAGATGGGACCCACATTACTAATAAAATCCTCATTTAACTGCAACAAACTCAGGCCCATTTCTCCTCTCTCCTCTCTCCTTCACCTTGTCATTTTTTCTTAAATCTTGTGCACAATCTCCTTATTGGGGTTGCTCTTAGGGCATCCTCAATAGTTGGAGATTTTATCCTAGATTTTTGTGAGCCCCAACATCCACCTCATTATCCACTATCTCACTCAATCACAAAATCTTTTATTCCCATTAGTTTTTAAATTTTTTCACTACTTTTTGTGGACCCACCATTTTATCTCCATATTTTAATTATTTTTTTATTTATTTAATCTATAAATTTATAATTTTATAATAAACATAAATGAATGAATGAACGTACGTAAATATGGAGATAATGTTATGAATAAGCATAAGTAAATATACATATAACATATCTACAGATATAAATTTAATTTAATTAATAAATATATTAATAAATATAAATTTAATAACAATAATTTAACTTTTTAAAATAAGAATTTTAAAAAGTTAAATTAAAAATAAAATAAATAAATAAACAAGAACAACGGCCAGCGTGATTTTTAATTGAGAATAGTTTTCAATTGGGAGTGGCCGCCACACTCAATCTTCCGTCTTTTCTATTTTTATTTTATTTTTTATTTATAAAATTTCTGACAAAACTATGGGGTGTTGTAGGAGAAAAGTTTCTCCAAAATGCAACACCTCCATTTGTTAAAATTTCCTTAGGCAACATTTTCCTGTTCCAAAATTTTTTGTAAAATCCCTCTTTTGGGATGTCCTTAAGGTTCGTGAGTTTTGTACTTAAGGTGAGTGAGTTTTGTGTTATTAAGGTGTTTTGTTTCTGTGCTTAATGTGCATGTGTTGTGTACTTAAAAGTGCGCTAGTTTAATGCTTAATGTGCGTTCCTTCTCACAATCGCATGGGAACCTCTCCCCACACCTGATCCCTTCCCTATATATATATATATATATATATATATATATATATATATATATATATATATATATATATATATATATGGTAGGGAATACCCCGACTGACATGCCTTCGTCCTTTTCTTCTTGTTTGTGCAGCTTATAGGTCGGATTTCTCAAGAAGAACCCGGTTGGCTCCCGACCGGGCATCACCCGACCGACGTCGTCGACCACCGAGCGGAAGCCCTTAGGCGAGAGAGTTGAGAAGAGACACGTGGCAGCGCTACGTGCTGACAGGCAGGGCACCCGAGAGGGCGACACGTGGTTGCTACGTGGGCGACATGCCAGACGGCCGGACTTGTGTCTCCGGCTCCGCGGCTATAAATACCCGCGATAGCAACAGTGTGGGGGACTTTTGAACGATCAACAGGTTGTTATCAGAGAATCCTGACCGCAGTCAGTCGGTACTCGGAACAACCATTTAGATTGTACTTAGGGATTTCACTTGATCAATAAAACCCTTTATTTGCTTTATTTGGTCGAGTACTCTTTAATTACCGCACTACGTGGCAATTAATACTATCAATATATATATATATATATATATATATATATATATATATATATATATATATATATATATATAGGGAGAGAGAGAGCGAGAGAGAGATTCAAATTTGAATATGGATGGTCTTCATGTCACGAAAACTTGATTGAAATGGGTACTTTTTAACACTTGTATTGTAGACAAAAATATAAAGCTTTTTCAAACTTAGACAACTCAAGGAAAAACTACAATGAGACTTGCATTGCTGCGTTTTAGGTGTTGACAATGTACATAGCTGAAATTATCAAACAGAATACCGGTCAAAAGTACAACATTCATTTATGACAAAAATAAATCATTTCAAAAAAAAAAAACAAAAACAAAAACAAAAACAAAATTGACCAAAAAAAATTGAAAATATTTTGGTTGTGAGGAAAGCCAACATTTCCGATTCACCTTTGAGTAACCAAATTACTTGTTTAAAGTCTGCAAAATGTACTGGCATAAAGGTCCCTACAAATTCAATTCGTCACAAAAGAATAACAAAATGAATCACTTAATTGACTCAATTAAAATATTATATTGCAAAACCATGAAATGCTCATCTCATCTATTTATATATCTAGCTATCTTACATAGAGTACTGAATCGCTTTCAGGACAGTGTCTGTGATCTGGTGAAAGAAACTCGTTAACCGCCACCATCTTGTTCTCATTTTCTTGTCTAAACACCTTTTTTCAAGAAAATTTAAAAGATTATGATATCAATTTGACTTATTAGATTGATATATAACATACATACTGAAAATATAATGACTTAAATTTGGATTATTCATGTTGTCATGACGTCTTAGATTAGTCGATAATTTTTTAATATGTATTTTGAAAAATAGAAGAATATGATCATAAAGAAGAGAATACAATCTTCAAAGAATCGGCGAATTTCGACCAAACGATGAGGAGGGAGTTGGCTAATATCAGTGTAATGCCGGTACTCTGGATCATCAGCCCAAACCGCTATGATTTCATCATCCTTCTCACCCTATTATATAAAATTACAAATTTTAAAAAAGAATATAGGACTTATAGTAAATTAAATAGCCAAATATTAGCATGGTGGTTCGGACCATATCCATCAGGTTCAGATATCGTTACCATTTGGCTATTTCAAGGTCGGGTGGGACGGGTTTTGCACATGATGAGCGATTATGATCCGTCCTTACTTTTACAGTTTTACAATTCCTTCATATAAAAAGGAGTTTTATTACATGTACTCCCAAATTTTACTCCCTCACTTTTACTCCATGACATAACAAACAATGATTGGTTATTTTCATTATGTGAGTCCCAGAATACGTTTACATTAAAAATTTGTGAGAGAGTATAAATTGAGAGTAAACAATGGGGGTACATATAGTATTTTTCTATAAAAAGTGAGAAATGATTATATTCATTCATTATGTATCAATGGCTGAAGATAAATCATAAAACTCAGTGAGAACGGCAGGCGGACTTATGATTTGATCTGGGATAATGAATGGCTAGGAATTCTAGAATCACATGACAAGACTCTCGGGATTGTAACTGTTGTTTCTCTTGTCATCAACCAAAACAAACAAACAATAGGTTGGTAGTACTGATATTCAAAGTGAAATAGCCATATATACACGCGATTGTGTCCTCTTATTTCCAATTGAAAAAGTCAGAAACTCAGCTAACTAATCACACGGGCACACCGCACATGCAAATGTTTTGTTAAACAAGTAAAATAAAAAGGCAAGTATCAAATAGGTCTATTTACTATTACGAAGTGTTTAATTTTCATTACGAACTAAATTAAGTGTTAAATAGATCCATTTATAAACTAAATTTATTTGATTGACTTTTTTTTGCAGGTTGCTAACAAATTGCATATTTAATTATAAAAAAATATATAATAATAATAATAATAATAACAAATAATAATAAATAAATAAATAAAAATTTAGCCACCGACTGCCCGCGCCGGATAGTAGGTGGCTGCCAGACAGCTGACAACCGTGTCTATCCGGTGAGGACAGCTAGACAGCCACGGCTGTCAAAGATGAGGTCCAGATCTGGACCTCAAATGGCCGTGGCTGTCGCGCTCGTTCCAGACCGTTTGAGGTCTAAATCTGGACCTCATCTTTGACAGCGGTGGCTATTCGAATGTCTGGCGCGGACAACCAGTGGCTGAAATATATATATATATATATATATATATATATATATATATATATATATATATATATATATATTAATAATTGAATAGGGAACCTGTTAGCAACCTGCAAAAAAGTCAATCGAACAAATTTAGCTGGTAGATGGACCTATTTGGCACTTAATTTAGTTCGTGATGGGAATTGAGCACTTCGCAGTGGTAGATGGGCCTATTTGACACGTGCCAAATAAAAACAGTTCATGTGTCAAGCACTTTGTTCTCAAATGGCATGTAGTGACCTTTCTTTTGTGAGAGGTCATGAGATCAAGCCTCAGTGAAAAAAAATATGTTTAAATAGACTACAATGTAATAGAGTCAGTAGCATTCAAAAAAAAAAAAAAAAAAAAAACTGTACGTGTCAATTGTCATAGTATTCAATTCATTGATAAAATGTTGGAATTTTGGAACAGTTACATGCATTAGAACTATAGGGTGTGTTTGGTTGGTGGGTTTTGCCCATAGGAATGGGTATGAAAGTGATTGTTGATGTTTGGTTGATCGATTTTTAGAACACTACTATGGGTTTCGAATACCCCATCAATTGAAAAATTCATATCCAAATAAAATAGGGGTTTCATTCCCTTATTCATTCTCAAACACTAACCATTCTCATTCCACTCTACTACCATGGCCGGATTTTAGGCAGTGCAAGTTGGGCTACCGCACAGGGCCCCTAAATTTTAGAGGGTCTAATATTTAATTTTTACCTAGCTAGTTTAGAAATAAAAACAAAAAGTTTTCAATTGAATTTAAAGGGTTCCATGGAGGAATGGTAGGAATATTTGCTTATTGTAATTTAACTTAGAGATCAAAGGTTTGAAACTTGCTACTCCAACTTGAACATCTCTAATATTTAATTTTTACTTAGCTAGTTTAGAAATAAAAACTAAAAGTTTTCAATTAAACTTAAAAGGTTTCATGTTGGAATGGTAGAAACATATGCTTATTAGATTTTAACTTGGAGGTTAGAGCTTCGAAACTTGAGTGTTGCTCCAACTTTGAACATTTTTTTTTTTTTTGGTACTTTATTCCGTAACATGCTTTTTGTTTTTTGTTTTTTGTTTTTTTTTTTTTGTTTTTTTTTTTTTGCGCATATCAACATTTTACCACCTTATTATTAGAAAAAAAAAATACGATATTAATTTTAAAGATTCTAATTTTGGTAGGGCCTCATTTATTTACCAGAACAGGGCTACAAAAATCTAAAAACCAGCCCTGCCTACTACCAAACATATTAAATACTTTCACCAAAATCCATTACCATTACAGGGCGTTTGGTTGGAGGGATTTTAAATTCCATTCCCACTTAATTCCCACTTAATTCCAAAGGCCATTAAATTCCGTAGTTTGGTTGGAGGGAATTGCAATTCCATGGAATTGCAATTCCCCCATTTTCATGGAATTAAAATCCCATGTCCCCCCCTGGGATTTTAATTCCTGGGAAAAAAAGATAGTGATGAGTCAAAATTACCCCTTCATTTTTTAACCTAAAATTAATGTCTAACAACAATAATGGACATTTTTGACTTTATACTACTTATTCCCTTTCAATTCCCATGTATACCAAACATTGTAATTGAAATTCCCAGTAATTCTATTCCTGTCAATCAAACACTGGAATTTAAATTCCCACTTTATTCCCAGTAATTCAACTCCCATGGAATTACAATTCCTTTCCCACATAATTCCCCCCTCCAACCAAACGCCCTGTTAGTATTTAATTTGATACCCATTCTAATTCTGATTCCAATTCTTATGTGTGAACAAAACACACCCTAAGTATATCCATCGGGTCATTGTCGTCTTAATTGGGTCACATAATTAAAGTTGTCGGAATGAAGCCATTGTGAGGGTCGGATAGGATAAACATAACGGCAATTTATATCCTACACCATGGCGCGCGTTGCATTGTGCGTCCGGATGACGTCGTTTCAACTTTTTTTTTTTTTTTTTTTTTTTTAATGAAATTTCCCGCCCCAGTGTTTGGCAGTTAATTTTTCTTTAAAAAAAATCCATGTTCAAAAATGTACATAATGTTATACATGAATGTACATAATTGTATACATGAATGTACATAATTGTATACCAAAATATACATACTGTTTTTTAAAAGATAATACACATAATCTAATATAATACATAATAAACATTAACTTTTAACATAATACACATCAACTCTTAACATAATACACAAAAATTTCTTGATTCGGATGTACATAATTGTATAAAAAGAATGTACATAATTGTATAAAAAGAATGTACATAATTGTATAAAAAATGTACATAATTGTATGAAAAAATATACATAATTGTATGAACAAATATACATAATCACAGTAACTTCCTACCGCGCCTCTCAAAACGACGTCGTTTTGGGAGGCGCGCGGCGCACAGTGCTACGCGCGCCGTGGTGTAGGGTATAACGATTGAAACATAACCTTTCATGATAAGTTCGTAGATATTTTGGATGCCATTCTTTTCACATTATATTGCATGTTAATAATTAGATAGATAATCATTCATTTAATTCATTTGTTGTTTGCAGCCAGGGGCTTGCATGTTAATAATTAGATAGATAATCTTTCATTTAATTCATTTGTTGTTTACGGGCAGAGGCGGACCTACAATGGGGACAGCTGCCCCCACTCCCCCACCCCACTCCTATATAGCCTTTATATGTATGTATGTATTAGTACAAGTAAATAAAAGAGATAAAAGTAAACAAAGTATTGTCTAGTTTATTTATTTTTTGCTATATCCAACAATATTTATAATTATACTTTCTAAGTGTTTTAATTATTTTTTTAAAATTATTTCTTTTGTCTTAATGTTTGGTGGACAAATTTTCTGGGTCGGCCCCTGTTTGCAGGCAGGTTTCCGAACGTTAGTTTCCGCTAATTAAAATTAAAATGTTATATAATAAGGGATAAAGCTAATAAGCTTATACGGAGAGAGACAGAGAAACAAACATATATATTATCGCAGGTTGAGGCCGGAATTGAAGAAGAATATAATATAATGTTTGTGTTGGGGATATTGGCGGAAGTGTTGCAGGAGTTCACGGCGGTGCTGGTGGGCGTGGTTGAGCACATGCTTGTTGAGCGAGCTGATCTTGAGGCGCCTCCTCATCCTCTGCCTTTTTTTCTCCTTCCGTTCGCATCAACCCGCCGCCGCCGTCCCTTCCGCTCACCTGCGCCTCCGACTGTCCTACATTAATTATTATTATATATGCGCGCGGCTTTTGAAGAGGATGATGATTTGCTCGCTGCGCTGCTCTTTGGTTTTGTTTGATTAAAAATTAGATTTATTTGTGTATTTCTGTTGCTCAATTTCTGAGAACATTTGCCGTCTGCGTCGTGAAAAGTAAAGACAAAAGAGTATTTTTATGTTCAGCACAGTCAAAATAATTGATTTTCCTCAAGAATTAGCCCTAATCTTCATACATTAGTGCTAATTCGTGAGGGAAATAAATTGTTTTGGCTGAGCTGGACATAAAAAGACTCTTTACTTTTCACGACGCAGACAACAGATGATAACAGAAAGACTACAGCAAATCAAAATTCAAAACTCGAAAGACCATGGGGGATTGAGGGCGTTTGGTTGGAGATGGGGAATTACGTGGGAAAGGAATTGCAATTCCATGGAAGATGAATTACTGGGAATAAAGTGTAAATTTACATTCCAGTGTTTGGTTTACAGGAATAGAATTACTGGGAATTTCAATTCCAATGTTTGCATAACTCTTATTCGAGTCAATGTCATCTAAGGTCCTTCAAGTTTGGTGGTGTCGCCGCATTTGTATATATATATATGTGTGTGTGGTTAGGTTGCCGTCGGATAGTGCTTCTCGCACGGTTGTGTAGTTACACACCACATAATATTGTAAATACACCATTAGGTATGCATAAATAAGAATATGGATGTGAAGGAAAATTGACTTGAAATGAGAACTTTTTAACACATACTGTAGACAAAAATATAAAGCTTTTCACACTTTGACAACTCAAGGAAATTAAAAACTACAATGAGACTTGCATTGCTGCGTTTTTGGTGTTGATAAGGTATATTGCTGAAATTATCAAACAAAATACCGGTTGAAAATACAACATTCATTTATGACGTAAATAAATAATTTGAAAAAAAAAAAACAAAATTGACCAAAAAAATATTGAAAATATTTTTGTTGTGAGGAAAGCCAACATTTCCGATTCACCTTTGAGTAACCAAATTACTTGCTTAAAGTCTGCAAAATGTACTCGGCATAAAGGTCCCTGCAAATTCAATTCAATTCAATTCGTCACAAAACAATAACAAAATGAAGCATTTGACTCAATTAAAATATAATATTCCAAAATCATGAAATGCTCATCTCATCTATTTATTTATCTATCTTACATGGAATACTGAATCGCTTTCACAGCAGTGTCCGGTGGAAGAAACTCGTTAACCGCCACCATCTTGTTCTCATTTTTCTTGTCTAAACACCTTTGTCAAGAAATTTTTAAAGATTATCATATCAATTTGACTTATTAGATTGGTAACATATATAGATATGACCGTGTCTTAGTTTAGTCGATGGTATTTTAATATGCATTTTGAAAAATGGAAGAAAAATAAGATCATAAAGAACAGGATACAATCTTCAAAGAATCGACGAATTTCTGCCAAACGATGAGGAGGGAGTTGGCTGATATCAGTGTAATGCCGATACTCAGGATCATCAGCACAAACCGCTATGATTTTATCATCCTTCTCACCCTATTATACAAAATTACAAATTAAAAAAAAATGTGTTCTATCTCAACCAATAATTAAGAGTTCATATTTATGGGCACGAGAAGAATTGAACCTGATCAATCATAGGCATGAGTCCTATGGCCCTTGCTCGGAGAAAACAACCAGGAATAACAGGTTCCTATTACAAATAATTCAATGTCAAATACTATTGCTGCAACATGTTAAAAAGGTCACAAACTCAGCTAATTAATGAGCTGAGTCACATTATATATATGCAAAGTTTTATTTGTTTAATTAACAAATTAAATTAAAGAGGTTTATATATAATATAATGAATGTTGAAATTTAATTTGATTGAATTACGTAGGTACCTGCATTAGGACTAGTACATCCATGGGGTCATTGTCTTCACATAGAGTTCTTGGAATGAAGCCATAGTTGTGAGGATAAACCACGGATGAATACAGGATACGATCCACCTGCAGGCCAGGATTAATAATGAATATATACAAGAATCCATATGTATATATATATATATGTGTGTGTGTGTGTGTGTGTTAATTATATTATTATATTCGTCCCAATACAGATCGAGATGAGATGAGAGATTGTAGGTAGCTAAGATACCATAATGAGGCCGGTTTTCTTGTCAAGTTCGTATTTGACTTTGCTCCCCTTTGTTATCTCAATCACCTGTAACGTAAACCATAACAATAATCCAACAAATTAAAATAAATTAAATGAACCCATCCAAACTATAGCTGCATGCTTAATTTTTCTCCCAAAAGGTTGAATCCATAACCCCCGGTAGCCCTCACATCCCAGCCAGACAAAGTATTTGAGATTATATAAATCACTGCATACAAGTGATCTGTCCACTTTAACATAATCCCCACACTGTTGCTGCCCGCCCATGCGGGCATTGCATGCTTAATTCTGTATGTATGGTATTATATATCCAATTGGCAGATCAGAAGAATATATATATATATATATATATATATATATATATATATGGTGCATGGGTGTATGGTATGTAGAGCTTACTACGTTGACAATGTTTGGAGCCTCAGATCCTGCATGCATGCATATATGGGAACAAATTAAAAGCAATTCAAGCAAATCGTTAATTAATCAACACAATATTATTATTATTACTATTACTATTATATGGAGTTTAATTTGAAGCGTACCTATTTCAAGATCATGCCAGGGATGGGCAGCAACGGACCTCTTGGACAGAGAAGAAAGGATTCTCTGGTTCAGCTTCGGAACCGCTTCTCCTTCACTGCTCATTTTTATTAATTCCCTGCTAATAACTATACGTAATTGAACAACTAATATATATAACAAGAAGTGATGATGATGAAGATCTATGGATCGAAGAAGACAACAAAAAGTGAAAAATGTGGCCAGCCGGGATTAATGAAAGCAGCAGTACATACATATATATGGTTGATTTAATTTGTTTATATAGTAGTTAGAAGAGTACGTACGTGTAGAGCGGGATATACATGGGACGAGGAATGAGTCAAGTCCATCTGCATATATTGCATGCATGCATGCCACTTGGGCACTTGGTTATATATATCATATCTTTACTTTATTAAAAGGATCCATTGCATATATAAGACTACCTAATTAATTTACACTCTAATGTAAATGTCTCAGATAGGATCAACCTAATTTTAGATTTACGTACATCTTTAATTTATGAAAAAGTTTCCAATCACTATGCCAAAGTTCACGGTATTATGAAATTTATGACCATAATCAGCAAAGGATCGGACCACAATTCTACAAGGAAATAAATCAAGCTAATCTAGATTACCCATAAAATTTATGTTGGAAGCCGACGATGCAAGATTAAAGATCGAAATAATAGAGAGCGTTCATTGGAAGCTAAGATATTTTCTCATTATTTTGAGGAGAAAAATACAATCAAAATATATAGAAGAAAGGTGGCGCTAATGATAGTTACAATGGAAAGACCATAACACCCTTGAGCCATTACGCTATCTAGCTTCTTCCTTCATCTGTTAAGTCTGCTTCTCGTCCATTAAATCTGCTTCTGCTTTATTCTCTATTACCCCCCCCCCCCCCCCCCCCGTAAGCTGGTGCATGCAGGTCTTGTATGCCTAGCTTAGAGGTAAAGTATTGAAACTGGGCTACCGGCAGAGGCTTTGTGAATCCATCGGCAGTCTGGTTGGATGATGAGACAGACAAGAGCTTAATCAAACCTTGACTCTGTTTTTCTCGAACGATATGACAATCAATGTCAATATGTTTGGTGCGCTCATGGAAGACGTGATTTTCGGCGATGGCAATTGCCGATTTGTTGTCGCAGAAGACTGTTGCTGGCCTGTTTAGCTCAACCTGCAAGTCATGGAGTATATAGGTGAGCCACTGAACCTCACATACAGTAGCAGCCAACGCACGGTATTCGGCCTCGGAGGATGACCGAGATACAGTAACATGCTTCTTGGATCGCCATGAAATCAGTGCAGGACCTAGGAATATGCAGTAACCAGTAATGGACCTTCGTGTTTCAAAGCAGGCAGCCCAATCTAAATCAGAAAAGACCTTGAGCTGCATATCCATGTTGGCAGGATAAAAGATCCCATGGCCAGGAGATTTTTTGATATATCTTAGCACACGGTGAGCAGCAGATAAGTGTTTGTCTGTGGGGGCATCAATGAACTGACTGAGTTGTTGAACGGCAAAAGTGATATCAGGCCTCGTGGCCGTGAGATACAATAATCTCCCTATCAATCTTCTATAGCAGCCGACATCATCAAGAGGTACACCATCACCTTGACTCAGCTTTAGACCGTGCACCATTGGTGTGTTAGCGGGCTTACAACCAAGGAATCCGGCTTCTTTTAGTATGTCTAATGCATATTTGCGTTGGCAGATGTTCAAGCCATCTGCTTTTGCCTTAGCTTCAATTCCCAGAAAGTATCCCAATGATCCCAAATCCTTTATTTTGAAAGTGCTGTCTAGAAATAGCTTTAGTTGTTGAATTGGTTCCATGTTAGCACAGGCCACGAGTATGTCATCAACGTACACAAGTAAAGCAATAAAGTTCGCACCAGTTCCTTTTGTGAACAAGGAAGAATCATGCCTTGACTGCTTAAAACCGTTATGAACCAATGTCGTACTTAACTTTGCATTCCATTGTCTGCTTGCCTGTTTAAGGCCATATAAAGAGCGTAGCAATCTGCAGACTTGGTTAGGCTTTTCACTTTGAAATCCGGGGGGTAACACCATATACACTTCTTCGTTTAGATCTCCATGTAGAAAAGCATTGTTTATATCCATTTGGTGGATGTGCCAAGCTCTAGAAACGGCTACTGCAAGAAAAGTACGAATAGTAGTTATCCTTGCTACCGGAGAAAACGTCTCAAGGTAGTCTATGCCTAGCTGCTGCCTGCTGGGTGTAGCCTTTCGCCACGAGCCTTGCTTTGCATCTTTCCACACTACCATCAGCCTTGAGCTTCACTTTATATACCCATTTACAACCTATGGGGATTTTCCCGGGAGGGAGTTGAGTTAACTCCCATGTTTGATTCTTCTGAAGAGCGTCAATTTCTGCTTCCATTTCCTTTTTCCAGCATTCATGTTTTATGGCCTGGCTATAGTTTCTTGGTTCGCTGATGTTGGTGACTGCAGTAGAAAAAACTCTATGCATGGGCTCAAGAACATCATACGAGATTACCTTCGATAGAGAGTGGGGCGATCTTCTGTTTGTAACAGCAATGTCACAATAATAGTCTTGTAGTTTGCTTGGTATTTGGCGTTCTCTGGTCGATCTCCGAGGCTGCACAGGAGGATCTGAACAAGATATGCTCATATTGTCTACAGCCGCGCTTTCTGTTTCATTGTGCTCAGAGTTTGGCATAGAAGGACTGCCAATTATGTTTGTTGGAGTAACAGCTGGAGGACTTCTAACATCAACAGCCACCTGGGATGGAATGCCATCATCAACATGCTCATTCAAAGTTTGGAGCTGATCACCAGTCTGTGCCTGAAAGTTAAACTCTTCGCAATTAGTAATGGGGATAATAGGCAGAGATGGGCTAGGATTAGATTCGGCTGCATGATTGTCTCCTTTAGCATAAGGAAATTGTTCCTCATAAAATGTCACATCCCGTGAGACAAAAGTGGAGTTATCCTGAATATCATATAGCAAATAGCCCTTAATGTCTGCTGGAACACCAACAAAGATGCATTTTCTGCTGCGGGATGCCATTTTGTGGCGTGAATGAGGCAGAGTAGAGGCATAACATAGACATCCAAATACCTTCAAGTTGCTGATGTCCGGTGTCTTCCCATATAATTTTTGATAAGGACTTGACCACTCAATAACCGGTGATGGAAGCCGGTTGATAAGGAAGGCTGCATGCAACACACACTGCCCCCAGAAAACCAGTGGGAGATTAGCTTGGAAACGTAAGGCTCTGGCTACATTCAAAACGTGTTGGTGTTTACGTTCCACTACTGCGTTTTGTTGTGGCGTGTTCACACAAGACCTTTGATGAATTATACCATTGTCAGCAAAGAAATCCACCATGTTAAATTCCAAACCATTATCACTGCGTATGGTCTTGATAGGTAATCCAAACTGAGTGTGAACAAATCTGTGAAAGTTCTTGATCAAGGATTGAGTTTCAGACTTTTGTTTCATTAGATGGATCCAAGTATACCTTGAGTGATCATCCACTATAGTTAAAAAATAGCGTTCCCCTCCCAGAGATTGAACCAAAAATGGACCCCAAATATCAACATGTATTAATTCAAAACAAACTTCTGATATTGTGTTGCTTAGAGGGAAGGGGGATCTTTTGTGCTTTGCAAAGTGACAAGCATCACAGGCTAGATTCTTGTTGTGGGAAACAGATATATCACTTAGAAGGCTCAATTTATTCATAGGGAAATGTCCAAGCCTTTGGTGCCAAGTTTTAGCACTATATGACATTGCAGAATTAACAGAAATTTGTGGTGGTTCAAGCAGTAGATACAAACCATTCTCCTGTCTAGCAAAATCAATTGTCTTCCCAAGATTCCCCCGAAGAAGGCACTGATCATTGGTGAAAGTTAGAATATAAGGTGAGTTATTGAGCAACTTGCTCACTGATATAATGTTGAATTTAAAAGAGGGAATGTGTAACACATTCTTCAAGCATATGTCATCTCCAAAGTTTATGTTCCCCATATGTTCAACTCTAATATGTTTCCCATTCGGTAAATTCACCACAATTCCCTCAACCTTATGATATTCATCAAACAAATCCAGTGAACAAGGTATATGGTCACTAGCCCCAGAATCTAAGATCCAAGTAGAAGGATGTAAAGAAACTGAGTTTATATGAGTAATCGTGGAGTACTTGCCTTCACCTTGGGATCCTGCTTCATCAAAGTTGGGAATTGTGGAGGGAGTCTGACTATGTCCCATCTGATTCTGCAACATTGAAATCAACTTCTGGAGTTGCTCAGGAGTAATATTGACATCTAGGTCTTCTGCGTTGTTGCTCCTCTGCGGAGCACTAATCCTCTGCGGATTGGTCATCGGTGATGGACGCACAGGTGATCGGTTGATCGGAGACGTCAGGTGAGTTCTTTTTCTAGATTCGCCGGAATCGGAGACGGCGGCGGCGTAACTACCTCGCCGCGGCTCTGATACCATGTTGGAAGCCGACGATGCAAGATTAAAGATCGAAATAACAGAGAGCGTTCATTGGAAGCTAAGATATTTTCTCATTATTTTGAGGAGAAAAATACAATCAAAATATATAGAAGAAAGGTGGCGCTAATGATAGTTACAATGGAAAGACCATAACACCCTTGAGCCATTACGCTATCTAGCTTCTTCCTTCATCTGTTCAGTCTGCTTCTCGTCCATTAAATCTGCTTCTGCTTTATTCTCTATTAATTTATGTCTAAAATGTATACAAATCTTGGTATAACTGCTACCATTTCAAATTTACTGTTATGAATGCTCTAAATTGTTTTCAAAAAAAAAAAAAAAAAAAAAAAAAAAAAGAAGCTCTAAACTTACTTTCTACTCTCCTTTATTGAAGGAAGAATGAAAAATGAATAAGAACTACAACCTTTCCCATTTTTGTTTGTGCCCAAAAATAACAAAGTTTGTGCTTGGGAGTGATATTAATGAAAGGGGTGGTACTAAAAGTACTGTAAAATATAATGTTTACGGGAGGAAAATTCTATTCACACCACCTATTTTACTATTTGCACCAATTATATAATAGGTCAAACCACTTTATAGGTGGTGCTAATTAAAAAATGCTATTTGCACCAACATCATTTAATGTGGTCAAAGACTAATATTTATATATATATATATATATATATATATATATATATATATATATATATATATATATATATATATATATTATTTTTTATTTTTTTTTACAATTAAATTATTAATTTGTTTTTTTTTTTTTTTTAAAAAGGATAAACCCCTCGCCTTCTCCGGTGAGAAGGCACGCCAATGGGTTGCCTTCTCGAGTGAGAAGGCAGCCCAGTGGGTTGTTAAAAAAAAAACCATCGCCTTCTTCGGTGAGAAGGCGATGGACATGCCTTCTCACTGGAGAAGGCAACCCAGAGGTCGCCTTCTCACTGGAGAAGGCAACCCAGGCAACCCACTGGGGTGCCTTCTCACCGGAGAAGGCAGCCCAATTGCCTTCTCCGGTGAGAAGGCACCGGAGAAGACGAGATTTCTTTTTTTTTTTTTTAATTTTAATGAATTAAAATTTGAATTAATTAATTATTATTTAAACCGTGCAAATAGCATTTTGATCACCCATTAGGCTATTTGCACCACCTATGTATTTATTATAAGTTTTTAACTTTTTATACTTTCAATGTACTTTATACCCCATTTTGGTATTAGAATCGGCTTAATTCCTTTTTTTTTTTTTTTTTTTTTCATTTCAACTCATTTTATTGGATTTATATCCAATCTTTTTTCTTTTTTTTTTTCTGGCTCGACTATCCCACCTAGCCAAGCCAGAAAAAAGAGATTGGATACTAGTTCGGGCAAAACCCATAAAGAAACAAGTCTATTCAATGAGCAGAAAAATGAGAGAGAGGGATTCGAACCCTCGATAGTTTGTTCAAAACTATACCGGTTTTCAAGACCGGGGCTATCAACCACTCAGCCATCTCTCCGAAAGATCATTTTTATTTTATTCCTCCGAATAGAACATGGCCATTAGGGGTAGATACCCCCACCCACTATCTGTAGAAAGATCGCGGAATCTCCCGGTTGATCTATCTATACTGTATATGGATAGATGATCTAGCCTGCCTATTTTTGAAATAAAAAATTCCATTTCCCCCGACCCGAAAGGGGGAGTAACAAGTCATGTCATATAGAATTCATGGATTCGTTATGTTATTGTTATAAAGTAAAATTCCTCGATGATATCTTTTATATTACATATTAATATTCAATTTTTTGGCAGATAGGGGGATCAAATGTATAGTTCATTTGTTGGTAGCTTGGAGGATTAAAAGCATGACTTTTGCTTTCCAATTGGTTGTTTTTGCATTAATTGCTACTTCATCAATCTTATTGATTAGTGTACCCGTTGTATTTACTTCTCCTGAGGGCTGGTCAAGTAACAAAAATGTTGTATTTTCCGGTACATAATTATGGATTGAATTAGTCTTTCTGGTGGGTATACTTAATTCTCTCATCTCTTTACCCTATTCGTCCCAAACTCAAAAGACCCCCCGAATTTTTCTCGGTTGTGAGACACATTCAAAATTCATATTCATCTAAGTCTCCCTCAAAAAAATCCCAAATCAAGAAAACCAAAAAAAAAAAAAAAAAAAAAAAAGGGGCTCAAACTTCTTGAATGAAAAAATAAATTGGCATCGTCCTGAATAGAATCTTTAGTCCGGTATTGCACAAATAGGATCCGGGTATATATCATATATGTGTGTACATATTCTGTGCATGTGTCAATTACAAAAAATTGTGGATATGGTCGAATGGTAAAATTTCTCTTTGCCAAGGAGAAGATGCGGGTTCAATTCCCGCTATCCGTCATTTTTTAGAATCTTTTTAATAATAATAATAAAAAAGAATAATGAGATCTTTTTAATAATAATAATAAAAAAGAATAATGAATATTAGGAATATTTTTCATTTTCCAATTTGGATTAGGAGTATGAACTTGTGCCAGCTTCATTTCTGGGAGTTTTGAGAAACAAGTTCCAGAACTATTTACCCGTGCTCCAAGGTTGGCGTATTTGACCTGGTATGTATATTTTACTTTCAGTACTCTCTAAATTGCAATTTTTTTTTGTTCGAATTGAAAACCGTTTCTGTTACATTCTTTTTCCTGTAATGCAGCTGAATCAGCAAGAGATGGGCAAATGACTGCCTGCGAGATTACACTCTTTCACTACGAATTGAAGACATGCTAAATTTGGCGTCGAGAATGGCATGTTGGGGACTGTCAAGCGTCTACTCCTCCTGTTTCGCGATACGTTTTGTTGGGTCGTGCTAGCACGAAGCTCAGTGTTCACACTTTTGGCTCGCGTGAGAAGAGAAGTTGTAGTTGGTCTGAAGTTGAAGCTAAATGCTCCTTGGATAATAAAGCTCTGCCAAACAGAATCTCAAAGTTGGTCGTTTTTGGCGCAGCGTTGGCTGTCGCTTGTAGCCTTGACCTCGGGTTCTTGAACAAGAGTGGTTGTGTTTAGCGTCGCTCGAAGGTTTGTGGGGGGATAGGAGGTGGTGCTGTGAAGCCTGTGATGTAGATGTTGGTGGTGTTTGTATGTGTGGAGATTGGAGGATGTTACCTGTGGCCTCTGGGAGACTTAATCAAGTGTATCTTCAATACATTTGTGTTTTCTATTTGTCTCTACCTATAATGCAGTTGACGACTCTGAAAAGGATTGCACTAATGCTATTGTTGTATACTCCGAAAAGCAAATACAGATGGAAATGTTTGGTATGGTCTTGCTATTTACACCATCCAAAAGTGGGTATAAAATATCTTAAAATTAGAGTTAATAACTGATTTGGTCCTCCGACTATTACGAAACTATCGATTTGGTCCTCGACTATAATCCTTACGAAATTAAGTCCTTAGCTTTCTAATTTTTACCCGATTTCGTCCTCAGTCTCTTTGACCGTGAATTCTCCATCTTCTCCTAGGACATTAATGTAAATACACACCGTAAAGCCTGCCGAATGTTCTCCTGCCGATTTCGTCCTTTGTTTCTCGGAGTTTAGAGCATGTCGTCATTGCCGTAGTATTCGAGTTGTGCTCGACGGATGTTCTCTTGCCGCTTTTTGTAAACCTTCTGCGGCTAACCCCACTAGACACGCACCGGAGATGACTCTGAACGCTATGCCGACCTTCTTGCTGCCACTCATTCCACTGTCAGAGTCATCGTTGTCGGTAGGGACATCACTCGGCATCTGAGGAGCAGAGGCCGGATTTGGAGGAAGAGAAAAATGACCGAGCAGAGCGATAGCATTCATCGGACATCGGGGACGGCGACGGAGAAGCGAGATCTCAAGGCGAAGGAGACGGAGACGGAGACGAAGGAGAAACATCATCGGATTCAGGCGAGGGAGAGAGGTTATTGGGAGAGGGAGTCGGAGTTGGGGAAACCGTGTCGTATTTCTCACCGATTAATATTGCAGGCGAGAGATTGTAATAAATATATGGGTGGTGCAAATAGCCTAATGCCTAATGGGTGGTCAAAATGCTATTTTGTACCACCCTATTAAAACTGCATTTATGAGTTCAAAATTTAATTCTTAAAAAAAAAAAAAAAAAAAAAACGAAGAACACACCATCGCCTTCTCCGGTGAGAAGGCGACGGACTGGCTTCTCACCGGAGAAGGCAACTGGGCTGCCTTCTCCGGCGAGAAGGCGACCCACTGTGTGGGCTGCCTTCTCGCCGGAGAAGGCAGCCCACTATGTGGGTTGCCTTCTCAGGCGAGAAGGCAGCCCACACAGTGGGTCGCCTTCTCGCCGGAGAAGACAACCCATTTGCCTTCTCCGGTGAGAAGGCAGTCCATCGCCTTCTCACCGGAGAAGGTGACGGATCTTTTTTTTTTTTTTTTTTTTTAAAAAAATAACCCATTGGGTTGCCTTCTCCGGTGAGAAGGCAACCCACTGGGCTGCCTTCTCACCGGAGAAGGCAGCCCAGTTGCCTTCTCACCGGAGAAGGTGACTAGATGGAGTTTTTTTTTTTTTTTTAATTAAAATAAATAAATAAATAAATAAAAATCTTTGACCATATTTAATGCTGGCATTTACACCACCTATAAAGCTATATGACCTACTAAGTAGGTGGTGCAAATAGTAAAATAGGTGGTGTAAATAGAATTACCCTTTAGAAAAAGGGCACTTTTTGCTATATCTTTAGAACTGGCGCGAAAAGCAAAATACTTTTTTCAAAAAAATTCGCTTACATTAAAACGAAATAAATAAAGAAAACCTAGACGCGATTCTCAGCTTTACTCTCCACAAACCTTCACTACCCAAAGAGCGTTTGAAGGAGGAGGCGATGACGACCATAGGCCTGAGCAATGACGACGACCAATGACGTCAATAACGGCAACGACCTGAGGCGACCACCAGCGGCTTCTTGGACCGTCGGCGAGCAAGCAGCGGTGACGACAACTCCATCGTTTCGATCTGCGTTTCCTCAGGTACGTACGGTTTTTTTTTTTTTTTTACAGATTTCGACCTGCGTTTCCTTAGTGTATTATTTGCCAAAGTCAACTCCGAAGAAGGAGAGGAAGAGGAGGTCGAACCGACAACCTGGATATATAAGCTTCGGTTCGAAAATTCTTCTCTATATCTGGATTTCTCATTTACTAATTGAAACCTAGTTGAATGAAAATCAATGCTTTGAAAACACTCCAGTTGCTTTGCCGCTGGTTTTAGAACTTCTTTGTTGTGTTGTCTTTTCACAAAATGCGCACAGTAAAAATTATTATCTTTGTAGTGCATTTTTTTTGTAGTGCACCCTATGAGAACCAATTTGATACATTAAAAACGCGTGTGTGCATAAAGGATATTGTGCTCTGTGCATATTAAGCATGTCCATATATTTCACACAATACATGCTTAATATGTACTCATACTTAGGGCTCTGTTTGGCAGAGCTTATAGTATATTTTAATCTACTAATAAGCTATAAATTCTGTTTGGTAATGTTCTCAAAATAAGCTCTCAACTTAAAATAAAAGCTTATTTTGAAGCGCTACTTATTTTCAAAATAAGCTCCTGGTTTCCTAACTTTTTTCCATTTTTATCCTTATTATTTTAAAGAAATGACGTAATTTACCATTCTCAATTAAAACTCTTTTCTCCTCTCCTTTATTTGCAACTTTCACCGCAAATATTATTATTATTATTATTATTATTATTATAAGATTTGCAACAATATTGCTACTTCATTATGAGATGTTAGATCATGATTATGTTAATAGTTTATTTAAAAATGTTAATTTTTTTAAAGACAAAATATTAAATTTTAATATGTAAACACACTAATTTAAATTTTATGAAGATATCCTTTTTAGTCTTTTTATATTTATCAGCTTATCAAAAAGTTAATTTTACCAAACACTTTCAATCATAACAGCTAGCTTAAAAGCTCTTCAGTTTTCAGTTTCGAGCTTTTAGCTTTTCAACTTTCAGCTTCTTTTTATCTTTCAACTCTTAGCTTATAGCTTTTCAGTTAGGTTTGCCTTTGGCAGAGCTTATAGCTTATTTTAAGCTACTAATAAGCTATAAGCTCTGTTTGGTAATGTTCTCAAAATAAGCTCCTAGCTTAAAATAAGAGTTTATTTTGGAACGCTACTTTTAGGTAGCGTTTCAAAATAAGCTTCTAATTTCCTAATTTTTTTCCCATCTTTATCCTTATTATTTTTAAGAAATGACATAATTTACCATTCCCAATTAAAACCTTTTTCTCTTCTCCTCTGCAACTTTCACCGCAAATATTATTATTATTATTATTATTAGATTTGCAACAATATTGCTACTTCATTATGAGATGCTAGATCATGATTATGTTAATAGTTTTATTTCAAAATGTTAATTTTTTTTTAAAGACAAAATGTTAGAATGTAAACAAACTAATTTAAATTTTACGAAGATGTCATTTTCAATCTTTTTACATTTATCAGCTTATCAAAAAACTAATTTTATCAAATACTTTCAATCATAACAGTTAGCTTAACAGCTCTTCAGTTTTCAGCTCTGAGCTTATAGCTTTTCAGCTCCTAACTTATAGTTTTTTAGCTAAGTTTGTCGAACAGAGCCTTAATATGCACACAACATAATGCTACATATGCATACGTGTATTTTATTTTTTGAAAACAAATGAACAAGTACTTCATTGATTAGCTTCGAAAGCTACAACTTGCGAAAGGAAAATGGGAGGGTTGTGCAACCACTCCCTACAACCAGTAGAAAACACGACATCTCAAGCAGATGAGTTGCCATGTTTGTGGAAATTAAAGCTAATTCAAGAGAAATCATTAGCTAGCTTTTTTCTTAATATCTTCTAGAAAAAAATCAAAGGAAAGGTATATATGTATTCACTGCTATGTAGACCTTAAATAACTAACAATGCATCCGATTCAATGTGGATATGGTCGAACCCCATATTTTTCAGCTAATTAAGTGCTTCTCTAATCTTAATAGCCTCCCCGATTTTATACTATCACAAAAAAAAAAAAAAAAAAAAAAAAAAAAAAAAAAAAGTCTTTTTAACATTGGTTATTTTGGGCATACGACGTCGGTTATTTTCCAACATAATTCTGCCTCACATAATAAATAATAAATAAATGATACAACGTCGATTTTTTAAAACTGATGTCGTATATTATTTTTAAATTATGAATTCATTAAATGACGTCGATTTTTTTAAAATGGATGTCGTATATTATCTTTAAATTATGAATTCATTAAATGTTTTGACGTCGATTTTAATGACGTGATATGTCCGACGTTATATGCTATTTTTGTAGTAGTGTTAGGATGATAGAGGCCCTGCCATTTCTCCATCTTAGCTGCTATAAAAGAGCCTTAGGAATCCCTCAAAATACAACCCATGCATGTGGTCTTGGGGTCTTTGTCATTGGCCGCGTCAACATTTAGTTTGAGCCACACTTCTTTGTATTTTCAACTTTAGTAGAGAGACATCAGACATTAGTCTAAGTAGGAAACATACGAAACTCTTTTTCATAACTATTTCGGTAACTTATTTATCGTCAAATGGTATCCTTGTCAAGAAACATACATACAAAACTCTTTTTCATAACTATTTCAATAGCTTATTTATCGTCGAATGGTATCCTTTTCATAACTATTTCGGTAACTTATTTATCGTCAAATGGTATCCTTGTCAAGAAACATACATACAAAACTCTTTTTCATAACTATTTCGATAGCTTATTTATCGTCGAATGGTATCCTTGTCAAGTTCATGAACTTTCCTCCAGACCTAAAGGAACACAGTGGCCCGACTCTTCGAAAGTAGCCATAGAAGAGATGCTAATATTATTCTAGCAAACACGCGTTTTTAATTCCTCATGGACTCATGAGGAAGTAATTCTCATAAGAACATCAACCTCTATATTTATAACACCACAATACTTCAAAATGTCATTTATCCTTTCATGGTAGTTCATCTCATCAAATAATTACCCATTATTATTATTATTATATAATATAATAAATAATATATATAACATTCATTGTAATAAACGAAATCACATATATATTAAATTATGTTCCGTAACATATATCTATCTATCGATCAGACACAATTTAATCATGTGATACATTGGAAAACATTAACAACGAGTTTAGCCCCATCCCATAGACCCAACCTCATCATAGTCAATCGGCCAATCAACGTTCTCTCTCTAGATCAGAGAGCTAATAATGTTAATGTAGTTGTCTCACTCTCAGAAGGTTCGGGTGTTGCTGGAGTAGACAAATCGCCGATGATATCTCTAATGTCGTTTGTTGTTGTCGATTCACTTTCATGATTTTTGCTGTCCCAATTTTGTTTCCTTTTGATTCGACAAAGAACTATATCCTTTAATGGTACCTGAATTCGAATAATAATCTAATTATAATGAGAAAATGTCCATTCCACAAAACACAGTAATTTTAACGACAGGCTGAATTAAAATATAATAATGCGAAACAATTACAGCTAACTGTGATTTTTGAACTGGGTTTTCGAAAACATGCCAAAATTTAGGAATTATATATGTATCAATTTACATCAAAAATTAATTAAAGTTGGTAATATATATATAGAGTATAAAATAAAATAATTCCCTAACACTCGACACATCGAGTGCTGGCAGAATTCTCCATTATATTTTTCACTATGTAATGGCTCGGCACGTCGAGTCCCTCCAGATCTACAATTTCTGCTGCGAAAATTTGTCTTTTTTATCCCTTCTTTTGCCCAACTATAAATGCTACCATTCCTCTCCAAACCCTAACATTTAGATATGACCATGGTTGTTAGAACCAAACCAGAACCAACCGTACGGTTTCGATTCCGATTAGAAACCAAAATCCAAAAAGTGTCAGTTCCGGTTTAAGGAATTCTAGAACGGTGCTGGTTCGAACCCGACGGTTGCCATATATAATATTATATATATATATATATATATATATATATATATATATACACACTAAATAAGATATATATTGACTATGTTTGGCAAACATAGCTGAAAATTGAAAAACTATAAGTTAGAAGCTGAAAACTGAAAAGCTATAAGTTAGAAGCTGAAAACTGAAAACTGAAAACTAAAAAGCTATAAACGGATGATAAGCTAATAAATGTTTTAAAAAAAAAAGACATCTTAATAAAATTTAAATAGTTTTAAATTTTAAATAGGATTGTTTACCTATTAAAATTTAACATTTTGAAGTGTAAAAATTTATAAAATCTTATAAAACATTATAGAACTCATATGATTGTATAGAATTTTAGGGTGGATTTCATAAATATAATCATAGGCATACAATCAATTAGATCTTCACCGTTGGTTGGGGAGGTAGAATAAGTATAAATAACCTCATTGAGCTCATTTTGTAATTAACAATCAAAGTTAAATAGAAAAGAGAAAGAGCTTTAATAATCATTTATTTAAAATAATAAGGATAAAGATAGAAATATGTAAAATTTTAAATTACTAGTTAATTAGTAATTTATTAGTATTTTAACTTTAGTTTATAAGTTTTATGAGAGTAGTTTATATTATTCCTTCCAATCATTGGCCATATATCTTTACTTTTTACTTTTGATAGAAGTTTAATTCAAATTCACGCTTCCAATTGCACTAGCGGTAGCCGAATAATCGGTAAGCAGCCATTCTAACCAAAATTGTCACCATCTGATTTGTAATTTTTAGAATCCCAGTTCGTAATCGGAACCAAACAATGGTCACGCTACTAACATTAGTGGCTACTAATGTTAGTGGCGGTTTAAAAACAAAGAAAAAAAAAAAAAAAGATTGGAAACTTCAAATCACAAAAAGAAGAAAAATTTTGAAGAACTTTCCGAACCTACCCAAAAAGGCACAATTCACACCATCCAAGCACAATCTATGTACAACTAACAAGCAAATCAAATTCATAGTTTATAAAATTAAACAATCAAATTCATAGCTTATATATAAAACAAATTAAAGATAAAAGTTTTATTTAAAGGTTTTTTTGATCGAAAAGCCATTGACCATTATGTACCATTATGTTCTGATCCTTTATTGTTCTATCTCATCTCATAGTTTTCAATTAAATAAAATAAAAATAAAAAGTCTAATTCAAATTGACAATTCCAATTGCACTAGTCGTCTCTTATATCCCATAGTTTTCAATTAAATAAAATAAAAATAAAAAGTCATCTTTTATGTCTCATAATTTTCAATTAAATAAAATAAAAATAAAAAGTCGTTCCTCCATAGTTTTCAATTAAATAAAAAAAAAAAATTGACAATTCCAATTGCACTAGTCGGCAGGTAACTATTTCCAATAAAAAGTTTAATTCAAATTGATTCCAATAAAAAGTTTAATTCAAATTGACAATTCGAATACAGTAAAACGGTAGGCCTATTTCCACTTTCTTAGTAGTAACAGTAAAACGGTAGGCCTATTTTCACTTTAAATTTCTCTTATATCTCATAAGTCGAATAGCAGTAAGCCTATTTCCCTTGAGTAAGGCTTAGTAAAACGGTAGGCCTATTTCCACTTTAAACTTCTCTTATATCTCATCCGAGTAGCAATAAGCCTATTTCCGTTGAGTAACAGTAAAACGGTAGGCCTATTTCCACCTTAAACTTCTCTTATATCTCATCCGTCGAATAGCAATAAGCCTATTTCCACCTTAAACTTTTCTTATATCCCATCCGTTTCCACCTTAAACTTTTCTTATATCCCTTAAACTTTTCTTATATCCCATCCGTTTCCACCTTAAACTTTTCTTATATCCCTTAAACTTTTCCACCTTAAACTTTTCTTATATCCCATCCATTTCCACAACTTTTCTTATATCCCATCCATTTCCACCTTAAACTTTTCTTATATCCCATCCGGCCGTCAAAGTAGCGGTAAGCCTATTTCCACCTTAAACTTTTCTTATATCCCATCCGTTTCCACCTTAAACTTTTCTTATATCCCATCTGTTTCCACCTTAAACTTTTCTTATATCCCATCCGTCAAAGTAGCGGTAAGCCTATTTCCACCTTAAACTTTTCTTATATCCCATCCGTCAAAGTAGCGATAAGCCTATTTCCACCTTAAACTTTTCTTATATCTCATCCGTGAAAGTAGCGGTAAGCCTATTTTCACCTTAAACTTTTCTTATATCCCATCGTTATTTTCACCTTAAACTTTTCTTATATCCCATCGTTCCCACCTTAAACTTTTCTTATATCCCATCCGTCTATCTCTTATATCCCATCCGTCGAATAGCAGTAAGCCTATTTTCACCTTAAACTTTTCTTATATCCCATCGTTCCCACCTTAAACTTTTCTTATATCCCATCCGTCATCTCTTATATCCCATCCGTCGAATAGCAGTAAGCCTATTTTCACCTTAAACTTTTCTTATATCCCATCGTTCCCACCTTAAACTTTTCTTATATCCCACCCGTTCCCACCTTAAACTTTTCTTATATCCCATCCGTCATCTCTTATATCCCATCCGTCGAATAGCAGTAAGCCTATTTTCACCTTAAATTTTTCTTATATCCCATCCGTCAAAGTGGCGGTAAGCCTTGTGGCGGTAAGCCTATGCGATAAGTCTATTTCTACCTTAAACTTCTCTTATATTCCATCTCTTATATTCCATATATCCCATCCTTCAAGTAAGCCTATTTCCACCTTAAACTTCTCTTATATTCCATCTCTTATATTCCATATATCCCATCCTTGAGTAGTGGTAAGCCTATTTCCACCTTAAACTTCTCTTATATCCCATAGCCGCCGCCGAGTAGCGGTGAGTCTAATACAAATCCACGAGTAACCTGTAAGCCTATTTCCTATATATGAATTAAAACAAAGCATTTTCAAAAAAAATTAAACAGAAAACTGCCAGTTCAGAATACCGTGGTCAGAACTATTTTGGTGGCGGTTTATTTGTAATACAAAGAAAGTGGAGAGAGATGATTCTTCCCACTCTAAAGGAAGAAGGAGGGATCCTCACACTAATCACACCAAAGATAAAAAATAAGAGTGAAAACTAGTTACACAAAAGGTGGAGGAAAAGTTTAAAAGAACAGGTGGATAAAGACCCCGGCCCAACCTACCCAAAAAGGCAGAATTATATTCACCCCATCCCAGACACAATCTATGCACAACTAACAAAAGCAAATTAAGTTCATGAGCTTATAAAACAGATTAGGAGATCAGAGGTGATTCTTCACACTCCAAATAAAGAATTGATCGAAATAGTAGAATCACACCGAAAGTTTAAAATAAGAGATTGAAAACTTCAAATCACAGAAAGACAGAAAAACTTTGGAAACACAACAAAAACTGTCGATTTTCTCACCATGTACCAAAAAGACACAATTCACCCCATCCCAGACACAATCTATGCACAACTAGCCCAAAAAAATAAGTTCATGAGCTTATAAAACAAATTAAAGAAAAAAAGTCTTACTTTAAGGTTTTTTCTGACCGTATCAGGAAGATAATACTCCTTCATGAGCCATTGCCCATCATGTTCTGATCCTTTATTTTCATACCTCAAACTCCTTTTATATCCCATAATTCGTCCAGATTTAAATATGGGTTTACCTTTATCCTGAGCCTTCCAGGTACCTTTCCCATCTCCGATGGTCCGCCGGTACCGTGAATTGCGAGGATTCTTCTTCTTCAACGGCGTGAAATAATAGCGAATCCTCTCTTTTGAGTTCCCAAACAGCTGCCATGGCTCCTCCCCGCTGTACAGATTCTTCTCCTTCATCGGATACCACGACAATGATAAACTTCCGGTAACAAATAAGGCTAGAAAACCTAGGAGCTCCATGTCTGTCGGACGGAATCTGTAACCGGTTGGAATCTTGGGGTGGGCCATAGTACGATGAAGTTGTGTATGTGTTTTACAATGAGAATAGAATTACGTTTTTATAGCTGCGTGGGTTTGTGCATTCCTATCACGACAAGGAAAACTAACATTTTGGACTCCTTTTTATTATCCTTAAAATGTATGATTTTGCGATCTCCTAACAAGGAAAAGTGTTAAATATTTAAGTAATTTCCTATTGGGTTTTGTTAATTCCCTAAATAATTGATTTTGATATTGCTAATTGTGTTTATATATTAAGAAACTTATTATATATATACATTTAGGGTTGAGTACTTTTATTGAGTAAGGTAAGTTCAATGACGACAAATAAGATACAGCGTTTGGTTGAATGTAATTTAGTTGTAATTGAATTTTAATTCAATAAAAGACTTAATTACATTGTTTGGTGGGAGGAAATTGTAATTCTCCCTTTTTGTTAAATTGTAATTCATGGGTATTTCCATGATTTGCAATTCAATGCTGGTGGAAAAGGGAAAAATAGAAGAAATAACAAAAGTATCATCGGTGATTGTTATTTGTATTATTACGCAACTATATTTTAGTCTTTATATCACTTTTTTCTCTCATTGTCAATAATTATATTTCTCCCTACCAAACAATAATTTGAATTCCTACCTTATTCATGTAACAAAATTTCTACCTTATTCTTTTTCCATTGAATTTCAATTCCTTTCCTTCTTAATTTCTTCCTCCCAACCAAACACCCCATTAGGGTTTCGTACTTTTATTGAGTAAGCTAAGGTAAGCTTAACACAAACACGATTTGTAAACGGGTTAAACGGATTAACACACACGACAGATCGACACGTTTCATTAACATGTTTCAGGTCAAGCCCATACGATAGCAAACCTGTTTAGACCGGCTAAACCTAATAATATATTTATTAAAAAAAAAATTGAACAAAAGCTAGGTTACCGTCTCCTCGCCGGCGAGTTTCGCCCACTCCGCCAAGTCACGCACACGCAGGTTCTGGTATATCCCCAACATCATCCTTTCTTAATCAGATCCTGTTTAACGCCAGATTTTTCCTTATAATTGGAATATAATCACTATCAGCTTGAACTTTAATAATGGAATAGAGAGACGATAGAGAAGCAAGTGGAAGTCTAGGTATAAGCAAGTGGAAGTCCAGGTATAAGGGGAGATATATACTAAAAGTCTTGATCTTGGCGGCAAATGATTTCGCATCCTCTATGTTGAATGGCTGAGATCACCGGATCGGTTTATATATTTTTTTCTATCCTCATCGGATCCGTTTATATATCTTTTTCTATCAACAGGGTTTCGAACTAAGTATTAAAATATCTAAATATTTTTTAAACATTCTTTGGCCTTCAATTCTTTTAAGGTACTTGTTCATGGGAGTCACTAACAACCCATTGTTATCTTCAATTCTATATATCTTCTGTTATATAATAAGACACACAAGTTTTGAAAAATAAAAAGGAAAAATTTTCTCGTCCAATTGAAAAATATTTTTAGACAAACATTGTATTTAGAAGCTGAGCCAGAAAGTCTGAGTTAGGAGCTAAATTTATAAAAGAAATTTATCATGTTAATTGATATTAGTACCAACCATATAAGCAATCGTTATACTATGGACCCGTGTCCAGCATGCATGTTGGACACAGTAACGGTGCCGTTAGTGGCACTGTTTTCTTTCACTTTTTTTGTTTTAAATTTCAGACCACTTTGTTATAGGAGTATATGTTCATAATTTTATCACTATATGTTCATAATTGTAAGTTCATAATGTCAGAGCTATGTGTTCATAATTGCATAACTGTACATTCATAATTTCATACATAACTGCACATTCATAATTTCGTAACTGTACATTTATAATTCAATAACTGTAAATTCATAATTTTCGAAACTCTATGTTCACAATTTTAGAGCTCTATGTTCATAATTTTATCACTATATGTTCATAATTGTAAGTTCATAATGTCAGAGCTCTGTGTTCATAATTCCATAACTTACATTCATAATTGCATAACTGTACATTCATAATTGCATAACTGTACATTCATAATTCCACAAACGAATAACGCTATTAACGGCAAGACAAAATTAATTTTTTTTTTAACTGAAAGGCAGCGTTTTCCCTTAAAACGACATAATTTTGAACTCGTATCCATAATGCATTGTGAACAGAGTCCACAGCATAATTTGCGCCATATAATACCATTACGGTTAATGAAAGTCAAGCCCACAAATTCTCTTCATTTCGGGCCATCATCATCAAGGTATGCCTGTGAAGGCACAAGAATCATCACAGTACAACCTGCTTGCAACAATGGAGTAGACGTGCAGAGTTCAAAAAAGAAGGCATTCTCAGCGCCGGCAAATTTTACTGTGGACCGCGGTCCATAATGTATTATAGTCCAGACATCAAAATGGTGCGGTTTCTTTTAATGAAAAAAAATGGTACCGTTTCGCACCGTTTTGTGTCGTTTTGCAAAAAATAACTCTGTTTGTATAATATATTCAGTTTCATTTTATATACACTGCAGTTTCATTTCAACACAACTACACTTTCATTTCGATATAACTACAATTTCATTCAATATTATACATTCAAATATGTGAAACTGTTATTAAATTTCATTTTATATACACTATAGTTTCATTACAACACAACTACATTATAATTTCAATATAACTACAGTTTCATTGGACAATATATACTCAAATATATGAAATTTTTATTCAGTTTCATTTTATATACATTGCAGTTTCATTTCAGCACAACTACAGTTTCATTTCGATATAACTATAGTTTCATTTGACATTATACATCAAATATGTGAAATTGTTATTTAGTTTCATTTTATATACACTATAGTTTCATTATAACACAACTACAGTATAATTTCGATATAACTACAGTTTCTCTAGACAATATACACTCAAATATGTGAAATTGTTATTTAGTTTCATTTTATATACACTGCAATTTCACTTCAACACAATTAAAGTTTCATTTCAATTCAATTACAGTTTCATTTGATAATATCAAAACAATATGTGAGGTAGTTTTATTTTAGATACACTGTAGTTTCATTTTGTAATTAACACACCTAAAATACGGGCTCTGTTAAATTGTAATGGGGCGTTTGGTTGGAGAGAGGGAATTGCGTAGGAAAGGAATTGCAATTCCATGGAAGATTAAGTGGCCTGTGGAGTTAGGTGGAAATTAAGTGGGAATGAAATTTAAATTCTCTCCAACCAAAAGCCCTGTAACCATATTTAGACTGAATGGACTCTATGGTATCATTGTTGTCATGATGTGATGAACTAATTTGTGTTATTTACTTATTTTTAATGATTTGTGAACTTTTTACAAGTATATATAATGTATATTATAAACTTATACTCCGTAATATATTTCAATATTCGAGTAGTTGATTTTAGATTTATTACGTAAGTGATGGATAAGTGTTTTAAGTAGATAACAATTAAGTTATTAACATAGACACATTAGAATTTAGACGTTAGGGACACATGGTAAATAAATATTTTTTTAAAAAAATAGCGGGCTTTGGCGGGGGCCCGCGGGCCTAAGGGGGGCGGGGCGGGCTGCGGCTACCTAGGTCCGTTTTTAAAACAGGCTTTTTAGCTCGCCCCGCCAAAAGGCGGGCTTTGGCGGGCCCCGCCCCGCCAGCCCGCATTGACAACTCTATTTTTGAGTTGTTTGAGTGTTTTATCTCATGGTAATGAATATTCACTCGCATTATTTTAGATTGAAATTATGAGAGTAATTCTTTCCCTTAAATGCATTTCATAGTTGTTAGAACCCAAATCAAATATTTTACTTTAAATTGACACTAGGTGATTAACCACTTGAACTCCAAAAATCCCACTATTACTCTATTGTTTTCATCAACTTGCTTACCTTGTTCCCTTTTAATTAGTTTTACTTTTACAATCACTCAATCACCCTTTTCGTTAGGATTAGCTTCTCGCGAGTAGATTAGTAGCTAGTGATTGATACGTCCCGCTTCCATGTGGATCGATAACCCGATACTCCGTGTATTTGTTTGTTAAAATATGCTACAACCAATCCTTTCACAATTAAAACACTTTTGGCATTTTATCTTCTCCTATATTTTTATTCATCTTCTTTGGCAAATCTTTACCGCCTAGCAACTCCTTAAAGTTCTAACTCCAATTGTTCGTTCATAAATAAATGACATCATTTACAATTCTCAATTAAAAACTTTTTAATTATTTTTTAATTTAATATATATCTCATATATATTATAAAAATAAAAACTTTTTTAAAAGTAAATATATCTCATATATTTAATAATATAATAATCACATCATTTAAATTTTATGAAAATGTCTTTTTTAGTCTTTGTACATTTATCAGCTTATCAAAAAGTTAATTTTTCCAAACACTTTTAAGCATAACTAGTTATCCACCCGTGCGATGCACGGAAAATATATATATATATATATATATATATATATATATATATATATATATATATATATATATATATATATATATATATATATATATATATATATATATATATATATGAAAATAAAACAATTGTTGATAATAGCAAAACTCAAACAATGTTTTTTTTTTAAGTTACTGGTTCTATTACATTGTAGTATCTGTTCATATACTTTCTCAACCTACTGAAACACAAAGAACCAATAATGCCTCCACTGAGCCAAACAATGTTGATTTGTTTAACATTTTTAAAAAATGATTGATTTTAATATATAAAAATGTATGTAACAAAAATAACATACAAAGTTTATATATTATAAAACACATCTTTATATACAACATTTGACGTTGAAGAAACTATTCTTCATTGTCATTGCAAATAAGTAATTTAAGACAATTTGAATTGCTAACTCCGGATAAAGCTACATAAAGTTGTTCGTGAACAAAAACAAATCTTTTCAATAATAGCCCAATAGTAAAAGACGTTTATCCTTGACTCTTGTTAATTATCATAGCATACAACAACTTTAGTGGGAATTGTCTCCGCTGAAACTTAAATGGTAACTTTAGATCTGATGGGGTCAATAACAACCGCAATCAAGAAACCTCTTCATCATCACAATTTTCTAAATCAATTCAATACAAGTAACATTTAATTAATAATTATGTAATTAAGTAATATAGTTAAAATAAAACTATTAATTCATAAACAATTTATAAGAAGGGGATAATTAAATTAACAATATATATTCCTAACCATCGGCCCATTTCTGGCAGGAATCCTAAAACACGTTCGTAGGCCCATTATTTATATAAATATATATTTAAACAATTAATTTTTCATACATGGTCTAGATAAGCTCTTCTATTTATCTAGCCCAGCCCAAAACTTGACTTATGGCCCACACATAAAATCCAAAAAACCTAGATTCAGACATTGTTGTCTTCTTTCCTCTCTTCTCGCTTATGCCGTTTCTCTCTAAACTTTCTCTACCCATTCTGGAAACTTCACGACAGATTGGTTGCTCAATCTATAATCCTTCTCCTGGTCTTTGAAACTCACTATTTTCACCATTCCCTTTGTACCTCTGACCTTCGATCTAATCGGTTCACAACTCGTGACCGGTTGCACGGAAGAAAACCCTAACTTTGTCTTCATAAAACTCATGTATATCAAACACCACTCAACAAAAGGATCGGTTGAAGATTTTGGAGAACGGATTTGGAAGAAAGCAAACAACACAATATATCCAACAAAAACTACGACATTTGTAAGGTAATAGTTCGATTTTCCCGATTTTCACTTATAGAGTATTTTTCTGTTTATACGCATGTGTATTGTTCGTTTTTAGGAATATTATATACATGCTATAATTTTTTGATGTAGAAATATATTAGTATATCAAAACACAGTTAGTTCTAAATTATTATTTTTTTCCTAATCTCTGCTGTGTCTAATATTTTTGATAATATGTGCCTTTTTAATTTTTTTTTTATACGCATGCATATTCTGGAAAAAAAAAAAAGTTCAGGGTTATTATTATGTTGTATAGATTTAACCTGTCATGTGTGTAATTTATATGTCAGATTTTATTCTGGGTTTATTTAGATCCACATGCCATGAATATTTTAAAATTAATTTATTTAACTGTTAGTGATTAATGTTATGGAATCTAAATTTATAAATTTCTTTTCTCTCAGAAATGTATGTGGTTCTTTATCTGAGAAAGCTATTTTTTTTTAACAAATTTATTTTCTGTTCAAATGCATGACATTCATATGTATATTCGAGATTTATATTTTATTTTTTCCTCACAAATGTTTGAACTTCTTTTTATTATTTTCATATTTTGTATTGATTTAAATTTTATTAACTAAAATTTTATTTTATTTTATGTAAAATAATGTTGCTAACTATATTTTTTTTCCAAACTAAGTTGGGCAGGACTTCAAACTGTCAATTACAATCCCATTGAACCGAATGGAAAAATACAAAATTAAAAGAAAAAAAATTGCAAAATATTTTTGTTCCGTTTTTATTATTTAAAGTGGAATTGTTTTTTTTTTATAAAACATAAAAACTACCTAAATACATTCAACTTAAAAAAAAACTGCCCGTAATGATCTTTTAAATTTTTTTAAACAACTTTGTTTACATCTACATACGTATCTCAGTATACTATTAAAAACAATGAAGACAGTAAATCACAGATTGCTAAAATACCTATCTGCATATTAACTATATAGCAGCAACCAAGAACAGAAATTTGACTTTAAAAATGGAAGTCTTTTTAATGATTTTAATCACTCTGAATTGCATTTTTTTTGCTAGAATTGACATTAGTTTTTTTAAAAATCTTTGGTGCAGATTTCACAAATATATGTTAAGCAAATGAGGAACATTCTGCAAATGAAATATTAAGTCAATATTTCATACAGTTTGAATGTAGAACAACAGGTATGATACGTTGTACCTTTATCTTCAGCATCATATTTTCTTTTTCCAGGTATGGTAGTTAACCCCGTCAATTTCTTCATTATTCTTGCAATTCATTACTATGCAGTCACATCAATTGTAGATTCTTTGAGAATGAATAGAGAATGTAGATCTTAGTTTTTAAATGAGATGAATGTAACGTTTATCCGTTACTATTATTATAACATTAGGATAAGTTATGATAATATTGAATGAAGCCATGACTTATGGTTAGAAGCCATGAAGGATGAAATAAATTCCATAAAGGACAATGGAGTTTGGGATCTTGTTGAGTTGCCTAATGGGGCCAAGGCCATTGGTTGGAAATGGGTCTTTAAGGCTAAAAGAAACTCATTAGGCAACATTGAGAGATACAAGGCCCGGCTTGTTGCCAAGGGATTTACTCAAAAAGAAGGAATCGATTACAAGGAGACCTTTTCTCCTGTATCAAAGAAAGATTCACTTCGGGTCATTCTGGCATTAGTTGCACATTTCAATCTTGAGTTGCAACAAATGGATGTGAAAACCGCTTTCCTAAATGGTGATCTAGAAGAGAAGGTTTATATGAAAAAACCTGAAGGTTTCTCTTCTAGGGGTGGTGAGCATTTAGTATGTAAGCTTAAGAAATCCAATGGATTATGTGTGCTCTTCATTAAGTCAAGAATTTCTAGAAAAATTCGTTTTTGCTTTGAGGACATTAAGAAAGCGAAACCCTTGCTCAAAGCTATCGATGATAACTTCATTGAATCAAAGAAAGTTTTGGCAATGACTCTAATCATGAAGTTGAGAAATTTGCGTCTTTCCACTGTCAAGGGAACGCGTGAACACATTATGCAACTCAGGGATATTGTGGCTCAATTAAAGGAGTTGGAAATCATTCTACCAGATGATTATTTGGTACTTTTTGCACTTGATACCCTCCCTCAAGAGTACAATCCTTTTAAGATTTCCTACATCACACATAAAGAAGACTGGTCTATCAATGTGTTGATAACCATGTGTGCAATGGAGGAACAAAGGCTTGTGGCTAAGCTTGGGTATGTTCCATCTTCTTTTGTTTGTTTCGAATCTAATATGTCAGAAGTTAATACTAATTCTTGGTGGGTTGACTCTGGTTCAACAATCCACATTGCAAACTCTTTACAGGATTTGACAAAATTGAGACAGCCAACGGGAACTGAGTGTAGCATCTTCTCTGGAAACAAGATTGCGTCACCAGTTGAAGCTGTCGAAGTTTGCAATTTAGTTTTGGACAATGGTTTTGTAATGACGTTAGAAAAGACATTTTATGTTCCTAGTTTTTCTAGGAACTTAGTTTCAGTATCTAGACTTGTACCCTTCGGATATTCTTTTGAATTTAATACCAATAATATCAAGTTATTTCGTTATTCTACTTGTGTTGGTACTGGTACATTGTCTGATGGTCTTTTCCGTCTTAAATTAAAGGATGATTCAGTTTACAATTCTTTACATGTTCAAAACGACACCGAACGGTGTAGTATTAACGACAACTCTTCAATGTTGTGGCATCGGAGATTAGGTCATATCTCCCTTGAGCGTATTAAAAGGTTGGTAAAGGATGGAGTACTTTCTACTCTAGACTATACTGACTTTGAGACTTGCGTTGACTGCATTAAGGGTAAGCAGACAAACAAGTCAAAGAAAGGTGCCAATAGAAGTACAACGTTGTTGGAAATTATTCATACTGACATATGTTGTCCTGATATGACAATACCTGGTCAGAAATATTTCACCACCTTTATTGATGACTTCTCAAGTTTTTCCTATGTGTATTTACTTCATCATAAACATGAAGCATTGGATGCCTTCAAATCATTTAAAGTTGAAGTTGAAAACCAATGTAACAGGAAAATACACATAGTTAGGTCTGATAGGGGTGGTGAATACTATGGTAGATACAATGAGAATGGACAAGCACCTGGTCTCTTTGCTAAGTTTCTTCAAGAGCATGGGATTGTTGCCCAATACACCATGCCTGGTTCTCCGGACCAAAATGGTGTAGCTGAAAGAAGAAACCGGACCCTTCTGGATATGGTGCGGAGTATGCTTAGCAACTCTAAGCTTCCTAAGTCGTTGTGGGATGAAGCACTTAAGACGGCAACGTATATATTAAACCGTGTTCCAACCAAGGCTGTCCCTGAGACACCGTTTGAGTCATTCAAAGGTTGGAAACTGAGTTTGCAACATATGCGTGTTTAGGGATGTCCGTCTGAGGTGAGGATATATAACCCACATGAGAAGAAACTTGACCCAAGGACGATTTGTGCTTTCTTTATTGGATATGCACAGTCTTCTAAGGGTTATAGGTTCTATTGTCCATCTCATACTACTAGGATAGTGGAATCAAGGAATGCTAAATTTCTTGAAGATGACTTGATTAGTGGGAGTGATCGGTTTAAGGACTTAGTTCCTTCCTTCGATCATATTGACTCTCAACCTTCTACGTCATCTGGTGGGGTTGTACTTATCCGCAGTGCTCCTTTAGTTCTGCCTGCAGATATACCACCTACCGTTGAGATTCCGCAAACTGTTGAGGATCAACCTTTGGAAGAACCAGATCAGGACTTACAGCAACCGCCTGAACTAGATTTCGAACCAATGGTTGAACCAACTCAGGATATACAGCAAGATTCTGAGCCGATGCAGACTGAACCGATTCAAGAACTGCCACCAGTTCCTGAAGAGGTAATTGCCCCGCAACCTGTGCAAGGTGATGAGGGTCCAACCTTAAGACGGTCTACTCGGATAAGGTGATCAGCAGTTCCTAGTTATTATGTTTCGTATCTACAAGAATCTGACATAGGGGCAAGAAAATGATCCTGAAACATTCTCTCGAGCCACAAATTGTGCACAGTCTGACTTATGGTTAGAAGCCATGAAGGATGAAATAAATTCCATAAAGGACAATGGAGTTTGGGATCTTGTTGAGTTGCCTAATGGGGCCAAGGCCATTGGTTGGAAATGGGTCTTTAAGGCTAAAAGAAACTCATTAGGCAACATTGAGAGATACAAGGCCCGGCTTGTTGCCAAGGGATTTACTCAAAAAGAAGGAATCGATTACAAGGAGACCTTTTCTCCTGTATCAAAGAAAGATTCACTTCGGGTCATTCTGGCATTAGTTGCACATTTCAATCTTGAGTTGCAACAAATGGATGTGAAAACCGCTTTCCTAAATGGTGATCTAGAAGAGAAGGTTTATATGAAAAAACCTGAAGGTTTCTCTTCTAGGGGTGGTGAGCATTTAGTATGTAAGCTTAAGAAATCCATATACGGTTTAAAACAAGCCTCCCGTCAATGGTACATCAAATTCGATGGGGTAATTTCTTCATTTGGTTTTGTTGAAAATCCCTCAGATAACTGTATATACCAGAAGGTGAGTGGGAGTGAAATTCGCTTCCTTGTTTTATATGTGGATGACATCTTACTTGCCACCAATGATAAGGGGATGCTTCGTGATGTGAAACAATTTCTTTCTAAGAACTTTGATATGAAGGATATGGGTGATGCCTCTTACGTTATCGGCATTAAAATTCGTAGAGATAGGTCCCGGGGTATACTGAGCTTATCTCAAGAAACCTATATAAACAAAGTTTTAGAGAGATTTCATGTGCAAAATTGTTCATCTAATGTTGCTCCCATAGCTAAGGGTTAGACTTTTGGAGAGCTGTAAAGAGGGTTCTAAGGTATCTAAGATGAACCAAAGGTTGCAAGCTTGGGTTTAGACAGACGGACAATTTAGATGTTGTCGGTCATTCAGACACGGACTTTGCTGGCTGTGTTGATTCTCGGAAATCAACATCAGGGTGCGTCTTTATTATGGCCAGTGGGGCTATCTCATGGAGAAGTGTTAAACAGTCCTTAATAGCTACTTCTACCATAGAAGCCGTGTTCGTTTTCAGTTTCGAGGCAACTTCATAGGGTGTTTGGCTAAAGAATTTTATCTCTGGGTTTAGAATTATGGATTCTATATCTAAGCCATTGAAAGTCTACTGTGACAACTCAGCTACAGTCTTCCTAGCTAAGACCACAAAAGTGAGAGTCGAATTAAGCACATCGACATCAAGTTCTTAGCAATTAGGAATCGTGTCAAAAATAAAGTTGTATTCTTTTAACACATTCATACTGAGTTGGTGTCAGCAGATCCCTTGACTAAATGCATGCCTTCAGTTAAATTCAAGGATCTGGTTCAGAAAATGGGACTTTTTCCCACTATGGAATTTGTATATACATTCAGTTTAAAATTCTTTGGCATTCAGACATTTTCTCAATTAAGTGTGTACACCTTCATTTGCTTCATATTGATGAGAAAATGTACTTCAGGGACTTGGAATAAACATAAGGTTTATTTCGTTGGGTTGTGTTTCCTAATTAAGTGCTCAATGGCAGTTTGCATTTGATCATAATGGATACTACTCGTACTAATGAGAACATATCATTATGGTTGGTGTTTTTCTGTTATTGAGTGGTAGTGCTTGCACCAAGTGGGAGAATGTAACGTTTATCCGTTACTATTATTATAACATTAGGATAAGTTATGATAATATTCAATATTTGATATGTGGTGCAACACTAATAACCTAATAACTAGACTACCATTATGATTAGGAGTCTGGTTAGGGTTTAGGAGACCTAAAGACAATCAACCACAATGATGGCCAGTGGTTATATAAGGTCACTAGTCCTCTCACTGCTCACATTACATACCTCATACACCATCTAGAGAGAGCTGAGTAAAGTGAGAGACAAAATACTCGTTATCTCTGCAGCAGTCCGGATCGCTCAACCGTAACAGAAACTATGGCGGGAGGTTAGTCGATCCTATGATCACATATTCTTTGATGCATGTGATATTTTAGTCTAACAATGTATATATAGATACCAAGTTAGAGAGAATTGAAAAGTCACTATCAAACATTAGTACATTAAAGTCAAAGCTTACCATTAACAATTAATGCTCGATAGTATGGCTAGGTGTATATGAAAAGTAGTAATATTATATGTATTAGATATTGTGTAACTTGTATTGTACTCAACAAAGGTGATGGCTGTTTCTGAGAATTTAAATAAACAATAATGATTTCAGTATTATATCAGATTTGTTCTTCCTTTTTTCGGCATAGATAGATTAACAAAAACAAATTGAAAAGTCACTAAAATTGAAATTAAGAAAAGTGGAATAAAACCACAAACCATGTATACTATTTACCATGCAAATCAAATTCAATAACTAAGATTTAGTGATAATATTAACTCCTGATCAACATGCATGTGTCTTTCTAGTACTAACAGAAATGTTTTACAAATATGGTGTAGGTGCTATAGAATTGTGAGACACATGCATACACAAACCAGAACATGGTGCAAATCAAATAGTAAGTGTAAATTTGCTAATGCTTGAATTTAAAACACATGCTTCCCTTGTACCTTAATCTTCATCTTTGTGTTTTTTCTTTCTACATGTGCTAAATATTTTTCATTGAAGGTTCTGAAGAATGTAGTTTAAGTGATACCTGTTTGTGTTTTGCATGGAAAAGGCAGCATAAAACCATAAATAGCTTACATGAAATTAAAACAACCATTACATACTACTTTTTAACTTTTTTAGCTACTGCAACAAATGCAGTTTCTAGAACATAAGCTTCCAACAACAACCCTGTCCATACTGGAAGTGGTTAACAGTACACTGCAACAAATCCATTCATCAAAACATAACCATCAAAATACAACACTAAACACATAGCACAAACCTAAACATCTAGTCTTAGTACAACCCATTTGGGCAGTAAGTAATGACATAAAATTTGAATTTAAGAAAATGGAAAGAAAAGAACTAACCTGCTAATCTTTTGCTTGATTATGATTGGTTTCATTTTGGAGCTCCAGAAGTCTTGCATTTGGAACTTTGGTGTAAGTTTAAAATCTTCCATTTAAGCCTTAGATCTAATATAATGTTATTATCTACCAAAAAAGTGGTGTCATTTACTGCTCTAACCTTCTACTTAATAGATTGTTATGGTAGTGTTAAGTGCTTAACTCTTTACATTTTTATTTTTTTTATTTTTGCTTCAAGGTTGAATTTTTAAGTGGTTCAGCTTATCTCTGCTAAGAGATGAGTGAATTAGTTCCTCCATCATGATTCTGGAATAATCTTTTAACTGATGCATCTTATTAGTTTGTGAGAAAATTAATTATAATTCAACAAAAAAAAACTTAGACATGTTTCACTCTTAAATGCCATATATATATATATATATATATATATATATATATATATATATATATATATATATATATATATATATATATATATATATATATATCACCTTATAGAGAACTCTGAACCCACTATCAAGGATTACAATAGGGTACTTAATGTTTACTATCAATTGGTACTCATGCTAGTAGAGTAATAGGGCTAGATCTAGGGGTAAAGTTAAAATGTTGTGTGTATTGGTTATTGTGTAACTTGTAGTCTACTCAAGCACACATTACATCATTTTTTTGTCCTCATTACATTTTTCAATTCAAATACTAACAATCTACCATTAGAGATAAATGATGATAAAGGAGTGTGATGCCTTTTTTTTTTTTGTTAGTTATTGTCTTATGATACAACTGATGTATTATAAGCTAATTATTAGGAGTTCACCAGAAGCCATACCAAGAGAACAAATACAATATAAAAAACTTATCATATATATATATATATATATATATATATATATATATATATATATATATATATATATATATATATATATATATATATATATATATATATATATATATATATATATATATATATATATATATATATATAACACATACTATATTCTAGATTATAAACAATCTAAAATTACATGCAAGCGATGATAAAAGAATCTATGCTTTTTTTTTTCTTTTTCTGATTAAAGTGTTCTAATTAATTTTAAACTTTTTTTTTCACTTTTTGTTTCTGATTCAACATAGATAAGAGGATTGAGAGAAGTTTACCATCCTTCCAAGCAGCTGGAGCTATCAATATGCTGAGGCAGCGGGTTGGCGTACTGTGGCAGAGATACTGTGGAGGGTAATCGCCCTTGGAGGGTAACCTTGGCTTGGGCAGGTAACCGGGCAGAAGGAATCCTTGGGATATCCTTCTAACAAATAACCTATTCCAGAAACTCAAAAATCCATCAGATTTGTTCTGAAAAACGGCAAATATACGATTCAGTCGAAGAAGATTACTGAAAAAAGCTTACCTTGAGGAGGCGGCACACCGACGGGAGGTGGCCCCTGATAGTTCCGCACACAACGCGAAGCTGCACACCAACCACCTCGGACATCTTCTTCATTGATCGCATAATATGAAATTTGTTTTTACAGTTTGCATTTGAATAGAACTTGAAGTCTCTAAACATGTATCTTCTATATATAAGCAAGCAACTGAGGTAGTGAATAGGCCTGTAGAGAAGGAGATAACAACTTTGAACGCGCAATAGGCCACTCCTCTACAAATATAGCCTGACACCATACCAACCCTGCAAACACGCAATAGGCCACTCCCCTACAAATATAGCTTGACACCATACTCTTCTAGTCAAACACTAACGCCAAAAAAAAAAAAAAAAAAAAAAAAAAAATCTAAACGCTGTCGTTTATTATGGGCGGGAAAATGGATGAATCTGATTGGCTGAAATTTAGTGACTTTTATATGTATATAGATCAGTTAGTTAACAATTCTTCAATTTTCAGTTTCTAGCTTATAGCTTTCAGTTACTTTTCAACTAGGTTTGCCAAACATAGCCTATAAAAAGGTGTTGCTTTGGTGGACAAGTACAATATAATGTTTGATAGATCTCTTTAAAAATTAAAAAAAAAAAAAAAAAAAAAAAAAAAAACTACAATGGTTGCTTGAAAAAATGAAAGCTTCATTTTATAGCAATCTGAAGACTTTTCCATGACTGAATGTTAGAACCAATGTTATATATATATATATATATATATATATATATATATATATATATATATAAACATAATAAGTTCCAATTCAGGTTATACCCCTGATTTTTGTCCCTATTTTCTGTTAAATTTTTTGTACCTTATACTATAAAAGTTGTACTGTATAATTTTTTGAACAAAAATATCCCTGCCGTTATAACTTCTGTTATCTTTTTTCACACTATTATTACTATGTACATGCATACACAATAATTTTTTCTTACATCCTTCAATAGTAAGTTTTAATTCATTTAGGTTTTAATTAAAATGTTAACATAGTTATATATAGTAATTTATCATTCTATAATTTTTACCTCAAAAATATTAGTATGAATTATACAATTATATATATATATATATATATATATATATATATATATATATATATATATATATATATATATATATATATATATATATAGGGAAGGGATCAGGTGCATTTGTTGCTTCCCGTGCGGTGGATTAATGTGTGTGAGGTTTATACTTAATGTGCGTGAGATTTGTACTCAATGTGCCTGAGATTTGTATTTAATGTGCGTCATGTTAATATGCGTGAGTTTTGTACTTAATGTGTCTGAGTATTGTGTTTAATGTGCGTGAGATTTGTGCTTAATATGCGTGCGTATTTCAGAATTACGAGCTCAGAAGGAAGCAGAACAGAAACTCACGCACATTAACGCCCAAGCTTCTTGTTACTTCTTCCTTCAATTTGGCCATGGATTCTGGATTATCAGCTACCTTCAGTGCAGTTGAATGTTTATATAAATGACGCACGCATAGTAAAATTTGCACAGCAGCTAAGTGTGGATTTCTGTTGTATTATTCTCATAATTTTTAACCACCATAGCTCGCCTCCGCATCATCATCATCAGGGAGGGGGCAAATAGCTACTGGGATGGGGAAGAAGCTGACATCAATATTTTCTGCTGCATTTTACACATTCACACACATTAAGTACAAATCTCAGGCACATTAAGCACAACACTTACGCACATTGAGTACAAATCTCACGCACATTAATCCACCGCACATCCCCACGGAAAGCATTCAACGCACGTGAACCTTTCACTATATATATATATATATATATATATATATATATATATATATATATATATATATATATATATATATATATATATATGTATGTATACGTATATATATATATATATGTATGTATATATATATATATATATATATATATATATATATATATATATATATATATATATATATATATAGGTATGTATGTATATATAGAATTAGGTTTTGGTGTGGTTAAGGTGCTCAAGTGCGGTTGTGTGGTTTAATTTGCGTCATTCATCTCGCTTAAATCAACGTCCAGGATTACCAAAATTTAAAAAAAAAATGCGGTGGCAATTTTGTAATTTTTACATCTAAGTCAAAATTAAGGTGAGCGGTGCTGTGATTAATGTGCGTGAGGTTGTTATATAAGATGCATGAGTCTTGTGCGTGAGTTTTGTGCTTAATGTGCGTGGGATTGTGCTTAATGTGAGTAGTTGTTAAAACTTAAAGTGTGGGCTTTTGTGCACACATACAGTATCTATATTACACACACACACCAGGGACGGAGGCAAAGGGGGGGCAGCTGCCCCCCCCCCCCCCTCACCCCACCCCCACCCCATATATAGTCTTTGTATGTATTTATGTATATATAGTACAGGTTTTAGTATTAGTATAAAAAAACTATACATTGTTAACAAGATTTGAGTTAGATTAGGTGGTAGAGCACATATTTGATAATTGTGCGGTCAAGGGTTCAAAACTTTGAATCAACATAATTTTACAATTCTTTTTACTCATTCCCCTATGACTTCTTTTTTTTTTTTCTTTTTTAATATTTAATACACACACACATATATATAACATTCTTTTATATTCTTTTATATTAATAATAAGATGTGTAATTTATAATGTGTTTTCTATTCAAATTATTTATGTTTCATATTTTGTTATGAATATTTTTATAAAGTTTTGATGTATTTTATTTTTTTTCCATATCCAACAATATTTACAACTATATTTCTTAGGTAATTTATTTATTTATTTTTAAATTATCAATTTTGTTTTAATGTTTCGCCTTTACTGGAAAAATTGTCTGAATCCGTCAGTATTATTTTGCCCCCCCTCAACCGAATTTCTGGCTCCGTCCCTGACACACACTATATACTATGAAGTATATAGTTATATATACTATACATACGAGGCAAGCGGATTGGAAAATGACTTCGCAAAAAAAAAAAAAAAAAAAAAAAAAAAAAAAAAAAAAAAAAAAAAAACCGAAAAGGAAGTCATTTTTTTTTTCAAAATATACTTATTTTCTATTGACCTTATTTTCTTTCCTCTTGTCAAACACTAAAATTCCAAAAAATGATTTTTGAAAAATCAATTTCCAAATTTCCAAACGCAACCTTAATATATGTCCAACAACTCTCTTAGTTAAATTCACAGTTCAGAGAACTGACTTCCACTTTTGATATTGGTACTGAAATGCATATATGATCAATGTTGCAAAAAACGTTAGGCGCTCCCTAGGCGCCAAGGGGGTCTAGGCGCCGATTTTTTTTTTTTTTTAGTTAAAAATAAAATTAAAAATTAAAAATTTTTAAAATTTAGTAATAACACATAAGGTTTCCATAGTTATTTCTTAGAAACTATTTACGTAGATGGTTGTAAAAGTGTTTAAAAAATTGTTTAAACCATCTAAATACATAAAAAACTAAAATTAAGGGCAAAAGAAGCATTTTTTTGAGAAATTAGTGGACCAAACCGCCTTCGGCAGTGGATAGATCTCGAAAAAATACGCGATTCGAAAAAAAATTGTCCAAAATGGACAACCGAGTCAAAAGTTATGCCTTCCCGAACTTTTCACAATTTAGACCGCCTAGCTGGCTGGCCACGGAGGAGGCCGATTCCGGCCTTCTTCGCGGCGACGGCGGCTGGGCGCCTAGGCGCAATTTTTGCAACCATGTATATGATACAAGTGAATTAACCTATGCTACTTTTTGATAAAACAGGCAAATATGCTTTTGGAATAAGGGCCAAATAGGCCATCGAACTGCACATGATAATACACTTAGGCGACTAAACTCAAAAAACCAACAATTGAGTCCCTAAACTAATCAATTCCTAACAATTCTTCCAATTTGGAGGTTTGCAAAAGGTCATCCTCCAAATTAATTATTTTTTAAAAAATAAAATTTAAAAATTAATTATTAAAATTAAAAAAAAAAAAAAAAGATTCCGGCCAGAGACGAAGAGTTTCTTCGTCACCGGCAGGATTCTGTTTTTTTTTTTTTTAAAAAAAATTATTTAAATAATTAATTTTTAAATTTATTTTTTAAGAAATAATTAATTTGGGAGGATAACCTGTTAACATATTGGAAATCTACAAATTGAAAGAATTATTTGAAATTGATTAGTTTAGGGATCCAATTGTTAATTTTTTAGGTTCAGTGGCCTAATTACATTATCGTGTGTAATTCGATAGCTTATTTGACCCTTATTTCTATGCTTTTAAAAAATGGACAATTCTGTAGTTTCAGAAAGTTTCGGAATGAAGGAGCAATATTTATATATTATCGGGGTAAAATATAATAATTTTTCTAATCAGGTTCATTTCTCTTTCTTCCTTCATTTTTTCTGCAAATTTAAGGCCAAACGGTTGGTCGGAAATCGGAATCCAGCATTCCGGATAGAGGGAAGAAAAAGAAGAAGAAGAAAGAAGAGAGCTAGCGATGATTGGATACGTAACGAAAGTACGTTTGACGTCGTTCTTCGCCGGCGCTGCAACGGCGTCGTTCGCCGGCATCTACCTTCTTCATCAGGATTACAAGGTTTGCCACGACTCCATCGCTCAAGAGGTGCGCTGCTATTCCTAATATAATCCTTTATTTCGCCTTTCTTCTTCGAATTCGTTTGTCGTTTCTGCAAATTTTAGATCTTCTCCGAGTGATCCACTGAAAATCGTTGGAGGCAGACTAAACATCCTTTAAAATAAATTTGTTGTATTTGCTTTGATATAGTTTTGTGGATTTAAGATTGATGTTATTTGCTTCATAGAGATGAAGCCAAGAATTGAATTTTATGCTTTAGTTAAATCGAAACTGGGTATCAATATTTCTTACAATCAATACTAGAAGAATAAATGCTGCAGAATTTTCCTTGATGTAGAGTTATCATTGCTTTCACGATTCTTGTAGAACTCCATTTCTGTGTTTCAATGGCTTACCGGAAACTAGAAATCAGTACTCTTTAATTACTGCTTCAGTGTTGATGTGCGTTTAGAAATTGGTGAGCAAAAGACTGTAAATTTGTTGTTCTCTCGAGATTGGGATTTATGACACAAACTATGAAATAACTAGGCAAACTCGGCAAAAATCTAAGCAACTCATCATGAGTTGGAATCAAGCAAATATCAAATGTAAATAAACAAGTAAAACAAGGCAATAAAAATGAGATAAAACAATTAAGGAAAGTAAGGATTTGGGCAAGGGAGCATAATCTTTTAGATGCAATATAACATATAGGATTGGAGGTAAAATACCAAACTAGGGAATTAAAGGGAATGCACACAAGAATTCTATTATACAAGCCACTCTCATGGTCAAATAAACAATCATTAGGATTAGGATAAGGACTAGGAATTGCCCAACTCTTGTGATGCATCAATTCCAAGTCTTTCAAGCACACAAAATATCTAAAATTCCCCTACTCTCATAATGGGAAATAGAGTTTGTATAAGGAGTAACTTGAAAATTCAATTTAACTCTCATTATAATTGAATGTCCTCACAAGGCATGTCAATGAGTGTAGCGCACCACACGTCAACAAGATAAAATCACAATTCAGTTACAAATGTTAAGAACTCTAACTTGGGTTTCTAGCCCTTTATGCAATAATCACAAATCACAATAATAACATCTAGATAGATTAAACAACCCTAACCCAAGTTTCAGATGGAACTATGTACATATAATTAGCATAAACAAAGTAAAAGCACAAATGTAAACCATAAACCTGACACAAGATAAAATGAAAGGAAAGAGATGTTTTTCGATTGAAAGTAGATGAAGAATTCCAAATTTGATGGTGAAATCCTTGATTACAAGCTTGGAAATTGTTAATAAGATGAAATCTATGTTAAAAAAAGTGAAAGGAAATGAGCTAGGACTATCTAGGGTTTGAACTCCCACAATAAATAGCAAAAATGCACTTATAAACCATTATAGAGCATAGGTGTACAGGCAGGTGTATGGCCAGACGCATGGTCATACAAGAAATTATAGTTTGGGAGTTTTGGTCAAGTGTACGGCCATGTGTATGGCACCATGTACCTGGTACGACTACAGACTTTGCTTGGGAAATATTCTAGTTGAGTCATCCTGCATACGTACTGCGGTATAGTGACAATAGGAGTAGGTGTATGACCAAGCATCCCGCGGTACGGTACCCATTACACCTTGACTAGAATCTTGTTCTTGAAATCCTTACATTTTGGATGACTTGTACACCCTTTGTACGGCCTTACGCACCCAGTACAGGTCTGAAACTTAATATTGGTCCATCTTTTGCTCTTTCTTTTGTCCTCCAACGATCCACTTGACTCAATTTCCTTCCAAAACACATGCAAAATCGATATTTTTCACTTAATCAAGAGAATTTGTACCTAATTGATCAAATGAGGATCCTTTTGATCATAAAAGTTACATTATAAGCACAAAGTGAAGAGTAACTATGGGGTAAAATATGATCAATTATGAACTTATAAAGCGTGCTGGTAAGTTGATGTCCAGCTACTAACTGTTCTTACACAATGTCAGGTGAAAGGATTCCAAACATCACTTGATGATCGCATATCTGCTCTGGAAAAACTGAAGGAGATTGAATCTGCAAAGCATTGAGCTGATTGAATAGATGATTGTATTTCTGTGCTGCTGCTCTCTTGAGCTTTTTAGGTTTGTATTTTCTGGGAAATAATGTCTATTCAAAGCACATTCTGATACTATGCTACAATGATTTTGTTTCCTGCTTACTCAGTGCTTCTTTCTTGATATGGTGTTTGAGTTTGTGGTTTAATTATCTGATGGTAATTACACTTTCTGCATATTGATAGTACGTTAGAATTCATTCTTGGTGGAAGTAATCCATTATCTACCTCTCACTGTGCTTACTTTATTTCTTAGATTTTTTTATTTTTCCAAAAAAAATGGAGAATTGTGCATTGTATTTTTTGCATTGGGCTCTTTCATTGAATGATATAAATATTAGTCAGCCTGCCATAGTTTTTCTTGACAGAAAAATAATACTCTGTATAAAGAAAGGGCTCTATGTGCTGATTCATTATTTGAGATTTTTTATCCAGTAGCACTACCAAAGTGTTTCAAGGGTTGGGTTATCTTGAGTCTTGACATAGGTCTGCCTCTGGCTGAGATCAGGCTAATTTAAATGAAGCCTCTCCCGTTTCAAAAATAAATATGAAACTTGATACACCTTATCAATATCTCAAATCAATGATGGGGTGTGTTTGGCACCTAAACGGGCGCCCAAATTGGACTGAACCTTTTGTCAGGGCAGTCAGGCTACGGTTCCCTCAAGGTTATGGAGTAAGGCTCGATTTTTCAAAAAGATCAGTTTTTTCATCATTGTATGGTGGACTTACTTGAAAAACATGGGAACGAGTGTAAATGGGGTGCTTTACCAACTGAGCTTTAGCCCTTAATTCTTGTGTTATCTATTTTATCATGTAGATAATTTCTTGCCAAGATGAATATTCGATTCTCTATGATCTAACATTAAAAAACAAAAAAAATCTTTGATCTTTTTGAGTGGCATTGCTTATATGGAATATCTCTCTATGGTTGAACTGCAGTGTTCTGACTTTTTCCTTGGTATTTTTACTTTTTAGTAAGGTTGAAGTATAGGTAGTCTGATGATGTAGTAATGGTTGTGATTTCCATTATGGTTTATGGAACTGAGATTTCATCGTTTTTTTTTTTATGCCATTGATTATAAATACAAAGAAAGTAGACAATTATTCATTCTTATTCCTTTGTGATAATATGATACCTGCTCACTCAAACTTTCCTTTTGAACAATATTATTTCATACTTTATTAGTATAATTTACTTTTCTCATCTTTTTATTCAACAAACACAAAAGATTAACTTCCTGAATATTTTTTTTCAGGGGTTAGATATCTTGGCTATAGTAAAAAAGCTGATGCAACGGTGTGTGAAGATTTACTTGGCCAAAACTTCAATTCTTACTTCACTGCTTCGGCTAAAGTCCATACTTTATTGGTATCCTGATTCCTGAGCTTTAACTCTTCTAAAGATTTATTTATTACTCTATTGCTCTGTTGAGAATTACTTTGCTAAATTCCGATGAATTTTACCATCCAATTTTGATGGTCACTCAATTTTTTATTACAATATTTTTAATATTTAATAGTCATCTATTTCAATTTAATAATTAACATAAACGTGGACACGACTTTAGTTACAGAAAATTGCTCTATCCCAAATTGAAAACATGTTCAAGTCCGAACTCTGCCCTTTCCTATGGTATATTAGGTGCTAACGCCAATCTCATGAAATGTTGGATTCTCATCTTAACTATAATAAAGCTATATGGTTTGGGAAATAATTAATGTTACAATTAATGCCACAACATCATTTATTATATATATATATATATATATATATATATATATATATATATATATAAAAGCACAACATTTGAAAAATAAAATAGCTATATATTATATAATCATATAAAAAATGTGTTCAATTAGAGTTTAAATTTACTCATACAAAATTTGAAATTTGCTTTCCAAATGTAATTATCTTAGTTATTATTCGTATTGTGAAAATTATAATATAGATGAAATACAATTAAGAATAAATCAATGTAATTATGTAAATTCTCTCTATAAGTTTATTTGAATATGCACATAATTAGAGATTATATTAGTCATACAAAATTTTAATTTTAATTTTAATTGTAATTGTAATTTGTATTCTATAAAAATAATAAATACTTGACCAATGGAAGCTCAAAAATATTATTATATTAAACAATTTAAAATATTTTAGTTTTTCTATTTTTTATTTATATTTATAATAACATAATTTTTTCTCGTGCATCGCGCGAGTGAATTACTAGTTTAGTCTAAAAGGTCATTCTCATCGCAACTTTGACTAGGTGAAGCATTTAAGCAAACACTTTGTGTGCTCGTTCCCTTTCATCTCCCTTTTTTCAAAGGTGAGATGGAAATGTGATAGGTTTGGCTATGGTGAAGTCCTATTATCATAGGAAAAACACATAATCCATAAACATCTTGCATAGTTAGACCCTAACTAGACAATAGTCCATTCAAAACACCAATCTCACAATCAAATTCATCATCAAACCATTACACAAACCTAATTTTAACAATTCAATTCACATTGTCATCCATACAATGGAGTTCAATCCAAATCTCTAGAGATGTTTAGCTACTCATGCTAGAAAAAGAAGTTAAACAATCAATTGAAGTAATTAACATTGCAATCAAGATCACAAGGAAAATAGTGAGTTGGTATTCAAATTGTTTTTTTTTTTTTTATATAATCTAATATGACATCCTAATAAGCTTTGATCGGATGTTAACTTGTCATAGCAAGTAAAAGTGGTTCAATTACATCTTTTCAAGTTCATGTATTAATTTAGAGTTTTTTTAATTTAATGAATTAAGAGCGTCCCCATTAAGAAATTCAGGACCAGTTTTTGAAGAAAATTGAGTGAGGTGGAGGAAATAGAGAAGAGAGGGAGTTGGTCTCCATGCAAATGAGAGGTTTTTTCAAACTTAGTGGGACCCACTTCCTGCTATCGCCATCTGCGTCACTCACGCATGGCTGTTACAATTGCACCCAGCGAACATGTTAACGGCGCTCTTTTAATTATTATTTTTTATTTACTTTGAGTTGAAATCAGCTTTTTTTTTTTTCTTTTTTTTCTCTTTTCTAATCACATTTACAAAAATTCCTCAAAAACCATTTTTAAAAAAAACTACTCCCTCCGTCCCAAATTGGTTGTCTCATTTGCTTTTTGCACGTTTTTTTAAAGAATTAAAGTAAATGTTATGTATTTTCCAATTATGCCCTTCACTTTTTTATTTTTGGAAATAAAAGCAAAAGTCATAAGGGCAATTTGAGAAAAAGTAGAATGATGATGATGTTCAATTTTGGAAAGAGGACAACATTTTGGGACAAACTAAAAAGGAAAGTAAGACATGCAAAATGGGACAGAGGGAGTACTATTAAAGATGCCCTAATTGTTATTTTGGTAAAAATTGAAGGGCATATTCGACATTTATCCAAGATTAATTGATAAGCTAGAAATAGAGGGCCCCATGCTCCATGCTATAGTCCAGCTACTATGAAAAGGGGCAAATTTTTGTGTGGACCATGATTCACACAGTGTTATGTGCACCATAATAAAAAGTATATTTTTAATATATTAAATGTATATTATTTTTGTATTAAATGTACATTATATAATTGGTAGGAAATACCCCGACCGACTTAAGCGTCACCCCGACCGGTGTGCCTTCGTCCTTTTCTTCTTGTCTTTGCAGGTAACAGGTCGGGTTTCTTGTGAAGAACCCGGTCGGGATCCGACCGGGAGTTACCCGAGTGGCAGTGTCGATCACCGAGCGGTAGCCCTTTAGCGTGAGAGCTGACGAGGGACACGTGGCGGCTCCATGCGTTGACAGGCAGGGCACCCGGGGAGGCGACACGTGGTTGCTACGTGGGAAGCATGCCGGACGGCCGGATTTGTGTCTCCGGCTCCGCGGCTATAAATACCCGCGATAGCAACAGTGTGGTGGACTTTTGGACGATCGATAGGTTGTTGTTAGAGAATCCCGACCGCAGCCAGTCGGCACTCAGAGCAACCAAGTAGATTGTACTTATGGCCTTCACAGGGATCAATAAAAGTTATTTACTTGCTTTAGTTGGTCTTGTGTTATTTAATAACCGCATTACGTGGCAATTATCACTATCATTTTGGCGCCGTCTGTGGGGACCCGTGCAAGAAAGCTACCGTCTTGACGAGCACCCGGTCTCTTGGCAATCATGTATCCGTGGGCACAAAACCTCTTCGCCGACGATCAGGCGGATGCAGCAAGTTCATCCGATCACCAGGCGACCCAGCAGCAAGGTCAGACGATGGACCTTAATCTCAATCTCTCGCCACCTCACCCGTCGAACACATACCCGGCCGCCCAACAGCCGGTGAACTACATCCAACCGGGATACCCAACACCCGGTCAGCAGTACCAGCAGCAGCAGATGCCATATCCCGGTCAATATCCATACCCGGTCTCCAAGACGTCCGTCGGGCAACCAAGACGTCCGTCGCGTCGATCACGAAGCCTTCGGCCGTAGTGACGGTCGAGGCACCAACCGTTCGGGCAAGCGGGACCTCCTTCTGCCCGGTTGGTTTGGTCTTCGGCTTCTTCTTGCCAAGCGAGATCTTGGCAACCGGGGGAAGAGGGGCTCCGTCGTCTCCAAGACCTTCCATTTCTGCAAAACAAAAAGAACAAGGCAGTTAGTTCGGGAAGTAAGGTCGTCCGGGGTGTTAGGGTCGGGAGGAATGGTTAGTATTAGACCTTTACCCTTCCGCTTGCCCCGAGCGGGCATCCTTGCAATCGTTACGCCCCTAGGTTCGGGCTTATACTTCTCGGGCACATCATACACCGGCTCGGGCAAGTCCGCCGCCTCATAACTCTCGGGCGTCTTGAAGATCCAGTATTTGTAGATCTCACCGGATATTTTTGTAGCCGCATCCTTGAGGGCCTGAGTCTCGGCTGGGATGACTTGTTTTCGAAAACGTTGACTCCAGACCCTCTCGACCGGGAGGATCCACGGCTCGTACTTCACCGAGAATAACCGGTTCTTCCACCCCCAGTTGTTCCCGGGCAGCCCCTCGATCGAGCACATGTCTGCTCGGGACTGGGTCATCAAAAATCCGCCCCCGTACGCGGCTGCCAGCACCTTCACCTGGTAGATGAAATTGAAGAGCTCCATGGTGCAGGCCAAGTTGTGTCGACCGCAGATCTGCGGGAAGCATGCGATCATCCGGTGCGCGTTCGGGCAGATCTGCCCGGGCACCACCTGGTAGTAACCCAGGAACGCGGTGAGGAGGCCCGAGAAGGGGAAAGTGATCGGGGCCATAAGGGAGTCATAATGCATCCCGAGCCACTTTCCCCGATGCCGCTCGATGATGTTCCCGAGCTGCCTGCTGGTGTCAAACTCGACCCGACCGGCTAGTGTTGCGGCGATTTTTGCTACTTCGCCTTTGGTCAGTTTGCTCATTTGGGCCTCGACGCTTTCGCTGTTGAGGAACTCAAACCCGTCCCCGCCTGGCGCCGCCGGATTGGCCGGGTCTTCCTCGACCGCCTCCGCATCGTCTGCCCGATTGCCCTCTTGGGGCTCAACCTGAGGGTAATCCCCAATTACCCTCGTAGGCGTTTCCCTAACGCCTTCGGCCGGGGAATTCCGTCCGCTCGTGGACGTTTTCCCGCTCTCTTCGCTCGAGCTCCCCGATCTGCTGGAGCTCGACCCCGACGTCCCAGACGAGCTTGATGACCTTTCTTGCTCGGGGGCTCGGTCGGGGATTTGCTACGGCCATTGAACGACCTCCGAAGAATAGGACATGATGTCCGCCTCCTCGCTAACCTGCTCGACCTCGTCGTCGTAGTCTGCGACCGAGACGTTCTGGCTGTCCGAGTCCGACATTCTTTCTACCCAAAGGTCGGTCGGGATTAGTACAGGGCCCGGGACGCTTGGGTCGAAGTTAGTCTTATCCTACTACTATGCAAAGCTTAAAGTAAAGAGCAAAGCAAGGAAGTAGGGAGCTTACCGATCAGGGAGACTGTGGAAAGCTCGAAGTTAGCTTGCTCGGTTGATCTGCTGAAGTGCTCGCTCGGGACTCTTTGAGTGTACCGGTTGAATCAGAAGATTGGAGAAAGTTCAAATGAAGGCCTATTTATAGGAGAGCGTTTGGGCGGGAAACCAGCCCACTTGCGCGATGTGACCGTTGCTGACTTCGAGGCGACCCTTGCAGTCGCAGAGGCCGGCAGTCGTCGACACATGTCGAGGGAGGGAATGACAGCTGGTCGGTCGGTTTGGTGGCTGACGGTTGGGCTTCTTCATCCCGTCCCGTTTTTTCCCGGACGGTCAAAAAGGCCCGGGCTGGGGGGCTCTTGGTAGGGAATACCCCTACCGACTTAAGCGTCACCCCGACCGGTGTGCCTTCGTCCTTTTCTTCTTGTCTTTGCAGGTAACAGGTCGGGTTTCTTGTGAAGAACCCGGTCGGGATCCAACCAGGAGTTACCCGAGTGGCAGTGTCGATCACCGAGCGGTAGCCCTTTAGCGTGAGAGCTAACGAGGGACACGTGGCGGCTCCATGCGTTGACAGGCAAGGCACCCGGGGAGGCGACACGTGGTTGCTACGTGGGAAGCATGCCGGACGGCCGGATTTGTGTCTCCGGCTCCGCGACTATAAATACCCGTGATAGCGACAGTGTGGTGGACTTTTGGACGATCGATAGGTTGTTGTTAGAGAATCCCGACCGCAGCCAGTCGACACTCAGAGCAACCAAGTAGATTGTACTTAGGGCCTTCACATGGATCAATAAAAGTTATTTACTTGCTTTAGTTGGTCTTGTGTTATTTAATTACCGCATTACGTGGCAATTATCACTATCAATAATATAATGTACATTTGATACGAAAATAATGTACATCCCATAAATATAATGTAAATTATTTTTGTACAAAATGTACATTATTTATAGTATACAAAATATAGTCCACATAATTTGTATAAATCATGATCCACACAATAATGATTGGTGAAAAGGCGCGTTGATTTTCTGATTCACGTGAGCGCGGAACTAAAATTATAAATTAAATCCAGTTAAAAGTTGAACTTTTTGGTCACGAAACTCTTAATTTTTATTTAATATATTTAATAATTAAATATTATATAAGAAACTATAAAAAGTGATCGACGGAGAGCGGAAGAAAGTTACCTCGTGCCCGCGGAGAACCGTCGTCGACACCGGAGTCGGGTCGAGATCCGTCGTAGTTTCGTCGGATTTCGCTCCTTTCGGTTCGAGTCTCCGGTAGATCTATTCATTTATTTCCATTTCCCGGCTGAAAAATGAAGGCTTCGTGTACTTTCGTTGCCTCGGTGCTCGCAGCTTCCACCGCGGCTCTCGCCGCACCCTCCTGTGATAATGAGTCCAACCTCAACCTTCGTTCCAACGAGGTAATTACTCAGTTATGTTTTTTTTTTCTTTTATTCATTAACGCTCCCAATTATTTAAGTTTCCAAGCTTTGAATTGTGAACGCCTTTGTTGAAACCAGTTCTAAATTGTTTCAGTATTTGAACTTCATATTGCTGTATAATTTGTTTATGGCAAGGTGAATGGCATGTAGTTCACCGGATCCAATCAAATTTGACCACCTGTCCACCTCTGAACTTGTTCATGTTCATCATTCGGGACATGGATAGCCCTTTCTCAGGCTTGATTAGATTTGGCCTCTCTTATATGCTCCAGAAATTGGGGTCATAAATGACTTCTTGGATGTGACTTTAAGAGATTTCACCTATTTAAGTATTACTGCTTAACACTTGTTTAGGTTAAAAAATATATATTTAATTTAATTCATTCTATAGAATAAAGAACATATTTTGTTAGAATGATAGTAGTGGCATAAGCTTGTAAAAGGTGAAAGCTTGATATGTGATAAATTCCTCCCAGGCCTTTTCAATACATAAGGGAAAATCAAGAAATTAATGAAAAAATCTTATGAAAGTAACATATATGCCAAGCATACCGAAGTTACATTCTTTGGATTTAATTAACACATTCCAGTGTATATGAGACATTGCAAAATTACTATTTTTTTGGACTTGAATTCCTTGGAACACGTTGCAGTATCATACCAAACCAAACCAAATGGTATTAGAGTTTTTTAAGGGATTTTTTTTTGGGTCTTTGGAATGATTACATTATTGGCTGAAATGTTCTAAATAGAATTCATATATATTGTAGGGGCAGTCATATTATCGCCATTCTCCATCAGAACAACATGGAATGACTGATTTACGGAAGAGCTCATCTTCGTCAAATTTGGAGAAGTTATCTAATGGGGAGAAATTTGCACCAAGGTTTGATGGCCTAAGATTCATTGAGACTCTAATCACGGCCCATAGGTGAACTCAGATTTGGTTCATGTGGTCATGATCACTGCATACCTGGTGTTAAGCAAAATAGAGGAGATTGTAGCGATAGAGGCATTGGTTAATTAATTTATTGAAATTTTCATGTTCATTGATTTGTGTGAACTGTGGGTGATAGTGTTTGTGTTTGGTTAGTTCTAGTTGATTGATTCAATGAACTGAGAAGTGAGAACTACATTTTTGTCTTAATTTTCTTTTTCCCTGTTTGGTGACACAATCTTCCTGCTTTACACACCAATTCCTGGTTTTGTATTTTCACCTCTAAAATCCAAGAGTAATTTACTTTTCTACAGATGTTTCTATTGTATCATAAGCTGTCAGAAGGTTATATTCTTTGATTTCTTTACTCCATGTCAGCTGGCTAAATGAAAGAACCGATAAGTCGAGCAGATGTGTTATGGATTATATCCTTGTATTACTTGTTTGGTTTGATTAATGCACTGATTGTATGAATGTATGATTCTTGCTGTTCAATATGCAGAAAGGGGATGTTTATGGGGACAATTGATACTAGCACTGTGAGTACAACGTGTCCTGCCAAATCTGGAGAGACCCTTGCACTCAATGTGCATGTAGCATATTCCTGGAGATTTCTTTGCCTGATTCTATTATGATGATAAAATCACATGAATCATTTTTTGCATTTGTGTTATTTTAGACAGTTCGTTAAGTGTAAGCCAGAAGTATTTTTATTGGTTGAGATTGAATCTTTAGTGGGAGATTAATATGTGGTTTTGATGATTTTTGCCATTTTTCCTGGATTTTAAACTATGACTGAGATGTGAAGTGGTGAGACTAGGAGTATTGTGTACCATAGAAGACAGAGGGCTAAGAATGGCCCCTTGGAAGAAACTCTAGTGATTGACTGGTAGCATTCTGGCAAAATGAATCTTGTTCACAATCTGAATGTTTGAAATTCCAATTGGGTTCTGGGTTGATTTTTATTTTTCATGTTTTTTTTTTTTTTTTTTGGACAAGGGGAAATGAACAAAATAAAAAACTAGAGGCCTGTAATTTATGGCACGTTGATGAAGCTTTGATTTGATATGTGAATATTGTCCTATTTTCATTTTCATTCTCTTTGTATGTGTATTTGTTTCTTAAAACATTGGTATAGTCCTTCCCAAAAAGGTTAAATCCTCAATCCAACAACTTCTCACACTTCAACCTGACAGAGCATCTGAGAGGATGTATATCATAGTAATTCAGATGAATAACAAAGGTTAGACATTTGCTTACTGCGCACAAAAGGGTTGCTCCCACATTACTGTTGGTGAAACTTGATCTCTGATTATTCTTCTCAAACTTTATTTTATAACGAGTTAATACCCAAAATCGTCCTCGACTATAGTGGTTTTTTTCAATTTCGTCCTAAACGACTTTGGTGACCTAATATCGTCCCAGACTTTTGTGTTTCGCTCAATTTAGTCCTCCATTTGTTATTCCGTCAAATTGGTGTTAATAAAGGGACAATTCAGTAACGTCAATATTGATCTCTCTTTACTTTCAACTTGTGAAGTGCGAAATTCCTCTTTCTTGTACGAATTACGCCCAGAATTACTCCCGGACCTGCAAATCAAATTTTATATTCGCAGTTTTAGGAGTAATTCTGGGAGTACTTCGTAAAAAAAAAAGGGATTTCGCAGTTCACATGTCTATGAGTAAAGAGATGCCAATATTAAAATTACTGAATTGTCTATTTATTTAACACTAAATGGACAGAATAACAAATGAGGGATTAAATTGAGCAAAAACACAAAAGTCTGGGACTAAATTGAGCGAAACACAAAAGTCTGGGACAATATTGTTTAGGACGAAATTGAGAAAAACCACTATAGTCGAGGACGATTTTGGGTATTAACTCATTTTATAACCAACTAAGTTGTCTATGCGTGTCATTCTTCTCAAACTTTATCTTTATAACCAACTAAATTGTCATGCAGATAACATTGGTAGTCATTCTTCCCAAACTTCACGTGACTAACTGAGCAACTAAGTTGTCCATGCGAATAATAATATTGATATAATCATCCTTTCTAAACTTTACGTGACTAAATGAACTGTCCATGCAAACACATTGATATAGTCCTCTATAACGAGGGTCCATGCAAACACATTGATATATGACCCTATTTGGTAAAAAATTGATTTATAGGTCAATTTTGGCTTATTTGACCACTATTAATTGTTTGATATAGTTAAAATATCAATATAAATGTTTGGTTAATTAGCTTTTTGCAACACCAAAATGCTAAAATTAAAAAAACTACTCTTAACAACTTTTTCAATTAGCTTTTTAAGAAAAGAAATTATACCAAACAGCTATCAACTAACAGCTAATTTACCAAACCAGTTAATATTATCAACTATTTATATCTTTTAATTAACACAATCAGCTATCAACTAACCGCCATTTTACAAAACAGGGCCATAGTCTTCTATAACTAGGAGAGTTGTGGTTTTTAAAATGTGTACTATTATTATTATTGAAAAAAAAAAATCTTCTTGGAAAGAGAGAGAGGATGTATTGCAAACAATAAGAAAAAGGTGGTCGGGACGTCACATGAAATGTCGTCCGTTCTCACTTCTCACCGTTCATCTTTCTGGCGATCTGAAAGTGCGGGCCCCATCTTGTCATCTCCACAAGGAGAGTTTTGTATTTCTCCTTTTGTCGCATTGCCATATTTGGAGTTGACGGCCCAAAAAAAATCTCTCCACGCAATTTCAAAAAAAGGGCCTCAAATTTCGAGCATATTCCCAATGATCCTCAAAAAAAGGGCCTCAAAAAAAGGGCCTCAAATTTCACTGGGCCCCACTTTCGGGGGTCACAATTGCAAATAAGTACCTCAAATTTCGTAGCATATTCCCACTGACCCAGTGGGGCCCCCTGGGGATCCGCATGAATTCTCCACCGCCCACGTGTCATCCCTCGTTTCCCAAGTTGCCACCCACTGCTACAAATTGTAGCCGCTCTCTCCATGCTTCTTCTTCTTCACCTCTAACCCGTGCAGTTCTTCCACAGTCTGCTATAACCGCCGTTGATCCGCCGCGGAGTTTCCAGTGAAGCGGTGAGTGCCGTTACGATTCTTGGTCCCTTTTGGACCTCGGTTAATAGTAGCGGTAGTGATAATAGTAACTGATTTTGAGAAATTTTCTGCATTTCTCCGGATCTTTCCAATCTTAATCTCTTCCCATTCATACCCAATTGTTTTCATATGTTCTAATCTCTTATCCGCTGTTTTTGCATGGTATATATTGTCAATAAGTACGTGGTGATGCTTTCTCTTTTGATCTGCTTTTTCGATTCTACTTATGATGCTAGTGCATGCCAAATCTTGTTTTTTTTTTCGCATTCTAGATTCAAGATCTTTGATGGGTTGTTTTCTAAAGCTTGATGATTTAGATAAAAGAGATGCCTTTGTTACGTTCTTGATAAAAAGCTCCAGTCTTGTGTCTCTACTTTCTGATGGGCAGAAGTTGATGACACTATTGAGCTTTATAAAATGAGTTGCTAATTGTTCCTTCTTTTCTAGGGTGTAGTGTGGTGTGACTGATGGCTACTATAACTGCCTCACACTTTGTTTCTCATGTCTGTGGGGGTGGGGGTGCCACTTCTGGAGAATCAAAAGTGGGGTTGGGTCAATTAGCCCTGAGGAGCCAAGCTGTGACTCACAATGGGTTGAGATCTGTGAACAAGATTGACATGTTACAATTGAGGACCAGTGCCAAGAAACCCAGCAAAAATGGGAGGAAAAATGAGGGTGGAATGGCAGCAGGGACTATTGTGTGTAAACAACAAGGAGGGATGAACTTGATCTTTGTGGGATGTGAGGTGGGTCCCTGGTGCAAAACTGGTGGACTTGGAGATGTTCTTGGAGGATTGCCACCAGCCTTGGCTGTAAGTCTCACATTTCATTTCATCTCTGATGCATTTCCATTCTATAGTTTCATTAGCCATACATGGTTGAATTGAAGATTGAATCATTGCTAATTCACATCCATTTTCCAGGCACGCGGGCATAGGGTTATGACAGTGTGTCCCCGTTATGACCAGTACAAAGATGCTTGGGATACCTGTGTGATTGTTGAGGTAATCTTCTGCCATTTTTATATGTTTGTGCTAAATTTCTTCTATGCAACAAGTCAAGTATATTAACCGTATTAACCAGCTTGGTTGGCATGAGTGGCCGTGCACTCTTGTCCCTTACGAGAGTTCGAGAGTTCGAACCCCCTCAGATCTGGCCAGCACTTTGCCCCATTTACCCTTCTAATTGGGCCAGCTTGGTGTGAACGGGGATTAGTCTAGTATGGTATGGGAAAACCAATCTGGTCGGCATTTTGCCCCTTATAATTGGGCCGGCCCCGTGTGAATGGGGATTAGTCTAGTATGGTATGGGAAAACCAATCTGGCCAACACTTTGCCCCTTATAATTAGGCGCTCGGATTAGTCCGAGTATGGTACGGGCTTAAAGGCGTCTCTTACAGTTAGGGTCTGCTTAGGACATCTTGTGGTCTAACCAAATAAACAAGTCAAGTATTGAGTGCTTTATATGTATCTTGTAGCTACAAGTTGGAGACAGAATTGAACCTGTCCGATTCTTCCATTCATACAAACGTGGAGTTGATCGTGTTTTTGTGGATCATCCTATGTTCCTGGAGAAGGTTAGTATAGAGTATAGACTCATGAATTTTCCAGAGTTATGGTGTATGTTACCAGTGAATCCTTTGACTCATTATAAGCTACTAATCGACATGAATGCTTTCGATCTGTGCTGTTTAGGTTTGGGGAAAAACGGAATCTAAGCTCTATGGCCCCATGGCTGGGAAAGATTACAAGGACAACCAGTTGCGGTTCAGTTTGTTGTGCCAAGTAATACATAATGTCTATGTGTTTATCTTAGGCTTCACATGAGTACACGTTATTTAGCGTTTCAACTTGTGTTGGTTTCAGGCAGCACTTGAGGCACCGAGAGTTTTGAATCTTAACTCCAGCGAATACTTCACTGGACCTTATGGTATTTCTTCTTCTAGAGGTTTTAGAAGTACTCGAGATTAAGTGTGGAAAGATTTAACATAATATTATCGTTTATGAAGGTGAGGATGTTGTTTTCATTGCCAATGATTGGCACACCGCTCTCCTTCCGTGCTATCTGAAAAGCATGTACCAGTCGCAAGGAATCTACATGAACGCCAAGGTAGTAATGCCTAGTTTTCCACGTTTAATCCTAACCTAATCACGAGGACTATACTTATATGTGTTCCCGCTATTTGCTAAAATGTTGTTTCCAGGTTGCTTTCTGCATTCACAACATCGCCTACCAAGGCAGATTCGCCTCTTCAGACTTTTCTCTTCTGAATCTGCCTGACGAGTACAAGGGCTCTTTTGATTTTATTGACGGGTAGGAATTACTAATTAGATGCTTTTAGCTAAGATTATGAAATATGTATCTTGATTCTTGCTCCTTGATCTCGGAGTTCAATTCGTTCTCGATATTGCCAGGTATGAGAAGCCGGTGAAGGGGAGAAAGATAAACTGGATGAAAGCTGGAATACGTGAAGCGGATAGGGTTGTTACTGTGAGCCCAAACTACGCCAAGGAGCTTGTTTCTAGCGTTTCGAAGGGCGTGGAATTGGATACCCATATCCGAGACTGTGGCATCACTGGTATTTGTAATGGAATGGATACCCAAGAGTGGAACCCTGCAACCGACAAGTACCTTGCTGTTAACTATGATATCACAACTGTAAGATAGCCAGCACTTTTCGTCTACATTCTTCTCATTTGGTATTGAATTTCGGGAGTTTTGCTCAATTGGAATTATGCTTTATTATAGGTTATGCAAGCGAAGCCGTTGTTGAAGGAAGCTCTTCAAGCGGCAGTTGGTTTGCCGGTCGACAGGAATGTTCCGTTGATTGGTTTTATTGGCAGACTTGAAGAGCAGAAAGGGTCGGACATTCTTTATGCTGCGATTTCTAAGTTCATTACAATGGATGTTCAGATAGTGATTCTCGTAAGTGCTAATTTGAACTCTAAATCCATGCTTTTCTTATGTCCTCCGTCCCTTCTGCGAAACCAATGATGAAATCTTTGTTTTTCGATCAGGGAACTGGGAAGAAGAAATTTGAGCAGGAGATTGAGCAGCTTGAAGTGATGTATCCGGACAAAGCTAGAGGAGTGGCAAAGTTCAACGTTCCTTTGGCTCACATGATTACTGCGGGTGCTGATTTTATGATGATCCCGAGCAGATTCGAACCGTGTGGTCTCATTCAGTTGCATGCTATGCGATATGGAACAGTAAGAAACCCGACAAACTTAAACCTATCTCTTAAATTCTAAGATTGGGTCAGGGTCACTCAACTAGGCTATAATGCACATGAGCCAAACCACACTAAAAGATTGAATCCAACCAATTAACTAGTCTAACTTATGGCCTTATAAACCAATATGTTCTCTCTTATTTTATCAGCCGTGCATCTGTGCCTCAACTGGCGGACTTGTTGACACCGTGAAAGAAGGTTATACAGGGTTCCACATGGGGGATTTCAACGTCAAGGTATTATGCGATTCTCGACATAATACCTTTTTTATCCGTCTATTAATTATGTTATTATCTCGTAATAATAACAAGAGGTAACGAAGTTTCGTTCTTGCTTGTGCTCAGTGTGAAACTGTTGACCCAGAGGACGTGCTGAAGGTGATAACCACTGTCGAAAGAGCACTTGCAGTGTACGGAACCCTTGCATTCGCCGAAATGATCCAGAACTGCATGTCACAAGAGCTTTCCTGGAAGGTAGGCAATCTTATTGCCCGGGTTGAAATAACAGTTCCTTGTGTACAGTTTCGAAGGTGCTAATAACTGGTTTTTTGTTGCAGGGACCTGCCAAGAATTGGGAAACAATGCTGTTGAACTTAGGAGTTGCTGGGAGCGAGGCCGGGGTTGAAGGAGAGGAAATTGCGCCACTTGCAAAGGAAAACGTCGCGACTCCATGAGATACCATAAGCTCGATTAAGCTGGCATATGAAACTAATAAAGTTTTATATATGTTGAAAGAGCAGAGGCGTTTTGGTGGCTCTTGAGCATTATGAGGTGATGAAAGGAGCCAATGGAGGGGACTCTTTCTTTATTGTTTTTTGGTAGTAAATAGAGAGAGTTGAAACTAACTAGTTTGGTGTTTTAAGATATTGGGAACTTTGCACTTGAGCAGGCCAAATGTATAATAATATAAATAAACAATAATGGCCTCTTGTGGTTTTGTGCTTTGATTTCCACCAACTTTTGATGAGATGATTTTGCTATATTCTACCTTTAGCAGACTGCATTTAGATGCTGTCTATTCATAAAAATGCTGATAGTAAAGTCATAGCACATTCATTAGGATATTTTTTTTTAAAAAAATTCCATCATACAAATTATTAAAATCAAATCCATCTTTCTGTGTTCTCTTCTTCCTAATCTTACAAGTTTATATGCTCTAAGATGTTGCCAAGTTAGTCAACATAAACATTGTGATACAACCATGAATTATTATTATTATTATTATTATTATTATTATTATTATTATTGTAGTGGGATAACCACCTTCTTAAGTAGTTACAGGCACTTAGGTAGTGGGTAGTTTTATATTATCCGGTATAAATAGATACATATGTATTTGATGAAGGCACTGATTAATGAATTATCTGGTGACATTCTCTTGTTGATCTCCTTTGTCTGAAGTAAAGCTCTTGACTCGAAGAAGAGTAATCCATACAACCTCAGAGTTGTATCACATTAGCTTCAATCTCCACTTAGGAGGCTCCAATTGCAATTGGAATTAGTCAAAAAAATTAATGGTGGTCTTTCTCATCCTCCAAATGACATTATTTATTTAGGGGGTTTTTGGTAAATAATTATTAACTGATTATAGTTAAATAGTTGATACTATTAGCTGATTGTAAAGAGATATTTTATAAATTAATTGTTAATTATAGTTGATTACATACAAAATGATTTTCTCAAAAAGCTTATCAAAAGATTTTTTTTAAGTAACTTTTTGAATTTTAACATTTTACAGTAATAAGATGTTACAAAAAGTTTTTCCGAAATACAATTAGGCGGGATGAGGCAAAAAGCTAATTAATCAATCACTTATAACAAATATTTAGTCAAACAGTTAATAATAGTTAAATTGATAAACTAACTACGTTATCAAATAAGGTTCGTGAAGTTATGCTCACAGGTCCACGACTCCACGATTCCACGCTAATTCCTAGATACATGAATTTCTCATTTTAAAATTTAAAATTGACAAGTTCATGTGAGCAAAAATCAGCACATCTTTGCTAATTGCCTAAAACTGGCAACATGGGGACTTCCAAATTCATGACATTAGACTAGAATCTGAATTCAAAAGCCAAATATATAAGAAAATGAAATAAAATGTGCAACCAATTTGAAATCCATGGGGTTTAAACTCTGCAAGAATTCAATATCAGAGTAGGAAATACCCATTATAAATGGTTTTTCTATCCCCTACCCCCCAAACATTCCTACAAGCCTTGCTGACACTACCATTTTTCAAAAGAATACAGTAATAAATACGGAGCCATAAGAAAATGCAACCATTTTATGCCTTTCGAATAACGATAAAATAATTAATTTTTAAATCTGAAAAAGGGCCCCTGCTGCTAGTCTACAATACTACAACTCTTGCTTCCATTAAGACTCTCCCCTATCCCTCTGTGCCCTAGCTGCTCCACAAAACTGCATATGCTTCACCTTAAAGCATGCTTTCTATTGTCTCCATCATACACCGGCAAGGCGGCAAACCAAGTGAGCTACAACTTCGTGTATACCCGCTTGGTGTGTAAGTATTGCTCGAGTTGATAGTTCCTTCGAAGAAGTGAAGCACCAAATAATAGATTATGGCAAACAGACGTTAAGCAAAAGCCTTCATGATGTATGACTGTGGGATGGTCCTCCAGTCGTTCCGTTTTCTTGCACCTTAACTCGTTGGTAGAAGAGCACATAGGCAGCTGATGTCTTTATATCAGACTCGGCAACAGCAGAAACATGGGAATCATCGAAATGATACCATTTGTTCTCATCGACTAACTGCAAAAGGATTTGAAATAGAATACCATGAAATAAAATCGAGCTGATCATGAAACACCTAGGCACAACACACAACTTCCCCAATCAAAAACAAGTGTATAAACATATTAAATGATGAGTTCTAGAACAAAAGGGCTTAATGCAGATACCTTGCAGTAAGCAGAGTAATGCCCACCACCTAGGCCACCATAATGATTACTGATGGCAAACAACTCATAAACATGTGCACCCTCGGATGCAGTGTTACTTTTCACATACTTGCTTAGATCAAGATTGTGAATGGGAAAGTTCACAAAGGTATCAAGCTTGTTCTTCAGCCAGCGACTATACGAGAAACGCTTCAAGTGAAAGACAAGTATATCAGGCAGCCTCCACAAATCTAACTTCTTGGTTGCTTGTCTATGTTCCTTGCAGCGAGGACAATACCTGCATTAGAAGTGGCAAAGCACAACAATAAGATTAATAGGGAAAATTTTGAGCACAAAAATCTTCAGTAACACGAGTACCTTCCAACTTACCACATATCATCAGGTCCCAAAGGTTCTTCCTTCAAGAATGCCTCCAAACAGGAAAATAAGGAAATAGCCTCCGGCTTAGTTTTTTTCACAGTGAGTCCGCTTTTGTGTACTTCAGGAAGATCCTTCAAATAGCTGGGATCAAATGATTCGTGCTCTTTGTCAGTCCAGTCCAGAAACACCTTTACAATTCCACCAGTTCCATGTTTTATTGGTGTATCATTCACAATTGGCCGGCAGGTTGAACCCCGCTCATCTGTTATACAAAGATGAAACGACAACTCACTGCGGGAACTTCCTTCTGGTTCTATATCATCTGCAGATTTAACAATAGAATCAGACTGGGTGCTACAGTTGTTCCCTGGTTCTACAACTTCTGAGGCAGAGCCATTTTCCCTATACCCAAGATCATGGGTCTTGAAGTATGATTTTCTTCTTAAAGGAGAAAGCATTCTGTCAACAGCAAGATCAATATTGACTCCAGTCACAGGGTCCTCCAAGAAAGTAACAAGTGGTGTCAAGAAGAGCTTCCTCTCTCCAGCCTTCGAGCTCTCTATGCTACATCTACAATAGGAGCATACTACTATCATGATGTGATATGGATTACATTTATAAAAAATAAATAAATTAATTAAAATATAGGCATTTATATGTATGTAGATATATGCATACATAAATATATACATAGAGAAAGAAATAGAGACAGGCAAGCTAGCGCATTACATGATCAGGGGAAGTATTTAGAACTTTGAGTTAATGTCACATGGGGTCCTCCGAGTATAGTGGTTTTGCCACGTTTAGTCCTAAACTTTCAAATTGACCATATGTGGTCCTTCGACTTTCAAATTTAACCATTTGTGGTCCACGTTAACCACCCACAGTCCTTCAACTTTAGAAATTTAACTAGTCATGGTCCTCTTGAAAGGACCATGGTCGGTTAAAATTTAATAGTTGAAGGACCATGGGTGGTTAACTTGGACCACGAATGGTTAAATTTGAAAGTTGAAGGACCACAGATGGTCAATTTAAAAGTTTAGGACTAAACGTGGTCAAACCACTATACTCGGAGGATGTCATATGGTATTAACTCATAGAACTTTAGAAGGAAGTTTGCAAAACAATTTTATATTTTATAGAATTATGAGCTTTCTGTTAATAATGTAGTAACTAAAAAATGCAGAAATCTATCTATACTTGCAAAAAATGAGAACTTGAACCAAGGTCGCATTCATAATTAAATAGTTCCTTCATGCTTAAGAAGTTAAGAGTAGGATGAGTACGAGGAACTACTGAAAAAGTATCTCCCAATGACAAAAGAAAAGATTGAATGTTCTATCACATCAATGTGCAAAACCAAGAGCCTAAGCTTACTTTTCCAGGAACCGGTGGCAAATCTCCAGTTTTGTTAATCTTGCTGCTCTTTTGGGAAGTCTATAGGCAACAATATGTTCATCATCTTTAATTGAATGCAACTGATCAGAAGAGTTATCCAAGTATCGAAAAATTCGATGGTCGTAAACCTTCACGAAAAGTAAAGATACAAGGAATCACACACAGCATTCAAAAGCATATACAGATACATGATATGTGTGTTCATATATGCACATATAACTGCAATTGATATACCTCAGCAAGCAACAAATATTCATCACTCTGTAAGCAACATTCCGTTCCTAAAGCCTGTAAGAGATCTTTATAGCAACCATGTTTTGAAACAGTAACTGTATATGGCATTGGAAGGCCACTTCCGTCACCATAAAACACAGTCACTGTCATTATCCTGGTGGCAGTTGAAGGAAGAGGCAAGGACAAGTACATGAACGGATCAAATGTAATTGAGATTTTGTTGCAATCTGGGCAACACAATGTTGACTTATATTGACCCTGAAAACCACAACTTTGAATTTCACATAAGTATTTTAACAAGAACAAAGTCATATTTTTAAGTGGCAGATGCATTTTGGGGCAGTAAAATTGGTCAAAGCTTATGTAATTACTTATAAGACTATAAATTTGAGAAGTTCAAGAGTTGAGAGTGAAACCAAATTTTCTAATAATATAGCTTGTCTAGGAGAAGGCAAGCTACAAACCTGACAAACATCCACTATTACAGAGTCATTTCTAGCTTTATGGTATCTCCAAAACTCATCTGCGACCTCCTCATCTGGACGGCCATCAGAATCTTTAGTTTCAATATAAGGCTTTTGCTTAACACGATTCAAATCTTCATGCAACCCATCCAGAAGAAAAGCAAGAAGTTCCTACAGATGAAAGCTCGTTACCTCTTCCGTTTGCTTACTACTACATGAATAAAATGCATCTATTCATTAAGAAAAAACCCTACATTGGCATAATAGAAAGCTTATACTGGCCATAGCACACATCCTGGAAATGGAAATGGAAATGCACTAATTACATCTATAGCTCCATTTGGTTATTTCTTTTTAAGAAGAAATAAGTCAATTTTTTTCCCAAATGAGCAAAAAAAATCTGACTGGTTGATTTACATGATGGCTAATGACTTTTTTGGTAAGTACAAATATGATACTAATGACCACCAAGAAGATAGCACCCAGTACAACTAATACCCATAACATGTACAGCTAAAGTTCAAAGTGTGTAGAAATGCACATATATAAAGAATCACCTAGCCTGCAACATTGGAATTAGCATACAGGGAGAAATGGTTAAACGCATGAAATATGAAACAAGTTGGTAATCTTGAGTGTGCTATAATAATTGAGAACATATGGTGTAAAGGAAAAATGAATTCCTTGGCAAAACCAATTAATTCTAACCTGTGAATCATGCTGGTTATACCCGCTAAACTGTGGAGCAAAGCGACCAAGTTTTCCTTTGAATGCACGAGGAGCGACTGATGTCCGGCCAGAGGACCAAAGTTTCCTCAATAGCTCACCAAATGCAAGTGCAAGCTCACCCTGTAGAACTAGAAAAGATATTAGAAATGAAGTGCAGCTTCATATCTCAAAAAAAAATCACTTTAGGTAAAAGAAGCTACATACATGCATCCCTAGGGGATTATGCCTGTTGATCTCATCACTGTAATCTTGCAAGAAGTACTCAACAAGTGGAGGTGTGTGAACTAAACACTGGAGAGCACTATTCATAAAGCAGGTGTTACCCAAGTTTTGCAGCCCTGCCAAGCCCCCACTCTCTCCTTTTGTTGTATTTCTTTGGTTTTCATATCCATCCTCCATGTCTCCAAGTGTGGAGCTTGAAGAACTCTGTTGATGTATACTGGAGGTATACCCATTAGAGAAACCATTGGACAAAGTAGGGCCACCTGCAATGGTAACAGATGACCTCATGGGTTCCACTGGAACTAATGCCAGGTTGTTTCCAGTAGAATCCATGCCAAAACTGGGAGGCTGAACCCCTTCAGCTTGAACCTCGAGAAGAATCTGGGAGAAGTTCACTCCATCAGGCTACCATCAAATAGTGATATGCACATGTACACACGCCCACAAATACATGTAACAAAATACTTAAACCTAACTACTCAGAAGACATCACGACAAGGGATATTTATCTAGTTTTCATAGAAAGTGCACCATTAAATAATCCATTATTAGGACATCATATAAGATCAACATACAAGATAATGTATTATCATAATATTACCAAGCATTCAATTTTCTAATTTCGTTATACTATATCACCACACAGATCCCTCAAAAATGCCAAAAAGAAGGGACATGAAAATGCAAAGCTTCAAACAATGGAAACATGGTATGTAACAAGATGCTTCCTTCTCAAACAGTTTTAATTCATGTGTTCTAGGAGCATGTTAGTTAAACGTATAAATGCTTCTTGGAATATATAATCACCTTGCATCTTGTCATTACCCCTGGGACCTGGGTTATTTATGGATTCTATCAATTTAGGTTTTTAATATAATCAATTCATTCAAGTGCCAAAAAAAAGGTTAGAAAATGAGTTCACAATGTGCCATAAGTTAGAAATTAAAATGAACAAAGATTTGACAGCATGCATATCGAAGATGTATCAGCAAAAGAAAAATCAATCTAATGTCCAATACTATTCATTGGCTGCCACACTCCACAATCCACATATTAGCAGTACCAAGATAACTTAATCAGTTGTCAAAACTGTCCAGAGTGCATGTACAACATAGCAAACTTACATCTTGATCCATCTGCAAGTTGGATTCTTCAAGCGTTAGGTCTGAAGCAGCCAATAATGTATGCTTGTTTTTATTAAAATAATCCCAGATTTTTGCCTGTTAAATGCAGGGTGAAACAGAATGAGTTGAAGATAAAGAATCCTTTGGTGCTTAATAATATAAAGGAATACTGCTTGATCTGTAATAGAAACATACCTTTTCCAGCACTATCCCTTTAAGTCCACACACTCTTTCATAAAGTTTGCGCAAAGAGGCCTAATGCATAATAACAGTTAAATGCTACTACAGTGTAAAACCAACAATAGCATATTCAATTATAAGATCTTCATAAAGAGACATAAGCAAGGCAAAGGTAACACTCATGAAAATTTTGAAATTATACATGCCATAATATTCCTGTTTAACATGTTTATGCTTGCCTATGCCGATTTTTACAACAATGGCACTAATATTGAGTGTGCTGTATCAGACAAGGACAAAAAGATATGTGATCCTGAAGCCAGGGGACACAAAAGGCAAGGAACATGGTCAATAAAATATGGCAAGTTTACATATAGAGCATCAAAAGTCAGTTCAATTAGTTCACCAGTTTTCCCGATAAAATGACACTAACATACAATCTGGTAGTGCCCACACGTCAGAACACTACTCACATATTTGGTGCCCATGCAGACCGTGCTTATAGAGGATAATGACAGATTGATATCAAATTATATTACAAAACATAAGAACTTTTACCTAGATGCATAACCATGTTGTTTTAAGTATTAGAACCAGGGAGTAAGACTCTATCGTCCCATTTTATGTGTTTGGCTCGGTTAACAAGGTTTGACTAAAGTTCTTTACAATTCAACTTTTGTAATAGTTCATCCAGTAGTAGTAAATAAAATTTATATACTTAGAAACTTCATTAAAAGTTCTATTTAAAACAAGACCAAATTTATAAATTATAAAAAACCTTTAAAGAAAAGAAGCAATGAAAGAAGGATTGGTCTGACAAATAACTAGTAAATAGGCCATGTAAAATGAGACAAAGAGAGTACCTTCTTACTCAACCTTAAGACCTTTTCACTTTTGTCTTTGGAATCAATTATATTGAGACATAGTGGGAAGACCTCCACACTTAACTGCTTATTATCACCAACAGAAATGACCTTTCTGGGTAAAGCTGGTCCTCCTTTGTACCTAAGGAGTAAGGACAACACAATTCAAACAAAAAGTGGAACCAAACTCTTAGAAATTTACCAATACCAAAATGCACTGCAAGTATCTATCTACTAGTTGAGCAAAGATTGTCCTAACTATTAATCTAGCGAGGTTGGGAGTATCATGAGCGCAAAGAAAAATTCAAACTGTAATGACATATTGCATCTAGAGAAGTTGGGAGTATCTATTCTTAAACTCATTTTCATGAAGTTGAAGCTATTGAATTTTAAACAATCCAACAAAAAGTGACAGCCTAGCACTAAAATGCACATCAATTTCATTTTGTGGAAATTCACATAAAGCACCACACAGGATTATTACCACTCAAAAAGCTTCTCCCATGCTTCTTTTGGAACTAACTCATAATCAAGCCCCTCTTGCAAGGTTCTCACAAGCTGTGCATCATCACAATCACTATCACTTCCTCTTGCAATAATACCACTATTGTCGATTGGACCAGGTCTCTCAGCTGTATTTGGCCCTTCCAAAGGCTGATCAAATGTATACGCACCAACAGGCTGCCCGGTATATCTTTGCCAAGCCGTGTACCACCTGAACATATATATGAAACCACATAAGAATTTGAAAAATAAAAATAAATTATTGTCTTAATGAAGAAACTCAACCAAGTAAATGTGGGGTGAATATCCTCCATAGAATTCACTAGAACATCATTTTTTCTAAATGAACAACCTTATGGTACTTTGATCTAAAAGCATTGAGGCCAACAAAAAATACCAAGCTCGAGTACTCTAAAAACAAACAAACAAACCCAAACATTCAAACACAAAATGTTCATTTCTCAGTCTCATATGAACAAAAATCCAAACAAACATAGAGATTACTAACAATTACCTGGTAGAAATAACATAAACCAAGTCGCCCTCTTTCAGGTTAAACTCGGCCTTGTTCGTGAGCTCCTGTATAATCCTCCTTTCTTCTTCCGGCGTGCAGGGAAATTCAATCGATCCGTTCTCCATCATCGTACACATCGAATCTGGAATCGTCATGATCGGTTCAAATTCTACAACAACATCAACGAAACAGAACCACCATCAACCTCACCGCCTCCAAGTTTCATGGATTCGAAAAATTCAAATAAGCAAAAGCAGAAGAGGTTTATAGGCATAAGAAACGAACCATAGATCAGCAAAACCAGAGATACACGAAAGGAATGTACGTATGCGTCAATGTAGTGTCGGAAGCGTATGGCTTAGGGTTTCGGACCCTAGATTACAGGAAGAAAGAATTTCAATCTGAGTCGATTTTGATCTACGGGAGAAATTATCAGACAACTCTTTCAACGATCTGTCCTTCAAGCCTCATCTACCATTTATTATACAGTGTCTAAAAGTTCGTAGAACATACGGACCACGAGTGTATTATAACAAAATACAAAATACAAAATTGTTTTTAAAGAAGAATACTAGATAAAAGATAAAATTTTATGGAAGCGCTTAGGGTTGGGAATTCAACCTTGGGATAAGAAGGTTATAAAAAAGTGCCGCTTAAAAAATATTGCGCAATAATAGTAAAATATTTGACAGATAAAGAAAAGATTAGATGACAAAACATGATATACAAACGAGTGGGATGTAGAGATTTAACATATCTTCATAGATTAAACAGAACAAGAACAATCGACAAGTTGGATGAGGAAACAATGGTGCATGAGAGAGACCTCAAATTGCTCGAGAATCCCCTAGAGTCAATAATGAAATTACTTAGAGAGGAAGAACGGGCGTGCTATTCTCTGACGTTATTTCTAGATGCATGAGTATATGTGTTTTATTTAAGTTTGGCTTAACCCCTCCTTGTTTTTCCAAAAATATATATACACAAATATACCTAATACAATAAAAACACATTAAAATAGTAGTGAATAATTTGTTAAAAAAATTATAAGAGATGTAACAATACTAGTGTTGAAAAAAACAGGTAGGCCTAGGTGGCCACCTAGGCGCCCATTTAAGCGATCGTCCGACTAATCAGGCAAGTTGCCATTTTTTCCTTTGTGAATCGCAAATGCATTCGTTGAAGTTTGCACACTCACAGTCGCCTATCACTTGGTTGCCCATCATAATCGTAGTTCGTCGCCTCACCCATCGCCTTTGCAGAGCCCATCGCCTTGTCAGACGGTTTGATTTTCTTTGCGCATCAAAGCTCATCATTGCATCTCATTATCGCTGCTTGGAAGTCATCTACTCATGGTTGTTGCTGAAGTTGAAGAGAGATGACAATGCTTCATCGGTGAAAATATACAATTTTGAGACTTGGAAATTAGGGTTTTTGTCTTCGGAGAGTTTTGGCTTGGGTTAAAATTTTATGTTTTGTGCTAGACTTAAATTTTGGACTAGGGTTAGGCTTTTAATGATTTTTGTAATCAAATGTAATAAAAAAAATTAATTATTAAGGAACTGAAGCTTCCATTCACCGTTCGATGAGCGTCTAGTGTCTCTTACAACCATGAACAATACTCTTTAATTTTATTTATAAACTAAGCAATAATTATGGGGCCAAGACCTTGTGGTCTAATCGCACCAAGGTTGCACGCCTCTATGGGGGGTTGTGGGTTATTGTAATAGAGTAAGTAGTACTGGAAAAAAAACAATAATTATGAATAGACATTTTCAATTCAATTACAAGTTTTAAACTTCTTAAAAATTAAATTTTTAGTTAATTCAATTTGAAAATATATAAAACAAATAGAGGTAATTGCATTTCTTCATCCTCCATCTTTATATCGGAGACAAATAAAGTTATATGAGATGAAAAAGGCATTTTCATTTTAAATATGAAGATGAAACTTTTCGCAAATTAAAATCTCTTCCCATAAAAGGTTATCGGAGATGTGAAAAGTCTCTCATGATACAAAGAAACATTCTTTGCCTTTGATATGATGACGAAACTCTTCACAAATGAAGAATTGTTCACAAAAAATATCATAAAAAATTAATAGGTTAGATGCCTCTTCATCGTTTTCATTTGAAAATAAAGAAGTTGAAGGCAACTGTAGCTACCTTTGAGTTTTTTATTTTATTTTATTTTATTTTTACCTAATGAATTTGGCATATAGATGTCATGCGAACTTTAAAGTTATACAGGGATGACACACCATCAAATTTTGAGCTTGTTTGGCAATCATCAGTTAGTAGATTGATTAGTGATTAACAGTTAGCGGATTCTGTTAGCGGTTTTGACCAACGGATTATATTAGCGATTTGTAAAAAGATATTTGGTAAAATTCGTTGTTTACTATTAGCAATTACCATGTAAAAAGACCTATAAAGACATTTTATATAATAATAACAATTGTTTCAAAAAAAAAAAAACAATAAATAACAAAAATAAATAAATAACAAGACAACAATAATATAATAATAATAATACTAATAATAATAATACTAATAATAATAATAATAACAACAACATAACAAAATTTGAAATATATATATATATATATATATATATATATATATATATATATATATATATATATATATATGTTCATATGCGGCGGTGGCATTAGGTGCGGCGGTGCAGTCGTATCTGTGTCGTTGAATCAGTTTAATCTAACGACAGTGACTAATTACTGATGATTTAAAGATTTAAGCGCGTTTTGATAAGTGGGGGGTGTTATGGTAATTATAGTGGTCATTGTCCCAACATTACAAAAAAAAAAAAAAAAAAAAAAAATCCATTTTCATTACCAATCCAATGTCCCACATCATATGAGTAATGAAGGGAAGCCTTTGAGGCTTCCAGAACTTTAATAGGGCGTTTTGAGAAAATGCAAACTTTTTTTTTTTAAACGTTAAACTCTAAACGTGGCTATTTGTAGCGTTTGGGGTTTCAGCGGTTTGGAGTAAAATCGATGTTTACAAAATAAAGCTTTTGGCATTTTGACTTGGTCAAAATGTCAAAATTGACGAATTCATTGTTTACCAAACAAGTTCTTTAACAAGTAACATATTAAAATGACAATATTGTACTTTTTTTTACAAGTGTATCTGCATATTTAGTGTTGGGCGTCGGCCGAGTTCAGTCCCTACGCAATTCAAGACGTGGCGTTGTGGCTTACCATGGAGGAATGATGTTAAATGGTTAATGTCCACCTACTTATCACCAATTGATTTTAAGAAGGATTCGATAGCAAGGTAGTAGTCGAGTCCAATCCTAATGGGATGAGCGTAGGTCGAGCCAAGTCAAGATATGGGAGGGGGAATAATGGACTCGGAGGCTAAGGATTGAGTCAGGCATGTTGCGCAACTAGACTTTGTGATCGAAGGTTGGGAGGAGGATTGTTGGTCGCTCGATTCGAGACGTGGCAATATGGCTTAAATGGAGGGATGTGTTGAAATGGTAATGTCTACATACTTATCACCAATTGGATTTAAGAAGAATATGACAACTAGATAATCAAAAAGCTCAATAATTAAGCGTGTTTGACTATCCAAACATTTAGAACATCTTTTGTTCAATAGTTGAATTACTATTTTCGTAAATATTTGAAATATTATTTTATCCTTATCCCAATTAAAATAGATAAAGCAAAACATGACTATGGAAATCCTCATAATTAATAAAGGGAAAATGGCACTTTTTCCCCCTGTGTTATATATTTATAGCACTTTTTCCCCCTATATTATTTAAGTGGCAATTTTTCTCCCTGATATATTAAATGGACATATTTACCCTTAAAATAAATATTTCCTTTATTATACTTCTCCAACAATTTATAACCACAATTAAAAAAAATAAAATACATTAATTGTTGAATTTAGAATACTTTAAAAATAAAAAAAATAAAATTTTAAAATAAAGTTTGAACCAACAGTTCAAATTGGATCAGAAATTGTGAAACAACGATTCAAAATAAAAACCAAATCGCGATTATATATACTTATATGTGAGAGTCAATATAAATACGAAAAAAACATACACTATTTGCAAATATTATAATTCTAATTTTAAGCTATTGCTAGTAGTTGTTCCGATTTGAACCTCTGGTTCACGGTTCAGAATCTATTTTTTTCCACTTCACAATTTTAATAAACGGAAACCCAAATATTGGGTTATGTTATGAATCATAACCGATTTTTTTTTATTTGATTGCTATAGTGTTCGGTTCAGTTCGAACCGAACCGTGGCCATCCCTACGTATAAACAATAATTTGTTGAACAAGAGAAATAAATAAAATATGTATTTTAAGGGTAAAAATGTCTATTTAATATTATCATGGGGAAAAACCGCCACTTTTATAATAATTGAGGGGGCAAATGTGGATGCATGAATAACTCAGGGGGAAAAAGTGCTATAAGCATATAACATAGGGGGAAAAAGTGCCATTTTCCCATTAATAAATTATAATTTATATATATCATATTTATTATTTATTGGTCAAATTAATTATTCTTTCTTTACATATTTTCTTTAACATTTTCTAATTATTTTTTTGTTGTTTTATTGATTTTTTTTAAAGTTTTTGTTTTCCATTTCACACCTCTAATTTTCCAAAATTTTCAAGTTTTCATTTTTCACATGAAAACTAATTAAAAATATGTTTAAATTCTACAATTATCAAATTATAAAATTCAAAATCATTTGAAATTCAATTATTTTCTTCATATTAAAATACAAATTCCATGAATAAGTGACAATAATATTTATAAGCATGTATACTCGCGAGGTTAAATGTGTTGACGATCGTCTTCATCTTCAAGGTTAAATGTCAATTTGCTGGTTAGAAAAGTGAATTTATCTTTTTAAATAATAAATATATCGTGATATTTATATGCTTGGTTGCATATTTCTACAATAGTGCAATACGTGACTAGTATGTCTTATTGGTGATTTTTTTATTTTTTATTTTTATTTTATTTTATTTTTTTTACAAAGATTCTTGAAGAATATTTAAACAAAATGGATGTTCAAGTGGCAGACATTGAATTGTGAATTACAATATGTATGTCCATAAAAAGTTTTTCATATCAACTTTTCTTTGAGTGAGTAAACTGTTTCATACCAATCATTGATCTAATATGTTTATCTTTTATGATGTCTTGTCGTAAATAAAAAATTAATAATGTAATTGAACACTTCAAATGTATGCAATTTCACCTGATAGCAGGTTACCATCAATTTTAGCAGGTTATCTGTTTACGTGGCAGCTGAGTTGGCATTTTTAATAATTTTTAAACAATTTTTAATTTTTTTTAAAAAAATTAAAAATTAAAAAAAATAAAATGACCGGCCACCCCGTCGTTTAATTTTAATTATAATTTTTTTTATTTAATTTTTTTTACAAAATTATTTCCAGAACAACTTATATCATGCAACAACTACAATGAAGTTATCAACCTTGAGGGGGTCTCAAGGGTGCATCTACCAAAGGAACTACGACTAGAGTTACATCAAGCATGGAAGAAATCCTTTTATCTTTACAAGTGTACGTAGAAAAAAATGTATTTTTTGATTCTTTAATTATTCACTACTAGATAATATAATAACAAGAAGCTGAGGACATATATCTAATAAATAGAAAATTTATCAATTTTCTAATTAAAATGGAAACCCAAAAAAATAAAAAAAAAAATTCACTTTTAGTCATATGACAATTGAAGTGCACAAGTTTCAAAATTGGCTCAAAACTTCATATATGTCTTTTAAATCTCCCAAGTGGAAAAATTCTTCACATACATATCTCAGACGGGTGTTGCTATCAATACCTTCTAGAAAATCATCAAATACTTGCAAAAAATATGGGAAATGGGGAAGGTAATTTCCTAGTTTCCTACGTAAGAGAAGAAGTCAAACAGATCAGAAACCAACCTTTAATTACATTGGATGCTGTACTAAATTTCGTTTTCGATTTCAATGTCTTTAAATGGGAGTAATTTCATCATTTCAAAAAACATGTGAGTTCCGTGTACAATATTAGAGGCATACTTGGTAACTGGTAAGGTTTCAGAATCTCTTAACTTCATGTCAACTTAATTAACAGAGAAAATGAAGCATTTGAGAGAAGAATGTGAGGAAGAAGAGTGCAAAGCTTTATTGAGTATGACAGAGGAGGATGGCTATCTATATTGAGGCAAAATAACTTAATAAGTGGAAGGCTAAATGGAACAATCTAGAGCTACTGACACCTCACACAAGTTGGACTATACATATAAGGCAAATTATGTTAGAAAAATAGCATTAAAAATTAAAATGACATTTTAAGTGGTTATTTTGTGGTATAATTATCAGTGGGGTCCACTTCTGATTTGGGTCCAGTCAAAGTGGATTCGGGTTCTTCGTAGTGAGACGAAGAGATTGATATATTGTACGTTCAAAACGGATAATGGGTGAATGAGATATTGATTATCAAAGTAGACCCATTGAGAAACGAGATCGAAAAGGCTTGATTCAAGCCTGAGATCTTGTGCGCGGACACGAATGTCCTCCGGAAATTGGCTGGCCTTGCGGTATAAATTATGCCAACTTTCGGTGACTTTTTTTCCAACACTCGGTTCGGCCAAGACCGAACTAGTTTCGGCCAGGCCGAAACTGAAGCAGTATGGTTTCGGCCTGGGGCCGAAACTAAGCCAGTCTGGGATCGGCCCAGCTGAAGGCCAACAAACAAAAATGGGGTTCAATTCTACAGTTACGAAATTAATTACAATTTCAATTTTGAATTTAAATCCCATGAAATGGCTTGCTGTTTCAGATGTTACAAAGCCAAGTTTTAATGGTCTTGTTTAATGCTATAGTACACCACTCCCTATATAAGAAGGGAGTAGGACATCAGATTTTTTGACACACAGTGAACAAGAACACAACAAGAGAGATACACAGTTGCACGTTTTTCCAGCTCCAAAACCTCTGCTTTACTTCTTTCTTTGCCTAACTGTGTTCAAGGCTTTTGCTCTAGTTCGTCGGGTTCGCTCGTTTGGGTGCTCAAACGTCGAACCAACCATAGCACGTTTTATCCTGGGAAACCTAGGCCACAACGCTCCTAGCACTTTTGGGAGGTGGCAAATAAAGTTTTAAGGAAAGAGTGATCTCTTGACTCGCGCTAAAACCCTATACCCAAACACGAGCCAATCTCCTTCTTCTTTCGGTTTAGATTATGCTTCTAAGCAAAAATCCTCTCTATTTGATTTAGTTGTGGATTGAAATTATAATCTGAAGATTATACGTTCCAATTTTGGTTGATATATATTTGTATATCTTTTCCGTATATATATATATATATATATATATATATATATATATATATATATATATATATATATATATATATATATATATATATATATATATTTCGGATATATATCGAAAATAGTATTTTAACACAAATATGTGAAATTGTTATTCAGTTTCATTTTGTATACACTGCAATTTCATTTAAACACAACTACAGTTTCATTTCAATTCAATTGCAGTTTCATTTGATAATATAATAAAAATAATACGTGAGACAGTGTCAATTTAGATCCACTGTAGTGTTTGCCGTTTTGGACCATGATCCACAAAGCTTTGTGGACCACAGTCCACAGAGTAATTGTTGTACATATAACATATTGTGTGGCCAAGTTTGGGCCTAGGCCAGTTTTGGGCTTGGGCTAGCACAGATTGAGATCGGCTCTGAATTATTTCGGCTCAGTCCCGTGTTAGGCCTACCTTGGACAAATTATATCATGGACCAGGATTACATTACATTTATGTGTCTGCATTTAACATATTATGTGTGTGATTAATAAATTATGTATTTATAAATAAATTGAAGTCACATGCCCTTTGTAGAAGGGATGATTGAGTGCATATGTCTTTTGGGTCACCCCCTCATTTTTCTCCCGAAAAAATAATTTTTGAATACACATAATATGTTAACGACATATATTATGTAGAGTTAATACCTGATTTGATCCCTCGACTATTAGGATTTCACTACTTTGGTCATCGACTTCCAAACTTAATTGCTCAATTTCATCCCCAACTATGCAATTGTTAACTAAAGTGGTCCTAATCAGGACTATTTTGGTTCGGACAAGGGACTATTTTATATATAAAATTGCATAGTTTGGGATGAAATTAAACAAGTTTAGAAGTCGAGGACCAAAGTAGTGAAATCCTAATAGTCGAGAGACCAAATCGGGTATTAACTCTATTATATATATGCAGTTAACATATTATATGTCTGCAATTAATATATTATGTGTCTATAGTTAACATATTATGCGCATTCAATTTATTTACAAGCACATAATCTATTAAATGAAGGCATAAAATATGTTAATGGGAGATACATAATTTTAGACCAAGATCCACAATGTAAGGTAGACTCTGTTCCATGGTATAACAATTGCTACCACGGGCCGATCCCAGTCTTGGGCCCGAGCCTCTTGGGGGGTGGTTCCGGTCTAGGCCCGAGAATTTTTTAATTTTGTTATATAAAATAAGTTTTTTTTTTTTTGTTTAAAATAAAATTTGATCCACTAACCTCATAACTATTAGGTAGTAATTAACAATCAAATTTATATCCAATTGAGCTCGTGATTGTGATGACTTGAATAATAAAAAATCTTACTTGAAGAGAGAAGAATGCGAAAAGTCAAAATTTAGAAATGACAATGGAAAAACATAGACCTAAAACCCGGCCTATGCTAAGTATAGAAAAATTAAAAATTAAAATTGAGGGGTTGCACTTGCCATATAGGACACTCAAGCTATTAGGCATATATATATATATATATATATATATATATATATATATATATATATATATATATATATATATAGGCTTCGAATCCGGTGCACACCCCATGACACATGGGCACATGAGAACTCTTTATATCCATTGATTACATTTCCATGAATGGTCAAGATTAGATGAGATTTTGTAATAAAGTAATGAGATTTGGAAATCACAAGGATCATAATGTAATTCTATTTAGTTGTTTAATTATGGACATTATATTTATGGAATCTTAAGCATGATATTAGGGAAGATATTATAGGTCATATAAATGTGCATATGTCGGGTAAGAGATAAAACGCGTGAGGAAGTGTGAGAGTGCATAGTAACCGTAGTAACAGGTGTGTGCGTGTAGGTGTATTCGTAGCAGTCAGAAACTCCATGATTTCAGAATATTGTGACGTGTGCGTGGTACATAAGTAGTTGGTGCATATTGGGCTAACAGTGGTTCGTGAACAGACTACCAGTTTACTAATGTATGTTGTTTGTTAGGTCCATTACCCATGGAAGATGATGCCGGGCAGCGAGAATGTGTTATGGACGTATCACCAGGCGGCAACGAGACTTGGTTAACTGAGTGCGACCCCAACATTAAGCCGGCACAAGGTCAAATGTTTAAAAAGTTAGACGACGGTATTGAATTCTACATGAAGTATACATCTATAGCTGGCTTTGATGTGCGTCGTAGTTCCGACAAGAAGAACAGGTATGGGGCCATTTTGAGGAAAAAGATGGTTTGTTCACGTGAAGGTTTTAAGGAAACCAAAAACACAGGGCCGGTTGTTAGTGATGCACCAACCAAGGCAAACAAGTGATTATGGAGTCATACTGCGGCGTCCCACAACCTGAGGAAGTCAATATGCACCCACCACCCGTTTCAAGCAACAAAGGGTCAGGAAAACGCATGAGGACTGCTAAAGAGATAGCAATGAAGGAGCAAAGTAAGAAGAAACGAACATGCAAGACCTGTGGACTAGCAACCGGCCACAATAGTAGGAGTTGTCCACAAAAATAAAGTTGGCATTACACTTGAAAAAAATAGTCATTTCGTTAAGATTTAATTCGAACTATTATATTTGGACAACTGGATCATGTATTTAATTCTTACCATTACATTGTGTTTTTTTTTTAAAAAAAAAAAAAACAGCATGCATGTGCGAGAACCAGTATACAGCTGAAGCAGAAAAAATACAGTTTACACGTGAGTTGAGGTGATAGTAGACATACATACAAACATACGCACAGACCGATAATAGGCGACGCACAGTGGTAGTACTGTGTAGAAACACATGGAAACGGGAATAATTTGGTATTATTATCGAACAATTAAAGCTGAGAAGATGTCTTGACATTATATAGTTATTAGTAGATTATTAGTATTGAACAATTTAAGCGTAGAAGATATATTGGGAAAACTAAAATAATAGAGACGAGTAAAGCGATAAGATTAAATACTAGCTCGGAAATTTATAAGGGCAAACATGGTGCACAACTTATTCCTATGACGCACAAACCGTTACGAGACGACGCACAGGGGTAGTACTGCGTCGGGAAAAAATGGGAATGGGAATAATTTGAAATTATTATCGAACAATTTAAGCATAGAAGATGTCTTGACACAATAGAGTTATTAGTCGATTATTACAACTGAACAATGTAAGCATAGAAGATATATTGGGAAAACTAAATTTATAAAGGCAAATAAAGCGATAAGAGTAAACACCAGCTCAGAAAATTATAAAGGCAAGCATGTCTCAGAAATTATTACCATGACGCACAAACCGTAATGATGGGCCACAAATACGCACGGACCGTAACCGTGACACGCATTTAGTGAGCGACCATTGCGCACAGACATACAAATCGAACCCACAACATAAGCAAAGAAGGTAAACAACCAGATAATTTCAATAGCGTAGCGGTTGTAAAGTGTGTGCCTTGCATATTTCAACTAAGGTTAGTCCCTGACTGACCCCCATGAAAGAACAAACTTTAAAAAATTGAAGGGACAAAAAAGAAACCACATAGTAGTACTAAAATTCGGTTACAAGTGTAAAACGCAATGTTGCCGTGCAAAATAGAAACAAACAAAATCTCTGTGGGAAAGCAAGAGCAAAAGCATAAATAACATTATGATTGGTCTTGTCAAACTGCGAACGCCAATCCTTCAAAGCGTCGTTGACATATCTTTCGCCCTTTTATAAATCACAGTCTCGCCCGCCGGCAGTCCCAAGATGGAATGAACATCACCCTCCGTAACCTTTACCACAGCCCCATCCTCAAGACGCAAACACATATCCTTGGGGTTGAAATTGACAAGCAACCATCTGGCCAACGACTTCGGGATGTCCCGGACTTGCAGATTCAGTAACTCCCCCAAACCCAACTCCACGACCGCCTTCTTTTGGCACGCAGAAAACCTCTTCATCAGTTTAACCAAATGCGTTGGAGTAGCACGAATCTTCAGAGGGGGAAAAAGTGTCTCATCAACTTGATCGGGAATCTCGGGCGATCCTCCGGCATCCACAGTTGGTTGTGCTGGCTGCGGCGGCAATTGGGCAACTTCAGGCGGCATCACAGGTACCCCGCCATCTCCAACAACTTCTGGCTCCCCCACAGCAACACCTACAGGCTCCTCCACAAAATCACCTAGGGGGTTCCAAAAATTTTACGCAAGACACAAAAAAAAAAAAAAGAAATAAAAAACCAAATGCATACAAATGCACACCGCAATGAACATGTACGCATATACCGGGAACCCAGCATTTGAAACTTTATCAAGGACACAAAAACATCCAACAATGCAGATCACCAATTTCCCACTAACCAGAATACCATACGTGCATACAGTGTTAAACTTATAAGCACAAACCATGAACACAATTTTAAAAAGGCCCATATCACTCACCCCCGTTACTTATCACGCAAACAACGAGATACATGTACGCATAGACCGGATCACAAACAACGTAATCATAAACATACATTATCTACAACCCCAACATTAACCAATCACCACAAAACAACGTAAAAATGCCACCCGTTTATATCCCACACAAACAGTGGGACACCCGTATGCATAGACCGGAACCCAAACATCCTAAATATAAACATCAATGAGCTATAATACCAAACTTAAGATATCAACACAAAAAAACTAATAAAAATCGTATGACGCACACAGATAGTATAACGACGCACTGACCCCTAACGAAGCATACAAAAGGCAACAAATCAAACAATATATACAAATATAATATGCAATCAAACAGGTAAGCACACAGACACAGCAAATTACGCACAAACCAACCTACCAAGGCCCCCCCCCCCCCACCCCATAAAGGTACGGAACAAAAAAAAGGACAATAAAAGGCACCAAACAATACAAAAAAACACTTTTGGCATCAAAACCAACACCACAAGAATTAAAAAATACACACGATAAACAAATGAAACCCCACACAATATCCACTGCAAATGAAAATCCAACCTGGAACAAGAAACACCACAAATACGAATAAAATAAAAAAACACAACACCCACAAACACCCGAAACCCATAAAAACCAAACACACACCATCAACCCAAAACCCACCAAAACCCCCACCAACCATAAACGATCTAAATCCCCAATCCAAGGCGAACCAGAAAAGAAAAAAAAAAACAAAAACAAAACAAAAAACACAAAAAAAGGGGGAAAACTAACAAAACCCTAACCCATCAATCGCACACCCCACCCCCCAACATTATTTACTCCGCCCCCCACACCCACACCAGTCCAACCGCACCCCCCGCAATACTTACCAAAAAAAAAAAAAAAAAAAAAAAAACTAACAACCCTAGTCCATCAACCGGACAACACCACAAACGCACACGCCGTGCACCGCCCCATCAACCGGACAACACCACAAACGCACACGTCGTGCACCCCCCCAAACCCGCAATGAATCACCGGACATCGAAGAAAAAACAGAAAAATCGAACTGCAACCTAAAGCATACCTAAACCCTAGATTGGAAGTACTCATCACAATAATGCTAAACAACATCCCCATGGCAGAAAACCACAAAAATAATAATAAAAACAAAAAAAAACAAAACAAAACAAAACTAAAAAGAAAAACAACGAATCGGAGTGAGGATTACCGGAACTTGAAGCTGAGGATATCCCCCTAAGCCGCTTGGATAGTCTCCTAGAAGACCCTGCCATGTCTACCAGTCGCCGATCGAAGAGCTCCCGGAGAGACGAAGAGAAGAAGAAACGGAGAAGACAGAGGAAGGGTCGAGAGAGGAATCGTCTACGGTAAGCAAAAATTGACTGCGGAGAGAGAGAATGGTTAAAATATCCTTTTTAATACACACACACGCACCAAACCCGGCGAACATTGGTGTATGTAATAATCACCCCATATATGTAATTACACAAACGCCCCTGTCCAATAAATAAAAGCAACGCACGTGTACTGATATTATATATAATCTGGACCATTCAAAATAACAGATCAACGATTAAAAAGAGTTCCCATGTGCTCGGCTAAAGGGGGGGTGTGCACCTGATTCAAAATCTCTATATATATATATATATATATATATATATATATATATATATATATATATATATATATATATATATATATATATACTAATAAGAGACCAAAAGAGTTAGGCCTATAATGGGTAGAAAAAATGGCGGTCACAGATTTTAATCAAATGAATGGCTCATATTGATTGAAAGATTGATCAGATTTAAATTTTACACTAAAATTTCTTAAAATACCCACACACCGTTACTAATTCCGTTAAAATTTTAAGAATTACCGTTAGTTCACCGTTAACTTACTCATTGATTTCAATAGAAAAAGGTCTTAGGTTCGAATCTCATCCCAATTAAAGTTGGCATAATTAGTACTCTATTTTACTCTTATTAAATTATATAAATAAAAATTTTGTAGTTACAACAAAAAATAATACATATGCATTTCTTTAATTTATAATTATGTGTCCACAATGCCTTTATTAAAAAAAAATTATTCATTATCAATAAATTAACTAAGAGAAATAATTTTATTAGTTATATTGTCTTTATTTTTCTTCAATATAAAAATTTTTTATATTCAAATTTATTAATTGATTATATTCACTACATTATCCTTACAATGTCTTTATTCAGTGAAAAAACAATTATTAATTATCAATAAGTTAATTAAAAGAAATATTTTCATTAGTTATATTGTCTTTATTTTTCTCAAATGTAAAAATTTTTACATTCAAATTCATCAATTGATTATATTCACTACATTATCTATTATCTTTTTTGTGCACTATTTTTCTAATTAAATATCAAAGTTATAATACAAAATAATGCTATATATTTATTTACCAAGTATTTTATTAATACCATGAAAAAATTAAAAAAAAATATAATTAATAAAGTCAACCATATTAACTACTTGAGAGATTTTGTGACAAAGAGAGTATTCAAATCACACAACAAATTGAAGTGAGAACTACCTCGCAATGTCCTTGTTTGACAATCAGCAGTTAGCGGTTAGCGTTAGCGGATTATACTAGCGGATTTGACCAGCGAATTTATTTAATTATTAACATTGGGTAGAAAAAATGATCGCCAAATTATTAAATCAAATGAATGGTTCATATTGTTCAGGTTTTAATTTTTTTCTTTTAAGATTTTTTAATTTATCTTTAATTATATGATTATACATTTAATTTTTCCGTTAATTCACCGTTAGTCTAATTCTAATATTAAAGTCTAATTGTGAATAATGTTATTATTTAATATATTATTTCTTATATTGTAATAGGGATTAAGTTATGTGGTGCTAGTTGTTTTGACTTAGACTAGCCTAGTATATAGGAGAAGTTTATGTAATCTCTACCTCTTTAGTATTGTAATCTGATCAGATGAATACAGTTTTGAATTTCCTCTTCTCATCTGGTATCAGTTAGCCTCACGTTAGATCCTCCTCTTTTCCCTCCCACCCCCTAAAATGTCTACCAACTCATCGGAAAGGACTGTAACCACCACCGCCCCATCTTCGGCCACCACCTCCAACCCCCTCTCGTCGGCACACCACTTTGTGTCGATCAAGCTTACGTCCCGTAATTTCCTTTTTTGGCGTACGCAGTTGGTGCCATTTTTGCGTGGTCAAGACCTCCTCGGGTTCGTCACTGGTGAGACGCCGTGCCCACCGGCCACCATCGACGGCGCGTCGTCCGGCTCCGTCTCCGGTGATGCGGCGGCCGTTCCTGCTCCGAATCCGGAGTTCCGGTCGTGGGTGAAGCAGGATGCCTCGATCCTGTCTCTCCTTGTATCCTCCATGGCAGACGAGGTTCTTCATCTAGCAGTTGGCAGGGATACGTCGAAGGAGGTGTGGGATTCGATTACCGCCGCACTTGGGTCCAGCACGAGGGCTCGTTGCCTCAACCTGCTCGGACAGCTCCAGTCATTGCGGCAAGGTGATCTTTCTCCGGCGGACTACATCGGCCAGGCGCAGCTGATCGTGGAGGCTCTCTCCCTCGCCGGCCGGCCACTTTCCCTCGACGAGCAGAACCTCTGGGTGTTCCGGGGTCTCCGTCCGGAATTCCGAAGCATGGCCTCTTCCCTCACCGCCTCCGGCAAACCAGTGTCTCTCCCTCAATTAGCAGATTTTTTGCAGGCCCAGGAGTTTATTTACTCCGATGATATTCCGGCTGGTCTTGGCAGTGCATCCAATAACTCGCTGGCAGCACTCCATGTGAACAGAGGCGGCAACCAGTCCGGAGGGCGCTCAGGTGGTCGCCGCGGCAATTCCGGCCAGGGGCGAGGTAATCGCGGCGGCCAGTGGCGCGGCGGTCGCAGCGGTGGACGTGGTGGCGGACAGCCTCACTGCCAGATATGTCGGGCGCATGGTCATTCCGCTATCTACTGCAACAAGCGATACACCACTCAACCGCCGCAGGCCAACTTGATGGTGACCGGAGATGAAACGGCGTCCGCGGCTGGTTCGTGGTTCCCGGACACCGGCGCGTCTGCCCACGCGACCCCGGATTCATCCATGCTATCTCAGTCCTCGGAATATAATGTTGGTGATGTTCTTCGTGTAGGAAATGGTTCAGGTTTGCTTATTTCACATGTTGGGTCCGCATCAATTCCTTCTGTGTCAAAAATATTAAAATTGTCTGATGTGTTACATGTGCCTAGTCTATCTGTGCCATTATTATCTGTCCAAAAATTCGCTAATGAGAATAACGTTTTTTTTGAGTTTCATAAACACTGTTTCTTTGTGAAGGATTCGACCACTCAGGCAATCCTGCTTAAGGGGCCCGCTTCGGGAGGGCTATACAAGCTTCCGCTACAGAATTCTCATTTTGCGTTTCTAAGTTCCCGCACAACTCCGGTGATGTGGCATCGTCGTTTGGGCCATCTTCACAGTCAACTTCTCCATAAAGTCTTGAAAATGTGTCCTGTCACAAGCAATAAAATAGAGTCAATGAAGCCGTGTGCAACATGTCATTTGGGCAAATCTTCACGATTTCCATTAGAAAGAGTAGTCAACTCTAGCAAACATGTATTAGATTTAATATTCACGGACATATGGGGTCCGGCACCAATTTTTTCAAACACTGGTTTTAAATATTTTGTGCTTTTCGTTGATGATTGTACTCGTTTCTGCTGGTTTTATCCCTTACGGGTAAAATCAGACATCTATAATATATTTGAGTCGTTCCGAGTCATGGTAGAACGCCAATTTGAGCGTTCTATCAAGTCCATTCAATCTGACTTAGGAAAAGAATATCAGAAGTTACACAAAACCTTTGAAACCCTCGGGATTAATCACAGACAGTCGTGTGCATACACGCACGAGCAAAACGGCAAAGTTGAACGCCGGAACAGACACATAGTCGAAACCGGTTTAGCCTTGTTAGCCGAAGGGTCGGTCCCTATGCAGTATTGGGACTATGCGTTTGAAACAGCAACGTGTCTTATTAATTACCTACCCTCATCGGCCTTACAATTTGAAAGCCCATATTTTCGTCTATACAAAGTGTCACCCCCATACACGTTTCTTCGAGTTTTCGGATGTCGGTGCTATCCTCATCTTCGGCCTTATAATAGGCACAAGATTGAGTACCGCTCCAGTCCGTGTGTATTCCTAGGTTACCCTCCGTCTTTTAGGGGTTACAGATGTCTGGACCTAACTAGTGGAAAAGTATATATCTGTCGCCATGTCCGGTTTGACGAAGCTACATTTCCCTTTGCAGACTTGCAGGTTCAGGACTCCCAGAAACAGTCCACTACTACTGTACCTTGGGCAGTTGGACCCGTGATTACTCCTATGCCTCCGGCTGTTCCTATAGCTATGGCACCGCCCATATCGAATCCTACACCGGCTCCCACAGAACTCGTGCCTAGAGCCATTGAAGGGCCCACTACGGCTCCCCCGGCTAGAAAAGGAGCTCGGCGGCCTACTGGGACAGAGGGACATACTCATGTTATGCGGCTTCGCACTATGACTCGGGGAAAGGACGAGCAGTTTCATGCCCTCACAACTACCGTTGATCCATCGTGTTATTCCCAGGCCGTTGGGCACTCGGAATGGCGTGATGCCATGGATCAGGAGTTTAATGCTCTGTTGCATAACAATACCTGGCGGCTAGTGCCACCGCAGCCTGGTATGAATATCATAGGGTGCAAGTGGGTCTTTCGTACCAAACGCACTGCAGACGGGTCAATAGAACGCTACAAGGCTCGCTTAGTAGCCAAAGGTTTCAACCAGGTAGCTGGTGAAGATTTCTTTGACACCTTCAGCCCTGTGGTCAAGCCTACCACAGTCCGGTTATTATTTTCTCTAGCGGTATCCAATGGTTGGATCCTGCGCCAGCTGGACGTACACAATGCGTTTCTCAATGGCCGTTTAGCCGAGACTGTGTACATGAAGCAGCCTCCGGGGTACGAAGACCCCACACATCCTGATTATGTTTGTCATCTCCAGCGCTCACTATACGGTCTCAAACAAGCTCCCCGAGCTTGGTTCAAGAGACTACATGACTTTTTATTGTCTGCAGGATTTCTGTCGTCGAAAACAGATGTATCCCTGTTTCACTATACATCAGGGTCATCTCGAGTGTTTTTGCTAGTATATGTTGACGACATCATCATGATGGGGACTGATGCGGCACTCATAGATCAAGTGTTACAGCGACTTTCGACAGCTTTTAAGATCCGGGATCTTGGTACTCCAGGGTTCTTCCTCGGCATAGAAACAGTGATTCACGATGGTGGGGTCTTTCTCTCACAGAAGCGATACATGGGGGATATTCTCACTCGGGCAGGAATGGTTGACTGTAAATCACTTGGCACGCCAGCAGCCGTCTCCAAGTCTTTGTCCACTGTCACTACGAGTCTTTATGATAATCCCACTCAGTATCGACGCATTGTCGGCACCTTACAGTATCTCACTATCACTCGGCCGGATCTATCTTTTGCTGTCAACCGGTTGTGTCAATTCATGCATGCTCCAACAGTCGATCACTGGGGTTTAGTCAAACGGGTCCTACGTTATGTCAAAGGCACCCTCGACTATGGCTTGCGTCTGTCACCATCTACGTCCTCGGATATTCATGCCTACTCTGACTCGGACTGGGCTGGGTGTCCCATTGATAGAAAGAGCACCAGTGGTTATGCGGTCTATTTAGGGACGAATCTTATATCCTGGCTTTCTAGGAAACAGCGGACAGTCGCACGATCCTCAACTGAGGCTGAGTACAAAGCCCTTGCTGATGTGTCTGCGGAAGTCACTTGGATAGTCTCACTTCTTCGTGAGCTAGGGCTTCATACTGGTGCACCATCCACTCTGTGGTGTGACAATCTTGGCGCCACCTATCTATGTGCTAATCCTGTGTTCCATGCTCGAACGAAGCACGTGGAGATTGATTTTCACTTTGTTCGTGACAAGGTCGCTTCCGGTGAGTTCATAGTCAACTTCGTATCCACTAAAGATCAGGTTGCAGATGTTTTCACCAAACCTCTCCCGGGCCCACGCTTCGCGACTCTTCGGGACAAGCTCAATGTTGTAGCTCACCCACCTTGAGCTTGTGGGGGCGTGTGAATATTGTTATTATTTAATATATTATTTCTTATATTGTAATAGGGATTAAGTTATGTGGTGCTAGTTGTTTTGACTTAGACTAGCCTAGTATGTAGGAGAAGTTTATGTAATCTCTACCTCTTTAGTATTGTAATCTGATCAGATGAATACAGTTTTGAATTTCCTCTTCTCATCCTAATATAGAATTATAACTACACCCATTAATCTAATTCTAATATTAAAGTCTTAATAGAACTTAACCACAAATCCTAATGTCGGAATCTCCTCAAACAATATTAGTATATATTTAATATTTTATGCCCTAATTTTTATTTGTTCTCCCTTATGTCCCGTATTTGGTTTCAACCATACCTATACAATTATTTTATTGACAATTATAATCAATCTTGACTATATTATCTTGCATTTGTAAACTTAGAATTACCTATTTAACCTGCACCGGCTTAGCTCAATGGTTTAGTGGGTAGTATTTGGGAGAAGAGACCATGGTTTGAATATCGGCGGCGGCAGTGCGGGAATTATGTCCAAAGTGGGCAGATTCCTTGTGCGTATCAGCATTTACAACCTCCCACAATGCTCTGTCGGGTCGGAGTGTGGGGGGCCCTTGGGGTTGGAGACTCAACCTTTGGGAGAAGAATTACCTATTTAAATAGGCAAATTCAACCTTCAATTATCTATACATGAACAATTTCAATATAATCCTGCCTTAATATACTTTAAAGTACTTATTTAAAAAAAAGCATTGGACATTATCCCAATCGCGCAATGCGCGTAAAAAACTAGTATATATATATATATATATATATATATATATATATATATATATATATATATATATATATATATATATATATATATATATAGGATGCACTCATGTGCGAATAAGTGCTCAGGAGGGAAATGCGAACGAATCAGCGCGCGACACGTGTCCAGATCTAATAACTTAAAAAAAAAAATGCGGTGGCATTTTCGTAAATAATTGAACATCGAAGTGCAAGTAAAATCACTTACAAGTGCACCTACTTTCACCTATAAGTGCATGTAATTTTGCCTTGTTAGCATTCACTTTCCGCAAACATTCATGCACCTAGGTGTGCTTATAACTATATGTGCAACTATTTATAACTATAGGTGCAACTAATTATAACTATAGGTGCAACTAATTATAACTATAGGTGCACCTACTTTCACCTATAAGTGCATGTAATTTTGCCTTGTTAGCTTTCACTTTCCGCAAACATTCATGCACCTGGGTGTGCTTATAACTATATGTGCAACTATTTACAACTATAGGTGCAGCTACTTATAACTATAGGTGCACCTACTTTCACCTATAAGTGCATGTCATTTTGCCTTGTTAACATTCATTGATCTGAGTTCAGCGGGTAGTAATACCCCTGAAAACCACTCGCAAACATTCATACACCTAGGTGCAACTACTTATAACTGTGTGTGCAACTACTTATAACTATAGGTGCAACTACTTAGAACTATATGTGCAACTAAGTATTGATGCTAAGTGTAAATTTTTACTTGCACCTATAATACATTTTACATGCACTTGTAATACATTTTACTTGCACTTCGATGTTCAATTATTTACGAAAATGCCACCGCATTTTTTTTTTAAAAATCAGTGTTTCTCATCCATTAGATCTGGACACGTGGACGAACAGAATTCATTCCTATTTCGCGCCTGGGCGAAGCATTCGCACCTGAGTGCGATTCTATATATATATATATATATATATATATATATATATATATATATATATATATATATATATATGATCAAATAAGAACCACCCCTTAAGTGAGAACGTGAGAACCAACATGAATGCATACTAAGGATGTCAATTCAACGCGACCCCGATGGTGAAACTCAGTCGTCGTCCCCCCGCCCCGATCTCATCTCCGAAGCTCGAACCCCGACCCCGAATACCCAATATATAATATATTATATTAATCATATTATATTGTTGGAAAAATAGCATAAAAATGGTATTGTAAGTGACTATTTTGTGGTATAAATATATGTGCGGTCCACTTCTGGTTTGGACTGGGTTAAAGTGGATTTGGATTTTTCGTAGTGAGACGAAGAAATTGATATATTGTACGCTGAAAATAGATAATGGATGAATGAGAAATTGATTATCAAAGTAGACCCATTTGAGTTGAAAAATGAAGGTGGAAAGACTTATAAATAGCCTTTGTTCCACATTGAAAAAAGAAGGGGGTTGCAAGTCAAATCTCATTATGAGTCTGAAAAGTTTGACTCATGTATGCTGGCACCTATGGACACGAATGTCGTCTGGAAAATCGACTGGCCTTGCGGACAAAGTTATGCCAACTTTTCAGAAAATTTTCAATGGTTTTAGTCGTTGTCTGAACTGTGACCACTCGACCTTGTGAGTGCTTACCTCTTAGACTTGGGGACCGAATGGTCACAAGGCAAGTGACTATTCGGCCATCTAACTAAAGGTTAGTTGTCGTAACCTTCAGGGAACTTTTTGAAGGTACCATTCGGAGTAGTTACCTTTCAAATTTGTAACCATCTAGGTACCTTTCAAAGGTATCATTCGAAGTAGTTACTTTTGAACTACCCACGTTTCAAAACATTCAAACCACTATTCGGAGTACCGTTCTGGGTATTAATTATGATGTTACAGAATTAATTACGAATTAATTCTAATTTTGAATTTGAGGATTAATTTCCAGGTTAATGGCCGTCTGTTATGTATGTTACAATGACTGATTTTATTATCAGTTTTAATGTCATGATTAAATGTTATTTAATCTTTCAATTCCTATATAAGCTTTGGTTGAGCATTTGATTTTTACAGACTGAAATATTGCCTTTCTTCCCCTTGAAACTCTGATCTTCCTCTTTCTCAATTTTCTATATTGGCCGAAGTGTCAAATTAGCCCATCTAGTACTGCGAAGTGCTCAATTCCCACCACGAACTAAATTAAAGTCTAATTAGCCACACTTACCAGCTAAATTTGTTCGGTTGACTTTTTTTGCAGGTTGCTAACAGGTTGCCTATTCAATTATTAAAAATTAAAAAATAAAATAAAATTAAAATTCAAAAAAAAAAAAAAGAGAGAGAAGAATTTCAGCCACCGGCTGTCGGTTGAGGACAGCCGTGGCTGTCCGACTGTCCTCGCCGGACGGACAACCGGACAACCACGGTTGTCTGTGAAATACGCAGCCACCGGCTGTCCTCGCCGGACAGCCGGTGGCTGAAATTGTTTTTTATTTTTTTATTTTTATTTTTTATTTTTATTTTTATTTTTATTTTATTTTTTTAATAATTGAATAGGCAACCTGTTAGCAACCTGCAAAAAAAGTCAATCGAACAAATTTAGCTGGTAAATTGGCTGATTAGACTTCAATTTAGTTCGTGGTGGGAATTGAGCACTTCGCAGTAGTAGATGGACCTATTTGACACTTCTGCCTTCTATATTCAAAAACTTGTTATCGTTCACCAGGTTCTTTTATTTGAGTGCTCAAACATAGAATCATAACTTGTTTTATCCTGAGAAACCTATATAGCAACGCTCCTAGCTCCAAATGGAGGTAGCAAATAAGGTTTTAAGGATAGTGTGGGTATCACGCGGCTCAAGCTAATCTAGCCTTCTATCCTTTCGCGTTTTGTGCTGGTTAGATTCATGAAAATAATCTTTTCTTAGGATTATATTCCTAACATATATTATATAATTATATATAATATAATAATATTTACATGAACTAATATTTAATTTGGACTTAAATATTTTGGTGAGAAAATTTCAATTTTGGTCCACTGACTATTGGAGTTATGTTAATTGCAGCACTTGACTTTCAAAAATGATAATTTAGTACCTTGACTATGCAATTTCTATCAATTTTGGTCGCGCCGGCCAAATTGCCGGCCAAATCTCACCGGAAAAATTTTAATGGTCAAATTATGAGGGTAATTTAGTCATTTTATTCCTCTTTTCTTTCTTCTCTAATCTTCTCTCCATCTCCGGCGATAATTTATTTTCCGATGAGCTTCCGTAGGCAGACCGGTCGAACACCAGCGATTCTCTCCATCGAAATCGGAATCGAAAACATTTTCTAGACAAATTAAAGTGATTCTGGAAGCTATATATACCGGATCTCATCTTTCTTGCATTTGAAAAGTAACCAAACCGGAGAGATACCTAACAGCGCAGCTGCAACCATCACCAGAGAGATTGAAAGATAAATCAGAATGAGCAAAATGTCAGTGCAAGCGTACGTGGACGATCAATTGATGGCCGACATTGAGGGAACCACCTCACCGCCGCCGCAATTATCGGCCATGACGGCACCGTTTGGGCTCAGAGCCCTACCTTTCCCACTGTTTGTTCTCTCTCCACCATTTCTAATCTCATCGATCTCTTCAATCCCTTTCTCCTTCCATTATAACCGATCATTTTATGGATCGGATCGGATATTCAATTCATCTCTAATTTGTTACGTTGCAAAATACAACAAATCATACACCCTGGCTTTCTAGATTCTTGTCCTCCCCAGAGTGGTGCACTGCGCTTGAATTCGAGTCTTGTAATCGCCATCGCACAGCTGTTTCTGCCTAACACTGCGATTTAAGTCATCGGAAAATAAATTGCCGCCGGAGATGGAGAGAAGATTGGAGAAGAAAGAAAAGAGGAATAAAATGACTAAATTACCCTCATAATTTGACCATTAAAATTTTTTCGGTGAGATTTGGCCGGCGTGACCAAAATTGATAAAAATTGCATAGTCAAGGTACTAAATTATCATTTTTGAAAGTCAAGTGCTGCAATTAACATAACTCCAATAGTCAGTGGACCAAAATTGAAATTTTCTCATATTTTGGTTAAGGACTTAAGTTTTGAATAATTTGAATCGTTAAATATTGTTTAATATTTTAAGTATTTTGTACTAGTTGTATTTTTAGATGATTGGAGGTTAGACTAAGTGGATATTTAAATATATAAATTAATTAATAATTTAAATAAAATATTATTTTATAATATACTAAAAATTAAAAAGTGTATAATTTTTTAAATCCGGACAGGGAATGTCAGTCTCTGAAAAATCATCGCGGAGACGGAGATGTGGGGTGGAGGGGGGGTTGGTGTAATTCCCCATCCCTGTTGCGAAACGGTGTGGGGTCGAGGAGCAGGGGATGAATTCGGACTGGGAACAAAGACCCCATTTCCTGCACCCGCCCCATCCCGTTGTTATCCCGGATGCACAAAATATACTACACGGATGTACACAAACTACTCCTAGGTAGATTGTGTGCATTGTTTTCGTGGAATATTGATCCTAATATAATGATATCCAAAGCATTAATACGAACAAAAAAAATTAAAACAAAAAGTCAAAAATTTAAAAGTACTAATCCAAACTTAAAATCAAATTACCAATATAAGATGGAATGATATCTTTTTTAATTAGGGGATGGAGTTATTAATTGAAAGGGTAATCAAATCCCATAGTTGTGTTTTAAAAAAATTTCGACCAAACAATTGTTGAAATTTTTAGCTAAAATGACATTTTATGAGTGGCCATTTTGTGGTACAAATATATGTGAGGTTCACTTCCGATTTGGGTCGGGTCAAAGTGAATTTGCACTCTTCCTAGTGAGACGAAAAATTTGATATATTGTATGCTCAAAATGGGTAATAAATAAATGAGAAATTGATTCTCAAAGTGAACCTGTTTAAGAGAAGTCAATTTTTAAGCTTAAGTAAAATGTTAATTAATTTAGCATTTTTGTGCTTTTGAAGCACAAGTACTTGATAAAGCCTTAAATGAGAGGAAATGGGATTAGCATCAATTCGGTGCATGTGGTTTGAGAAGCACCACTCGTTGCTTTGTAGCACGAGTCGATGCTATTTGCACGACTCGGTGCTATATGCATGGATTCGGTGCTTGTTGTACCCCTTAGGTGCGGTTTTTAGTTCTAATTCGAAAATATTTTGGTTTATACGGATTTCTCGGGCACTCAGGTGTTTTGAAACATGTTATTATAGTCAGTACGAATTAATTATATATTAATTTTGTGACCGTTGATATTATTACGATAATAAGTATGACCGTTTCAAACGATATTATTCAATTATTAAATTAAATTTATGTTGGTTTAATGTGCCATTTAGTGGGCTACTAATTCATCTCTTCCTTATAAAAACAAGGTGTTGACATAATGTTTTTTGCAACTCGTTTACTTCTTGTTTAACAACTCGTTTACTTCTTGTATTTATTATTATTTTGACCCCAACAATGAATTCAAAGAACAGATAAAATCGCCCTACTGTACTATTGGTGTCAATAAAGGAAGAAAAACTACAACGATGTGGAAAGGAGGACAACGATATCACCTTTGCCTATAATCACGCAGAAGACATATGTCTTTACGTTGTCGTATATGTCATGTATCATCGCTGTCACAGTATTTTTTTAATACTATTACTCTATTAGAATGTATTATTTATTCTATACTTTCTCTAACAATTGCAGCCCAAAGAGTCAATACCCCACCATGGAATTCGATCAGACGATCATGTGACCTTTCCTCAAGGAGAGCCACAGAAGTGCAATCTGAGCACAAAGCTAAGTGCTTGGCGCCGTCACAGTATTTAATTACACTTGTGTTATACTCCACTCCATACTAAAATTACATCTAAAATCGTCACATAAAAATCTTTTTCTATAAGAGTGTTTATTTACTCGTTGTAGGCTAATTAGTTTAAAATAAGTTCATAAGTTTTACTTTGCTAACAGTCATGGGCGGACCTGCCCCCACTCACCCCATCCCCACCCCATATATATATATATATATATATATATATATATATATATATATATATATATATATATATATATATATATATATATATATATATATAGTACAAGTTTTACAAGTAAAACAAAAACAGGCAATGTTAACAAAGAATGATTTAGCTTGATGGTAGAGTGTGTGTCTTAGTGGTAGGAAGATTAGGGTTCAATTCTGCTTGAGTGTAGCTTTTATGGCTATTTATATATAGTGATTCAGCACAGTCTTATTAATTTTGAGGCTTACAAAAAACAAATTAAGATTTTTACACACACAGATATATGTGTTTTTTATTAAAATTATTTTATCAAATTAATTGTGTTTTATATTTTGTTATAAATATTTCTATAAAGTTCTGATATGTTTTATTTTACGCTCATATCTAACAATATTTATGGCTAACTTCTTTTAAGTGTTTCACTTTTTTAAGCTATCTATTTTGTTTTAATGTTATGAGAAAATTTTCTGGATCCGCCACTCCTAACAGTTGCAAATGATGTATTGATTTGATCTTGTTATGCATACTAATTTACAAACATTCGGGATTTGTAGATTAGTTTAAACATATCCATCGACTTACTTCATCCACCCACCAATTTCTAAAACGCTAGTATACAAATATTTGGGAGTTCCAAACCAATTAAGTCATATTTTGTGGTTTTTCTCATCCATCAATCTTCAAGATATTAATGGTAAGGGATTCAAAATGCTAAATAATAATAATAATAATAATAATAATAATAATAATAATAATAATAATAATAATAATAATAATAATAATAATTTTGGCAACACTACAATTTACTACCTACTAAAACCACAATTCACTAATTGCCAAATACTTCTCAAAGCGACAAAGAGTTTTGTGAGTGGTAATGCAACATCAACGAGTGATTCTGTACGTGTGATAGACTGATAGTTAATTAGTAGGAAAGATAGCATTTACTTAAGCAATTTTTCTTATACTTTTTCTTTCTCTCTTTCAAAATTTAGCATACTTAACTATTTTCATTGGATTTTTTTTAGTCATTACTACAAATTGAGTTTGTTAATATTACATATAATATTTCTGCATTGGGCATACCAACATTGACTCCTAGTTTAGTGAACATCTTTGATTTATAAGAAAATTCGCAATTATTACTTAAAAATATATTTTGAGTGAAGTCCCCACCTTATGATCCTTATATTGGTGACAAAAGACCACAATGAGGTAAGCTATGATAGTTTAGGGAACATCTATTTACTAAGTTAGGAGACTAGGTGTACATGAATTTAATTCAAAATTTTGTACAAGGACCTTGTGGTTTGATGGCGTCGTTGCGACCCTTCCAAACGGAAGGTAAGTTTGAATCCCATTTCAATCAAGGGTAAATATGTTAGATTGTAGTCACACAAAGAAAATAAAAATTCCAAGAGTTTTATGTTAACATTAGGAAATCTGGTACAAACTGAAGAATGGTGGATTCAACAAATTATACCAAAAGAACTTCTACGTAATCAAGCGGCATAATTGTGGCTCTCTAAAATGGGATGTTATAGGTTATAATAGAGTCAATACAGGTTATAACAGAGTCAATAGTACTATAAAAAAAATACAAATTATGCGTATAAGATCTCTATAGAAATTTACAGATTCCTTTCTTGAATTTAGATTTAAATGCCCAACAAACGTTTTGACATTATATTTTTGGCTTATTGGCAGAAACGATTCAAGACCTAATACTTTGTGAGAATTATATCTAAACATTTGCAATTTGGTAAAAGAAAAACTCAAATTTACAATTATATCCAAACCTTTAAAATTAATAAAAAAAAATACAAACATTAATGTTTTGTGACAATTATACTCAATTATGTATAGAAATAATTAAAACCTCTAAACTTTGACAAATTAATATTAAACATTTGTATTTTCTAACATTTATAATTTCCAACCCAAAAACAAATCAAATTTAACCGAATTTATTGAATTTATGCACAAATTATTTAAAAAATTTCAACATATTATATTATATTATATATATATATATATATATATATATATATATATATATATATATATATATATATATATATATATATATACATACACTTCTGCTCAAATGCGGCTGCGCCTTCCCGTACGGTCAGTGCGGCCGGCCGCTTGAAAAAGGCACCAATAGTTTTAATAGAAGGCACCAATAGTGTTAGGAAAATACACAACAATGAAATGCACAAATAAACCAAAAAATGCACAACACACCCAAAATAATGCACCATAACTCCCAATTCCTAATTGTGCATTTCTAAACTCTGTGGTACTTTTATGCATACCTAATGGTGCTTTTTTGGTGATGTGTATCTAATGGTATATGTTTCTTGATGTGTGTGTGTGTGTGTATATATATATATATATATATATATATATATATATAGAGAGAGAGAGAGAGAGAGGATTTTAATCACATAAAAATTATATTTCCCATGAGTCTATAAGAACTCATCTTGTCCTTTTAATCCATTTTGAGTTGACGGAGAGGATTATTCCTATTTTTATTCTCTCTTATTTATGGGGGGGGGGGGGGGGGGGGGGGGTGAGATTGTAATTTTAGAGAGAGGGGGCTTATCATCCCATGAGAACACACTCCGGAGAAAATTAAGAACAAATCTCAGCCTTACATTTGTAAAAATCAGATAGATCAGATCTTTTTTTTTTTTTTTTTTTTTTTGGTTTAAAACGCGGTGACATTTTTCGTAATTATCATCAACTACACATTGCAAACTTGAACACTTAAATATGTAATAATATGTAACAACTAAATATGCAAACCTAGATAAATTTTAAAAAATCAATGGAAAAATTAGATTTTAAATCTAAACCGTAAATGTTAGACTCTAAGCAGTAAAAAGCAAACCACTAAACCAAATAAAACCAAAAACTCAGTTATAAACTCTGAAATCGAGACCCTAAGTGCAATGCACTTTCACATTTTTGTAAGTTCAATCTTTTAATACTAAATGTGCAAAATGTTAATACTAATTGTGCAATATGTTACTACTAAATATGCAAACCTAAAAAATTCTTAAAAGTGTAGATTTTAGTGTTCAATTTGCATAGTAAAATTGGAGAAGAGATTGGTTTTGTTTTTAGAGTTATGTTATATACTATAATCAAGTACAATTGTTATGAAACACAAAGATTTTTTGTTTCACTAAGTTTTAAAGATTTTGATATAATTGTCCCAAGATGTAAATGCATAGATTTTTTTCACCAAATTTTAAAATTTTAGATATAATTGTCACAAAGTATTGATTTGAGTTTTTTCGGCCAATAAATCTATATTTTTCAATCAAAAGTATTTTGTTACAAACATATTTGGCACGAAAATGAGTTTGAATGCTTTAAGAACGTGTAGTTGAGCTTGAATATACTTATATACTTGAAGAACTTGTTTGAAACTATACTTATATACTTGAAGAACTTGTTTGAAACTTTTTTTTTTTGGAGTACTACTGACTCTATTACAATTTAGTATCTATCTATATATACTTGTTGGAATTTTAGCTAAAATGACAATTTTGAGTGATTATTTTGTGATATAAATATATGTGAGGTCTACTTTTGATTTGGGTCGGGTCAAAGTGAAATTACACTCTTTGTAATGAGACGAAAAATTTGATATATTATACGTTTAAAATGGATATTAGGTGGATGAGAAATTGATTCTCAAAATGAATTTATTTGAGAGAAGTCAAAACTTAAGCTTAAATTTAGATTTAGATGCTAATTAAAATTAGCAATTCGTGATTGTTAATTTGTTATTAAGCTTTAAGTATGTTAATTAAGCTTTGAAAGTGTAATTTATTGTTTGGGATTGTGGGGCCCTTAGGGTTGGGGTTCAACCTTTTGGAAGAATAAAGCACCATTTCGGTGTTGAGAAAGCAAGCACCATTCGGTGGTAATGACACTACTTGGGTGCAGTTTTTGGTCACAATTTAAAAAATTTTCAGTTTGTACAGACTTCTCGACACTCATGTGTTTTTGAAACATGTTATTAATAATCAGTACGAATTAATTGTATATTAATTTTGTAACCGCAAATATTATTAGGATAATAAGTATGCCCGTTTCAAACGTTATAATCCTATTATTAAATTGAATTTATGTGCCATTTATTACGCTATTAAAATCTCTTTCTCCTATAAAAACTATGTGTTGGGCCAGAATTTTGTATGGCTAATTTTGAACAATCAAAACTATGTTGATTTTCTCAGCTCTCTACTCGAAAATCATTTTTTTGTTCTTGAAATTTCTGCCCACATACACTTCCGTAAAACATCGAAGTGCTCTACTTTGTTCTAGTTTGCTGAGCTTTATGTTTGAGTGCTCAAACTTAAGGTCGGGAAATTGACGTTACAACGCTCCTAGCACCCTCGGGGGTGGTGAATAGGTTTTAAGGAAAATGTGAGTATCACATTACTCGGATTTCTTCTCCTTCTTCTTCTTTCTTGTGTTGGGTTAAAACCTTAGGTTTAGAAAATGACTTATTTTATTTAATTTTTGAATGTTTGGCTGAAAGTCATAAAATTATATTTTTTTGTTTGGCTGAAAGTTAAGAAATTGTATTTTTTTCTGTTCGGCTTATTTTATTGAAAATGAACATATTATTATTTTTTTTATAAAATAATAAAACAACAACAACAATAATAATAACAATAACAATAACAATAATAATAATAATAATAATAATAATAATATTAATGATAATTAGTGGTGGATAACTCAACATGGTAACTCAAGTGATAAATGAGCTCTTTTTGTGTGGAAAAATTCTGAAATAACTTGAGTTCAATTTCCACAAATGACGATTCGCTTTGCGCTAGCTCCCGGTTTACACCAAGTGGTGGATGTGGAGCCGGGAAAGCAATCATAAAACTCAAAATGTGATAATTTAGTATAATTTTTAAGTAAAAAAAAAATTGAAAATGACAATATAATTAAAAAAATTAAAGTTAACTTTTCTCTAATCATTATTATTTATTTAAAAAGTACTTTTGACAAAACAAGCCGATGTATAATAACTCCCGCAGATGGGGACTGTTTATTAGTTTATCAATTCAATAAAATATATGTTTGTTTAATTGTTTTTTAGGCATAATAAATCTCAACACTAATTAATTACCCAAAGGACTTCTTCAAAAGGATTGAATTTCAAAACATGAAAATGATAAAATGTATTTTAGAGAGTAAAAATACGTCAAATATTTAAATTTTATTATTAAAAAATTTGAAAAGAATAAAAACCAATAAACCATGGCTCACTTATTATTATTACTAGTTTTTTACGCGCATTGCGTGATTGGGATAATACCCAATATTATATATATATATATATATATATATATATATATATATATATATATATATATATATATATATATATATATATATATATATATATAAAAGTACTTTAAACTATAACAAGGCAAGATTATATTGGAATTGTTCATGCATAGATAATTGAATGTTGAATTTGTGTATATAAATAGGTAATTCTAAGTTTACAAATGCAAGATAATATAGTCAAGATTGATTATAATTGTCAATAAAATAATTGTATAGCTATGGTTGAAACCAAATACGGGACATAAGGGAGAAAAAATAAAAATTAGGGCATAAAATATTAAATATATATTAATATTGAAGAGCTAACTGCTGATTGCCAAACAAGGACATTGCGAGGTAGTTTTCCACTTCAATTTGTTGTGTGATTTGAATACTATTTTTGTCAATAAAGTCCCCAAGCAGTTAATATGATTAGCTTAATTATATATTTTTTAATTTTTTTAAAACAATTATTATTATTATTATTATTATTATTATTATTATTATTATTATTATTATTATTATTATTATTATTATTATTATTATTATTATTATTATTATTATTATTATTATTATTATTATTATTATTATTATTATTATTATTATGTATACCCTTAGGTCATTTTACATGTTAATCTAAACAACTAATTTTTTTAAATATCTTTTTACCAACCGTTGATATAATTCGTTGGTCAAATCTGCTAATATAATCCGCTAACTGCTGATTGTCAAACAAGGACATTGCGAGAAAGTTCTCATTTCAATTTGTTGTGTGATTTAAATACTCTCTTTGTCAACAAATCCCTTGAGTAGTTAATATGATTGGCTTTATTAATTATATTTTAAAATTTTTTTCATTGTATTAATAAAATACTTGGTAAATAAATATATAGCATTATTTTGTATTATAACTTTGATATTTAATTAAAAAAAATAGTGCACAAAAAAATAATAGACAATGTAGTGAATATAATCAATTGATGAATTTGAATGTAAAGAATTTTTACATTGGAGAAAAATAAAGACAGTATAACTAATAAAATTATTTCTCTTAATTAATTTATTGATAATGAATAATTTTTTTTAATAAAGACATTGTAGGGACAATGTTACGAATATAATCAATTGATGAATTTGAATGTAAAGAATTTTTATATTGGAGAAAAATAAAGACAATATAACTAATGAAATTATTTCTCTTATTTAATTTATTGATAATAAATAATTTTTTTAATAAAGACATTGTACACACATAATTATAAATTAAAGAAATGCATATGTATTATTTGTTGTTGTAGCTACTAAATTATTATTTAATTTAATAAGAGTAAAATAGAGTACTAATTACGGAAACTTTGATTGGGATGATGTTCGAACCTAAGACCTTTCTTATTGAAATCAATAAGTTAACGGTGAACTAACCGAAATTAACGGAAAATATAATATTTAACGGAAAAGTTAATGGATAATCATATTCATTAAGAATAAATTAGAAAATATTAAGGAAAAATTAAAATCTGATCAATCTGAGCCATTCATTTGATTAAAAAATTTGACCGCAATTTTTTCTACCCATTATAGGCCTAACTCTCTTGGGCTCTTATTAGTATATATATATATATATATATATATATATATATATATATATATATATATATATATATATATATATATATATATATATATATATATATATATATATATATATATATATATATAATTACATTCAGGTAAAAACACATCTTAAAATACAAATCTGTGGACAAGATAAAGCCGTTGGATGGTGAGATTGGATGGTCCTGATTTGTTCGCTGCCTGTTTTGTTTTTACGCTAAGTTCTTGAAGTTTTTATGTTTAGGGGGTTATTTTTGGTATTTTGCTCACGGTTGTGACGTAGTCTAAATAGTCATATCCCCAGCTTTCACGCTCACGACTCTTCGTTCTCATTTGTTCGCCATCGGTTGCTCTCCGTGCGTTGTAGGCTTCATCTCTTCGCGTTGTTCTCGTCGATTTTTTCTTCGGTTTTCAGTTCTACGTAGCAATGGTAGTCGGTGGGGTCCGCGACACATCAAAGAGGCGGGAACCGCCGGTTGGAGCTGTCGGCCGAGGTACGTGTTCAATTTTTGTTCGTCATTTTTGTTGTTGTTTTTGTTGGGATCTTTTGTTTTGTGCGTTTTTTGTCTTCTTTTGTTGGGGGTTTGCTTGGTTGTAGGCATCTTATGCAGTTTTGGGGGTGGGAGAGTGTGGGGGGTGCCGAATTTCAGCTGGAATTTGAAGCTAGGGCTTTGAATTTGGGTTTTTTTTTTTTTTTTTTTTTTTTTTTTTTTTTTTTTTTTGCATGGATTAGAGGATTCAATTGCTATCTGTTTTTGAATATTATGCCTAGATAATGTTAGTTTGATTATTTTGTTGCTATTTTTTATGCTTAGATGATGGTAGATTTTTCAAATTGGATCTCGTTGTGTTATGTGTTTATTCTGCCTTTTTTTTTTTTTTTCTTCTTCTTCTTTTGCAGTGGGGGCTGGGGTTTTGATTGGCTATTGTATACATTTATGTTGTTTTTTTTACCAAGAAAAAATCATTTTCTTTGTTTTGGCATTTCTGACTAGCGCATAGTAGTGGGGAAAAACTGCATCGATCTAGGGTATCAAAAATAAGCTTCCTGTGGTTGTTGTGAAGGTAGGTAATTCAATGGCACAATTTGAATTTTCATAAATTTTTATTTTATAGTGACTGGTTTCTTGATTTGCTCAATTGTGTGGATTCACATTATTCTAGTGAAACTTTCAAATTACAAGCAATTGTTCCTGTATCTTCTATGAACATTATTCTTTTCTATTCTGCTTTGGCCTGCTTGATTGGGATTATAGTATTTGAGCAAAGTTTGGATTTCCAAAGTGAATCAACCTAAACCAAGTTTCATAACTCTACTATATTCTAATAAACCTTCTTTTATCTGATTGTCACTTCATGCAAATTACTGTAAGCATTTTGAAGAAATTAACCTAAGTGAACCCTTTTGAGGTGGTTTGGTTAATCATGAATATGACTGAAACCATGATTTTCCTCCCTAACTTAACTGTACAGCAATTGGATTCCCAAGACATTGGCTAATGCTTTATATATATATTTGAATAGTACACAAGTTGCACATATAGGGATGATGATTATTATGGAATATGCTACACAGTTTCTACATTCTTGGTTTTGTTTTTTGCATGTTTCTGCTTGAGCACACGGTTCCTTTGGCATGGGCACACAGGTCCAGGATGTGCACATGGTTTTACATATCTGTGCACAACAAGATCACCCCTAATGCTATTGCTTTGTTGTGTGCAGATTTTTTTTCCCCATTCTGCGTCGTGGTCACTAATTTTTGTTGTGCTTTGATTTCCCCTGGTATCATCTAGAGATTGTTGACAATGATTCTAATCCCAAATCAAAAGCATTGAAATATGGTGATTGTATTGAGGACATGGTTAGTGTCTTAGTGATGCTCCTGGTGCACCCAATCCTCCTGTTTGTTTTGTTTCCCTGTTTGACTTCCCCCTAAAATGTTTCATTTATTTTCCATTTCAGAAGTGGGTGCTGTCTCAATTCTTTGAAGTTATTTCTCCGACGAGGTCTGCCGCGTGTGCTTGTATGGAATCTAAGCGGTTGCAAATGCCTTGGCGGGATTCAAAGAATAAGATTGATTGTGGAGTCTTTCTCATGCGGCGCATGGAATTGTATGTTGGGCAGCGTGTCCCTATGTGGGAGTGTGGTCTAGTGAAGGGGGGCACCACTACTGTACATAAGCTCAGGAACTTGTGTGCACCACTGTATAATATTGTGTGCGCTGCTGTTCAACTAGTTTTTTGTCCTCAAAGATGTGTGTGCATACGTACTTTCCCCTGTGCGTAGATTACTATCTATTAATTTTTTAACAACCAAGTGTTAGTAATAATTAGTTTGATAGTGTCATCTGTGTGCACGTATATGTCGTGAATTGTGTACAAAGTTTCATTAAACCAAGTGTAATTGATAAAGAGTTTGTTTTAAATAAATAATCAAATACGGTTCATAATTGGAGTTAATAATTCATGCAGGTCGCGTGCATAGAACACATACATATGTAAGCTAGTTCAGACTTTACGACGTTGTACATATTACATTCTGAAATCTGTTGCGCACACGTATAACCTAAACCGAGCACACATGTTACTAATTTGTAAATTGTAATATAGCCTCTGGTGCGCACACAAATAACTAGAGTGTAGCACACACTCCATAGTTGAATATTTTACATGGTGGTCTCTACTGTACACGTATATAACTTAATTCAAGCGCATAAGTTACTAATTTGTTATATTACACCATGGACCATGCTAAGGACATGTATAACTTAATTCCAGCACACATATTACACCATTGTAATATTACACAAAGGATTGCCGTGGGGGGTGGGGGTGAGGATTGCGTCTGTATTCATTATCTTTAATCCTACTATAATTACTCTCCTTTTATTTAGGTATAATAAATCAAAATCACAATTTTACCATAATTAGGCTACCATGCAATTCTCTAAACTGCCCTTATTATCCCTATTTACGTTCCAGCCATATGTTTTTACCATTCAATCTAATCCATTGATCTAATCTAATCTTATGGCCCATATTAGTCCACAGGTTTGTATTTTAAGAGGATTTGCATGTGAATGCAACCCTATATATATATAGTAGATTATTTAAAAACTAACAATAATGAATAAACAATTAAGTATAATGCAATAGCATATAGTATTACTTGTGATACTTCGCTCTATAATTTACTACGTACTTAATATTTACATTGAATTTTATGATAAAAAATCATTTATTTTTTTTTTCACCAAGAGAAGGGGAAACCTCAATTAGTCAACTCTATGAAGGATACGCGCTTGAGAGATCCTAACTTCCAAGGATCTCCTCATCCAACATCCGAAGTACCTATTCACCGGTTGGTTGATTATACCTTCATCCCAGAAACATGCAATGTGCTAAGGCCTGTACTATTTAGCCAAAGGGCAGCCACTTGATTATGTTCCTTGAAGACATGGACATTATTGCAAACTTGCCAAGCTTTTAGAGTCCACCATTGACATTCACTCAAGATATTAGTAGTAGAGTCTCAAAGGACATCATCTCTGTCCTGATTATTCAGGCAATCTAGCTACCACCTTCTTAACATGACTCTCCATAATAATCTTCCTATAGCTTGTTGGGCATTGGCCAGGTTGGTATGCTCGATTTGAGACGTAGCATTGTAACTTATCATGGAGGGATGTGGTTAAACATGCTATGCAACTAATGAACTAAACTTTGTGATCAAAGGTTGCACTAAGTAATTTATACGAAAATAATTTTTTTATTGTGTAATTTATATATAATGTATTGTATTTAAAAAAAAAAAAACAGCTACCATGCGTGACTTTGAATAGATATATAAAGTATTGTAAATTTATTATTATTATTATTGTAAAATAAAAAAAAAAATACAAAAGTTGAATTTTAAAAATTAAAAAAGAAAAGAAAAAGATTAGCCTTGATCCATAAATAGTAAATATAATATAGTTGTAACATTATAATTTAAATTCAACAATTGAGACTAAGACCTTGTAGTTCATTGATATCAAATTGCTCTTTTATGTGAAAAGTTATAGATTCGAATCTTAATAGAGGTGGACTATTCGTTCTTTGTGATGAACAGATGTTATGGTTTTGAGTAGATATAAATATATAATACATTGTATAAAAGTCAATAATACTTAAAAAATAAATGTAACTTTCTAATTTTATTTTACTTATTGCAATACTAGATTTTATCTATTGTACATTGCACTTTTTTCTTTTTCTTTTTTAAACAATTACACGAACTCTTTTACTCTTCCCTCTTTGGGTACTTCCTCCATCCATATCAATGTCCATATCGTTATTGAAATTTTAATTTCCTTCCATATTCAGTTTTGTCAAACTAGGAAAAACCCTAAGCAATATAAATACAAAAAATACAATCTTTTATTTTGTAAAAACTTGTAACTGTTGTGTTGCACTTAAAATTATTGTCATAACTATTTATACTTAATATTTATCTGTGTAAATGAATAGTATAGATATTTTTTGACGATAAACTGTAAAGTAATACCATAAAATTGTTTGTAATTTTTCTCATTGAATTGAATGAATAAAGTAATCATAGAAAATATCATTGTTTTGTGATTTTAGCAATAAATTTTCAAAGTTTTGTCATAAATGTATACTATGATAGTTAGAGTTGTCAATCTTTTTTTGTAAAAACTTGTAACCTTTGCTGCACTTATAATTATTGTTGTAACTATTTATATTTAGTATTTATCTGTGCAAATTAATAGTATAGATATTTTTTGATGATAAATTGTAAATCAATACCATAAAATTATTTGTAAATTTTCTTATTGAATTGAATGAATAAAGTAATCATAAAAAAATGAAAAAAGGATCAAATAGGCCCTCGAACATTAGCTTAAAAGTCAATTAGGTCCCTTAACTTTTTAAAGGTGCAATTACACCCATCAACAATTCATCTAAGTGCAATGAAGCCCAAAACAAATTAATGACCTGCTATGATAGGTCATTAGGGTTCAGGCCACCTTCCGGCGAATTTTCCGGCAAAAAAAAAAAAAAAAGTGTCCGGAGAAATTTTCTACAAAAGAAGTGATTGGCGAAATTTTTGGCAAATCTGGGTCGGTTGCTGGTCACATTTTTTTTGTTGGAAAATTCGCCAGAAGGTGGCCTGAACCCTAATGGCCTGTGATAGTAGGTCATTAACTTGTTTTTGGGCTTCATTGCACCTAAATGAATTGTTGATGGGTGTAATTGCACATTTAAAAAGTTTAGAGGCCTAATTGACTTTTAAGCTAAAGTTCGAGGGCCTATTTAACAATTTTCCCTAAAAAAATATCATTGTTTTATGATTTTAGCAATAAATTTTGACAGTTTTGTCCATAAATGTATACTATGATAGTTAGAGTTGTCAATCTTTTTTTTTTTGTTTTTTGTTTTTGTTTTTGTTTTTGTTTTTGTTTTTGTTTTTTTTTTAGTTTTTTTTTTTTTTTTTTTTTTTTTGTTTTGTTTTGTTTTTGTTTGTGTGTGTGTAAAACCTTGTAATCGTTGCTGCACTTATAAGTATTGTCATAAGTATTTATATTTAGTATTTATCTGTGTAAATTAATATTATAATATTTTTTGACGATAAACGGTAAAATAATACCATAAAATTGTTTGTAATTTTTCTCATTGAATTGAATGAATAAAGTAATCATAGAAAACATCATTGTTTTGTGATTAAAGCAATAAATTTTGTAAGTTTTGTCCATAAATGTATAGTATGATATTTAGAGTTGTCAATCTTTTTGTTTTTTTTGTTTGTTTTGTAAAAATTTGTAACCGTTGCACTTATAATTATTGTCATAACTATTTATATTTAGTATTTATCTGTGTAAATTAATAGTATATATATTTTTTGACGATAAACGGTAAAATAATACCATAAAATTATTTATAATTTTCTTATTGAATTGAATAAATAAAGTAATCATAGAAAATATCATTGTTTTGTGATTTTAGCAATAAATTTTGAAAATCTATCCATTTGCATTTATTTTGTTTGGTATTTTGTTGAATGCCGAAAATGGGCTTGTGAATTTGTTGGGCAAAAAGCAACAGCTGTCAACAAGAGCGAGCACGCAGCCGCAAAAACCCACCGAGGTTTCTCCAGCCGGTACGCTAAAAGGGCAGCTGCCACCTCTGTACCCTTATCGTTTTCAACGAACCCCCAAAATCCCAGCACCATTTTCGTAATTTCCGCACGCTAAATCCCCCCGCCCCCCCAACGCGCTCTTTCTTCTTCTTCTCCTTCTTCGTCTTTGTCTACCATTTTTCAGAGTTTACTGTCAGTTGAATTCTTGATTTTCATTTCACGGTTAACTTTTTTTTTTTTTCTTTTCCCCTCTCCGGCGGCGACAAAGTTTTGTTTTTTATTATTTATTTTTATTTTTTACCTAAGCAAAGCAATCTCTTTCTTTATATAGTTCAGTCTATCTCAATCTTAATCACCGAAAAGAGCAGCATAGGGGAAATAAGAAACACAAAGAGGCAAAAATTGTCTCTGTTTCATTACTATTTTGTCTCTACTTGCTGTGCTTCTTGACTTTGGGTTGGGCTCCCATAAGATTTTCGTGTTCTCCGTTATCAATCTCCCCGAGGTTATCTTCTTGTCTGGTAATGGAGAATCTTTAAAGAAAATTCCATTTCAAGCGGTGGGTATTCAGTATTCTGCTCTTGTATATACTGAGTATTCATTTTGGGCTCGCTGTATTGTTGGAAAGATTGACTTTTTTTTTTTTTCTTTTTTAATTTTAATTGTATCCCCATTTTTTAAATTTGCTTGTAGGGTTGTTGGTTTATCGAATTCATCGATCTAGAGAGAGTTAACGGGGAAGGGGTTTGGATATAGAGCTTGGGTGAGCTAGGGTTTAGGCCGCGATCATGGCAGTTGTGGAGAATGGTTCTCAAGGAGCGGTTGTCAACGGCGGCGGTGCCGGCGGAGATCAGAATCATCACCAGGATCAGCCCAAGAACGACGGCAACAACAACAACAACAATCTGGTGGTTGACTCGGATGGTCTATACATAAAGGTCCATCCTTTTCAGGCGCACCTTAGCAGCAACAACCACCACGTCAGTTCTCAGCCGTTGGATGATCATCAATCCATGGAAAATGGCGGCGGCGGAGACGTGGAGGTGAATGATGATGATGATGATGGTGGAGAGGAGGCTTTCAACAGTGAAATGAGGGAGCTGGAGGATATGTTCTCCAAGTTGAACCCCATGGCAGAAGAATTTGTTCCTCTTTCTCTGGCTAAGAATGATGGCCTCTTTCCTAACAATACCAATCCTGGGCGACGGGTATTCCTTGGTTTTTCCTTGAGTTATTGCTCTCTGTATTTTGTTTATTTATATAAGTTGGGGATATGGATAATGGAAAGAAGCCAGTGGTTTGTGAAAGCTTGACTTGATAGTTGTGGTTTCTTTGGCAGAAGAGGAACTATAGCCAGGGAAAGAGAAGGATGAATGCCAGGACAAGTCTGGCCCAGAGAGAAGATGTTATCAGGAGGACTGTTTATGTATCTGACATTGATCATCAGGTAGAAAATTGGACTAAAAATGATGATTTGTGTTCTTTTGTTCTTTTCTAGTTTTGCTTATTCTTGTAATGGATTGCTTGTTTTGGGGGCTAGATTACTGAGGAGCAGCTTGCAGCCTTGTTTCTTAGCTGTGGCCAGGTAGACTTTCTTGGTGCTCAAGTTTGGATGTCTATGAAGTTTATAACATTGTAATGAGCTTATGCCCCGCTCGTTCGTTTCCTGTGAAGGTTGTTGACTGCCGTGTTTGTGGAGATCCCAAGTCCATACTTCGCTTTGCTTTTATAGAGTTCACTGATGAGGGTAATTTTGTTGATAGCCTTTGTGTATCTATGCTTGCTCGGGTTGTTGAATTGTATACATGTCCTATGTGATCTTGTGGTTTATGGTTTATGGTTTACGGTTTTGCAGAGGGTGCACATGCCGCTTTGAGTCTTTCAGGGACTGTGCTTGGATTTTACCCTCTGAGGGTGTTGCCTTCCAAAACCGCAATTGCTCCAGTTAACCCCACATTTTTGCCCAGGGTGAGTTTATCATAGGATTGATTGCTGTCTTTTTATTATTTTTATTCTTTTGATTTTAACTTTTGTTTTTTCTCGTTTGGACATCAGACTGAGGATGAAAGGGAGATGTGTGCAAGAACGGTTTATTGCACAAATATTGACAAGAAGGTACTTATGTTTGGTACACGTTTTACTTTCATGAATTTAAGACCATTCAAATTTCATGCTTTGTTTGGTACAGGTTTCTCAAGCAGATGTGAAGCTCTTTTTTGAAACAATTTGTGGAGAGGTTAGTGATTTGTTCCACTAATCCACGTCTTTCTCGAATATTTCCCCTTTTGATGACTAAAACTCATAAAATTTAGGTTTATCGTCTGAGGCTGCTTGGAGACTATCACCATTCCACCCGTATTGCCTTCGTTGAATTTGCAATGGTAGTTAATCTTCTCCTTTTCTTTTGCTTCGTGGTGGTTCTATTTTTGTATAGGGTGAGACTTGAGAGTGTAATATGGTAAACCTCAAAGTATGCTGCTTGTGACATGCTGGTTTCAGCTTGTAGTAATTTCTTTGACGGGTGGTTAATTATATCTATATGGTTACGTTCTTTTATACCTATCTCTAGGTCAAATGGAACTAAACGAGGTGATTTTATCTTTGGTTTCTAACCTGCTTGAGATTGGTTCAGTTAATGTGTTTCTGTAAAATGAATTGCGGGTTTGGTATGCATGAGGTCCGATGCTTGGTCATCATCACGAAATGCACAGATTCACTGGGTATCTAATTTGCATCTCAACTAGAATCACGAGATTCTACCTAAAATACTTGGGTGTCATACTGCTTCAATCATACCTCGAGAGTAAATGAAATAACGATTGGGGACTAAGGTTACAGGTTTCTGTGCATGGAAAATACGACATAACGTTCTAAAATTCTTATCTTGTTCGGAATTTGCTTTGACATAATTTATTTTTCAGGGTCGTGAATATTTGTTTCATCATTTTCTTGGATTTTCAGGGCCTATATAACGTTATCTGCTGCATTTGTGCAGGCTGAAAGTGCAATTGCTGCTCTCAACTGTAGTGGTGTGGTTTTGGGTTCACTACCTATCAGGTTAGCTTGTTTGTCACTCAAAAAAAAAATCAATAAATTGTTTTGACTTATACTGAAACCACCAAGTGGCCTGACTCGAAAACTTTGACTGTTTGTTGCATAATCAGGGTAAGCCCGTCAAAGACTCCTGTCCGTCCACGTTCTCCTCGCCCTCAAATGCACGGGATCAACATTGCCAGTGAAGACTGATTTACTCTGAAACGCACCTCGTGTAAAGATGTTTTCTTTGTCCCTCTTACGTCGTCCTATATATGCTGCTTCATCGTGTCTTCCACTTGTGGTCCTCAGTAGTTTGTGTTTTGTTTATTCTAACACGGGTAGAGCTGGATGGGAACATTAAATTCGAGGCTGTGGAACAGCACGATGATGATTTTACTTTGTTTCGTTTCGTTTCCTCGTACATTTGATCCTTCCTTCTTCTAGCAATGGTGTTTTTGTTTCAGATTGTGATGTTGATGGTAGATGATGATGATGATGCTTCAGACATTAATTGTTGTTTTGAGGTTGATTTTGATCCCCATGTCAATTAATGTCACAATACTAGGATTCTTGAATCTTGATGATGCCCTATTGTCCTAGGCCTAAAGATTCAGGAATGAACTCATATAATTAATTAATACTTTATCCTTTACTACTAATTATGATTTGTGAAGTAAGGGTAACCTAATTAAAAGGTGTTTTATTAGACTCCAAGCAAAATTAGTTGTCCTATATTATGACAAAGAGGCATTGTTGGCAAATTATATTATGCACCGCGGTGCATAATCGATTATGCACCGCGCGTCTTTTTTTTAAATGAAAATTGACAGTGTTTATTTTCGTCGTTTCGCACTCTTTTGTAAAAAGTAACTCTGTTATTCAGTGTCATTTTGTATACACTGCAGTTTCAGTTGAACATAACTACAGTTTCATTTCGATATAACTATAGTTTCATTCGATATTTATAGACTCAAATATGTGAAAATATTATTTAATTTTATTTTATATACACTATAGTTTTATTAAAACACAATTACATGATCATTTTGATATAATTACAGCTTCATTGTACAATATACGCTCAAATATGTGAAATGTTATTTAGTTTCAGTTTATGCAGTTTCATTTCACTATAACTACAGTATCATTTTGATATAACTGCAGTGTCGGTTTAGATATACTGTAGTGTCAGTTGGTGTTTAATACACCAAACAAACAGACTCCGTTAACTCTAACAGCGGGCCGTTTCTGTACTTAAAGAAACGGCGTCGTTTTTTACCGCGGTGCACATGCACCGCGGTCTATAATATAACAACTGGGCATTGTTGGTGAAGCCACAAATATTTTAATTTTGTTAGGCCCATAGCCTTAAAACAATAAAATTGGGCAACAGCAACTTGTTTTGTTAGCAATCGGGTGTAGAAATAATTTGAATCTTATTAAGAGCTAGAAGAGGTGGGTATAAGATAAATTACTTTATACATTTTACTTTACTGCTAAATAACCTGAAAGCTATAAAACAAATTCCTATAATAAGAAATTAAGAATGGGTTGGTGAAATTAATATTATATTCTTTATACCTGTAAACTTGATTTTCTTAACAAATTTGTAAATAAAGAGAAGGAGGAAACACAGGCTACTGACAAAGTAGTAGAAGATGGCTGTGATTGGTAGTAAAGATACTTAAAAGGTCTTTCTTCACCAGAGGTGTCTTTGAAAGAATATTCCTACGGCCCTTGTTAATAGATAGAGGCAGACTATATATTATGCCAATGTCAAGGAGGCTAATTCGGCAAAGCAACGTCAAGAAGCTGGATTGATTCGTCGTGATCATTGACCTGAATAGAGGCAAGTGGACCGACCAGCAAGGTGACAAGATAAAACCCTAGCATATACACCTTTGAACCGACCATTCTGCGCGTATTACCGAAACCGAGGACATGACACCAAAGAGTGTCATACGTTAAGAAAAGTCATCGAAGAACTGTTATGTTTCGGTGAGTTGACCTAGTTCGTCAAGAAAGAAAAAGGAGAAAAAATCATTGAAGAAAATCTTATCTTCAAACGGTCCGACAAAAGACAAAAAGCATAAATAACACGAGCCACTTCCCCCAAGCTCGAAACCCGTGATCCATGTAATTTTTGGAGGCCCGAAGAAATGCGACAGTTCAGAGGAAAGGCGACAATAGTCGCGTGATTTGCAAGTCAACCTGATTGAGTCCGAGTTGAGAGACAAGAGAAGAAAGGTTGAACTGATCGTCTTTATTGATGACGATCTGCCAGCAAACCCCGATCATAATACGAAGGCATTGGTGGTGATTGATTTGATGTGGAAAGGGTTAGGGTTGATACAGGTAGTAGTGTCAATGTACTCTACATAGACGTCTTCCGAAAGCTAAAATTGGAACCGATCATGCTAATTCCGATCCGAACTCCATTATCAGGATTCACTGGTGATACGATTTAGCCGAAGGGAATGATCCGCCTACCAGTGGAGGTTGGTACTTACCCGAGGATCCCTAATACCAAAATGGAATTCCTAGTGGTCAATTTGGACTACGTACACAATGCGACCCTCTGCCGACCAGGAATTGCATAGATAGGGGCAGTGATCTCAATGCCACACTTATGTATGAAGTTTCAAACCCCGGCGGGAGTGGGAGTACTAAGAGGTGATGTTCATTCTGCTCGAAGATGCTACGTCCGAGCAGTACAAAAGCAAGAAGCCGAGACTTCCCGAGTGAATACTATCTGCAAAAGGAAGGACGAGCAAAAGAAAGAACAACCTGAACCCTTGGAGGAAATCCCTTTGGATGAGACCCGTCCAGAAAGGGTCATCAACATCGAGAGATCTTTTGATCCCGAGCTAAGAAATTCAATTTTAGCAGTATTAAGAGAATTTGCTGACATTTTCGCCTGGGGCTAGAAGACATGCTCGGGATTGACCGAGTTGTTATTTACTTATTTGTCATTGGTTAGCCATCAATCCGACAGCAAAGCCTGTTAAGCAGAAACCTCGAAAAGCCTGTTAAGCATAAACAAGGACATTTATTGTCTGACAGGCGCAAATTTGTAAAGAAGAAAGTATGGATGCTTATTGCCATTGGACATACCCGAGAAGTTGACTATCCTGATGGGGTAGCAAATGTCGTGCTCGTCCCTAAGCCCCCGGTGTGGAAGATGTGCATTGATTACACAGACCTAAACAAGGCTTACCCGCTGGATCCATACCCTTTCTCGAGTATCCACTAGTGGTCGACGAAACCGTTGCAGTGGAGCTCATAAGCTCTACGGATGCATTTAAAGGGTACCATCAGATCATGATGGACGAGGAAGACGAGAGCAAAACCGCATTGATCACCCTGGACGGACTGTACTATTACCGAGTAATGCCATTTGGTCTTCGCAACGTCGGTGCGACCTACCAACGTATGGTTAACACCAGTGTTTGTGGGCTTGCTCAGTCACACAATGGAAGCATATATAGATGACATGTTGGTAAAAAGTGAAAACCAGAGGTCTCATCTCCAAGATCTCTGAGCGTGTTTCAAAATTATGCGTAGTTTCCGGTTGCGCCTAAATTTGATTAAGTGTATGATTGTAGTATATTTGCAAACAAATAATACCTGGAGTATCGGGTAATCGATCCACAAGGAAGTGGTGTATTAAGCACAAGTTACAAATTTATTTTATGAAGCTAATCCTAATGGTTGACTTGGATGGTTGCAATAAGTAAATAAAATAAAGCAATGATTCAGGGTAATGAAAACAACAGAGAGAGATTGAGATTCCTGAGATTTAAGTGTTTAATCTCCTAGTTCCTAACCTTATGTAATATTAAATCCGGGTTCAAACGAGTGTGAGGATGCAAGGTGGTATAGAGCTACTCTCGTAGTTCCTAACACTAGTGAATATCCACTCTCGTGGTATAAACACCCAATAAGAACAAGAACAAGCATCATAATAAATTCCTAACTACTACCATCTCCTGATGTGCAATAATCAAGAATTAAACTCCCTAAATAAATTACCCTTTCCCAAGGTGCAACAGTTAGGTGCAATTGTGTGTGCCCTCTAAATTATGCCCAACTCCCGTTGTGACACAAAGATAGCAAACGAAACAAGTAACTATGGCCACTAATTACAAGCATCAAACAATATAATCACAAATGCAACACAAGTTTAAAACCCCAATAATAATATATTAAAGAATCTGAGATTACAGGCACATAGGTTCATAAACAATATTTACCCAAGAATATCTAATGGAATTTAGCCAAGCATGGCTAAATTATACATAGAAAATAATAATAAAGGTAATACAAATTATCAAAGAGTACAAGAATGAACCAGATGATTCTCCCAAATCTCCATAGTCTTCTTCTTGCTTCCCTAGATAACTTGTGGCTCTTGATTTCTCTCTTTCTTGTCTCCGAAGATCTCTGAATGAATATTAGGGTTGAGGAGGGGGAATTTTATAGTAGGAATCAATCCCGGAGGAAATAGGAATCCCACTAGGGATGAGGGAAGATGGGCTTTTTATAGTGGGAGCCCAATAGGAATAAAATAGGAAGTTTCCGCAACTTAAATTTTTGCCCAGGACATAGGTCCGATTTGCAGTCTTATTTTGACTATTTTACAGTCTGATTTGGACTTCGATTTCTTGATAAGATTTGTATCCCTACGAGTCTTCTTTCAAATGGCGCAAGAATCACCTCATTTGGACATTTCGAGGCTGAGATATGATCCAAAAACCGAATTGTCGCCAATCTGTGCAAGAACTTTTACTGATGAAACTTCACTGGAAATTTTGACGCGTCGAGTTTAACGCTGCATACCAGATTGTATCCCTTCGAGTCTTCTTTCCAATGAGGCAAGAATCACTTGAATCGGACATTCCTAGCATGAGATATGATCAAAATACTAAGCTGTCGCCGAATTCAGCGGGAATTACAACTCTTTGCTCTTTTGCTCCACTTTTCCCTTGTTTGGTTCTTGTGATCAAATCCATTGAAAGCACCACTCTTTGGCTCTCTTTCAAGCATTTTAGCCACCTTCTTAGCTTCACCTTGACTTTGTTTTGGTTACAAACTCGTCTTAGAATTTTTCTTGCTTTTGCACTTGACCTATAATGGTTCAAAACACTAACAAACAACGTAAATCATTCAAATCAAGTGTAAAACCATATCTTAATGATAAAACAAGGGATTATGCAATTAAATTACCAAATTCATGAACTTAAGCCTAACAAATACATTCAAACTAATACTAGAAATATGCACAATTAGACTCATATCAACTTTCGCCGTTCAGACTGGGAAGTTCCTGGAATTTATGATGACAAAGCGAGGAATTGAATCGAACCCTGCTAAAGTGCAGGCAATCCTTAACATGCAATCCCTGACCTCCATCAGAGAGGTGCAACAACTTACAAGATGACTAGCAGCTTTAAGTCGATTCCTATCTAAGTTGGCCGAGAAGGCGTTGCCATTCTTCAGAACATTGAAAAAGGCGAACTCTTTCATGTGGGATTTTGATTGCCAAGCGGCATTTGAAGGGTTGAAGGAATACATGATGTCACCTATCGTGTTATTAAAGCCAGAACCTGGAGAAACGTTAGAAGTATATTTAGCTGTGTCGGATCTGGCTTTGAGCGCGATCTTATGCCAGACCGACGACCAAAGAACACAACGACGATTGTATTACATCAGTCATGCATTACAAGGACACGAGCTTAGGTATTCTCGACTTGAGAAGATGGTATTCGTGGTTTACATAGCTTCAAAAAAACTAACCCCTTACTTTTAGGGTCGTACAATATGAGTACTTATCAACCAACCAATAAGGTCGGTGTTGCGAACTACATCATCTTCGGGTCGGGTGATCAAGTGGGCGATGATGCTCACCCAATTTGCCATAGAATATAAGCCAAGATCGGCGATCAAAAGCCAAACACTAGCCAATTTTGTGGTCGAATGCACAACAAGAGACCTAGAGTGGGAGATTTCAACTAATGGTTCTAGCAGTAAGAAATGGTCGGGAGGTGGCATAGTGATCACTAACCCGGAAGGATTCAAGCTTTATTATGCCTTCATTTTTGGTTTCTCACTGACTAACAATGAAGTGGAATACGAAGCGTTCACAACAGGTTTGGGCTTCGTAAAAGATTTGGGGGCAAGTTGCGTTAAAGCATGGAAGGATTCAACATTGGTGGTCGGACAAGTTTTGGGAATTTTGAAGCCAAGGGAGATCGGTTAGCTTAGACCCGAGATCGGGCACTAACGGCTTTAAATCAAATTCGAGCACACATCGTGGACCACATTCCCTAGGTGGATAATGCTGATGTTGACATCCTTTCCAAGCTCGTCCATGAAGCCCCCTAGCATATCTCTAAAATTGCTAGAATAGTGGACGTTCAAACCGCCAGCATAGGTATGCTGCCACTCGCACCAATGGGGGTAAAGGAGGAAAATTGGATAACAGATTTGCTCAGATATCTCGAAAGCAAAAGACTAGCGGATGACGAAGAGCGTGCTCAGAAGGTGAAATTCCGGGCCCCAAGATTCCAGATCGGGGAGAACAAGTTGTATCGCCGGTCTTATGGTGGCCCCTTGATGAGGTGCTTGACAAACTTTGAGCCCAACCTGGTGATGACCGAGCTTCATTTAGGAATCTACTTGTTACACTAGGGTGGAAGGTCATTGACCCGGAGGATAATGTTGATCGGTTATTTTTGGCCATCGATCCAGCTGGACTGCGAAGAGCTAACTTGGAAATGCGAGGCATGTCAGGTCTTCACCAAAATGCCTGGTCGATTATCAACGTTTTATCATCTGGTTAGCACCGCAATACCCTTTGCTCGGTGGGGTGTAGACATCATAGGACCTTTTTCCCAATCTAGCTGGTCGGAGAAAGTTCATAATTGTGGTAATCGATTATTTCTCTAAATGGATCAAAGTCGAGCCCTTGGCAACCATCACTTGTCAATAATGTGAAAGATTCGTGTGGAGAAATGTCATATCCTTGTTTGGTGTCCCCGTGCAGAATATCACGGATAATGGTCAGTAGTTCGAAAACTAGTTTTTTCAAAACTAGGTGACGGTCGAAACTAAGTTATTTCGGGCATCGGTTGCATATCCCCAGGGGAATGGCCAGGTTGAAAACGCCACCGAACGATCTTAGAGGGTTTGAATAAGAAATTGTACTCTACCTGTCGAAGCCACGCTGACGAGTTATCATACATATTGTGGGCTTACCGGACCACCCCACGTGAAGTGACCAGAGAGACCCCATTTGCGTTGGTGTATGGTGCTGAAGCAAGGCTACTGATGAATGTCTAAAACTAATGCTTTTTCCTTGCATATTTTGGTACTTTTTGCTTGTTACTCATTATATTATGGAGTCATTTTGGTCACTTATGGGATTATTGCGTGTGTCAGGTGATTTGGCAAAGAAATAATGTTTTGAAACATTTAATGAAGTATTTGATCAAGTTTTTGGAGTCACCTTAGCACGAGAGCACAATTGGATTACCAAAGTAATGATTTTTGGAGATTTGGGATGGACTATGATGAGACCCGCGGTCGAGGAGGGCACTGAAGCATTACCGAAGACTTTAGAGGCCTCCCTTGCTAGCCACGGGCGTGGCCACACCTGTAGCTAGCAGACAGTGAGCACTGTCTTGTGGCCACGGGTCAGGGCACGTCCTTGCTTGCACCCGTGGCCACTAGACAGTATGCACTGTTTTGTGGGCACGGGTCTGGGCACACCCTTGCCCCCATGCCCAGCCTCTGCAACATTTTAAAAGTCACTTTTCCTTTATTTTAGAAGAAATTTTTCCACCGCAAAAACTCATCTTTCATTTCCCTTTCATTTCTCTAGTTAGGTTTAGCTTAGAATAGGTTAGATTAGTGTAGATTTGTTGTTCCTTTCCATTTCCAAGCTCAAGAACATTACAACTCTTGGATTTCAAGCCATTAATAGAGAAGTTTTCTTATTCATTTTTTTTTTCTTTTGATTTCCATTTATGCTTTCAATTACTCCTTTAATATTGTTTATATATTGTTAGATTATGAGTAGCTAAGTGTTTTGATACTAGAATTTGGTTTGATTTCTTGCTATTGATGCCTATATGATTTGTATTGCATAAGGGGGATTATTTGGGTGTTCTAGGGTTGTTGTGTGAATTGGGTTTGTTGAGAAATTTGTGTATGATTGTGGAATCCTATGAGGGCACAGAGAATGACCCGATCTCAACGTTGTTGTCGTAATCTTGAGCGGAGATGTTTTGACTGTCTAAATTTGTCATGTCTCCTTTGGGAAAGGGGAGACGTTTAAAACGGAAAAGCTAACCGAGAACCCTAAGGTTTAAGAAGCGGTAGTTAAAGAAAGGAAATACCAACATGCATAAGTGAATCCTTACCAGAAGTGGTGGTTGGGAGCGTGAAAATTCTTTGAGGAAAGTTGATGTGCTTCGAAATAGGCTCGAGAGGCTCTCGATTTACAATAGAGGAAAAGTGTAAATTTGGCTTATCTCAACGTTCTATTTATAAAGGAGAAGCAACAAGAAAATTCAGAATTCAAAACTTTGAGCGAATCCCTAGGAGACCGGTGTTAGTGTGACACATGGACAACAAGGAACCGTGGGCTATAGTCCACACCTTATCCAATGAATCTGCGTCACACCTGATATTAGCCAGGCAATAAGGTCTCTATACTAGCGGCTATTCTGGTTGGAATTCTAGTCCGAACCATTCCTCATTATATCGTCGTCATCGCACGAGCTAGCGGGGCTACTTGATAGGGAATATACCCCCAGACCAGTCACTTATATGACCGCATACATGCTCGGTATCCGGACGGGCTGTCGAGAGAAAATATTTCTAAGCATTTACCGACCTGGAGCAACCTGACCCGACCTATCGTAAATTGCCAAGCATAGGCTTAGTTAGTGGCAATATTTCCGGGCTTTTAGGGCCTTCTCGATCATCTTATGTCGGGGCGAGAGACCCGACCTTCCCTACTTAGAGAATGAAACCGCAAACCCTTTAGTCAAACCTTACTGGTAGGGAATATCCCGACCGACATAGCTTTACCCCGACCGGTGTGCCTTTGTCCTTTTCTTCTTGTCTTTGCAGGTAACAGGTCGGGTTTCTTGTGGAAGACCCGGTCGGATCCGACCGGGAGTTGCCCGAGCGGCAGTGTCGACCACCGAGCGGTAGCCCTTTAGCGAGAGAGCTGACGAGGGACACGTGGCGGCTCCACGCGTTGACATACAGGCAGGGCACCCGGGACAACGACACGTGGTTGCTACGTGGGAAGCATGCCGAACGGTCGGATTTGTGTCTCCGGCTCCGCGGCTATAAATACCCGCGATAGCGACAGTGTGAGGGACTTTTGGACGATCGATAGGTTGTTGTTAGAGAATCTCGACCGCAGTCAGTCGGTACTCAGAGCAACCAAGTAGATTGTACTTAGGGCCTTCATTGATCAATAAGAGTTATTTACTTGCTTTAATTGGTCTATTACTTATTTAATTACCGCTTACGTGGCAATTAACACTATCACCTATGACAGCAGAAGTAAAGGCGTCAAGAAGCTTTTGTGCACGTGGAGGAATCAGCGGAGCCTTCGGCTTGCCCCTGTGCATGAGTAGCACGTGTCACACATGCCGAGTTTCTGTCATGTGTTCCCCACTCTTCTATAAATATCACATTAAATGCAAAGAAGGACTTTTAGCTCACTTTACATAGTTATTATATGTTCGGGACCTTCTGACCCATTATCACGTCATTCCGAGTTTAATTCCTAAATTATCAAATCAACTGACCAGCACGAAATTATAAAGGCAACTATATTGACCGACTTAATATACGGATTCCCGGTTGTATTTACACTATCACCACTCACCAAGAACATCTATCTCTTACAAATCAACAAAAGACGACATCATTAATATCTCGACGGGTCGATTATGTCATGTGTCATACAATATCATGAGACCAGTTGAAATCAAAGTTACAGCAATAAAAAAAAAAAAAAGGAATGTACAGCTAGATTAATGTCGGAGAAAACTTGTAATAACAAAAACAAATTAAAGCAATAGAGAAGATTAAAAATAGATGCAAAATTAGGGAGTTCAACAACAACAACAACCAACTACACCAAAGTGGTGAAAAGACGAATGGACCAATGGCAATGCAGGTTAGTAAAAGCAGTGGTTGTGTCGTCAATTTTGTTGGGTCGAAAGCATGATTAAGGTTGGAAACTGAGGAATTAATAATGCTCATGATTAGGGTTAAGAATGGCGCATATATATATACATAACGGAATTTTATGTTGTTGTCGACATGCGAGTGAGTGAGTGAGGGTGAATGGTTAAAAAAGAAGGATACAGCTAAGCAAGTGGATGGCATTCAGTGCTTGTCAATTTCTCATTTCGCGTTCGTATATATTTCGGTATTTGTAATCATAGAGTAGTAGTAATAAAGATTAAAGAAGTAGCTAGCTAGCTAGGTTGAATACAGCTTGTTACGTTGTTGTTGTTTTTAAAACTTGCAATTATTTCTCATGTTTTGTGTTTTTAGATCTTTTACAATAATTTAGGTAAAATATAATATGGATCTTTCCAATGATCTCATCACGCGTTCCTTAATTGCAATTATTAGCTAAGTGATTCGGTAGATACTCGTTATATCGTGGACCGCGGTGCACGTGCACTGCGGTCAAAACAGCACCGTTTCTTTAAGTAAAGAAACGACGCGCCGTTATAGTTAACGGAGCTCGCATATTTGGTGTATTAATTATCAACTGACACTATAGTGTATTTAAAACGATATTGTCTCACGTATTATTTTATATATTATCAACTGAAACTGCAATTCAATTGAAGTGAAACTGTAGTTGTGTTGAAATGAAACTACAGTGTATCTATGACACTACCTCACGTATTATTTTTATATTATCAACTGAAACTGCAATTGAATTGAAATAAAACTGTAGGTGTGTTGAAATGAAACTGAATAACATTTCACATTTTTGAGTGTATATTGTGTAATGAAGCTGTAGTTATATCGAAATGATCATGTAATTGTGTTTTAATGAAACTATGGTGTATATAAAATAAAATTAAATAACATTTTCACATATTTGGGTGTTATAATATCGAATGAAACTGTAGTTATATTGAAATGAAACAGTAGTTATATCGAAATGAAACTACAGTGTATACAAAATGAAACTGAAGAACAAAGTTACTTTTGCGGAATAGCGCGGAACGGCGCAAAACAGATGGAGTTTCTTTTCGTTAAATGAAACGACGTCGTTTTGACGCCCGGTGCATAATCGATTATGCACCGCGGTGCACGATATAATTTGCCTTCAGTAGAAAATATTTGAGAGGAAGACCAATGTTTGAACTTAATTTGACAGTCACAATGTGAGGATTATGACAAGATTATATCCAAGGTTGGTAGATCTCTTGTGCGCGCCGACATTTTGCCTGACTCGGGTGTGGGGGCCACCTTTGGATGTTCGTTACGTTAATGATGTGAGAAATAAAACAAAAGTGCGTGTACACAGCAAATTATTGCGTGTACCATGATCCACATAGTGTTATGTGAACCATAACAAAGAGGGTCTACTGCATGATGTTAAAAGAACATCGTGCTCACTGTTATAAATAGAAAGGTCGGGAATATAATATAACATTTTTTAGATATAATAATAATGAACAAAAATGTCACTGCCTCTCAATCCATTTATAATAGTAGATATAATTTCGACATTTTATAATTTTTCATAATAATTCAAATCAATATTGTAATAAAAAAAAAAATAATATGCATGTCGGAGGGGAAAATATGGAAAGATCTTTTGACATATATGTTAAGTGGAAGATGCGAAAAGAAAAAAGGGTCAATGCTTCGGATAAATTAAGGTAAAACATCCTCTCATGACAATAACTGGAAGCCAGAATTTTTCAAGGATTACACACGGAAAAAGAAAAAGAAAAAGAAAAAGAAAGCATTTCATTATGACTTGAATTGAACATGAATAATGTTGGTTCTTCTCTAAACTTGGGAGAAGAAGTGAACACGATTCAACTTTAAAACTATTATATAATTTTGATTTAAAGTTTTAATGTTTTTATAAATTAGAAGTTGATCGAAACACTCGTTCAATTTAATATCGTTTCTGTTTTTCTCTAACATTTTCAACTCTTGCAATTGGAAATTTCATTAAAATTTTTAGAGGTGTATTCAATTGTGACTATTGTAGGATTTTAAATGATAATTTTAATAGACTTTAGTGACTTTAATATAATCTTTCTAAGTTTTTTATTAACATTATAGGAGTCTATAAAAGTTTATATCTAAAACATTTATGGACATGTATTAACATTTACAAATTTTTTATTTTTAAAATTCTACAAAAGTCATTAAAATTTTAAATCAAATATAATGTTACAAATTTTCAATGAACTCAATTATTATTATTTATAATTTTCTTACAAAATGTTATGTTATATCATAAAATTCTTCTTCATGATTTCATAAAACTCTCTTATTTCTTCTTTAATTTCTCTATATGAACATTTGCAACTTTATCATTTTTATCCAAGCAAGCCATTATATGTCAATCACTTGTACAATATTAATAAGTGCCTACAAACAAAATTATTTCATATGAAAATTCATAACAATATGGAATACAAAAATTTATAGGAACATAATAATTCAAATAAAAAATTTAAAAATATACTCCATACTTACTAATCATTCATAAAATAAAAACATTTTAAAAAACTAATACGCAGTAAGTGTTATTAAAGAAATTACCCTCACAAATCGTTTGTAAATCTCACAAATTTCATTAGAAATTTAGTTATACATGGTTGAAAGGAATGTAAAAGATATAGGCCATGTTTGGTAAAATAGTTAGCTTATAGGCCAATTTTGACTTATTTGACTACTATTAGTTGTTTACCTTGGTTTAAAAATCAATATAAGTGTTTGGTTAATTAGCTTTTTGTACTCCGAAATGCTAAAATTCAAAAAGCTACTCAAAGTAACTTTTTCAATTAGCTTTTTGAGAAAATAAATTATTCCAAACAACTATCAGCTAACAGCTAACAACTAACAGCTATCATCTAACATTAGCTGATTTGGTTAATTAGAGGGTATAATTAGTTGATAACATTAGCTTATTGTAGAAAGGTGTTTCGTAAATTAGCTGTTAACTGATAGTTGTTTGGTATAATTTCTTTTCTCAAAAAGGTAATTGAAAAAGTTGTTTTGGGTAACTTTTTGAATTTTAGCATTTTGGAGTACAAAAAACTAATTAACCAAAGATTTTTAAACCAAGTCAAATAGTCAAATAAACCAAAATTGGCCTATAGGCTAACTATTTTACCAAACATGGCCATAATAAACACTGTTATAATTGTGCACTTGAAGGCACAAATATGTGCACTTGAAGGTCAAAATTTTGCACTCCAAGGCACAAAGATATACAATTGAAGAAATTTATGGCACCAAATATGGAAGTTATTCAACTTAAGTGTTATTGAAGCAATTATACTTACAAATCGTTTGTAAATCTTACAAATTTCATTAGAAATTTAGTTATGAGTTATTGGAAAGAAGGCAAAAGTTATAATAAATATTGGCCCATATTGTGCACTTGAATGCACAAAAACATACAATTGAAGGCACATAAATATGCAAACGAATGTCAAACTTGTGCACTCAAAGGCACAAAGATGTGCACTAAAAGGGAAAACTATGCACTATGACAAAACATATGCACTCTGTTGGGTGTCGACCGAGTTGGTCGAGTTTAGCCCTTGCTCGATTCGAGACGTGGCGCTGTGGCTTACCATGGAGTGGTGTGGTTAAATGGTTAATGTCTGGCCACCTAGTTATCACCAATTGGTTTTAAGTAGGATATATGACAACCAGATAGCCAAAGAACTCCGTGATTAAGCGTGCTTGACTTACAACACTCACAGGATGGGTGACCCACTGGGAAGTAAGCATAGTGCAGCGCTCAGATCCTGTAATTGGTATCGGAGCCAAGGTCACGGGTTCGAAGGCTAAGGATCTAGTTAGGTATGCTTCGCAACTGGGCTTGGTGATCAAAGGTTGCGACAGGTGCTGGCCGGGAGGTGGATTGTTGGGTGTCGGCCGAGTTCAGCCCCTGCTCAATTCGAGACGTGGCGTTGTGGCTTACCACGGAGTGGTGTGGTTCAGCCCCTGCTCGATTCGAGACGTGGCGTTGTGGCTTACCACGGAGTGGTGTGGTTAAATGGTTAATGTCCACCTACTTATCACCAATTGATTTTAAGTATGATATGACAACCAGATAGCCAAAGAATTATGTGGTTAAGCGTGTTTGACTTACATCACTCATAGGATGGGATCCATTAGGAAGTAAGCATCGTGCAGCGTTCAGATCCAACATACTCGAAGAATGAAAAATGTGCACTCGATGACAAAGAACATCTAAACTTTTCTACTCAAAATTACAATAATGCGACCATGTGTTTTTTAATTCTTCTTCATTCTGAACTGTTGATTTGGGCTAGATCTATGGTTAAAATTTAACCCTATTTTTTTTTAAAACCTAAAGTCTTCCATCGCATATATGTGAACTTGATATATTGCTACCAACATAAATCAAAAGAGATGCTTCAAAAGCAACTTCTTGTTTGCAATATGAAATTGTTGTTGCAAATTGTGGGTTGTCGTTCTTAAAAAAAGAAAGAAAAGAAAGCTTATATTACAAGTATAAACATAGATATAATAAAAATCAAAACATATAAGTATTAAATTTGATAGATAAAAACTTTGCTTGGTTCAAATAGATAAGGGGAAAAAATTGTAGAGAAACTTTATAAGTTTGAAGTCTAATGAATAAATTTCAAGTATTTATATTAGACGAAATTTTTTTAAAAATTTCATAATTTGGTGAATTCGATAAAAATAAATAACATTTTGAATACAAATAAACTTTTAAAGAATTAAAATCTAAATGAATATCATCAAACTTTTAAAAATCTTTAAAAAATTATTAAAATTTAGATTAAACACACCCCTTAGTTTTATTTTGATTATCAATTTGAATTTGTTCAAATTTATTTTGTTTCCTTCTCTATTTGCAAGTCTAAACTTTATATTTACTTGTTTATTTGTATTATATTTCAATTTTGTTGTTACCAAACATACAATTTTTTTTTTCCAACCTGGAACAAAATGAAATTTAAAAAGTGAATAGCTAGTAATGCCTGGGGATATCTGGGGTATGGGCTTGACCGTTTCAGATTGATAAATCAAAATATTAGAGTTTTAATTGGTGCAAAGATGATCGTCATCATGCTTAATGTAAGAATACATAATTCTGTGAAAGTTTAGTTAGCCAATTGAACCAATAAATTTTGTTTAACTGTTTTTAATCAGAATATTTTGGTTCAATTAAGGACTAATGATATTTTAAATTCAGTTATTAGTTAATTTGATAATTTAAAAACGTCAGTTAATGAATTGTTATTGTGTGTGTATAACTTATATGTTTTAATTTTTTTTTTATAATTTATAAATTATACTGTTAAACTAACTTTTCAAAATTTATTAATTATATGTATACTAATATAATGACTATATTATAGTGTGAATGTGTGAAACTAATAATAATAACTTCCTATTTATAGCAGATAAAGGTAATAGCCAAATAGGGTAGCCTTGTTAAATCAATAAAAGGGTTGGCCGTCTTTATGATTTTATTTTTTTTTCCTTGTCCCCTGTCTATATTTTATTTTATTTAATAATACAACGAATTGAAAGACAAAAAGGCTAGAAGCCTAGAGCCTACAGGCTACAGGTAGCATTAATAACGGTTTATGGAAAAATGTCACCGTTATATATATATATATATATATATATATATATATATAGAGGCGGGTTCAGGTGCGGCAGTGTCTTACGGTGCGGTTATTTCTTACGGTGCGACAACACCAATAGTTCACCAAATATGCACCATCAACGTTAGGAAATACACCACACAAAACAGAGTAAACAGAGCCCTGCATCACCAAACACACACCATTAGGTGTGAGTAAAAACACCATACACTGTTCGGAAATACACCATTGGGGGTGGTGAGTTATATGGTGTGTTTTTTGAGTCTGTGGTGTATTTTGTGATGTTTTATTACATTTCATTGGGGTGTGTTTTTATTACACTGTTGGTGCATATTGTTAACACTGTTGGTGTATTCTGGAATTTGACCGCACCGCCGCACCGTAAGACCCCGCCGCATATGAGCGCTCTTCTAATGGATGAGAAACACTGATTTTTTAAAAAAATGCGGTGGCATTTTCGTAAATAATTGAACATCGAAGTGCAAGTAAAATGTATTACAAGTGCATGTAAAATGTATTATAAGTGCAAGTAAAAATTTACACTGAGCATCAATACTTAGTTGCACCTATAGTTCTAAGTATTTGCACCTATAGTTCTAAGTAGTTGCACAAATAGTTATAAGTAGTTGCACCTAGGTGTATGAATGTTTGCGAGTGGTTTTCAGGGGTATTACTACCCGCTGAACTCAGATCAATGAATGTTAACAAGGCAAAATTACATGCACTTATAGGTGAAAGTAGGTGCACCTATAGTTATAAGTAGTTGCACCTATAGTTATAAATAGTTGCCATATAGTTATAAGCACACCCATGTGCATTAATGTTTGCGGAAAGTGAATGCTAACAAGGCAAAATTACATGCACTTATAGGTGAAAGTAGGTGCACCTATAGTTATAAGTAGTTGCACCTATAATTATAAATAGTTGCACATATAATTATAAGCACACCCAGGTGCATGAATGTTTGCGGAAAGTGAATGCTAACAAGGCAAAATTGCATGCACTTATAGGTGAAGGTAGGTGCACTTGTAAGTGATTTTACTTGCACTTCGATGTTCAATTATTTACAAAAATGCCACCGCATTTTTTTTAAGTTATTAGATCTGGACACGTGTCGCGCGCTGATTCGTTCGTATTTCCCTCCTGAGCACTTATTCGCACCTGAGTGCATCCCTATATATATATATATATATATATATATATATATATATATATATATATATATATATATATATAGGGTCGCTGTTCAGGTGCGAACTGCCCGCTTAGGAAAGAAATTAGAATGCATGTCATTCGTTCACGTGTCCAGATTTAACGGATAAGAAACATTAATTTTTTAAAAAAAATACGGTGACATTTTCGTAAATAATTAAACATTGAAGTGCAAGTAAAATGTATTACAAGTCAAGTAGCAGTTTCATATAGTGTACCCCAGTGCAAGTAAAATGTATTACAAGTGCATGTAAAATGTATTACAGGTGCAAGTAAAATTTACACTAAGCATCAATACTAAGTGCACCTAACATTATAACTAGGTGCTTCTAACATTATAATTAGTTGCACCTAAGGTGCACGAATGTTAACAAGATAAATTACTTGCACTTTTTACTTGCAAAGTTGCACCAGCTACTTGCACTTATAACACATTTACTTGAACTAAAGTTTGAATTATTTACGAAAATGTCACCGACTCGTTTGTTTGTTTGTTTTTTTTTTTTAATTACATCTGATTCGTTGATCTGGATACATGGACTGTGACAACCCAAAAATTATTTTTCTAAATTCTATTTTATAAATTCTAAAATAATTATTTTTACTCCTCCGATTTTATTATTATTATTATTATTATTTTTTATAAAAATGGTGTATGTGTTAAATATTTTAAATCGTGATTTTATTAACTCAACATCAAGGAGTAGCCGATTTCGAAAAATCCTAAGTTTCGGGTATATTTATGTACCAGGTTTTGACCAAAAAAAAAAAAAAAAAGTCAATCTGAGTGAAACATGAACCAAATGTTTTAGGATTAATATTTGATGCACCGTCGGTGCATAGATGCTATACACCGGCGGTGAATGAGGAGATGACACATCATTAAAAATAAATTCAATATTAATCAGGTCCTTTTTTGTAAAATATCTAAGACTTATATTTTTTTTAGGAAACTCTTTTATTTCTAATAACAAAATATATCTACTTTCCTAAATATATGTATTACTTAATTATTATATATATATATATATATATATATATATATATATATATATATATATATATAGATAATTATCTGTACTAAAAAATATATATCTAATTATTAATAAGATTAATAATAATAACAGTGTACCGCTGAAACCTTCGAATTAACCATGTAAATAAATTTCCTATTATTAATTCTAATATAAAAATAAATTCCTATTGTTGATTCTATTGAAATTTAAAAATAAATTTATCTTTGGACACTAAAATTAAAGAATTCTTAATTAAAAATTGTAATTGATATATAAAAATAAATTTCTAAATTATTATATTTATAATTAAGAATTTTTGAATTTTAATTAACAAAAACCATTGGATTTTCTATATCTATCTTAACTCCTAAATCTATTTAAACCCCTAAACTCCTAAATTTAAATTACAACCTTAGTCACTATTAGAAACAATTGCAACATCTTATAAGAATATATATATAAATAAATAAATAAATAAATAAATAAATATATATATATATATATATATATATATATATATATATATATATATATATATATATATATATATATGTTCAATAATGTAAAAAATAACACTTAATCAAATATTATGTAAAAAATCAACACTTTGTTATATATATCCCTAATGTTTATTCAAAAAGTTAGATGCATTGAAGATTGATGATGAAATGACTAGTACCACGGTTGTTTGGCAAGCATGATAAGACTAGTACCACGGTTGTTTGGCAAGCACGATAAGTCATCAAGCTTGATAAACATTAGGGATATATATAACAAAGTGTTGATTTTTTACATAATATTTGATTAAGTGTTGGTTTTTTACATTATTGAATATATATATATATATATATATATATATATATATATATATATATATATATATTCTTATAAGATATTGCAATTGTTTCTAATAGTGGCTAAGGTTGTAATTTAAATTTAGGAGCTTAGGGGTTTAAATAGATTTAGGAGTTAAGATAGATATAGGAAATTCGATGATTTTTGTTAATTAAAATTAAAAAAATTCTTAATTATAAATATAATAATTTAGAAATTTATTTTTATATATCAATTACAATTCTTAATTAAGAATTATTTAATTTTAGTGTTCAAAGATAAATTTATTTTTAAATTTCAATAGAATCAACAATAGGAATTTATTTTTATATTAGAATTAATAATAGGAAATTTATTTACATGGTTAATTCAAAGGTTTCAGCAGTACACTGTTATTATTATTAATCTTATTAATAATTAGATATATATTTTTGAGTACAGATAATTAGATATATATAATAATTAAGTAATAAATATATTTAGGAAAGTAGATATATTTTGTTATTAGAAATAAAAGAGTTTCTTAAAAAAAATATAAGTCTTAGATATTTTGCAAAAAAGGGGCCTGATTAATATTGAATTTATTTTTAATGATGTGTCATCTCCTCATTCACCGCTGGTGTATGGCATCTATACACCGACGGTGCATCAAATATTAATCCAATGTTTTATTTAGAAAAAATCTTATAGAAATATATTTTACCCCCAAAGTTGTATAAATTATTTTTAATGCCTTAGCTTGATTTTGAAAAGAGAAACCTGATAGTTGCAAGACATTTTACCCTTTTGCCCTCCCCAGCCAATGATTTTCCACCTAGGGTTTTGGACCCTTATAAATAGAACACTATTCCATTGCTTCTCCTGATCCCCTCCATTTTACATCTTCACTCCAAGCTTTAGAAATCAGCTAGTAGAGAGAAGAAATCACAGTAAGTGTCTTTGCCCTTCATCTTCTCCATTCATTTCATCTTACAGGCTTGTTCATCCATTCCCTGCCTCCCATCTCTGAGTTTGTGTTAAGCTTAGTAGGTGTTTATGTTTGTTTGAGGAAATAGGTGGTGAAGGTGGTAATCTCTGAAGAAGAAAGGAGATGGATCCACACTAGAGGAGGCCAAGTTCAAGGTATAAACCATGGATTCCCAAAACTATGATTTTAGTATGTTAATGCTAGATTCTTGAGATTAGTTGTTTAAAAATGTTAGAGAATAATTGTGGATGAGTTATTTGTGTGTTGATGATGTTAAATGTATGATTTGTGGTTGTCTGGCTGGCTCTGTGTTGAAGCTTTGGAGAAGAAGACCTCTGGTGCACACTGTCTGGTGCACCAGAGTAACCTTGCGGCCCTAGCCAACGGATCTAGGAGAGATCCGCTTGCTAGGACCATGGTCCAACGGACCAGGGTGATGGATCTCAATGAGATCCGTCACTCAAGGCCGCTGCTTGGCGGGGCTTCCCAAACCCCGTCACCAAGCTCCGCTAGGCCAAGTTTGAGAAGACCAAGCCATTCGAGGCTCAGCCATGTGTTGTTTCAGACCGGGATTTGTGGGCCCTTGAGGCTTGGACACTCGGGCTCGTAACGACGCGCTAGTATGAGTTGTTTTTGTTTGATTTTGAGTAGAAACATATTTAGTAGACAAGAATGAAAGTTGAGCTCTATGTTGTTAGGCTTTATTTGAACCTAAGCCTGTGAAAGGAATTTTTTAGCATCTAAGTACATGAATGCTTGAGTGGTTGTTCTTTGTGCTCTGTTTAATCCTTGATTATAAGAATTGTTGAGTTTATTGAATTTACATGCATAAGGCAGTGTATTTCCAAGTTTTACAGTAAAAGAGCATTCTAGCATATTTCAAAGCTTAAGTACAGTAAAGACTCTAAGTAAAGCCTAAGTCATATTTCAAAACCTTATATATATTTTGAAAAATCTATATCTTTTTGCATTGAGAAGTTTGCATGATATTTGCTTTTCCATTATAAGAAAAAGAAGTTATATGAGATGTACTGGTGCATTGAGAAGCTTGCATGACATCTATATTATTTGTATGAGAAAAGAAGTTGCATGATATATATATATATATATATATATATATATATATATATATATATATATATATATATATATATATACACTATTTATTTGGTGAGGAAAAACCCTTGTTTTGGAGGCCCACATTAGGACTATGTCCCTTCGGAAGAAAAGAGAAAGAAAGAAGTTTGAGAAAATAAAGAAACGGTCACAGAGGACCGACAAATGTTTTAGAAGTAACTTGGTCAATATTCCCGAGTTGCTAGGTTGGATACTACCCGCCGGGCTTGGAATCCCGGTTAGGGGGTGTGCACACTGACAAGTACAATACCTGATTCCACAGAGTTTATTAAGAACCACGACTACCGATTCTGTGGGCGAGATGAGTATTAGGCCGGCTAGATGCTGAGCCCGGATAGGTCCATTCACGATTCGTGAAGTTCCTACCTCGCCCACGAGTTCAAAAAGAAAGCAAGAAAGAAGAAAGAAGAGAAAAGTGCATCAAGAGACTCAACAGAGATCCTCCAAAGAAAAGTATTTCTTTTTATATAAAGAGCGAGAGTATATCTATATATTTATAGCATCATATCTTTACTTGTATCATGACATAGCATATGTTACATTTAGTGCATTTGAGAAGTACAGTCTTATTGTTGTTCAAATATTAGCATGAAAGCATGAGTTTACTTGTTAAACTTCAGTTGTTTCTTTATCTATCAGTATGATTGTGAGTAGTACATAGTAGACTATAGTTGGTTTTTTATATCTGTTTATAGCATGTGAATGTGTTCAAGTATGAGTTATGAGTTAAAGCCCGTTTATATGAGTTTATAGGTTGCGAGCATATAGAAGTATATATGTATATCTATTGAGATCTATGACTATGTATCTTGATTGCTTAGCTTTATTCATACTTGAGAATGTGTGTGAATGAAAAATATTTTCCAATCTATATCTATTAGTATTTTACAGGGTTGAGTGGCTTTATACTTAGCATTAATTGCTAACAGGTTTATTTTCCTACTTGTTTTATAACCCCTTTCAAGTGGACCCAGTACTTCAGAGCGCACAATGTTAGTTTAGTACGTAGCTTAGTTGTGGTAGTTACTAGATCAGTACCTCTTCCTTAATAGTAATTTTAACTGATTGTAGTAAACTATCTTTTTGATGGTGCTTAGATACCAGAGTTGTGTCCCCTGTTTTACCGTTTTGTTGAGCTTTGACTCTAGATTCCGTAGTTGTTATTGTAGCCTGTGCAGTTACCGTGAGTGGTGACTGTGGCGGTGACATTCCCTTAGCTTATCGTATGGATGGTTATTTTAGTTACTTAAGTTATTCCTCAATTTATCTTAATTAAGTTTGTTTAAATCAGATTTTAGATTTTAGAAATAGGGGGTGTTACAAGTTGGTATCAGAGCAGTACGAACCGCCGGGACATAGGAAATCTAAGCCTTAAGATTGGATATAGGAACCCTAAGTTGAAGTACTAGGATGGTCAAGTTAAGGAAACGAGCCCTAAGTTGTATGATCTAGGATGAGAAAGACTATAAGCCCTTAGGTGCGGGTATAGCTTCACGTGCGGTTGACACACGTTAAGTACACAAATCACACATCTTAAACACACAAATAAAACACCTTAAAACCACGCACCTTAAGCTTCAGGTTAACGCACCTTAAGTTTCAACAACTACTCACTTTAAGTACACAAACCACGCACCTTAAGCACAAAAACTATGCACCTAATTAAGAAGGAAAACCACGCGCTTTAAATTTGACATAGATGCAAAAATTACCATCGCATTTTTTTTATTAATTCTGGACAATCGCACGGGAACTGAATATATATATACACACACACTAGTTTTTCAAGCGCATTGCACGAATGGGTTAATGCCCAATTTTTTTTCTCTGTCCGTTTAACGGTCCAGGCCCACCCGGTTCGCTCTGAGAGGCACAAAAACTAGCCCAAAGGGAATCAACACTCGTGGGAATCAAACGCAGGTTATCCTAGAATTCTTCCCCACAAAGAGAGCTCATTTGCCACTTGAGCTACCCTACCTGTTAGGTTTAAGTATTGGACTTTATTAGAACATAATAATAATTAAATTTATGCTATTATTAAATTCAATGATATCAAACGAAAGTTTAACTAAATTTAATTATGTAACAAGGCACACTGCCCTACCCAGTTTAATATTATCCTTATTATGTCTCCTTCATTCACATAAGTCAATGTTGACTCTTGTCTATCTTTCCATAAACCATGATGGCCTTCTGTCCCTTGAAATGAAAGTTCAATCTCCCTCTCTCCCTTTCTCTCTCTCTCCCTTTCGCAACTAACACCATTATTGACAAGAGGTATAGTGTTGGTTTAAGGTTGCTTTTCTTAAGATTTTAAGCTCAAGGGTCAGATTTCTCTTGATGTACTCTTACCCCACCCACTTGACTAGGGAAACCATTCACCTATACCCTATACCTTTGTGTAGGACCACATTCCCACTTAAAAAAAATCCATGAGTAAACATATATATGTTCATCATGTAAAAAAATTAGATTACAAATAAGGAAAATTTACAATTTCAAAAGACGTAAAATGATGATGTATAATTATTTGTATGATAGGTTGTACTAGATTTAATTAATACTAAGTGTTGATAATACATAATACAATCAATTTGTACCTGATATAACTCAACACCAATCGGTCATCCCTTTAATTTTTTCTTCATAAAAAGTAACACATTGAAAAGCATAAACAATAGAGACACAAGATACCTAAAAAAATCATTAGTTTTGTGTGAAGACAATACTCAAAACTTATTATGCAGGGCCAACTGACACACAAATAATGAATAAGGCTAAAACAAAAAATATAGTCTCGAAATGGTGACCAAATGCGTGAAGTATAATTCTCATATCTGAAGGTTACAAGTTTAATTCTTGTCAATATTATTCTCTCGGTTGAACCTATTGCATATTTCTAAAGAAGCTTCTTGCCTTCTTGCATAACTTGTGATCTGGTATAACTTTATTTCTCCACATTTTGATAACAAGAAAGAGGTAATAATTTTATAAATTTAAATAAAAAAACATACGAGGACTTAAAATTAAATTTAGAGACAAACTTAGCAACGAACTAGATTTGTTGCAAATGAATATTTAAATGACATGGCTGGCAAACACGGAAGGCAACAAATTTAGCAACAAACTATATGGGTGTGTTTGGTTTGCACATGGGAATTAAAATTGGAATGGAATCAAATAATTGGTAATGGCAATGAGTTTTGGTGAAAGTATTTTACATGTTTGGTAGTATGGTGGAATTGGAATGATTATCAATATTGTTGTTTTGTTATGTATGATCATATAATGGGAACAAAGGTTTTAAAAATACAAGAACAAAAAATCAAGAAAATTTATTCTAATATAAAGACATCCAAAGTACCAATATGAACAAAAAATAAAAATAAAAACAAAAATCTAAAAGCACTAATCCAAACTTAAAAATCAAATTATTAATTAGGAGGGAGAATAATGGAATGAAATCCTTATTTTATTAGGGAATGAATTTTCTAATTAAGGGGTAATTAAATCCCATAATAGTGTTTTAGAAACCTATCAACCAAACAATAACAATCACTTTAAGTTTCATTACTGATACCTAAACCCATGAACCAAACACGCCCTAATGTTGCATTGTCATCACTAGTTAGCTAGGAATCTCCTCGGCAAATGATTATCAGAGTTGTTTTTCAAAGGAACCAATTCAAACTCTTCGAAAAATTCTACAATAATTAAAGTCTTGAAGAAAAAAAGAAGCATTTTTAGTGACAATTTCTGGATTGTTGCTAAACAGTCATTTTCTTCGAGTAATAGCCAATTGAATAAACTAAACCATATATCAATCATTATTCCACGGACCATAGTCCACATATTTGTGTGAACCATGAATAAAAAAGTATATTTTTAATATACTTAAAAGTACATTATTTGTATACATAAAGTACATTATTTGAAAGTACATAATTTTTTTTTATTATCAAATAATTTACATTCAGTACACAAATAATGTACTTTATGCATATTAAAAATGTATATTGCATTCATGGTCCATACAGCTATGTGGACCATCTTCAAGACAATAATTTGCCACCATATATATAACAAACACATATTGATTGAATTTAAATTCACTGATTCATGCATCTTACATAGAATGGATTTGTATCTATGTTGAATGTTTATCCCCTGATATTGAGCTTAGGACTTAGGAAGGAGTTTGGAAATTTTGGTTTAAGGGATGTTTTTAAGTAACTTATTAGGGTGTGTTTGGTTGACAGGTTTAGCTCTAAGGAATGGTATCAAAGTGATTGGTATTGTTTAGTTGATAAGTTTTTAGAACACTACTATGAGTTTCAAATACGGGCAAATTATTGTGTGAACCATGGTCCACACAATTGTGTGGACCATGAATATCATATACGTTTTTAATATATTAAAAGTACATTATTTTTGTATTGAATGTACATTATTTTTGTACTGAAGGTACATTATATAAAATAATGTACATTTAGTATATTAGAAATGTACTTTAAAAAAATGTACCTTACGTACATTAATAATGTACCCTTAGCATATTAAAAATGTACTTTTTATTTATGGTGGACCATAGTCCATGTAATAATGATTGTTCAAATACACCCTTAATTGAAAAAGACATACCCAAATAAAATAAGGGTATCATCCCCTTATTCCTTCTCATCCCCTTTGATTAGTACTTTTAGATTTATTATTTTTTTTGTTCATATTGGTGTTTCAGATGTCTTTATATTAGAATCAATTGTCTTGATTTTGTGTTCTTGTATATATTTTTAAAATCTTTATTCTCATTATAGGATCATACATAACCAAACATCATTATTGAAAATCTTCCCATTCCACCCTACTACCAAACATGCAAAATACTTTCACTAAAACTCATTACCATTAGCAAGTATTTGATACCCATTCCAATTCCGATTTCCATGTGCGAACCAAACACACCCTTAATTTTATATCGTGGGAGCAGGTAGGAATTTAGGGATTAGTCTTTAGATTGCCTTAGTGTAATCTCTCACAACTTGTAGGATTAACTTGAGTGTGGGTAAGATGAATTGCTTAGGTTTATTATGGACTAGCTTTGCTTGTAAACTACGAGTGCAGAGAACTTGCAGGTTAGTACACTTGGGTAGATTATGGGAGTGGCACCAGGCCGGGTACTTTAGTGCAATTCCTCCATTCATCAGGGATAGAACTACTTTTTTACCTTAGTTTGGCTCAAAATAGACATTTGACCTGATCCATATACTTTACATTTGTTGCATCTCATATATCTCAGATTTATATAGTTTCGTCACCTTTAACCTTGTTATATATGATTGAACTAACTTTACAAGAATCAATCAGAGTTAGTGTTTAGCACACCATTCTCTGTGGATCGATAACCTCAGAATACTTCGGATATTTTTTCGTCGTTTTGTAATACAATCAATCGACGTCGTTGCCGGGGAATGAGGTTGTGTTGACATTAGCAAAGATTGATTCTAGGAGACTAGTTCACTTTTATATTTTTATTGTTTTGTTTTGAGTTTTCCTCTTCTTGTGGTTATTGATTATTTTAGTGAAATGTGAGGGGAAGAGAGTATTAGTGTGAGTAGAATAAATGTCCTGCATTTTAGCACTCCCTCTATGTTTTGCTTGGATGATTCATTGTGTTTAGTGTTGGATAAATTATATTGCTTATCTATGTTTGTAGTTGTGATTATTACTCCTTCTTTGTTGGTTTGTGGATTATTTTGATGGAACTTGTTACATTCCAATGTACTATTGATGAAATCAAGGTGTAACACACAATTGAGCTATTCACTTGCCAATATTCTTGTTAATCACATAATAATTGAACTAATTCTTAATCTAGTAGTTAGTGCTTTGCCAGTGAAAGTTTACATGAAATTCCGGCATTGCCACATTGGTTGGCTTACTAGAACTTGCTTCAATATTATTTTATGTTAAATTTTATTTTGTATTTTTTTATACACTCTAACATATTCATAGTATATGTTCAACAATTAAATATGACAACTTTGATTGGGATAACGTTCGAACATAAGACTTTCCTTATGAAAATTAATGAGTAAGTTAAGAATATACGAAATATTCTGTTACTAAAGTTTACACTGACGGAGTGCATGAGTATTTAGGAAAAGTAAATGGTATAATAAAAGGTAAAATAGAAATATCAAATAAAAATACTAAAATCAAAATAATTTGAACCATTTATTTCATCAAATAATTAGACAAACATTTTTTAAAAAAAATTCTAATTACAAATCTAACTTTATTGGTTATTATTAGTATAGTATAGATATAACTTGAATCAAACTCCCTAGCTCTCATTCGGTCCCCTTGTGCAGCTTCTAGTATGCACAGAGTAGTTACCATATTTCTTTGTCTTTTTTGATTATGTGGTGTGGCGGTGGTTGATTTGTATAAATTTTAATTTTTTAATTTTAAAAAAAATATTTGGTTGAGAGGTAGGAAAAGGCCCCATTATTAGTGCAAATTAAGTACACTATTGACCACAATATAGGATGGAAAACCTTTTTCATGCATATTTTTGGAGCCTTTATGTCCGAACCCAACTGCATATAAATCATCATGTCTCCCCCACCATTTCTCCATCCCTCCCATCCTCACCAATACTTATCCTCCTCTTCTCCTTAGCTATTGCCGAGCTACTAATTTCCTTAATTAATTATCATCATCATCATCAGCAGCAACAAAACTAAATTATAGTTAACCTCGGAATTGAATTGAAGATCATATCAGACATGAATCTAAGTGTTAATGGTGAGTCCCAGGTGCCTCCTGGATTCCGGTTCCATCCCACCGAGGAAGAGCTTCTTCACTATTACTTGAGGAAGAAGGTTGCCTCCCACAAGATTGATCTTGATGTTATTCCTGAAGTTGATCTTAACAAGCTTGAACCTTGGGATATTCAAGGTAATTAATTTAATTTTCTCTCTAATTATTTCTCAACTTCTGCTTTAATTTTCACCCTAGCTAGCTTCATCAATTGCTTTAATTTCCTCTTATTACCTTCAAATTGAGATAGGAGCCTCCCACCATATATTAGTTCTTTCATTATTCCTAGCTTCCACCTTAAAATATTGCTACTTTAGGGTTATCCGGGATGGATAAGTTTAGAATCTCGCCTAATAAACCACTGAAATTTGTACGATTAGAGCAATAAAACATTCCAATAACTTTAGCTATCGTTTATCCAAACCAATTGCAATTTTAGTTACCAAATAAACATTTGTGGTATCTTATCTTAATGTGTGCTTTAGTACCAGGGTAGCTGCAGACCATGCTTCTTTAGCCAATTCAACATTCATGTAGTCAAGAGTTTAATTAAGTATGTACACACGAGATTAGCTCATTGGTTCAGTAAATTAAATAGTATTTGGAAAAGAGATCAAATTAAGGTTTGAACCTCGACAATGGCAGTGTAGGGATTATGTCCAAAAAGGGCAGATCTTTTTGGGAGAAGAGTTTAATTAAGCATATATTATGGTATTATATTGGTGGAATTAATTAATTAATTGTGTTTATGGTTCAGAGAAGTGTAAGATAGGATCAACCCCACAGAATGAGTGGTACTTCTTCAGCCACAAAGACAAGAAGTATCCGACCGGAAGTCGGACAAATCGAGCGACGGCTGCCGGATTCTGGAAGGCCACCGGGCGAGACAAAGTGATACACTCCAATTCTAGAAGAATTGGTCTGAGGAAAACCTTAGTGTTCTACAAAGGTCGAGCTCCTCGTGGCCAGAAATCCGACTGGATCATGCATGAATATAGGTTGGACGACAATACCTCCCATGATAATGTCACTGTAAGCAAGCCCTCAATCTGCCTTTTACATTTGCTTTTTTTTTTTGTCTGGTCCTTCAAACAATGTTTGACATTGCATCTATAAAGATAAAACCACGTGATGTAACTTTTTCCCTTTTAGTTATTACCTTAAAAAGAGTACCCAATTTCAGCCGAGTTGGTAAGCTAGACCCTTGCTTACTGCACACAAAGAGTTCCTTCAGTACCACTAGTGAAACTCGATCCTGGTCATTCTTTTCAATTTTCACCCCTATGACAAGTTGAGCTGCCCATGCAGACAAATTTTTGCCGTTAATAATTTCATTATTAGTGGTCGGACCATTAGAAATTAGCACATAATTATCCTTCTATTATGGTAAATAATGAAACCCTAATTGAGGGTTTTTTGTTTTTTATTCTAGTTTCAAAGGACTAACTTTATTTAATTTATCTAGTTTTTTGGTATTACAAATATAATATAATGGATTAGCATTGTAATCAAGAATTTTTGTAAAATACGAAATATTTTTGATAAATTAATTAATTATAATGATTATATGCAGGGTACAAATTTGGTAGGGGAGATGAGTAGTGGTCCAGAAGAAGGTTGGGTGGTCTGCAAAGTTTTCAAGAAGAAACTCTACCACAAGGCGGCCATGGAGTATCAACATCATCCTCAGACCCACCACCAGCGAAACGACGGCGTTCTCGACCAAATACTCACCTACATGGGAAGATCCTCCTCGTCCAAACACCACCTCGCCGGAGAAACAAAAAACATCCTCCTCGCCGGCGCCGGCGCCGACGAAAACTCACCGCCGCCGCCGCCGCCGCAATTCCTCCACATGCCGCCGCTCGAAACCACCACCCCATCCGCCGTGGACATCTCCCACATCATCCCCTCCTTCGACGACATGTTGGCCGACACCCAACCCTTCTACCCTTGCTACGACGGCGCCGGCGCCGACCCTCACGGCGGCTTAGACTTTTCCCTGGACTGCTATGGAGCGCATCCGACGGTGGATGATGATCTACGACCCTACGATCATAATCAGATCTCTCAAGTCCATTCCACACTTATTATGGACCCCTTATCTCACTTGTCTGTATAGATTTATATATATACATATAGTAATTATATATACCTATGGCTAGAAGTCAGAATAATATATGATTGATATATAGAATCATATACACATATATACTTTTTGTTTTATATACATACATAGATACATATATGATTGTGTATCACTATATGTATATATGTATGTAACCATGCATGCATGCATAATATGCTTTAGGAATATGGTAATGCTATTTGTGTCGAATTTTGTATCATCTCGATCATATAAAGTTTGATTTGTTTGGCTTGTGACTAGACTTGGGCAATTTGCTAATTCATAGTGGTTAGTTAATGGATATGAAACTTTTTTTTTTTTTGGTGTGCTGGAGGGACTGGAAGGTCTCAGGATTAGTAAATTTTTCTCATAGTCACATTTCTAGCATATTCCTCAAGCTGTTTGGGGGTGATTCAGAATTGTTGTGCTCCATTAGTTAATTTGACCCAAGTTGAAACATTGAAAAGTGATAATAATATTTTTTTTAATTAAATTAAGTGGTATACAATTTGATTAAGAAAAGATTTGGTATGATAAACATTGTTGTTGGAAATCTTGGGAAGACATGGTCATGAACCATATCTTTTCTTCATAAAGATGTTTCCAATTTGATTGTTAATTATACTGTCTATGAATATCTTAAAACCTTTATCACATGCTAAGAATTTGCTGCAATATAATGAGATCTGATCTATATATGATGGAAACATATTTTACTATATATTATTGTACATTTATAGCGTGACAATATTGTCAAACTCTCTTCAAATGAAAACACAAGAAATTCAATTCTGATTTAATTAGAATCCAATATAAATATATAAAATATCTTAATTAAATCAGATATTTTAAGATATTTCGGCCTAATTTGCTGTTGGATATTTCAATTTGCTAATTATATAAAATATCTTAATTTGCTAATTTAACACAAATATAATCCCTACATTTCGGCCAAATTTGCTATACTTCCAATAATATTTTGGGAAAATGTACAAATAGGCCACTGAACTATTTGGGGATAGCAATTAAGCCACCAAACTCAAATAAGCTCCAAATTAATCTATGAACCTGCAAAAAAAGTGCAATTAACATTTCTAGTAGGTTACCAACAAGTTTGTGATGATTAGGATGCCATGTGTATTTTTTATTTTTTAGTTTAATATTATTATTATCCTACTAAGCATTTGACCCCCCCCCCCCACTCCCCCCCCCCCCAAAAAAATTAAATTAGTGTAATTTTTAATTTAAAAAATTAAAAATTTAATTTTTAATTTAAATTATATATATATATATATATATATATATATATATATATATATATATATATATATATATATATATATATATATATTTAATGGGATGACATCGGTGCCAAATAGGGATGGTAATTTGTCCCGTCCCCAATCCCCACCCCGACGAAAACGAGAATGAAAATTTTTTTCAGGGAACGGGGATCGGGGATACCTCTCCCCGCCCCATCCCCGAATAATTACTATAATTAAAAATAAATAAATAAATTATTCCCAAAAAAATAAATAAATAAATAAATAAATAAATAAACAAATATAAATATATATATATATATATATATATATATATATATATATATATATATATATATATATATATATATAATTTAAATTAAAACTTAAGTTTTTAATTTTTCAAATTAATAATTACACTAATATAGTTTTTTTTTTAAAAAAAATTTGGGTCAAATGCTTAGTAGGATAATAATAATAATAATAATAATAAACTAAAAAATAAAAAATACACATGGCATCCTAATCATCACAAACTTGTTGATAACCTACTAAAAATGCTAATTGCACTTTTTTTGCAGGTTCATGAATCAATTTGGAGTTTATTCAAGTTCGATGGCTTAATTGCTATCCTCAAATAGTTCAATGGCCTATTTGTACATTTTTCCTAATATTTTTAAAAAATCATTTATAATCACATACATTCTTCCCAGATTTCATTCCCATAACCAGTTTAGCTGCCCATGCGGGCATTTTACAATCACATACATTATGGTATAAGTTGAAGTAAAAAAGTGAGAAGTTGAATTGTAGGTAGGATTATGGTAAAGTAATATATATACATGGTTGGGCACATGCTAAAAGGGAAAAGTTGAAGAACAAAAAGGTTAGAATGGGGGTTTTGGTTGATGGCGTGGACCCATGCACGCTCGAGTTGATAATTTAATGATGGAAATGAAATGAAAAAAATTTGGGTTGTTCCAGTGGATTCATGATTTGGTAGATTTCACAAAGGTAGCAGCTCAGATATTTGTGTTCTCCAAATGGATACGAGTGTAGTGCTAACCGGTGAAATGCTAATAATCACCGCACTTTACGAAATTTAGCTCACTAAACATTTCTTTATATTATTCTATATAGATATAGATAATGCTACATAAACAATGAATTAGGTGCGAAACTTCTTAAAGATAAAATGTGCAGATTAATCACAGTTTTTTATTTTGTCAAAATTAACAACCCAGAATGAAGAACAATTAAAAAACAGCAGTGACATTATGATCATTTTGCGTAAGGTCATAAGTTAAGGTGCGAAAGTTTAAAGTTTAAGATGCGTAAGTTTATATCTTAAGATGCACAAGTTTATAGCGTTAGGCGCGTAAGGTGACAACTTAAGGTGCGTAAGTCTAAAACTTATGATGCATAATTTTATAGCTTAAGGTGCGTAAATTTATAGCTTAAGGTGCGTATGTTTTAAATCTTAATGTGCGCCACTTTTTAGTAAGGTGCATTGAATTTAACTCTTAAGGTGCGTAAGTCTATAGTTTAAGGTGTGTATGCTTAAAGCTTAAGGTGCGTAAGTTTATAGTTTAAGGTGCGTAAGTTTATAGCTTAAGCCTTAAGGTTTGTATGTTTAAAGTTTAAGAAGTGTAAGTTTAATAGCTTAAGGTGTGGATGTTTAAAGCTTAAGATGCGTCACTTTCTAGTTTAAGGTGAATCAATTTAACTCTTAAGGTACGTATGTTTAAAGTTTAAGGTGCGTAAGTTTATAGCTTAAGTTGCGCAATTTTATAGTTTAAGATACATATGTTTAAAGATTAATGTTTGTCACTGTCTAGTTTAAGGTGCATCAATTTAACTCTTTAAGGTACGTAGGTTTAAAGCTTAAGGTGCGCAAGTTTATAGTTCAAAGTGCGTAATTTTATAGCTTAAAGCGCGCAAGTTTATAGTTTAAAGTGCGTAATTTTATAGTTTGGTGCGTTAGTTCGGGACACTTGATCATTTACATCCATAATGTTACCAGAAAGCGCATTTTTTATAAACTTTTCTTCAATTTGAAAAATCAAATCAACAACTCAAATCTCATTCCGTTTTTCACCTGGGAGAAGTTTTGCACGCGAATCATCCCCATATATATATATATATATATATATATATATATATATATATATATATAGTATCAATGTCAATTACTATTGCAGGTAAATTTTGTATATTTTATATGATATCATTTAAATAATTCTCAGTTTACAAATAGTTTATCAATTTGAATTCCTACTTTATTCCCACATTATTCTTTTCCCACAGAAATACAATTCTTTTTCTTCATAATTCCTTCCGTCCAATCAAACACTTAGTTAGGGGCGGACCTACAATATATATATATATATATATATATATATATATATATATATATATATATATATATATATAAACAGATAAGAGTACACAATAGGCGAGCTAGGTGAGATGGCAAGGCAAGTGCTTAATGCTAGCATGTGTTTGGGGTTCGAATTCTTGGTTGTTCAACAAAGTTTTTTTTTTTTATTTTTAATCCCTTCTGTTTGGATTTTTTAAGTCTTTTTGAAATATATATAACTTTTTTATATTAATAATGAGATGTGTAATTTATAATGTGTTTTCTATTTGAATTATTTTATCAAATTAGTTATGTTTCATATTTTGTTATGAGTATTTTTATAAAGTTTTAGTGTTTTATTTTTTCGCCTACATCCAATAATATTTAATTATTTATGACTATATTAAGTGTTTCATTGTCTTTTAAACTATAATGTTTCGCCCCCACAGGACAAAATTTCTGGGTCCGCCACTGCACTCAGTTAGTGTTTGTAATAGAATTAGTATCTTGATTTAAGCGTTATATTATAGTCATATTCAAACATACACTATATGTATATAATGTGTTTTTTTTTTTTATATATGTAGTTTGGGCTTGACAATTTAAGACAAGATCAAATAATGAATAAACAAATGTTAGGTTTTTGCTGATGTATTTGTTTTTTGTTTTTGTTTTTTTTTAAAGTTATTTTCAATGCAAACATGTTATCGAAATGGTCGGTTGATCATCAGAATATATTAGAGGTGATCTAATGTAATAATGGCATAAAATATTTTCACTCTAACTCCTGTTAAAACATTTGTGCACTTTGATGAGTAGTCATAAGAAGGTAAAACACGAAAGTCAATCTCAACTTTTGATGAATTAACAGTCCATGCTCCAATCCATTTGACCCAATCTGATTAACTATTCAATAGCTTTGTCTTTACTGAAAGATTCTCAGGAGGGTATGTTTGGTTCGTACATGGAAATCAGAATTAGAATGAGTATCAAATACTTGGTAATGGTAATGAATTTTGGTGAAAGTATTCTGCATGTTTGGTAGTAGGGTGGAATGAGAATGATTAGGCTAAGGATGAATAATGGGATGTGATGGATATATTATACTCACGACCCGACCCGGGGTAACAACGCTGTCTCGGGGCACCACATTGGAGCCCAAGAGTAACACGGATCCGGAGCACCACGTTGGGGCCCAAAAAGCAATACGGACCCGACCTACGGCACCATGGAGGTGTCCCAACCCGAGCCGACCTACGTGGGTTTCGGGTCGGGGAGCTCGGGACCCGACCCGGTCCACCCGGGCCCGGTCAAAGTTGTGATCTAACCACCCCCGATTTAGGGGGAGGCGGTTGGGGGATTTGGCTTGTATAAAAACCCCCCACCTTGTCCTAACAAAGGGCATTCTATCTACGTTCATTACATTCTACATCTATTACATACACTTTGTCCCGAGAAATATTGTAATAGTCAATTTACGACATTTAATACAATATACGGTCTCACGGCCTTTACGATATCGTTTCGTTTATTTATATATTATTTATATTACGTTCTTATCCGGATTTATTGATTCGGGTCCACCCCGAGTTAATTAAATAGATCAGGATGAAACCCTTATAAAATAAGGGAATGGATATATTTTTTCATGATTGGGGTATTCCAAACTCATAATAATGTTTTAAAAACCAGTCATCCAAACAATAACAATAACTTTAATACTTATACCTGAATGCTAAATTTGCCAACCAAACACACCCTGGTCAATATATTGGCGACATCACTATAGATCACTTTGCAAAAATCAGTCTAGGCAACCGCCTAGCCACTAAGTGACCCTAGGCCGAGGCGAATTACTCCTAGGTGACCGTCTAGGCAGCCGGCCGCCTAGGCACCCAACTTGGTCGATTCGGTCGAGTTGACAACAAACTCAGTCAACTCGACCTTGCTAATTTTTTAAATTTTATAATATATATATATATATATATATATATATATATATATATATATATATATATATATATATATATATATATCTCCACACATGTGCATTGTTTTTTTTTAGTATATAGTTAGTCGCCTAAAGGCTAGGCGCTACTCTACCGCCCGACTAGCGCTTACTGCAATCATGCATGCTATAGATAAAGGACAAGAGCCCCGACAAAGCATGGTTTAGGATTCAACTATTCAAGTTAACACAGCTAAGAAAGTAGATCAGTTTAGGTTATTCATAGTTAATCAGTTCAAACTAAAAAAGTTAATAGACAACTCTCACAAAAAATCAAACTTGAAACTTTATTGTTACTAAGTTAATTGATTTAAAATTTCGATTGAGCTTTGTCCCTATAATAAATATGTCCCCTCAGTATTATTGTAGGTTACTTATATTATCTTTTGTACTACTAAATAGCCCTCTAATTATAAATTACTAGTGGGTCTAAAGACTAGTTAGGAATTTCTTCTCTTCCCTCTTTCTATTTATTATTTTTTTTTTTGAGGGACAAAGGAAACTCGTAGCCAGTATTTGAGAATGTGCATTAAATAAACATCATATTGTGCCCTTAGCCGGTAAAAGATCATAAAGGGACTCATAACTAATCAGTTCAAAATAAGAAGACCGAATAAAGTCCCAACAATAACTTCTTAACAGCCTACCATGACATGTATACATACACCAAAAAATTAAGGCACGTGAATTTTCCCTTTCAGATTTTCACATTAAAATTATGTCTCATTGTCAAGTTCCACAAGTAACATTTATACATTTCAAATAAATGCATATCATCTTCGATGACCCAAATTGGATTTTAGGTTGGGGAAAACGAAGGGATAGCTGCAAATACGTTGCACTAAGGTAGGTTATACCTGTTACATGTAAGAACTGAAGAATATTATTTCACATTATTAATTATCTAAATCATCAATACCTAATGGGTGTGAGCTCGCAGGCCATCATTCCCATAGAGGAAGAGCAGGCCATGTTGATGTGGATGTTTTAACGTTTAGACATTGATCGATAACCACATTTACTTCTGCATTCGTTGAAACAAATGCCCTTTTTTTTGCTTCTTAATCATCACAATTACTCCCCATTATCATTCATCTCATCTATTTGTTCCTCTTCAAACTTGTATTGATGATAGCAACACTTCACCTCAACCCTTTCTAGATAACAACCTACGATTTGACACATTTTAATTGGTTGGTTGGAACTTTTGATCACATTTATTGTATAACTAGTATTTTTTATGCCTGATGCAGAAAATAGATGCCTAATATTATTACTTTATATTAAAATTTTAAATTTATTTAGATTTTAGATTTTAGATATTTAAATTATTGTAAATAATAATAATAATAACAATAATAATAATAAATGTAAAACATTTTTATAAATTTGACATTTATATATATTTTAGGAAATAACTAACATATAACTCCAATATATATATATATATATATATATATATATATATATATATAGAGGGTTGCATTCAAATACAAACCCCTTTAAAATACAAATCCTCCTTAAAATACAAACTTGAGCTCGTGCACACATTAACATACTTACATGCACACAAGGCGCACTGCCAACCATTTCTGGGATTAGCTCGTGCACACATTAACATATTTACATGCACAGAGCGTGTAGGAGGAAAAATCACAACCATCCATCAAAGCTCGTGCGCACATTAATATACTTACATGCACACATCGCGTAGGAAAAAAATCACAATCATCCATCAAAGCTCGTGCACACATTAATATACTTACATGTACATTGGGCACATTTCTAATAATATCTGGGATTAGCTCGTGCACACATTAACATACTTACATGCATACAGTTTGTATTTTAAGGAGGGTTTGTATTTTAAGGGGTGTTTGTATTTGAAAATAATCCTATATATATATATATATATATATATATATATATATATATATATATATTGAAAGGATGTGTATATATTATTACGGAAAATAGCATTTTTCCCCTTGAATTATTTAAGTGGCTGTTTTTTCTCCTAAAATGTTAAATGGACATATTTACCCTTAAAATAAATATTTCATTTATTTTTCTTCTCCAACAAATTATGACCACAATTTGGTTCAAACCAAACAGACACTATAGAAACCAAACCGAAATATTCCGATTACAATTAGAATCGAAACCCGATATTTAGAGTTTATTAAAATCGCAAATCGGAACGGCCAGTTCATGTTCCGAACTGAAAAAAAAAATAAAAAAAAAAATATATATATATATATATATATATATATATATATATATATATATATATATATTTATTGTTGAATTTAGACTATTTTAAAATAAAAAAAAAATAAAATTTTAAAATAAAGACGGTTCAAAATCGCGAACCGGATCCAGAACCGCCGATTCACGGTTCAGGATCCAGTTTTTTCGATTCATAATTATAATAAACTGAAATCCAAATATTGAGTTCTGGATCTGAATCATAACCGGAAACTTTTAATTTGATTGATATAGTGTCCGGTTCAGTTCGAATCGAACCGTGGTCATCCCTACGTATATGCAATAATTTGTTGGAGAAGAAAAATAAATAAAATGTTTACTTTAAGGATAGAAATGTTCATTTAATATATTCGGGGGGAAAACAGCCACTTTTAGAATAATTGAAGGGGCTAATGTGCTTGCATGAATAATTCAGGGGGGAAAAAGTGCTATAAGTATATAACTCAGTGGAAAAAATGTCATTTTCCCTATATTATTATTATTGAAGAAGATAAAAAATATATATGGTGGATGCATGTGCATAGTAACAATAGTGGAAAAGATAACGGAAGTTATAACGGTAGGGTTATATTTGTCCAAAATATTGTATAGTACAACTTTTATAGCATAATGTAAAAAAAAAAAAAAAAAAAAACTTAACGGAAAAAATAAACATAAATGAATCATATATATATATATCCTTCATTCACACTTATTAATGTTTTTAGATTTAGACTAGTTATAAATTTGCGCAATGCGTAATTATTAAGTGCTTAATGAATAAAAATGAATGTCAAATTATTTGATCGAAATAAAAGTGAAATCACATTATAGATCTTATCAAGTAATAATTATTATATGATGCAACTCAACATTATATTCACCCATAAACTTAAAAATAAAAAAAAAATAAAAAATAAAAAATAAAAAAAGCATCAACCTTGATTGACAATGAACATGGTCTTTTATATATATATATATATATATATATATATATATATATATATATATATATATATATATTAATCGATTATAAGTGTTCGGTAACTACATAAAATTTGTTTTGATATATTGACAGATTTGATTAGTATACAACAACGATACATAATAATCCAATTAAATAACATAAGTTTATGTTATGATAATTAATAAATTAAAAATAAATTCAATTTATTTGTTTACTTTAATATAAACACATAAAATCAACAAATACTTACAAAATATAAGTAATAATGGTTGATGGAGCATGGGCTTGGGGTCAATTTTATTGGGAAAGTCTTGATTCAAGTGAGGGTTTATTTTTATTGCAAGGGAATGAAGAATGAAGTATGGAGCAAAATATTAATGGATGTGCCGCCAAGGGGTATTAAACACATGACCTCTACAAGGTAACACACACCCCAACCCACCAAGCCACTACTTATCTTGTGTACTAAAGGGCATGAATCTCTCCACATGTGCATGGGAGTGCACTAGAAGCAAAGTAGTTGAAGGGACACACCCAAGAATGAAGACTAGTCAATGTCGTACATTTGTCAACCATCCGCAATATTCTCTATATGTACTATATAAGGTACCATTAATTCATCTTAAGACATCATCCCTTAAATCATAATAACCTTCCTAGCTTGGTGGCTTTTGGTCCTAATCTCTAACCCATACACCATGGTTTAATTCCTAGCAACAACATTATTATTCCTAGACCACTATTTGAGCTACATCTTTTATTATTTATTTATTATTTGGGTCAGTATCTCGGGCCTACATACAGTTTATGGTGTACTCGGTCCCTCGTATGTGGAGAACTCTATGAAAAACACGGGTTCCTAGTTTCTACCCCTTTTACGCAATCAGAATCGAGATACACCGAAATGGCCTAGTCACAAAACGAGTATTCCCGGAACCTACAGAAAAGTCATACCGGGCAAGGCAGGGATCAGTTTGATTTGTGAGGGTCAGTTCCTTACCTAGGGAACGTGAGAGGTTTGACTGGTACTATAGCCAGTGGAGGAGAAGCTCTCGTCGGTAGAACCAACGGAGGGGGAGTCGGACCTAACATTCAATCTTTAGCCCAAAAGAATGCTAACATCGTTGGAGTGTGGGTTACCCATCAGTAGGGGGGGGGGGGCAGCCCGGCTTGTCCTGATAGTTGGTCGTTGACCCGGACACTAGAGCAAATCATCCCCTTACTCGACTCACCACTCCACGAGCTGGGAGGAAGGCACCGCTAAGGAAAGGGCCCAAATGTAAGGGGGCCGAGACCGCAACTAAGGCCAAAACTAGGGAACCATCATGGAGGGAGCCTGAACTCGTTCACGATGAGCGCATTGTTGGTCCCAAAATAGATGGAGTAAAAGTCTAGAGGGGGGAATAGACTTTTACAAACAATTGCGAATTTTGCTAAGCAATATAAAATCAAAACACTTAACAATTTGACAGTGTCTTGTGCACAGTGGAATTTAAAGATGTGTGAGATTGTGTATAGTGTAAATCACGGGTAGATCATGCATGCAATAATAAATAAAATAAAGCAATAATGAACACATGAATTTATTGTGGTTCGAAGGTGTATGTAATCCTTCTACTCCACTCTACTTCTATCTTTAGGAGAAATTCACTATATCCACCACTCCTTGGTTACAAGATACAATGAATTTTTTGATCTAGTGCTTTGATCACCAAACCCACACTAATCACACCAAACCAGTGCCTTCAGCACTGCAACCAGGATTTCACAACTCCGTGCTACTATCCTCTATCTACACTTCGGTAGAGAAACCACTTGTTTGAAAAACAAGATTTTTCTTTGCTTCCAACTTTAAGACTTCTTAATGGATTCTTCAATGAATAGCTAAGTCTCTCTTTTTAAGATGAAGATTTTGCACTATAGATTTTTCACTTAAATTTTTCGTATATAGAACTTGTTCATTTGCATAAAATCGATACTTGACTTCTTCATATTTTCATCTTTATATAGATGTTTGAGAATTTGTCCGGTGAAAAAAAAGACAATCTCAAATTTGAATTCTTGTCAACTGGTCTCGTAGCCTTTTCAGTCTAAACGAGAACTTTATAGACTTTATCTCACTTTTAATGTTCTGTGCAGTGAGACATTAAAAATGTTTAGTAGCAATCTGATCTTCAAGTCCACACAAATTAATCTTCATGCAACATAGTCTGATGAAGTTCACGCCACCTTGGTAAATTAATCTTCAATATTTGCTCCAACCTTGCCTCTTTCTAATTTGGACTAGTCTCAAACCTCATCTCCTTCTATAAATAGCTTGAGCTCAAATTCCACATTTTTTTAATTTAATCTCAAATTCCACATTTTTTTTTAATTCCTCATCTCTTGATTTAGGGGGTGTATTTTTAAAGTTCATAAAAATCTTTAAAACTCTATGAAAGTCATGATTGAATACACACCCCTAAGAAGACTCTACCTATTTAAACTAATCATGATCGTGCCAGGTAGAATCTTTAGAGTTCCATGATCAATTCTCATCAACACCCATAAATAATAATATTATTAAATTTAAATAAGCGATAATAATATTACAATTTTAGACATTATTAAGTCTTCAACATTGCCAAAAGAGTCATAGTTTTTTAACTTCTATCTGCACATTTATAATGCAGAGTCAAAAGAATGAAGATACACTAGTCAGGGGAAGAGGCATTTTAGCTGTGTAAAGCCTTGAAGACTATGCATTGGAGCAACAGTAGAGATTTCTGAAGTAGATCATTTAAAAGCCAGCAAAAATGATATTAACACACACACACACACACACACACACACATATATATATATATATATATTTATTTATTTATTTATTTATTTATTTATAAAGATATATCATATAACATATATCTTACATGTATCAAAAATTTTTATCATACCTTTTCACTCTAATACCAAATGATACTATATATATGTGTGTGGGCACGCGCACACGCATATCATTTGGTATCAGAGCCTGTCAAACTTCTAATCTCAAAATATTTCTCGTAATGAGATATGATAATGAATTTCAATATTATATATCTAGTCCCAAATCAGATGAAAAAATAGAGCACAATTATTGACAAATTATAATGTACACACATTTGAAAGTTTAAAATCTTTGAAGCTTTGTTGATCCTAGTCTACCAGATAGAGCTAATTCAATTGCTATACGGCAAGATCAATTAGTCTTGGACGGATTCACCAAAGTGTTGATTACTCTATTTTTGGACAATTAATTGGTGCTGAATCAACGAAGCAGACTTGGACATCTTAAATGTGTCGCAAAAAGGAGTTGACTAGGCACAGAAGTCCAAGTTACAAACGTTGAGAAAGTTGTACAATCGGTGTAAGATGACCTTTACAGAAAATGTATTTCTACAATCTTATTGATATGTTGAATAAGATGATATTATTCAGAGACACCATTGAAGATGGTACAGTGGTTGAAAAAGTTTTTTGAACTGTGCTGATGAAATATGACAATGTGATAGCTTCAATAACAAAGTCAGCAGATACCGAGCTCTTATTAGTTGTATAGCTAAAATGGATGATGCAAAACTCTAATACCAAATGCAAGATATATTTAATATTATATATATTACAAAAAGAAATTGAGGAAATGGATGTGTTGTTCAAGATGACTAAAACATCTATAGTTAGTATTGCAGACAAAAGAAAGTTTTGCCAATAGAAACATTAATATTTTACTAATTCTTTTTTAAGTCTAAGTAATTTACATATGGAGTATTGTCTATTGATAGTTTGATACATTAAAGAAAATAATTTCTGGCTAAGTCCTTTCCCTTCCTACAGTTGAAACTGCTCTTCAACATCAAAGGATGAGGGTAAAATGCTAAATCCCATTCTTTGAAGTACTCTCAAGTTGTAAAATGCAAAGTCCATTTTCTATGCTCCAAAGTACAACAGAGCCCTGACATCATAAAATTGCAATATTATAAGCATAATTGCATAGAACACAACTACATAAGATAGAATATTAAGTAATGTTAACTTGAATAGCAAAAACTTGAACATTTAGAATCATTGTATTTAAGTAAGTGATATATGCAAAATACAACTACACTTTTGGCACAAAAATATAAAGTTTAATTTTTAATTGAAATGAAACACATTCTTCAATTATGTCTATCTCTAACTTGGACATTTCAAGATAAAAGTACCAATTCTACTATTTAAACTTGAGTTTATTTTTTTCTTTTTGGAAAAATGGTCAAATAGACCCTTCAACTTTCGGTGAAAAAGCAATTAGTCCTCTAATTTTAAAAAGCTCCAATTACACACTTTAACTCTTTAAAATTATGCAATTAAACCTAATTTATTAGTAACAAACACGTTAAAAGTAAATAAAAATAAAAATAAAAAATTAATTATTTTTGGCTAGGCAAAACGTCGCGGCCTCCGACCTCCTTTTCAATTGGAAGGAGGTGACTTTGCCTCCAGCCTAGATTGTCGATAATTACTGGCTTAAACTAAGAAAGCAGGTGACTTTGCCTCCAGCCTAGATTGCCGATAACTGCTGGCTTAAACCAAAAAAGTCAATAAATGCTCACATTAGGAGTCGAGCTTGTAACCTTGTGGTTATCAAGTTCTTGAGTTTTTCTAAATTGAAGAAGAGTAGCAGGCTGGAATTTTCGATCATAATATGGTTTAAAAATTAAAACCAGTACTAAGCTGCACAAAGTGTGATAATTAATCAACCATAAACAGTTAAACACAGCATCATTGACAATTGAAGGCCTTATGGTGCAGATCTACAAGCAAATAGTATCCCACAACAGGAAGCTTCTCCCTTTGGTTGACTAGACTCTGTCTATTACATTCAAATTGCCCAAAGAGACAATTCAAATCTGGGAACAGTAACCATTCCAATTTAAACAAGAAGCATAAATCTTGAATGGCACAAAAGAGACATTTTCACTAATTAAATTAGCAGTAAAAGAGATGGAGTTTGAAACTGACCAAGCAATCAAGCTGCAATTCTGCAAAACTCATCGCAGATAGATGCATCCTCTAGGTACAAATGGGGCAGAGAACCAAGCCATTTTCGTTGCAATGAGAGCACCTCACCACTACAGTCCTACCATGCTTCTCCTCCATGTCTTCCCTCACCGCCATAACCATCTTACAGCTTCCATTACAGGTAAAGCACGGCAAGAATCGAGCCCCGCCGCAACCTTCACACACATACCCAGCTCTCAATTTAGGCAAACCTTGAAGCAAATCTCCCAACCCACCTTCTTCAGCAATCCTTAGGAGTTCCTCAGCTCCTCCTATGTATCTCCCTTTCACAAACACCCTGGGAGGTATTAGCTCACTGCTATCTTTCTCCTTCATTAGCTCCCTGAGCTCTTCCTTGAACCCTTTGTCCATTGAAATGTCCCTTTCGCAGAGCAGAACCCCAGCGCCCTCAATCACGGATCTAACTGCATTGCAAGCCTCGAAGGTTTTTCTTACGCCCCGCAACGTCGTCGTATATATCACCACCCTGGTTTCCCCATTTGGTGGGCAGAGCTCTTGGAACGCGTCCAGGGAAGTGTGCTTGGAATTGGATGATTTCTTAGCAAGGACGGCTTCGATTAAGCTCGGTGGCTTTAGAACCTCGCCGGAGGAGAGATTAGGGTTTGAATTTTCGTTTTTAAACAAGGGCTGAGAAAACCTGAAGGTATAATCCGCGGTGGAATTGGAAGAGGGTAGAGCGGCAAATCGGAAGCTCTGAGCAGCGCTATTGCTGGCCTGCTGCGCTGAATCGAGGCCGGACATGAGCTCCCAGGAGTTGATAACTTCAGACGGCGGTTCGGAGAGCTTGAGCGGTCGGGGCTCCGAGAGCAACGGGCTAGCAAAGAGCGAGCCAAGACTGAACCGTGTAGGCGGAATGGGCGTAACTGGCGCAGTGGTGCACACCGGAGGAGAAGATGATGATTTCTTCTCCTCCTCCTCCTCCTCGTCGGAGGACGACGCCGGCGCCGGCGCCGGCGGATCGAGTGTCAAGAGGCCATAAGTGGTGGAGGTGAGCGACACAATGTGGTGGCCGAGACCCGCCGAGCCGCCGATCTGCGCGAACTCCTCGTCGCGGCTGAGCAGAGTGGACGAAACGCAACCCATTTTCTTTCCAGTAAATGCGGAGAGTGAGAGAGATGAGTGTGAAGCGGAGAAAGGAAAAAGCTTTGGAATGAGCGATGAAGACGACGACTTTGGACAGCCGAATCTTTTTTTTTTTAATTTAAATTTTGAAATGGAGTTGGGTTTTTAGCGCTCAGAACTTTCTACAGTTTTTTTTTTCTTTTCTTTTCTACAGAGTATAATAATATTTTCAGATTTATCTAATTTAATCATGCTTTATTTTTAACTTTTATAATTATTTTCAAATTTGACACATCATCACTAATTCAATATATTCTTCTTGAATATGATGATGAAAAAGTATATCGCTACCCCTTCAACATTAATCAATTATCATTTTTAATATGATAGACATATTAAAGTACAACGGTAAACATTTATGTTCTGATTGAATTTATCTAAATGCATTGAATGAAGATTCAATGAAGTAAAAAAAAAAAAAATGGTAACAAAGAAACATGCTTAAATGTAGTAAATATAAACTATTATGAAGGTGATGCGCAAAAAATGGAGTTCGATTATTAGTTGAAAATTTAATATTAAAATGTCGGACTAAATATGAAATTAATTCCTTAATAACAATATTTAATATTCCATACATTAATTTTTTAAGTGGTATTCTTTGATTTTTATGTATAAATATATGTTTTTTTAAATATTCATAATTTTGTATAAGGTAATATATATTTTATATTTTTTCAAACTTTTTCAATTCAAAAAATCAATGCTCCTACCACCGAGATTTTATCTTATGACGATTCATTTGAAATTGTAACAAATGTGTCATCAGAGTATATACTAAACTAGTTTTTTTTTTTTTTTTTTTTTTTGAAAATATATACTAAACTAGTTGGTTAGGTATAAATATATGTTATTTCAACTTCTTATTTAAATAATTTTTTATAATAAAGTGATAAATATTTATTAAATTGGATATTTTTACAAAATATTTTACAGTATATCTCAGTGTAGTAAAGAGGAAAGAGGAGTGTGATATAATAATAATATATGTGGTGTACAGTGTACTGCAGTTGGGACTTAAATACTTAATTAGTTGGACAGAATTTAATTAGTTTGTCGTTTTGGTAACACCCACATGATTTGTGTTACAGCTCCGACAAGCCAAGTTATACGTGACATTGCATTATTCATGCTCCGCCCTGTTGGAATACCATGCATGATGCACCAAGCCCCGCGCCGCATTACCTGCTACGATACAAAATTACAAAATGATTAACGCATTGCATAAGTATATTTTTTGGAAAAAAATCAAATACGCTCTTGAATTGTATACAATAGATTAATTAGATTCATAAATTTTTTAAAATATAATTAAAATTTTTGAAATGATCACTTTGATGCATTTAGACTCAATAACTAGTTATATACATGAAATAAACCGGTTAATATGGATTTCGACAAAAATAAAAAGGGGCAACCGATGAACAGTTGTCGATCGCCATTGTCAACGAAGAAGGCGACTATGCCAGTCACCTTCTTCTGCAAGAAGGCGACCCACGTGGGTTGCCTTCCTCTTCAAGAAGGCAATTGGACTAGTCGCCTTCTTTGTCAATCGAAAGAAGGCACCCGGTCCAGTTAATCGGTAATCGACTTGTGGCGGTGATGTTGTTATTGACGGCAGTAAATGACAACCGGTCAACAACGGTAATTTTACCAGTAACATGCTGGTTACCGGTAAATTGGATTTATTTGACCGATTTTAATAAGTTTGAGGGTTTAATTGTACGTGTTAAAAGTTCAAGGGCCTAATTGACATGTTGTATAAAGTTTATGGGTCTATTTGACTATTTTCTCTATATATTTTTAAAAAGTAGAATTATAATGTTTCATCGATACAAATTTCGTGATAAAATCATAAATATATCTTTTAAAAGTACAATTATAATGTTTCATATGGACGTATGTATAGAGTGACGAGGAAAACTCCCAACTATTACTCAACGTCACTTCCGCTGAGAATCGAATTTGTAACCTTATGGTTACAATTTATAAGTCAACAGTATGACCAGCAACTTACAAATCAACAGTTTGACCAACTTAGATGGAATTGACCCATATTATTTTATCAATTGGTAACTTAAGTATAACAATATTTTGTTTATAAAAAAAAAAAAGTATAACAATATTTAATTAAATGAATTATTTCGAATTCAAAGTTTGAAGGTATCTTGTTCTACCCTAATATTTCTCTATTAAAAATGGGCCATTCACTTTAAGTATGATAGCAGTGACTGGAAATTAAGTTTAAAAACAACGTAAGCCTAAGTTGGCTATTAGTAACACACAAATTATTTAAAAATTTGCACCTTATTAACATCATTTTTAAAGTATAACAACATATCAAAATACCCACTTTATAAATTAAAAATTCTTAATTAAACTCCCAAAAAATATTTTAGCATATAATAATAACCAGAGAAGGGAATCTATTTTTAGATATAAAAAAAAAAAAAAAATCATGCCTCTTTTTTTTTTTTTTTTTTGAAACATTTATGCCTCTTATTCTTATGTCATTTTGTCAAACAAGAAAATAGAGAAAACCTTTTCGTCACATAACAATGTTTTCTTTTGCCTCAATTGGATCTTTTTTTTTTTTGAAAGTAAACTGCTGTATATATATATCAATCAAAGCCGAAATAAAGGAAGGAGGGTTATCCTCCCACAACATAGAGTTTGCCTGCGTAGAGGCTGACTGAGCTAACGAATGAGCTAAAATATTTAAAGAACGAGGAATATAAACAACAGAACAGGAAATAAAAAGATTCATCAAATCCCGACATGCTGAAACAGCTAAACCATCATAAGTGCGAAACTCAGTCGCTGAATTACCAAGTGCGTGACATAGATTCGAACAATCTGACCGTAGCTCCACCTTCGTGACTCCACGTTCCCTAAGCCAGGATAGGGCCTCCTTACATGCATACGCCTCCGCCATAAATGGTCCCTGACATAGCGGTAAAGGACCTTTTTGGCTGCCAAAAAATTTCCATTCGCATCCTGGAGTAAAATGCCGTACGCCCCCCTTCGCGTTGTGGCCGAATAAGCTGCGTCAAGGGAGCAGCGAAGCTGCGTCTCGGACTGCCCAGTGATGGCAGTAGTTCGCCGTGTCTCGGACTGCCCACTGACGGCAGTGGCAGCATGAGACGGCTGCTGCCTCTCCATGCGGCTCGTAGCCGAACACCACGCCGACAAAGTAGCCATTGCCCGTTCGAACACAAGCCGTGGTCTACCCACTTTATGCTCCCACACCGCCGTATTCCGTTGCATCCAAATATTGTACATAATGGCCACCATAGAAATAAATTGTTTCGCATCAACATTTCGTAGCAATAATTCAAGCCACACACCAAAGTCATCATCCACCGTACTCTGCACGTCAAAACCCGAAATATTCCACACACATTTAGAAAATTCACATTGTACTAATGAATGTAAAATATTTTCAGAGGTTAGGACACACAAAGGGCATGCTAATGGGACATCTACCCTCCTATTATAAAGGTTCATAGTGGTGGGTAATACTCCTCTCACAGCTCTCCACAAGAAAACTTTCCACTTCGGGGGTACCTTTAGGTTCCAAATTTTATTCCAAGATGTGAAACCATTTGGGGGTACAGAAATGGTTCCCATTAAATTACGATAGGCAGCTTTTACCGTATAAATTCCTTTGGGGTCCCCATGCCAATACCACATATCATCATAGGCCGGACTAATTGGAACAGCCGCAATCTGCTCTGCCTCCACTGCAGGAAATAGCTCATTAAGCAAAGGTATGTCCCAGGTAGCTGATGCCGGATCAATTAACCCAGAAACTTTGACTTCCCCAAGGTGGGGAGGTTTCTCTGACATAATTCTTGGCTCAGATTCACACGACAACCACAGGTCACCCCAAACCAAAGTGGAGTCCCCATTTCCAATCCTCCGCCTAATATTTTGGATAATGAGTCCTTGGGCAGCCATTATACTTCTCCATGGGAAACTTGGATTATTTCCAACTGAGGCATTCAAAAAATCTGACTTTGGGTAATACCTTGCCTTATATATTCTTGCCACGAGAGAATGGGGATCTGTCAAAAATCTCCAGCCCTGCTTACCCAGCATAGCCACATTAAAAGCTCTCAAATCCTTAAAACCTAGGCCCCCATATTTCTTTGGTACACTCATTTTATCCCAGGCGAGCCAATGTATTCCTCCCCCATCCCTCCCATTGCGCCACCAGAATCTATTCATAACACGCTCCAGGTTCTTGCATAGTGAGTCAGGTAACAAAAACACACTCATAGTAAACGTTGGCATTGCCTGTGCCACCGATTTGAGTAGAATTTCTTTACCTGCCCTAGACAAAAGTTTCTTATTCCAGGAGCCAATTCTCTGTCTCACCTTATCCTCCACATAAGCAAACACCGCCCGTTTATTCCTCCCCACAAATGCTGGCAGCCCCAAATATTTTCCAAAATTTTGTGCTTGATGAACCCCAAATTATGGCAGCCACCAAATTTCTTTCAACCTGTGAGTGTTCCTACTAAAGCAAATATTTGACTTATTATAATTAATAGTCTGACCAGAAAGCTTCTCATAATCAGTAAGACACCGTTTAACTGCCTGTGCCTCACCAACATTTGCCTTAAAGAATAGGAGGCTGTCATCCGCAAACAAAAGATGTGAGAGAGCAGGTGCTCCTCTCGCCACCCTTAAACCATGTACATCACCTCTATCCTGAGCCTGTTGTAACAACAATGATAACCCCTCCGCACAGATAAGAAACAAGTATGGGGACAAAGGATCCCCCTGACGGAGCCCGCGAGATGGGGTTAACTGTCCTCCAGACACACCATTAATCATAATATTATACGAAACAGTAGTGACACACTCCATAATTAGATTTACCCATCCCACCTGGAAGCCTAAAGCCAACATCATGTTTCTGAAAAATGCCCATTCCATCTTGTCATAGGCTTTTGCCATATCCAACTTCAAAGCTCCCCACCCCACCTTACCCAACTGCTTCCTATTAAGAAAATGTCCAACCTCGGCAGCTATCAAGATATTATCAGTAATCAACCTGCCAGGAATAAATGCACTCTGCGATACAGAAATAATATCGCCTAAAAGGGGCTTCATACGATTAGCGATTACTTTTGCAATAATCTTATAAACAACATTACTCAAGGCAATCGGGCGTAGATCCGTGACCATCTCAGGAGACTGCGTTTTTGGAATAAGCACAATATTTGATTCATTAAGACCAGTTGGCAAGGACCCCGTATTCAGACACTGAAGCACACAACTAGTCACATCTGGACCAACTATGTCCCAAAACTTCTGATAAAAACCCGGATTCATTCCATCCGGTCCCGGTGCTTTGTCTGGAAACATAGCAAACAACCCATCTTTCACCTCTCCCGGGTCATACGGCCGGTTTAGCCATTCATTATGGGTGTCGGTAACACGAGTAGGGATAGAGGCAAAAAAGTCCACTCCATTACTCACATCGGGGTTAACAGCAAAAATATTATTAAAATAACTCATTACAACTGCTCTCATACCATCACCATCTACCCATCCTCCCAACTCATCTTTAAGTCGTAAAATAGTATTCTTACGCTTTCGGGCAGAAGCATACCTGTGATAGAAGCGAGTGTTTGCATCCGCCCCACGAAGCCAATGCTGCTTCGCCCTTTGTCTCCAGAATACATCCTCCTCCTTCTCCAATCTTACTAACTCAGATTCCAGACGGCGAAAGTCTGCTAACGCCTGGGGGCTCAGACGACCACGGCAATTCAACTGTTGTTTCTTGAGACTAGCGATCCGTTTCCCAAACTTATGGAAACGGTCACCACCCCACTTCTGTAGCTTTACGCCACATCTCTCTACCCGGGCCTGTAGATCCTCCACCCCATGTCCCCATGCCTCTTCCACCACATCCCTACATCCCTCATCCAGCAGCCAGGCCATCTTAAAACGAAAATGTCGCGGACCAACACATAAACCCCCCCCCCCCCCCCCCCCGGCCGTATGTCCAGGAAGAGAGCCGAATGATCCGATCTCCTGGTCAGTACATTATAGACCCGGGCTCCTTCCACCACCCCCGCCACTCATCAGTCGCTACAACTCTATCCAACTTCTCCTCCATCCAATCCTCCGTCTCCTCCCCCTTCTCCCATGTAAACTGATAACCAATCATGGGGATCTGTATCAAGCCGCAGTCCTCAAGTGTTTCACCAAAACCCCTCAACAGCGATTCAGGATGTCTGCAACGTCCCCTCTTCTCATACTGAAAAAGCAAGTCATTGAAATCCCCCAAGACCACCCAAGGCAGCATAGACCGGGAGCTCAAGTGTCTCAAAAGATTCCATGACTCCCCTCTGTCCCCACGATCCGGGAAACCGTAAAAACACGTCATCCTCTAGGGCGCAAAACCATCCATACATACCTCGACATCCACATGGTTACGAGAGTAACCTAGCAGACTCACTGTATCATTCGTTTTCCACAACAGTGCCAATCCTCCACTACGCCCCTATTATCCACATAGAACAACCCCTGGAACCCTAATTTCACCCGCAACCGTTCAGCATGATCTCTAGCAACCTTCGTTTCCATAAGAAAAATAAAATCGAGTTTCTTTCTGGATGCCATATCCACTACTTCCCGAGCTGTTCGTGGATCACCCAAGCCACGACAGTTCCAACTCAAGGTACTCATAAGGATGGGCGGGTCTGGGAACCAGAGCCCGCCATGAACAAGTTTTTTTGAAATATCCGGCATTGCCACATCCTCCCCAACCCTCTCCACCACTCCCTCACCATCCCTCCCCGTGAGATCCTCAGTACCCCTTTCTTCCCTGCGCCTTTTCGGACCACACACCACCCCCTCGCCACTCACCGGTTGGCCCTCCGCCAAAGCCCCCACCGCAACCCCCCCACCCGTAGCACACGGCCTACCTCCCCTCTCGGCCACCTCTTCTCTCTTCCCCCAACAGGAACCAGCCACGAACTGCCCACCGGCCTAGGGCCGCGTGGTAACCCCGCCTTCATCTCCACCCCATACGGATACTGATCCAAAGCGAGGGTCGAATTTCGCGCTTGTAAACAGAACTTGTATGAATGGCCCAGTAAGCCACAGAAGAAGCAAAAAGTGTGCAGCCTTTCATACTTGAATGTCACCCAACACTAAGACTTATCCCGCTTTGCAAATTTCATTCTTCGACGCAACGGTTTAGCCACCGGAATACTAACACGGATCCGGTAGAACGCCTTCCACGGACGATCATCAAACCTCTCATCCCCCTTCAGAAAGCCTCCCAGAAAATTACCAACCTGCTCCTGTATGATCATTGATGTATAACCATCGGGAGTCCATAGATCTGGACCCACATATCAACCGTATCAAGAACCACATCATTCGGCAGCATCCCATCTTCCACCGGTCGACACACCAAGGTATGGTTATCAAAGGACCACGGCCCCTCATCAATCACACGTTGCAAATCTGTCTGATGATAAAAACAAACATAAAAAGATTCGGTTGCAACTCTGAAACCTGCACACCACACACGGGCTGCCATACGAAAGCCAACACCTCCCGCATGAATTCAAGCTTCACCATCTTTCGCGTCAAAAACCTTCCAACAAGAACCCATGTACGGCCCTCCACCCCCACCACCGGCGCAACAACCCCCCCTGCCGGAATCAACATCTCCTCCTCGTCGAGCAAAGAGATACCCGCATACCCTTCTACCAATTCCTCCTCTATCGCCACATGATTCTGTTGTTCCAGACTTCCTTCCCGACGCCGCAAACCTCATTCCGCCAACCCCTCCTCAATCGCCGCATGATTCTGTTGTTCCAGATTTCCTTCCCGGCGCCGCAAACCTCGTTCCGCCAACCCCTCCTCACCACCGCATGATTCTGTCGTTCCATGCGTCCTTCCCGGCGTCACAAACCCGCTGGAGCGGACAAAGACTCGTCGAAAAACCCTGCTGATCAACGTACGAAACCCTAGGCAAACCCTAGTAGGGAATTAGAGAGAAACTCTAGAAAGAAACCCTAGAGAGAGATAAGTACGTAACGAACTTGTTCATCCTTAATCTCTACATTGAAGAAGACATCTTCTTTAAGGATTGAGAGAGAGCAACATTGGTTGTGCCTCAATTGGATCTATTGATACTAAGATTACTTTTTTCCTCAAGAATGACCTTTATTTTGCAATTAAAGGACCGTTCAACAAGAGTGCGAAATTTATCAAAGATGACATAAAGATCAGACTTTAATTTCATAGGGAAGAACCATGTATAATGGGAATAGTCATCCAAAAAGATCACAAAATAACGAAAGCCAGAAGTAGATAAAGTGGGTGCAGGACCCCAAATGTCTGTGTAAATAAGATCTAGGACTTGAGAACTAGAGGAAGCAACACGAGGGAGGGGAAAATGGGCAGATTTGCCTAATTGACACGCATTGCATAAAGAATTATGACAACGAATATTAACACGAGACCCACTAACCAAACAAGAACGAAGTATATGGCTAAGAACACGGTTATGAGGATGACCTAGACGATTGTGCCAAGTGAAAGCCGAGGCACGAGCGGAAAGAAACGCTGACGGAGACGAACTAAGTAATGAAAGTGTGTATAGTCCCCCCGAACTATTGCCCCGAAGAAGTATTTCCTTGGTATTGATATCCTTCACAACAAAAAGGGAGGGGTGAAACTCAAAAAAGACTTTATTATCGGATGCAAACTTCTGAACAGATAATAAAGAATTAGACAAACGTGGAACGTGAAGTATATCAGACAATGTAAATGATCTAGAAGGGGTATTAAAAGAGGCATGACCAACATGACTAATAGATAAACCCATACCGTCACCGACACGTAAAGTGTCATTACCAGTGTATGGTACTTCTCTGATGTAGAAAGGGCAGCGATGTTTGGAGTTGCATGATTTGTGGCTCCAGTGTCCGGAACTCAAGTATGAGAATTTGACGAGGTTTTAGCAACTGAACCATTCTGAAACACCAAATTAGCCTGAGAACCCGGAGCCCCTGAATATTGCCGAAAACAGTTGACTCCCGTGTGACCGAAACTTTTACAAATTTGACACGGATCATTATAGCGCCAAAAATAATTGGCTCCCGTGTGACCAAAACGTTTACAAATTTGACATGGATCATCATAGCGCCAAAAACAATTGACTCCCGTGTGACCAAAACGTTTACAAATTTGACACGGATCATCATAGCGCCAAAAACAATTGACTCCTATGTGGCCGAAACCTTCACAAATTTGACACGGATCATCGAAACCACGTTGCTGACCTCCACGGTAACTAAGGTTGTCACCGCAACGCTGCATCTTCTTGATTTTATGAATCACAAAACCCTAGCTAGGCCAGATGAGAACTGATTGTATTATATTTTCTGAACTTGATTACAATGAGATAAGATGATGTGAATATATACAATAGAGAGTCACAGTGTGATAAGGATAAGAAGTAGAGAGTCACAGTGTGACGAGGATAAGAAGTTCTAAACAGACTCAGATACATAGAGTCCTAATAGAAATGATGGATCACTTTTTTGACTCCTGATTTTTAGAAAGGGCATTAAACTATATTACTTTTATTGATGCCAATTTGTATTTTTGTTAATGGCAATACTTTAGCTACTAAACTGTAAATTTGTATGTTCTATTCTATTTTGTACGTATGTTTGAACTTTGACAGAATTGATGTATTGAAGATTTCTATTTTGTATGTATGTTTGAACTTTGACAGAATTGATGTATTGAAGATTTGTAGTTTTTAGATGAAACATAAAAAAATGAAAGTAAAATCAGTCAATTTGTTTTAGTAAATTAATAAAATTTTGGATGAGTTTATACATAAAAAAACACGAATTGGGTCTTCAACACTGAACACCTTAACCGAAGTCCGTTCAGATTGGTCACCCGTGTACCCGAACCGTTCGAACCCATCCAATGCTCAAGTGCTCAACCATACTGACAGCCCTAAAATGAAATTTTAGAAACCTTAGGGTGCATTTTATATATACTAAATTTTAAGGATCAAAGTGGAATTTATCCAAAACGAAATTTGAAACCTTTTCCCCTTTTGCCGTCGGGCAAAAGTGAGCGGCAGTGTGCCAATTGCCCTTCCGAATTCTTGTCATCTATCCCGGAACCGGAGAGCATTGAACCGGATACCTTGAACTCCGACCGAGGTGAATCAACGATGGGGCAACACGATATTCGCCGTCCGTTCAAGCGTCCGGCGATCACCGACCAACAACGACGCCGCGAGCAATCTCTTCTCCGCCAGGAACAGAACCGCCGCGACGCTCAGCTGCAAGCGCGCCGTTTAGCCTCCACCATCCTCTCCATTCAGTCCGAGCACCACGAGCTTCAATCCCTTTCCGAAGAGCCCGAGCTTGAACCCGGACCCGGACCCGGACCCGAGGAAACTGAACCCGATTATCCATCTCAGAGCGATGGCTATGATATTCGTCAGCTCTCGAGAATCAGAGGAGCCGAAGCTCGCCGCTGGTTCGCTAAACAGCTTATGCTTCCTGAGTGGATGATCGATGTTCCTGATAACCTCAGTACTGACTGGTCAGTTCACCTCATTATCTATTTCGTATTGATTTTCACTTAAGTATGCCTATGTTGCTGCATAATTTCCAATTTCCTTTGATGAATTAGAAAATTTTAGATTCTGCTATTGCTATCCATTTCATTTGCTCAAGTTTATGCAATTACTGAGCATCAGAAAGAAATTTGGTGGGGGTAATAATTTAGGCTTAGAGAACAAAAGAAGTAATTACTAATTTAAAGGATTATATTTTCTCTGCAGGTATGTATCCGCAAGGCCTGCTGGAAAACGATGTTTTGTTGTGTCTTCGAATGGGACAACGATCAGTAGGCTACGGAATGGCTCTCTCTTGCATCGGTTTCCTTCTGCTTTACCAAGCGGCGCCAGGACCAATAATAAATCCGCTCAGTCATATTGCATTCTTGATTGTGTATTTCATGAGGTAACGGTTAAATGTCACATTTCATTGGTTAGTGGTGCGATTACTAATTGTGTGTATTACAATAACTCTAACGTAGCTATGGTTGTCTTTGGAGTGGCAGTTAGATCAAACGTATTATGTGATTGACATGGTTTGTTGGGCGGGGTTTTCGTTATATGAGTGCACTGCTGAGTTCCGATTCTACTGGTTGAACACTAAACTTGCCGAGACGGGGGCTTGTGAGGCTCCCTCGACGTACCATAGATATAGATTTAGTAGCGTTCCAGTCTATGATTGTGTCCAGGAAGGACTTCATTCTGCTTATACAGGGCCCGTGCCATATGTCAAGGATGGACTGCTTTTCTACAATAAGTAAGAATTTTTTTTTCTTTTATTTTAAACCTTTATAAAGTATTCTGCTGCACATTTTCGATGATTTTTACTAGTTACCTGGAATGCTGCACTGCAAACATTTACCTGTAATGGCTTTTCTTTTCATGGGTTGTCCTTAGTAAAGGAGAATCCTTCACTACATAATACTGATATTGACCGACTTTCGGCTAGTATCTTCACATTTAATTGATTGTGAATTAATTCTGACACTATATGTTCTCCGCTTCCCGTCTATAGGCAAGCACACTATCAAACAGGGAATACACCACTTGTGTTGGTTTGGAAGGACACAAATTGTAGCCAGTATGTCATTGATACTGATAATAAAGGAGAAATTCCAACTCAACAACAGGTATGCCGGTATCTTTATATCAAGCTTGATATTGCATTCTCTACTAGGCATTGATTTTTTTATTTTTTTGTTGCTCAATCAGGTAGTTTTGGAGCTATTGGATGATGGGAGACTGGCGACGTCAGATGATCCTCCTGTTATATTTGGATGCTTGAATGCGGAATTCATCCAACAGGTTAGGCCCTGTTTGGTAAAATAGTTAGCCTATCAGTCATTTTTGGCTTATTTGACCACTATTAATTGTTTGACTTGGTTAAAAAATCAATATAAGTGTTTGGTTAATTAACTTTTTGTAACTCCAAAATGCTAAAATTCAAAAAGCTGCTCAAAGCAGCTTTTTCAAATAGCTTTTTGAGAAAAGAAATTATACCAAACAGCTATCAGCTAACATCTAATTTATCAAACACTTTTCTGCAATCAGCTAATGTTATCATATATGTGGTTGAAGAAAAACTTTCTACTATATTCCCTTTGATCTGTTCTTGATCAATTTTCCAATTTTCTTTTCAATTGTCTTCAGACTGGACTACGCTCGGGAGACCTTCTGCGTTTTTCTATTAGCGAAGGTGGATTAGTTTTGGTAGATGGTAAACTGGAGAAGGCTGATTTGCAATACCTTGGCAAACCCAACCGTTCACGTGCCTTCGCTGATAGTTACTCCAAGGTTAGCCGTTAGTCCAATAACGACCTAGACACATGTATATATGCACTGTCCATGGACATTCATTTAGTTCGTTTTTCCTTCTTCAGGTTCTGTTCCAGTATGCAGTTCGACATTCTCCTCTACAAATCGAGCATATTTTTGCATCGATTAGCTCACCTGTTAGTGACGAAAGTGCAAGTCGTGATACAGAGATGACTGGCTGAAAAGTACCACTTGAAACAGAAGCATATTTGGTAAATTCTAAAGACCGTGAAATTGACAATGTGAAGAAACTCTGCAAGGGTATTTGAAAGTTGAAAATCTTGTGTGAAAATTTTCTATTGTTTATAGTCGTCTTTGTTCATAAAGTTATGCGTTAATGGTTATTTATTAGTATTGCATTTTATCTTGATTCTTATAACAATACAAACATTTCAAGGGTAGTGGGAGATTCGAAGTCACACTAGAGATTTAACTTAATAATCTTTTATATAGTTTACCTTTTGAGGGTGTTTGGTAGTTAGAAAAGTTTGAATTTTTCTGAGAATTTAAAAGAGGAAAAATTATTTCCTACGTTTGCTGCAATCTTTTAACTTAGGAAAGTTTGGTGTAGGATTATTTTTTCGGATGATTATTTAATTATGTATTTATTATTTAATAAAAGTTTCTTATAAATATAAGACATTTATTTTTTCCACCATTACGAAAGATAACACTACTTATCAATGAAATTTATCTTTGAACATTTTTTTCTTATGCTTTTTTTTTTTTTGGGAAAATTTTAATTTATGTTCCTTCATAATATGCCAATTATCAATGTCATCATTGAATTATTAATGGTGTAAATGTTGTTTCTCAATTTTTAAAACGGTACATATAATGCCTCCCGTAATGTAAATGTTACCCCTTATTTTTCGAAAAGATACATATATCGCTCTTCCCGTACAGAACGAGAGATATATATACCATTTTAAAAATTGAGAGAAAACATTTACACAACTGATAATTTACGAATGACATTGATAATTGACGGTGTAATATAAATTACAATTTTTTTTCTTTTTAATATCTAGGTAATACCAAATATATTAATTATTTTTTCCTATAAAATACCAAACGCCCTCTTAATACTTTTTGAGAGCTTCCCTTTCAAATCCTTTATGTATCAAAATTAATATTTTATTTCCGTGTCGTACCTTTTTTTTAAAAAAAATAAAAATAAATAAAGAAAACAATAAAAATGGATGAAAAGCTAAGATACGTCTTCTATTAAACACCTAATTTACATATATTCATAAGTAAACTCTCATAAAATACAAAAATTAAACTCGGGAAAAACAAACACAAGAAAGAAGAGCTATAAAACTTGAAATAATGAAATGGAAAATTTTGTGAAGAAATAATGGGAGATACAATGAAAGATTTTCCTAACTTGGGGGTGTGGTTGAGTGGAAGGGACTCATTCATCCTTAACCAAATATCAAGGGTTCAATCATTGGTTTTGGGAATGGAGCCGCCTTAAATTTCTAGGTCAATGGGAAAGTTCAGTACTCAAAAATGTGCTTTGACTTTTGGGTGAAATTAGTATTGTGACCCTAGTCGTTAAAGGACTCCAAAGAAATAAATAAATTATTTTTTTTTTGAAAAAAGAGATAAATCAACTTAAGTTTTTCCTAGTTAACCGACTAAAAACAGAAAAAGAAAAGACTTTCTTAAGGCGTTTTTTTTTTTTTTTTTTTTTTTTTTTTTTTGGAAATTTGGTGTTGTATTGTTTGGTAGTAATGAAGAGAGAATTAATTGAGCTTTCTTAATATTGAGCAAAAGAATGCCAAAAGGAGATCTTGAAAGAAGAACTAACAGCATGTTTGGTTCACGGAATGAATTTTGAGGTAATAGGTGCTATTCCATAAGGAATGGAATAGGCAAGGAATAAAATAGGAATTGTATTCTATTGTTTGGTTCGCGGAAGGAATAGACTTTAGGAATTATATTACAGTGTTTGGTTGATTTAAGGAATAGAAATGAAATATGTTTTAAAAGGCATAAATACCCTTATAAAAATATGTGATGGTAGCGATGGTGGCGGTGGCGGTGGCGGTGGCGGTGGTGGTGCTGTGGTGGTAGTGGTGGTGGTGGCGGTGGCAGTGGTGGGGGCGACGGTGGTGGTGTTGACGGTGACGGTTGTGGCAGTGGTGGTGGGGGCAGCGACGGTTGTGGCGGTGGTGGTGATGGTGGCGGTGGTGGCAGTGGTGGGGGCGGCGATGGTGGGGGTGGCGGCGGCGGCGATGGTGGTGGTGGCGGCGGCGGCGGTGATGGTGGTGGTGGCGGCGGTGATGGTGGTGGTGGCGGCGGTGATGGTGGTGGCGGCGGCGACGATGGTGGTGGTGGTGGTGGTGGTGGTGGCGGCGGCGACGACGACGACGGTGGTGAAATATGATAAATTTATATATATGATAAAAAAAATTAGGTTAAAGAAATGGGTAAAAAAGGAAATAGATTCTAAAATCTATTCCTGAGCGCTCAGTAATAGGCTAATACCAGGGGGGCCCTAGTAATAGCTATTACCTTATTTGAGGTAATAGGCTATTACCAGGAATATTATTCCTGGTAATAGAAATGGTTACCAAACAACGGAATAAGCCTATTACTGGGAATGCTATGCCATTCCCCGCCTATTCCGTGAACCAAATGGGCCATAAAAGATCCAAAAAGGCGGAAAAAAGGGTATGGAATTGACAGAAATTAGAAAGGAGAAAGGGTTAGTCATGTTGTTTGTAGAGCTGTCAAAACGGGCCCAACCCGTCGGGCTGGGCCCGCTTAACCCGTCTTTATGACTGGTTGAGTCATGCAATTTTAGTCCCGGCCCGGATGGGGCCCGGCCCGTGTAACCCGACTGTTACACGGGTCCAAACGGGCCAACCCGTGGGTTACACGGGTTGGCCCGTTTAGCCATTATTAATTTTATTTTTTTAAAATATATTTTAGTTTAAGTGTAAAATATTTGTTTATGGCAAGACTTGAACTCATAACCTCTCAATTTAATACACTTTTACCACAAACATCTAACAAATTAGACTAATTGTACTTATTGCTCATATGTTGTATGGTGATATATTTAATTATATTTAATTATTTATATAAATAATCGACTTTACTAGAAAGCATGTTTCAACTGTAGTACGTAGAATATAATATTGTTCAAGAATGTATATATATTTTTTTAAATGTATATAATGAAATTATGATGCTAGAAATTCATTTACATAACAAAAGTCATAACTTTAAATAGTTAAGCGAGCTGAGGTTCATTACTGATTTACGGTATAGAATAAAACAAGTATCAATATAGATATCCTTGGTACATAAACATATATTGCTCAACTATTTAGACATATACCACAGCTATACCGGCTGTACATGAGTAGTTGTACGGAGACTCAATTGTAAATTATTTATATAAATATATAACCATACAACATATGAACATGTATTATATGTTTTCATAATTACATACATTATGTTTCATAATTATATATTATATATTTGTATAATTCATGAATCATTTTATTGGTTGACATTTAATGAACTAGCATTTTATATATATATATATATATATATATATATATATATATATATATATATATATATATATATATATATATAACGGATAAATAATTATAAACTCAATTATATATAGTTAAATTAATCATAATATGTTTACAAGCTTTATTTATATGATTAATTATAATTTTATGTAAATATTAATACAATTATATAATTAACATAAAGTTTATTTGTTTATAAGTTAATTATAGTTACACGTGGGTATATGTGACTATGTGTACTTTTCATATATATCTATATATATTTATTTATATTTATACACAATTTTGTTTCCAAAGTTATAGGTTGTTCAAGTGGAATAAAGCTTGATTATTTACATGAGAGGTCAAATGTTCAATTCTTATTATACACAAATATTTATAACAATTAAAAAAATAAATTAAAAAAAAAAATAAACGGGCTGGTGGGCTGGCCCGTTTAGCCCGCCAGCCCGTTGTATACGGGTTGGGCCAAGTTTCCCAATTCGTATTTGAAAACGGGCCGGGTCGGGTCGGATCCGTTTTTTGACAACCCGTGACGGGCTAGGCTGGCCCGTTGGGGAGAATTGGAGAATAATGTAAGAGTAATTAGGAAATAGAATGTGGGAAGGGGATAAAAAAAATCAAAATCAAAAAACAAAAACAAAAAAAATAAAATTAAAAAAACAGAAGGTTTAGGCACGCGGTGCGCGAAACGTGCCATAGCAGCCCATGTTCCTTATTTTTTTTTCTTTTTTGTCATTATCCTCAACTTTGTAGGAGAATTCTTCCCACCTTTATTTCTTCTTCACACTTGATATTATTCCCACTCAAGATTTTTTTTTCTTTTCTGTCATTATCCTCAACTTTGTAGGAGAATTCTTCCCACCTTTATTTCTTCTCCACACTTGATATTATTCCCACTCAAGAGAATGAATCTGACATTATCCTCCTAATATCTACTGATGTAGATGCTATAAGGCCCTGTTTGGTAAATTAGTTAGCTTATTAGTCAATTTTAGTTTATTTAATTACTATTAATTGTTTGACAAAAAATCAATATAAATGTTTAATTAATTAGCTTTTTGTAACTATTTACCGGGCGTTTGGTTGGAGTGAGGGAATTATATGGGAAATGAATTGTAATTTCATGGGAGATGAATTACTGGGAATAAAGTGGGAATTTAAATTCCAATGTTTGGTATACATGAGAATTGAAAGGGAATAAGTAGTATAAAGTCCAAAATGCTCATTATTATTATTATTATTATTATTATTATTATTATTATTATTATCATTATTATTATTATTATTATTATTATTATTATTATTATTATTATTATTATTATTAATTTTATTACAAGGAAAGGTTATTTTAGGTTAAAAAAGAGAGGGGTAATTTTGTCTCATCAGTATTTTTTTTTCTTCTTAAAATCCCAGGAATTAAAATCCCAGGGGGGACATGGGATTTTAATTCCATGAAAATGGGGAATTGCAATTCTTTCCAACCAAACTACGGAATTTAATGGTCTTTGGAATTAGGTTGAAATTATGTAGGAAGGGAATTTAAAATCCCTCCAACCAAACGCACTGTAAGATGCTAAAATTCAAAAAACTATTCAAAGCAACTTTTTCAATTAGCTTTTTGAGAAAAGAAATTATACCAAACAACTATCAGCTAACAGCTAATTTACCAAATACCTTTCTACAATTAACTAATGTTATCAACTACGTATGCCCTCTAATTAACTCAATCAACTAACAACTAACAACTATCAGCTAACAACCATTTACCAAATAGAATCTAAATGTGTTTGATAAATAGATGTTAGTTAATTAAGTTAGTGAAGAATTGGCTGATAGCTAATTTTACCTGCAAAATGACTTTCTTAAAAAATTTATCGAAAAAACTACTTTGAACAGTTTTTTGAATTTTAACATTTTAAAACAATAAGCTATTACAAAAATTAATCAATCAAACACTTTGACTGTTTAATCAAGTTAAAGAGCTAATAGTGGTCAAATAAGTCAGATTAGCTGATATTACCAAACATGGCGTGAAAGCTGTGGCAATTAATTTGAACAGATCCAACAAAGTGATAAATGATGATAGATTGATAGTACAATGATGTTCAGAGTGAGGAATCGTCTCTCAACTCTCAAGCTCCATTTTTGCCATAAGACAGGTTGGCAACTTTAATAGAACAAGAAGGCAAAAACATCGGGGAGAGTGATTAGGAAATGAAACAACCTATAATAATGCCATACCAGAGAAGAGATTCCTCTGCTAGAATTACTGAGAAAACACACCAAAATTTAACATTAACTAACTTTCCATGAAACGAAATCTACACGATTCTATCGAATGTTCTAATAATACCATAAATAAATTTAGAAAAATTCTAAATCTTCTTCTATCAGTCAGCATTGGCTGGCTCCCCTATTATGCCAGAGTGGTTGGCTCACACCCATCATGTACACAGGCCAACACATCTCTATAGTCCCTTGAAATGGTGAATGAATCATACACTTTACCATCTTTACTCTTCTTGTACTCGAACAGGAGGGACGAGTGATTGAACGCCGTCAGTTTCACAAACCCCCAGTCGTAATCCTTGAAAACACTCCAACTCGTGTTAACTGTAGTAAATTCCGAAAGATGTGCCCCTGCTCCCCCTGCAACGACGTGGATAGTCCCATTTACCGTGCCCGAATAATGCGACCTTTCTGAATTCACACACCGGTTCTGCACCATAACAAAACACACACGTCATGTCTTATTCAAGTATGTATTTCTAATTGTTACGGAAGTGAAGAGAGAGAATTTCTAATGTGTTGTCGTATATTGTCTCAAACTGTCATTTAGAATAGAGAATACAAAGCCCTATAAATAGATACTAGAAGACTATGAATAGGAAACAAGTTTCCATATACCTAGGTGGGCGGTTAGGTAAAAGCTTGGATGTCTTATTCGAGTATGTATTTCTAATCATAGTAGTTTGTCAAACATTCTTGAGACTAAAAGAACTCGAACGACTTGAGAAATCGAAATCACAAGGAGGCGGGCGTACCTGGTAAATTGGGCAAGTCCGTTCATAGTTGTGGACGTGACCATAAAATCCAATATCTACTTTGTACTTCTGCCAGAGCTTCTCCAAGCTTTCCCTTCCCATGGGCTCGTCGAATGAGCCTTCCAGGGCGTAATATTTGTCAGAAGAATAACCGAGGACCCTGTGAGCACCAAAAATCAACCACGGCTGCTTTCTCCTATCCACCGATGCAAAGCATTGTTCGATGAACTTGTACTGCTCGGTCCCCTCGCGCCAGTCATGCTCACTATCCGCTATGCAAAAGCGAAACATACCATAGTCTGCAGCATACCTATAGTAGTATATATCTGTTGAGTTTGTCTCATATATATAGGGATTAGGAATATGAGTTTGAAATGTCTACTTAAACTCCCAAGGAAAGGATGAATGTTAATTTACCAAAACTTAGCCCTGTTCTCGGCAGGGACATAAAACATGGTTTCGGCAAGCACCCCACACTCTCCACCAGAATCCATCCCGTCATAAAACGATCCTGTCCCGGGCCAATCACGCTCATGGTTGCCACTGCAATAAGAAGCTCAACATAATATATTGTTAGAGAACTGAGGCACATTAAAACACCCATCATCGATGAATATTACAACACAAACCTTGCGGTCATATATGGTACTGTTGATGCAATGGGTTCAACCTGTGCGGTGAACTGGTCCCACTGTGATATGTAACCGTTCGCGTATGTGGTATCACCGATATGAAATACTACGTCGATGTTGTTAAGGTCCTCAATGAGTCTATCGGTCGTATTAAGCGAGCCTGGCTGGTAATTACTGTACTCATTCGAACCATCCCGCTCTCCCTGAAAGTGAGTATATTTCAGCAAAGTCAAACTAAATTAACCAAACTTGAACCGGTTAATAGTTATAAATTACCTTTCCCATGTCTCCGAATACTATAATCCGCTGTAAAGAATCTTGTCCTGGGAAGGGGGACGATTTAAATGAATATTGTTTGCTCCATACATATAAACCATTCTGTAAGTAGTGACCTACCCTGTAGGTGTACCTGAAATACAGCATAATCGCAATCACGTAACAGATAGTCAAGAATTGATGCCTGTAAACATTAAAGTGTGAAAGTAAAATTATCGTGTTTGGAATAACTTACACCATGTTTGGCCACAGATCCCTCAAGAAACTCGTGTGTATGAAACCTGGATCACGCCAACCAACGGTTCGTGCAGGTGAACCTGCAAGGAAGTTTGGAGAATATTTTAAACCAAGCCCAATTAAATAAAGCAAAATTCCCACAAGGGACGATTCCCCTGGGCCAGCTCCATGGCCTCTCGGAGCGAACGTGTATTAGTCGGGTGGACCTGGACCGTTAAACGGACAGAGAAAGACCCGGACCACTCGGGGCGAACGTGGATTAATTGGGTGGACCTGGACTGTCAAACGGACAGAGAAAGACCCGGACCACTCGGAGCGAACGTGGATTAGTCGGGTGGACCTGGAATGTCAAACAGACAGAGAAAAGACCCGGACCACCTCGAACAATTTAAATGAAGCAAGATGAGTTCCACAAACCCGAAAAGCTCCTCGTCTCGCCAAGATAAGACATAAATTTCAATTTTCAAAGATAGCCTGGGATATTTATCTGATTCGATCTAAGTTGTAAGACGTCAAACCGAGGATGTAGGGATTAAAAATGACATACCACACATGCTGTTTCGGTCGAATGTCAATGTTCCAGCTGGTGAATTTTTCCTAGAATGACCCTTCATACCCCACTCGACAACGGGAACAGCTTCATCTATATTATATCCACTAGTCCATGTCACTGTCATCTGGAAAACAAAGGGAGTGTTTGGTAAATAGCTGTTACCTGATTGGGTTAGTGGGTTTGACTAGTTGATAGCATTAGCGAATTGTAGAAAAGTGTCTGGTAAATTAGCTGTTTAGCTGATAGCTGATTACAAGCAAAATGACTTTCTCAAAAAAACTGGTCAAAAACGCTAAGCTACTTTGAACCAGTTTTTTGAATTTTAGCATTTTGAAGCAATAATTTGTTACAAAAAGCTAATCAAACACTCATATTGATTGTTTAACCAAGTCAAACAACTAATAGTTGTCAAGTAAGCCAAAATTGGCTGATAAGCTAACTATGTTACCAAACATGCCAAAATCAAATTTAAAAATTCTGTTATAGTCCATGACTTTTAATGAAAAAATCCGCATTGTTGTGATCATTACATGCATATAAAATAGGACAAAAACCATTCAATCAAATAAACTTACCTCATTCCACGATTTCCCTAGAGCGAGCCGTGGAAACACTGGTGCTTTAGGATTAACAAAAGATATACTATTGGAGATTGCTACCAATTTCGGCTGCAATGCACAATTGCAGACACGTTTAGATAGTTCAAGAACAATAATTTGGGAGCTCGGAAGTTTGATAAACAGTTAAACGGGGCATAAAGATAAAGACGGACGAAGGATTCGCTTTACAGACATTTGAAAACCCCCCTGTAAACAAAGCAAAGGAGAAATCTGCACGCTGGTTGATCAACTGAAACTTCAAAGAGGCCTTGCCAGTCTTTGTATAACCAGAATCAAAGTTCGCCAAATTGTACTGCAAGAAATGCATGCCAGCCATTGTTAGAAGAATTCAAATACTAATCTTCCCATCAAATATGATATACAAAAACCTTTATCGGGGCAGTGCAAATATATGGAGACTGCTGTTTAGGTCCATCCCCCGGACACGTTGATCCACTGAAAAATAAGATCACCATATTCAACTTTATAACTTACAGCTCACAAGTCATAAAAGAGGTAACTAAAGTCTACTAGTGCTCCATTTCAAGCAACACGTGGACTATAGTCTCTTTTTATCTGATACCAAATTGAAGCATGTGCTTCATTTCATCTAAAAGTTTCATCTAAAAGCTAAGCTGATAGTTGGATTGCACATTTATGTTTATATATTATATGCTCAGATCAATTTAAAGATGAAAGTTACTTGAATTTTGCAGGAGAAAACACTCCAACCCAATCATCCTCAGATGGCTCTTGATGTTCAAGATTCACAGTAACCCATTCAGTATCTTCACCCTGTCATGTCATCACACCATAAGATATTATTCATTACACAGAAATCAGATCCACAATGAGGCAACAACCAACATTCATTCTCTTTCCCAGTTCATCTTTAACTACAGTCATTCAAGAATGGAACACAAATAAATACCCAAAAAAGTTCTTTTAGAAAAGGGCACATTTCAAGCTAAAAGAAAACCCACCCTCACCAGAAAAAAGGTCAAATTGGGATTAAAAAACATAAAAACACTAGAAAATGTAGCTTCTCAGTTCTCAGAGTCAGACTATACTGAAATGAAACACTTGCTAGTTGCTACTATCCCCTATTAAGCATAATTAAGAAATTACCTTAAGACCAAGCACCAAAGGAGAAGCTTTAATGGAGGAAGAATCAGTGAGAGCAAGAGAGACCCTGTGGATTGCTATCTTGGACAAAGCCTGCTCTCCCATATGAGCTGCAACAAGATCCGAAGCACCCAGAAACAAGAATGCCACCACAATCATTATACACATAATACTACCACGCCTAATCATCTTTAATCTTTAATCTTTCTTCTTCACACACCCAAAATCGGATCAGTTTTTTATGTGTGAAAGTTGAATCTTGAATTTATAAGTAGAATTTCAAGATTTCTTAGCTGGAAGATGTATTATTATTGGACTCGGACTCTTGGAAGATAATATCCATCCCATGATTTGCTGCTAACGACTAACGCAAGTTCCTAAGTTGGAAGTTTGGACTTTTGGTGAACTTCAGTTGACTTGGTAAATTACATATTATTAGATTAATCATTATTAAAATTTATTTTAAAAATATTTTATCTCCTAATAATTTAATTATCCAATAAATTTATTGCTTCTCCCAAAAGGTTAAATCCCCAACTTGAAGAGCCTCCCACATTTCAATCCTACAGAACATTTAGAATGATGTAAATAACAGTGACTCACTCAGCAAACAAGACATAAGGGATCTGCACACTTTGAGTATTCCAATTAATTTATTCTTTTTTTAAGAATACAGAACAACAAAAGCAGAATGTTTCAAATTCGACTTTCTATGACCTATTTATTAATTTTTTTGGTTTGAATTCAGTAATAGACAAGTAGACAACTTAATTAATTTTTATTTTGTGGTCATTTGCCAACTAGCTGAATGGAAAAGTTAAGAAGAAAAGCTAGTTACCACACAGTCCACACTCACTGAGTAAATGTCAAATAGTTAAAAACTAATCCAAAATTTTGTTTACCAAACAAGCTAGGCGTAAGAAACAATATAGATTATTCCAAATTATATAAAACATTTTTTATTATTAATTATCTAAAAAATGTTGTTTAACATCAATCATAGCAAGCCATTTATCTTGAATTTGCTATCAGTTGGCAGAAGCTAAAATTTTTAACACTACTATTTAAAATGGGTTAGTAGTCCGATACAAGCAAACATCAAACATGTAAATTAAATTTTTTATATTATTTTAAGAATCGCAGTTTAAATGATGTATAAATAAAAATGCTTTTAAAAATAAATAAAAGTTTGTAGGTTTTGTAAGAGTGATAAAGCTTTAGAAGCTCTTTAATAGTTTAATGGTGAAAGATAAAAGGAAGAATAGAAATTTTATTAGAGGTTATGGGTGCAAAATGTTACTCTATATTTAGAAATGAGAAAGACAAGAGTATATATACCCTGAAGAAAGCATAACCACTCCTAACAAAGTACTTAGCTGACAAATTTTATTCCGTGCTTCTCTTGTGTATACTGTGAAACCTCGGGAGCGTAGAGGTAGAGATCATGGAGACCCAACTTAGAAATAAAACATGTAAACTGAGAAGAATGGCCGGAGTGTCTTTATAAGATCATCAACTACTTGATTGGCAGAAGGAACATATAACAATTTAAAGTGTCTCAGCATCTAATACACAATGCACCCAAAATTTTAAAAGAAGACCGCTTGAAACATTAAGAAAAGCTCTAGCCACATTAAGAACATGTTTGATGTTTCCTTCTCAGCAATTTCATTCTCAGTGCCAATGCATGATTTTTGATGTATTATGCCTTTGTCTTTATAAAATTCAGTCATGTTGAACTCTCCACTATTATCACCTTAATTACAAAAATTAAGTGCTTAAGAAATTATAAAAATTCTTATATATGTAAACCAAAAAGTTAATGACGGGAACAGTTGCTAATGTGTTCGGGTGAAATTTTTAATAAATCGGGTAATCCTATATTTTTTAGATTTTTTTTTAAATTTTTGAGTATTTGTAAAAATTTAGCACATTTACAGATCAGACATAATAAATTCATATTTATGGTAATTTTTAGCACATTTACAGATCAGACATAATAAATTCATATTTATGGTAATTGTTTAAGGTAAATTTAAAATTAATTGAAAGAGAATTGAGTAAACTTTAGTTTTTGACTTTTGAGTCATCAAATGCCTCCATGTGCATCTACTATAGGGAGGAAATAACATTTTCCTTGCATAGAGCATACAAAAAATAGCCCCAAATATCTGTATGAATTAATTCAAAACATGCAGAAGACATAGACATACGGGAAGAAAAAAGACTTTGGCCTTGTTTCGTAAATTGCTGTTAGCGGTTAGCTGGTTGAGTTAATTATAGTGTATAATTAATTGATAATATTAGCTGATTGTAAAAATGTGTTTGGTATAATTTCTTTTCTCGAAAAGCTAATTGAAAAAGTTGCTTTGAGCAGCTTTTTGAATTTTAGCATTTTGAAGTTACAAAAAGCTAATTAACCAAACACTGATTTTTTAACCAAGTCAAATAATTAATAGTGATCAAATAAGTTAAAATTGATTGATAGGCTAATTACTTTATCAAAAAGGGCCTTTGCTAATTATATATTTTTCACAAATCAACTTCTTATTTGAAAGGAAAAAATGTACGACATGCAGTAAATGCAGCTTATTTACAGGAAAATGTTCCAATCTTTGATGCATTATTTCTACATCAACCATATTACAACGTATCTCTGCAACCTTATCAGCTAGTGGACTTATCTTTGATGGAGGATTTATCAGGCAGGAGGTACAAGCCTTTACATTCTTTAGCAAAACCAATTTTCATCATACCAGGTCCCGGCCTCCTGCATTCATTAGCCATCATCAAACTACATGTTGAGTGCTTAGTTAGCTTACTAGCCAACACTATATTGAATTTAAAAGAAGGTATGTATATATAGCACATTTTCCAACCAAATTGTATCCGTGAGCCTTATATTTCCAGTGTGTAATGGGAACAGTCTGTCCATTTGGCATGTTAACCATATCTGCTGCAACCTGACTAACAATATATGCTAGTTGATTGCCCTACTTTTTTTTGATCTTGTGATTGCTTCCCTTTAGACTTGTAGCCTGGAACCCAACCCGGTGGATGTCCGTGTTTCTTGTAGCACTTATTAATGGTACGGTATGTCTTGTCATTCCACAGTAAGTGCACTTTGCAGGTTTGTTTTCCGTGTTTCGACAGAAACGAGGAGTAGTTAGGGAAAAATAGGACGTGCCCGGAACCGGTGGCGCTGGTTAGGGCTTGGGACTGGAAGGTTTCGGCATCCGGGTTGTCGATTGGGAGGTCAAGAGTAACGATTTTATCGATATGAGTGAAATGAGGGTTTTCAGGGGCGGGCAAGAAGGAATTGGGGGAGGCTTCTAGGATGAAGATGGTGAAAGAGGCGAATGGCGGGAGGGGATTAGTGGCGGGGAAGAGGGTGGTGGAGAGAGAGGCTTCGGTGGCGGAGAAGAGGTGGGTGAGACGCTCGAAAACGGCCATATGATGGATAAGCTTGTGTATGTGGGGGACGTCGACGGGTGTGGCGAGGCAAATGCAGGTGAAAACTCGATGGCCGGTCGGAACTATCTCCTTAGTTTAAATTATTCGGTGGAGCGTAAATTACAAATCTGTCCTCAATTTTAACGCCTTAAAAATGATAGTTTGACTTTAGGACCATTTGAGTAAAAAAGGCATAGTCGGAGACTAAATTGAAAAAATTTAGAAGTCGAGGACCAAATTGGTGAAATTCTCATAGTCGAGGGGCCAAATCAGTAATTAACTCTTAAAATATCTCGTTTAAGTTTTGGTTTTTAAAAGTGTATAAGGCATTTTAGAGAATTTATTGATTTTTTTTCTAAAAAAACTGATTGAAAACGCAGCGTCTTCCATTTTAAGATTTTGAATGGAAAAATTAAGAAGAAAAGCTAGTTACCACCCTCACTGAGTAACTGTCAAATAGTTAAAAACTAATCCAAAATTTTGTTTACCAAACAAGGCTTAAGAAACAATATAGATTATTCCAAATTATATAAAACATTTTTTATTATTAATTATCTAAAAAATGTTGTTTAACTTCAATCATAGCAAGCCATTTATCTTGAGTTTGCTATCAGATTGTAGAAGCTAAAATTTTGATCACTACTATTTAAAATGGGTTAGTAGTCCGTTACCAGCAACCATCAAACATGTGAATTAAATTTTTTATATTATTTTAGGGAGCACAGTTTAAATTATGTAAAAATAAAAAAGCTTTTAAAAATGAATAAAGTTTGTAGGTTTCTTGAGAGTGATAAAGTTTCACAAGCCCTTTAATGATATACGATGAAAGTAAGAAAAGTTTTATTGAAGGTTATTGTGTGCAAAATGTTACAAATGAATTCTATATTTAGAAATGAGAAAGATATAGATGTACTGAAAGAAAAAAAGACTTCGTTAGTTTAGGTTTGGCAAACCAATCTTCATCATACCAGGTCCATCTTAAATGCATTCATTGCCATAGCACATTTTCCAACCAAAGTGTAGTATACGATGAAAGTAAGAAAAGTTTTATACGATTAAAAAGTAAGAAAAGTTTTATTGAAGGTTATTGTGTGCAAAATGTTATAAGGTCCATCTTAAATGCATTCATTGCCATAGCACATTTTCCAACTAAAGTGTAGTATACGATGAAAGTAAGAAAAGTTTTATACGATTAAAAAGTAAGAAAAGTTTGATTGAAGGTTATTGTGTGCAAAATGTTACAAGGTCCATCTTAAATGCATTCATTGCCATAGCACATTTTCCAACCAAAGTGTAGTATACGATGAAAGTAAGAAAAGTTTTATACGATTAAAAAGTAAGAAAAGTTTGATTGAAGGTTATTGTGTGCAAAATGTTACAAGGTCCATCTTAAATGCATTCATTGCCATAGCACATTTTCCAACCAAAGTGTAGTATACGATGAAAGTAAGAAAAGTTTTATACGATTAAAAAGTAAGAAAAGTTTTATTGAAGGTTGTTGTGTGCAAAATGTTTAGTATACGATGAAAGTAAGAAAAGTTTTATACGATTAAAAAGTAAGAAAAGTTTTATTGAAGGTTGTTGTGTGCAAAATGTTACAAATGAAGTCTATATTTAGAAATGAGAAAGATATAGATGTACAAAAAGAAAAAAGACTCTTCATCAGACCAATCTCAATTGAGGCTCGAACCTATCACCTCCAACTTAGGAGAGCAACTGGATACCATTGGACCACAAAGTTCTTAATTTTTCCCTCTCTCTCTTTCTCTTCTCATGTAGCTATTTAGATATATTATATTTAATATATCTTATATTTGGTATCAGTCAGTCAACCTTTTAACTCCGAAATATTTCCCGTAGTAAAATATGACAACAAATTTCAATATTGTATGGTCGAGTCCCAAATTAGATGGAAAACTTGATTACAATTATTGGCAAATTATGATGACCACACATTTGAAAGCTCAAAAACTTTGGAGCTTTGTTGATCCCGATCTACTAGAAGGAGCTGATGCAGTTGCTAACGGTGAGATCAATTGGCATTGGTACAGATTCACCAATATGTTAATTACTTCATTTTTGGGCAATTAGCTCGTGCTCAAACAGCAAAACAAGCTTGGGACATCTTAAAGGTGTCACACAAAGGAGTCGATCGGGCATAGAAGTTTAAGTTATAGTCGTTGAGAAAGTTGTATGATAATTGTGAGATGACCTCTACAGAATTAGTAGATATGTATTTCACTCGTCTTATTGGTATGGTGAATAAGATGAGTTTATATATGGAGATACGATTGAAGATGGTGCAATGGCTGAAAAGTTCTTCGAACTATGCCGATGAAGTATGATCATGTAGGAGACTTGTGATGGGTACGACCCAAAAGGATACTTAAAGTGAGTTGGGCTTGATCAAGGGGAATCAAAATAGAAAAAGTGGGCAAATTATGTTGTGCATCCGTGTGCACCATGCATGGTGCACACAGATGCAAAAACGGTGTCGTTTTACTTAAATAAAAAAAAATCATTTTTGATTACCGTTAGTTACGTAAACATATGTTAATAATTTTATAATTTCACATTTTGGATTTATAGTTATGAAATTATGGATGTGTAGTTATGCAATTCTGGATTTATAGTTATGAAGTTATGGATGTATAGTTATGCAATTCTAGATGTATAGTTATGAAGTTATGGATGTGTAGTTATGCAATTCTGGATGTACAGTTATGAAGTTATAGATGTGTAGTTATGCAATTATGATTTTTTTTTATTTAAAATCGGACGCAAAACGACGTCATTTTTGCAACCGGGTGCACCATACATGATGCACACGGTTGCACAGCATAACGCTCCATTTTAAGGGTATTGGGTCATATCAATCCAATACATCTTTCATACTCATTACACTATATCAACTCGATTTTATGGTGGACTCGATCCATTAATATATACATATATATATATATATATATATATATATATATATATATATATATATATATCATCCGCACCGGTCACACGTTAAGGCCCTGTCGCATTTGAATTGATATATATACACACACTGTAGCGGTTGGAATGGACAAGTGTGGTATTTACAAGGAACATGTCACATTTTGAAGGTGTTATGAAATGTGACTTGCTTTATTCACTAGGATGCTTGTTTGTTAGGTACTTAAATGCATTTGTATACAACTGTTTGTACGTACTCTTACCATTTTTCATTTGTAAGTTTTCAAGTCGTTACCTTGGCTTCACGTACGTCACATGGCAACCACCCTCCCCCCATTCTTTCTTTTTCCCCCCGGTATAATCGTTAAGCCAGATTGGTAAGCAGGGGCGGACCAGCGTGGGGCAGCTGCCCCACTCACCTCACCCCTATATATATATATATATATATATATAATATGAAATATTATATAAAATATATATTTATGTTAAAAACATTAATAGTTTGAATTGCTTAGTTGGTTAAACTTCAAATTTTGTGCTATAAAGGGCTTATATCGTGGTTCAAATCTCATTAACAACATTTTAATTATATATCTTCTCTCTTTCATTTCTTCACAAGATAAATTAAATATTTTTAGTCTACTTTTTATGAATCATTTAATTAACAAATTAAATGTTCTTTTAGTCTAGTAGTTTTTATAAATCATTTAATTAATGTAGTATACAAGTTTATAATATACTTTATTGTATTCGAATTAATTTAGAAAAATCGATCTAACTAAAAGAAATTAAAATGTAAAAGTATTTATGAATATATTGTTATTCAAATTATTTTATCTAATTGATTATGTTTCATATTTTCTCATGAATATAATGTAATTTATATTGTATTTTGTATTTTAACCTTATTATAGTTGTTTGATATTTTGTCATTGACATTTTTAACGTCATTTAATATTTGCTCTCACTCAAATGATTTTTTGGATCCACCACTGTTGGTAAGTACCATAATTGTAGTAATTAACAATAAACCTTTGTTTTGGGTAACTTTTTTTTTTTTTTTTTTTTTGGAATAATGTTCAAATTGGCCATTGAACGTAATTTGAAAATACAATTAGGCTACTGAACGGAAAAAAAAAAAAAAAAAAGTGCAATTAGGCTACTAAACACTCTAATTGTATTTTCAGATTTCGTTCGGTGGCCAATTTGAACCTTATTCCTTTTTTTTTTTTTTGAAAGTCACTGACTCTATTACATTGTAGTACTTTCTCAACCTGTTGAAACACAAAAAGTCAACACCACCTCCACTGAGGCTTGATTTCATGACCTCACATATGGGAGAGTCACTATATGCCATCTGAGCACAAGGTGAACTACCAATAAGTTATAAGTTTTATTCAGTTTAAAATACTCTTATTTGAACTTATTTGCAAAATTTTAGACATTATAAATTATAACATTTGAGTAATAAGTGTGATTACGTTAATTTGGGGCAGACAAATAATACCCGGAGTATTCAGGTTATCGAACCACAGGGAGATGGGGTACTAAGCACTAGCTACTTGATTACTCATATGGAACTGATCTGAACGAAATTTGAAGATTGGATAATTGTAGAAAATAAAAGGCAGAATAAACTAATTAACAAGGTGTTGTAAGCAATAGAGCAAAGCAGGATTCTTGGGATCACAATGTTTAATCACCTAGTGTCAATTAAAGTTTGTAATATTTAGATTGGAATTAAGACTTGTGTGAGAATGCAAAGTGGAATAGAATTACTCTCGTAATTTCTATCCCTAGTGAATTTTCACTCTCGTGGCTTAAACACTCAATAAGAACAAAAAACAGCATTCAATTATTCCTAATTACTACCATCTCTCAATGCGCAACAATCTAGAATAAATTCCCCAACCAAGTTGCCATTTCTCAAGGTGCAACAGTCAAGTGCAATCGTGTGTGCCCTAATTTATGCCTAATTCTCGTTATGACATGAATATGGCTATGAAGCAAGTAATTTAGGCCTTTAATTACTAGCAACAACATATTAAAACAAGATTGCAACACAAATCATAAAACCAAACATAAATATATTAAGAAATTAAAGAACTGAGCACATAGGTTCATAAACAAATTCACCCAAAAATCGCTAAGGGTTTTAGCCACTCATGGCCATAATAGCAATCAATACAACCTTGAAAGATAAACAAACAACAATAGGAATAAGAGAAAGAGTGAAAGAATCCTCCCGAATCTTCCTAGCCAATTCTCTACTCCAAAACTAATTGTAAATCTTCAAATTGGTCCTCTTGGTTCTTGCTCTTTGTTGCCTTCCAGTACCAAAATCGGGGAAAAAGAGAGCCCTAGGATTGATGGAAGATGATCCTTTTATAGTGGAAACCCAATGGGCTTAATTTAGGAAAGTTCCAAAATTTAGCATTCTGCATTCTCGACGCGTCGAGCCTCTGGTCTGGCACGATCTATAGCTACTGAAAATTCTCGACGCGTCGAGAAGCGGGCTCGACGTGTCGAGGCTTTGATGCTTCGACTTCTTCCTCTTTTTGATCCATTCGTGCTTGAAAATCTCCCATTACTTTTACACTTAGTCTGTAATGGTGAAAAAACACTACCAAACACTGTAAGACATTCAAAGCAAGTGTAAAATCATATTCTAACGAAAAAGCAAGGAAAACACGTATTAAATAGGCAAGATTAAAGAACTTAGTTACTGAGATGATTCAAAATAACTATAAAAACATGCACAAATGTGATAACATCAAAGTGCAGAGATTTATATTATTTCTTCTATTTTTATACTTATTAATTTACAAATTAAAATAACACATACTACAATTATTTAATGAAAATTCACCACTTTCGCTATTATCTTATCCTATTAATCTATTATTTATAAAAATATATATATAATATGGAATAACCAACATCATCATCATTAAATAAAGGATAAGCGTCAAATCAATTATTTAACACTTACACTTATTAAAATTGTGTAACTAACTTATTTGACCTATAATAACATGTCACCTTCAAATCACTCGCCACAAAAAAAGAATGTGAATTAATATTTTTAAAAACAAAATAATTATATTAAAAAAGGAAAACAAATCAACAGCAATAGCCTGTTATGGCAGCTTAGATGGACTTCCATGGCTTCTTTATCCATGGCAACTAAACTGCTACGACTTCTTCATCCGATCTAGACGGAGAAGCCCGCCGACTTCTCTGTCAAATTGGATGACGAAATCGACATGCTTCTCCATCCAAACTCTGCTGCCACAAACCTTTTTTTTTTTTTTTTTTTTTTTTTTTTTTAATTCTTATTAAATTTCTTAATGAAATGCTACGTTAGATGTCATGTAAGTAAAATTGACCAGTTACTTTTTGGTAACCTATTAAATAAGTTAATTATATATTTAACAAGTTTAAGGATTCAAATGAATGTTTTTTTTTTTTTTTTAGTTCAAATGTCTAATTAAATTTTAATATATAATTGAAGGGTCTTTTTTTATTCTTATCCAATAATATAAAAAGATAAGTGTCAAATACATTCCCTAACTATAAACGAGATTAAACACCATCTTTTCTTAATTTGGAATTTGGAATAATAAAATAAGGATTGAAATTATGTGATTAACACGTGGCTGTGGCATTTGTCTATGTGTACTCCTCATGCTTCTCACCAGGCCGGCTGGCCAGCAACCAACAAAAACTTCAGCAGCTAACTGGCAAACGAGGGATTATAATCTTAATATGAAAGGAAGGCAAATTATTGTGTGTATCATGGTATATACAATGTTGTATGGATCATAACAAAAATTACATTTTTAATATACTAAAAATATATTATTTGTGTATTGAATGTATATTATATAAAATAATGTACTTTCAATACTTTTTTTTGAATGCTACTAACTCTATTACATTATAGTATTTGTTCAAATATACTTTCTCAACCTAATAAAGCACAAAGAGTCAACAATGCCTCCACTGAGGCTCAATCTCATGACCTCCCACATAGGAGATGTCACTAGCTACATGTCATTTGAGCACAAGGTGCTTGGCATAATGTACTTTTAGTACTTAAATAATGTACTCTTTTATAAATATAACGCACATTTTTAATATATTAAAAATACATTATTTTTGTACTGAATATACGATTCATATACAATTGTGTGAATTATGATTCATACAATAATGTGTGAAAGGAAGGCAACAACAAGAAGTGAAATGTAGAAAACTAAAAGCAAAATGGAGCCAATAAATCGGGTCCTGCAACTCTTCATCATATGACACGTGAAGACGTCCTGGGTCGACCGCCCATTATCACTTATGTTTCATATCCCATAGTACAATGTAGGATAAACATTGCAAGTAGGTAACATTAATGGCACGAATGCCTAACAATCCTCAACTATTAGCTAATGACTTTTTAGAATGTATCTGACAAGTGACAACACATTAAAATTTACATCAATTATGTCATAATTCTCAAAATAATTTTAGATTACTAATTCACTTAAAATAATTTTTATGTTGAAAAAAAAAAAGTAAAAATAGTATTGTAAGTGACTATTTTATGGTACAAACGTATATGAGTTCTATTTTTTATTTGAATCGAATCAAAGTGGATTTAGATTTTTCGTAGTGAGACGAAAAAATTGATATATTATACGCTCAAAATAAATAATTGGTGAATGAGAAATTGATTATCAAAGTAGATCCATTTCAGTTGTAAACTGAAGGTGAAAAGGCTTATAATTAAGTAGTATTTGTCCCACATTAGAAAAGGAAGGGAACTTGCACCACCGTATATACAAGACCCTTTAAGAGAGATATTGAATTGTATAGCATAAATGTTTTTTTCTTGCACACAGATTTGTGTATGCGAGCACCTACGGGCTTGACTTGAACTAACCCCTTACCTTTTGTTTTCATATTCCCGACTATAAAAAATTTTTGTCAACTGCGTATTTACTTAATTTAGACGCTGAAGGACTAAAATGAATAAAAGTTTTAGAGTTCTACCATATGTACTTCTAAATCTTACTCCTTCAAATCTACTCTTTGATGTGGCGTACTCTGATAAGTTATTTTCTTCATGTGAGTCCCTGTAAAAGTGTTTACATCACTATTTAAATGTGAAAGTAAAAGTTGAAAGTATAAAATGAGAGTGCATGTAGTATTTTTCAAAGTTTTAGTGAATTGATTGAGAATCGATTTAGGAATTATGAAATAATCAAGAGAATTTTTAAGTATTAACTCAATTATATTTGTTTCATTGGCCTATCAGTTGATGAGAATGGATGATTTCTCTATTTCTGTTCTCATGAACAATTTAAGAAAATAATAAATATCCTCTTTGTTCCGCTGCAATATGTATTGTTCACCAAATACTGCATCCCTATTGATCACGACCTTCTTTGCTATAGGATCGATCCTAGAACTTGTAGTCTTTCACACCTTTTTTGTTGTAATCCACAAAGATGCACTTCTTGAGCTTTGGATCAAGTTTTGGTCACTCATCACCTAGTTTGGTCACCTATCCAAACTTCTTTTACAACATTGCCACCCAAAGATGCTTGTGATGACCTATTGATGAGATAACACGCTATATTTACTACCATTGCCTAGAAGCGCTCTTGAGAAGTTCTACATTCAATCTAGCTTAAAACATCTTACCGCTCATCAATAATAGTTATGTTCAACCTTTTCTGCAACACCATTCTACTGTGGTGTCTTGCACACTGTGAAGTGCCTCTAAATCCCATGTTCCTTACACAATTTACTTTCTATTACTTGAACTTAATTAGCAAAAAACTTCATATTTCTATTTAGGGGCAATGTGTTCCGTCCCCGTAGGGGATGGGGATGGAGACGGAAAAAAATTTCGGGAATTGTGGGATGGAGACGGAGAATTTTTTTAATTCCCCGTCGGAGACGGGAATACCCTCCCCGCCCCGTCCTGTCCCCGAAAGTTATATATATATATATATATATATATATATATATATATATATATATATATATATATATATATTAGGAATTAGATTATTAGATTATTTAGTTCATTAGCTTTATTAGATTTTAAAATTAAAATTTAAAACACACTCAGTACTATTCAACTATTCAAACACTATGTATATATTGGATGAATTGAAATTTGGAATATATTGAATATAGATTACATTGCATGCACCGTGAATATTGAATGTGTTTATATTGGATTAATTAGATTATTAGAATATATTGACTATGTATTTCAATTGTTTTATTTTTTATTTTTAAAAATTGTATTACTTTCACACATTGATTATGGATTGACCGGGGATTGAGATTTCCGGTCCTCGCTAAATTTCCCGCGGGGACAGGAAATTTTTTCAATTCCCCGCTGGAGATAGAGACGGAGACGGGGATGGAGTCGGGGTTGCCGGGACGGGGAGTATACTCCCCGCCCCCGCCTCGCACTGTTGCCATCCTTATTTTTGTTTCAAGAAATACATCAAAACTTCCTAGAAAAATCATCCATTAAAGGAACATATATAATTATGAGATCCACCCATAGATACCACCCTAATAGATCTACACACATCATAATGCCTATAATAAAGAATACCCTTAGTTGTATGCATGCTTCGTAGTAGAGAAACTAACTCTTATTTATTTCCCAAGCACACAAAACTTACAAAAATCTAACTTGTAGTGCTTAACACCTTTTAACAAATTCCTCTAATGCAATTCGTGCATAGCACACTCACTAAGATGCCCAAGATGCAAATGTCACGACTTGCTATTGTTGGAAATAATCCATTCAAAGGACATCATTTTCGGACATAATTATGTGGCAAGCATGAATCGTGCTAAGTGTGTGGATGTGGCTGCTTAAATGTCTCTTAGTCCTGTACTATAAAAGGGGCAGCCCTCCTTTGTCTAAAACACACCAAGAAGAAACATATTCTTCTTCATTCTTCCTTCTTCGTCACTAATATATATTATATTATATAATATATATTATAATATATAATTCCGTGCTTGCATGTTCAAGTCTGAGCAATAGTGAGGTTCGCCTACGTGATTGCTAGTGCAAGCTATCCGTAGTAGGTCTGTGTAGCCTGTCGAAAGCGTGCCAGGGTTCTAACTGCACCATTACCGGGCAAATAACGCTTTTAAGGTAGTGTTATTATAACACGGCACAGATTTCCTTTCAACCATACACCAATTGTGTCCGTGCTTCTTAAAAGGCTTCCAGATCGCGCGTTGACGTTGCAATTTTCCCCAACAGTTAAAAACGTTATTTTGCAACAGTCAACCTTCAGCATTATGGCACCTACTGTCATACCGGATCTATCAAAAATCAACGCGCTTGATGGGAAAAATTACAGTAGGTGGGCTAAAAGAATGCTTATTCTTTTTGAACAATTAAAGTTGGTTTACGTGCTATATTCAGTTGCAACTGAACCTACTCCAATAGTGTTCTCTCCGTTTGGTGCTACAAAATGTAACCATGAACCTGATTACACTCCGGGTGAAGAATCGAGAGAAAGCAGTCCTGAAATAGATTACATTCCGGGTCAAGAACCGGGTGTAACTCTGATTCAATTTAGAAATGACAATGCGACAGCCAGAGGATACCTGCTGTCACAAATGAATGACGATTTGTTCGACATCTATGTCAAACAAGATTCGGCAAAAGTCATTTGGGAATCACTGACAGAAAAGTACGGTGCCAATGGAACTGAAAATCAAAGTGTCAGAACTGTCTACAACAAAAGGAGTAGAAAAATCAAGAAGTTCAAAGGAAGGTGTTTCACATGCAAAAAGCAAGGACACCGAGCACACCAGTGCTACCATCAGAAGGGCAAAACTAGCAAAAGTCAATCTGACAGAGCAAGATGAGTATTGAGTCTCTTTAAATAAATAGTTATTTTGAGTAACTATATTTGCTCTAGTTTTAAGGGTTCGCATGAAGTATGGTTATCTTAGTACTGAATTCTAGTTGAGCTGTCTAGATTTTGATTACTTAGTAGTACTTATTTCTTTAGTATTTTGAATACTAATGACATTGATTGAAATAATTCGTGCATAGATATTGCTCAAACTTTTTACTAAAATTATTTGTATAAAATTAAGAGCATATATCATAGGCTTCAATTGTAATTTAGTGAGAACATGGAAAAGTCATCATTCTTGAACACTCTATCTAGGAAGATGGTTTTTAAGTAAACTTCGGTTTCACCACTCGACCTGGGAGTTTTAAGAAGTAGGGTGTTGATTATGCAGGCTAGTTAGAGCGCCACTTGATCTTTACCTGAAATGAGGTTGACTTTCATATGTTGCTAATACAATCAAAGCCTTGCAATAGAAGTTGTTGAAGTACTGCAATATTGATCTGCACCCTATGAATGCTTTATATGAGTTTTAAATTCCTTAAGGGAAGGAAAAAGTTGTGCTAGTGGCAACTCTGAAGTCTCATTGTTGAGAGATATTCCGAATAAATATGAACTCGAACATATTCCTTGTGTATGAGATTAATTTCTTATAAGAATATGATGTGAAATTTGTGATTATATTGTTCAACTTCATGTAGCATGTGAACAACATTATTTCTATGGCTTACTAACAATGAGCATTTATATATATATATTATTTAAACTCTTGGTTGAGTCATATTGAAATACCTATAATTCCTAGTTAAAGGGTAATTGTGGTCAATTGAGATAACCAAGTTTGTTGAAATATATTCAACTGTTGAGCATGTATCAGGCAGAGTGCGAAGCTTCTATAATGCTCCACAAAGCAAATCGGCAAAACTCAGTCTACAAAGGAGCTAAAGTTGGGCACCAAAGATCAGTCTGAGTAAGAGATCAAATACGTTTGACAAAAATATTTGTAAGTGTTGCATTGTGGGGGTAATAAACTCCATATATTTTCATCAAAAGTTTCTCTGTGGTATTGAGAATAATGATGAAAGAGAATGTGTCATGTTAAACATGAAAATCTCAAGGGATTATTTACGAGTAAACGAAGTACTCGTCAAAGTGCATGTAAGTTTGGTCAAGAGAATCAACTTACTTGAGGGCTAATTATGAGAATTAGTCGTTGACTCATTGGAAGGACTTAAAGTCCAAGTGGTAATGAATTCGTGGTGGATCCCACTTCTGTGGTCAAACGAAACCATGAAAAGAGTTACAAAATAGTACACTAGTTGGTCATTCCGACAGTGTGTGTACCTGTGAGGTTGAGCTACAGCTCTTAATGAATTCATAACTCTTTGAGAAAGGGTGGTTTTATTGAGACAAACCTAATGAATTCACCGCATAATGACATGAGTACAAAGTGCTCGTGGTGCCCATAGATACTCTGTAGCCAGTCATGGTGGTCTGCGTTGAGATAGACTTGACAGAGTTGAAGGTCTATCCTAGAATAGACCTAACAGGGGATATCTCAGGGTCAAGAGTATGACCTCACATATTTTAAAGCGACCAAAGCAAATTAAGTGCGTTAAGTTCAAACTTTGTCTATTCGATGAGTTCAAGATCAAATTCACTCCCGTTTAGAGAAGTACTTAATGTCACTATATGACAGTTCAAGTTTTATACACTGGCATGAAAATTTGTTTTGATCGTTGTCAGGCAATGACAGCATCAGCCTAAGTCCCTTTAATGGTGGGGGATTGTTGGGAGCATTTAAAAGGAAATGCTTCCTTTTGCCTATCCATGTTGTCCCACATTGGAAGTTTAGCCTCTTATACTCAATTAGGATGGTCTATGTTGAGATAGACCTAAAGAGATCCCTAACTTGAGTGGAAAAGGGCTACCATGGTCTATGTTGAGATAGACCTAAAGAGACCCCTAACTTGAGTAGAAAATGGCTAACCGCCTCTTATGAAAGATAATGGGGTTATCTCAAGAAGCTGAGTGGCTAAGAAACATGGTGATAACCGTGTAATTGTGGGGGTGTCCAACACCTTCACCACATTGTGATTCACAAACTGTCATTTGCGTTGCCAATAACAGTGCCTGTGATAGAAAGAAAAGACTTACAACTGATTTATGTCTTTAACTACTCTATAAGCCTTTAATGGTGGTCTATACCGAGATAGACCTGATAGAGTTAAAAGTCTGTATTGAGATGGACTTCACAAGACGTAAAATCTATAATGTTGTAAGACTTGTCAGAGTTAAAAGTTTATGTTGTGATAGACTTTGTCAGGGTATAGTAGAAGTCTATATTTGAGACAGACGTAACATTCCTTAATACTAAAGGTGTTCGTAAGAAGTCAAAGAGTTTGACTTTTGTAGGACCTGCCTTTTGAGTTGGTGTGTGCATTCGAGTTCAAAATTTATCTAACCGGTGAGTTCAAGATTCACATCACTCCTGGGAAGAAAATTACTCAGTGTCACTACGTGTCAGTTCAAGTTCTCAAACACTGACATTAAGATCAACTCATTTGTATTGCTCAGACATTGTTGCCTCCTAGCCTTCTGCTTTGAATGTGTGGGGGATTGTTGGAAATAGTCCATTCAAAGGACATCATTTTCGGACATAATTATGTGGCAAGCATGAATTGTGTTAAGTGTGTGGATGTGGCTGCTTAAATGTCTCTTAGTCCTGTACTATAAAAGGGACAGCCCTCCTTTGTCTAAAACACACCAAGAAGAAACATATTCTTCTTCATTCTTCCTTCTTCGTCACTAATATATATTATATTATATAATATATATTATAATATATAATTCCGTGCTTGCATGTTCAAGTCTGAGCAATAGTGAGGTTCGCCTACGTGATTGCTAGTGCAAGCTATCCGTAGTAGGTCTGTGTAGCCTGTCGAAAGCGTGCCAGGGTTCTAACTGCACCGTTACCGGGCAAATAACGCTTTTAAGGTAGTGTTATTATAACACGGCACAGATTTCCTTTCAACCATACACCAATAGTGTCCGTGCTTCTTAAAAGGCTTCCAGATCGCACGTTGACGTTGCAATTTTTCCCAACAGTTATCACCATCAAACTCAACAAATGAACTCCACCTACAACTGTAATCCCTAACAATTTATAAATATTCCCTATTGTTCTTTTGCATTTCATTACAGATAATGCACTCTTACAAATTTTAATAATTTTCGTATCATTTCAGCTTAATGAATAAAACCATTTTCATGGAAAGTATCATTTCAGCTTAATGAATAAAACCATTTTCATGGAAAGTGTTCAGAGAAATCATATTTTTTGTCAATCTTAGTATATGTCTAACATCACATAAAGTCCTAACAACATCATCATACATTCTAATTGATTTCAGATCACCAACGCCAACAATATTATGACACATATCATCACTCAAAAAAACAGAACCAAAAGTTCCTGATTTGTTTGTGGTAAACCACTCGCTATTAGGTTATATGCGATAAGAACTAGCAGAACCAAGAATCCACGCATTCAACAACTTACTAGATGAAACCTCAAGAACATTACTTTTACTACAATATGAATCATCACTATGTTGGATAGTACCACGATCGCAGTCTCTTACTGGTTCTTCAACTTGGGACAGTCCATTATCATGTGTCCAACCTACTTGCACTTCGCTTGTGGCATCGAATTTTCTTGCTATTCATGAATTTTGACCTAGAATCTCGCTTTTCAGAATTCTCCATCCACCGCTTTTCAGACACGACTTGAAACCTGTTAATAAATTAAAGAGTGTCTATTGTGTCAACCCGTTAACCAATCATGTTTGTGTTCGTGTCAAAATTTGAACCCGTTAATCATAACGTGTTGTATCTGTATTTAGCTTTATCGTGTTTGTGTCGTCGTGTCGACCTGTTAACAGACCTGTATACACGAATTGCCAGGTCTACTTTCAAGTCTTTTAGGTGAACCAGCTGTGCTAGCTGATCCTTAACCCTCGTCTGTCATTAAATAATGTGAGCAGAACGCTGAACCCATATACATACACAACAACGTTAACCACCCACAATCAGAAATTAAGAATGAAGGCCGGTCCTCTACTAGGAAAAGCCTGCCTCGTCGGGAACAAAAAAACGAAACAGATAATTGCAACAATTAAGATCAAGAAAGCTAGCAGGCTGAAGTGTACTAGTGTTAGGCCATGGTTGAGGCCGGACGAACGAAATCAGACAAAGGAAAATATTTTATGTGAAAGCATGCCGAGAAGAGGGAATCATCCGTACTCATCTAACATTTGTCATGTCTGCATGATACTATAATATCTGTAACGCTTGTGGATAACACTTATTCATCATCACCGCTAATTATGAATCTGCCAAGTGTCTACCTAAAATATTGTAATCATTATATTGTGTGTGAATTGAATCACTTCTATTTCACAAGCAACCATTTGATATGATGTTATACTTATCGATTCATGGTTTGTGCTTTGTTTGTTGAGAAAATAGTTAATTTGTTGAGCAATTGAATCACCCTCATTTACATCAATTGTTATGCTATGGATCTGTATCCAGCATGCATTGTGGACACGATAACGATGTTGTTAGTGGCATCGTTATTTTCCAGTTTTTTTTTTTTTTTAAATTTCAGACGGCTTCGTTATAGGAACATATGTTCATAATTTTATCACTATATGTTCATAATTGTAAGTTCATAATGTCAGAGCTCTGTGTTCATACTTCCATAACTGTACATTCATAATTCCGTAACTATACATTCATAATTCAATAACTGTACATTCATAATTTTCAAAGCTTTATGTTCACAATTTTAGAGCTCTATGTTCATAATTTTATCACTATATGTTCATAATTGTAAGTTCATAATGTCAGAGCTCTGTGTTCATAATTCCATAATTCCATAACTGTACATTCATAATTCCGTAACTGTACATTCATAATTCCATAAACGAATAACGCCGTTAACGGCGAGACAAAATCAATTTTTTTTTTTAAAAACTGGAATGCCGCGTTTTCCCTAAAAACGACGTCGTTTTGGACTCGTGTCCACAATGCATTATGGACACGAGTCCACAACATAATTTGTGGATTTACATTCTCCCAAATAATTTGTCGGGTCAAGATGTGGAGGCTTTGAGATTGGAGATTCGATACTTTTGAGAGAAGAAGAAAATAGTTCATTTTTGTTCTATTTATCACTTATGATAACATTTTTAAAATTTTATTTTATTCTTGTGACAAGAAGGTGAAATCGCCTACACAAGGAGCCTCTCAAATTGCTCCATCTTATTGTTGTAAGACTCAATCTTTTGTCTTTGTAATAAATTTTACCTCTATAACAAATTGAGCTAGCTGCGCTATACGGACAATTTTATTTTATTTTTAATTTTAGTAGTTGTATTTAATTTCATTTATTTTTACCAAGTATGTTACCTTCCTGGAAAGTTAGAGATTAAAACATAAATGATTATTTTCATATTTGATTCCACGACTATTAAATTATTAGAAAATTGTAAATTTTAATCTCTAGATTTTTATGTCAAGTGTAATTTTCATCTCTAATTAGTATGGAATTGCAATATTATCATCTAAGACCCTAATTCTAGTACCCCCTAAGATGACTAATTAGAGGTAACTATTACAACACTATTAATTAGGACAAAAATGAGTTAATACCCAAAATCGTCCTCGACTATAGTGGTTTTTCTCAATTTCGTCCTAAACGACTTTGGTGACCTAAATCATCCCAGACTTTTGTGTTTCGCTCAATTTAGTCCCAGACTTTTGTGTTTTTGCTCAATTTAGTCCCTCATTTGTTATTTTGTCCATTTGGTGTTAAATAAATACACAATTCAGTAATTTTAATATTGGCATCTCTTTACTCATAGACATGTGAACTGCGAAATCCTGTTTTTTTTTTACGAATTACTCCCAGAATTACTCCTAAAACTGCGAATATAAAATTTGATTTGCAGGTCCGGGAGTAATTCTGAGTGTAATTCGTACAAGAAAGAGGAATTTCGCACTTCACAAGTTGAAAGTAAAGAGAGATCAATATTGACATTACTGAATTGTCCCTTTATTTAACACTAATTTGACGAAATAACAAATGGAGGACTAAATTGAGCGAAACACAAAAGTCTGGGACGATATTATGTCACCAAAGTCGTTTAGGACGAAATTGAGAAAAACCACTATAGTCGAGGACAATTTTGGGTATTAACTCGGACAAAAATTATTATACTTGTCTTAGAGGATCTAAGCTGCAATTTTCTCTAAATCATTTTATATTAAGTCATCAACAATTTTTTTGTCACATTCAGTGCAAATTAAGCTTTCATTTCTTGTCACATTTAGTTATTTAAACTAATTTTTCAGTTCAAAAATAGCCAAAATCTTTCATATTTTTAGTTCAAACAACACCAACGTGAATGTCTCAACACATTTAGAAAAGAAAAAAAAAAACATATAATTTGAAGTGAAAATATGATGCATTCTAACATTTTTTTTAATGATCAAAAGACTTAAAAGTAACATCAATAAAAGTTAGTACTTGAAGAAGACTAAACATGCATGAATGTTACCTAGTAGTTGTAGGATTAAAAGTGAATAATTTAAAACCAAATTACGCTTGATTTTTAGGGTTTATATTATTAGCTTCTTATAAAGGAAACACTAAAATAATGAAAATGCAGGATAAAATTTGGCCTTCTTGAAATTCACATCACTACTAAAATTAGAGTAGCATTGATGTATGAGCTACTAAACTCTGTCACTACTAACTTCTACTGCTTACTAGTTACTACCAATATTGATACTTGTGCTAGTAAACAAGTGCTCTACAGTATTTACTATTTAGACTCAAATTAAATGCACTTTTAAAAGAAAAAAAAAATGCACTTTTAAAAGAAAAATATTATACTTCTATTTTCTACTCTCAACTTTTATTTCTATACACAAAATTATAACATCGACATTTATATTGAAATTCACATTAAAAAAATATTCCATAATTTATTAGTGATCATTATATTAGGAATTAAAATTTAAGAAGTAAGATTTGAGAGTCCGTGTAATAAACTCATAAAATAAGATTTCTTTATTTTCGTATAAAAAAAGTTAAATTTTCAATTCCAAGAATCTCATATCCTAACTTGACAGAGCATTTGAAATGATGTAAATCATGATAATTCAACTGAACATGGTTATCGTTAATGAAATTTGATCCTAAATCATTATTTTTAAACTTTATTCATGTAATCAACAACACTTTATCCATGTAATCAATTGAGTTGTTGATGTGGACTGATTTCTTCATTCTCAGTCCATTGTACTTTCTTGACTTTCTCACTCTATTTATTTATTTAGGAGTTAGGAGCCAAGTAAAAGGAACAAACAGAAAACCAATATTCCTGGGTTGTATCAGTCTCCCATGCCTTTGTTGTACACGGAATCTGTTTCCATGGTGAAAAAGCTAGGAGCAAATTCATGGCTGACAGCACTCAAGAGGGTGTTCATCAGGTATCCAAGCAAGGACAGAAAGAGCCGACACTCTAAGCGGGACGAGGAAGAAGAAAAGGTAAGAGAAAAACTTATGAGAATGTAGTTAGATAAGAATTGTTTTAACAGTTGATATATATAATATATGGGTTTTAATTAGCAGAAAAGAGACAAGGGAAGAAGATGGCTGTTCAGCAAAACCGCAGATGAAAATAGTGTTGGAGGAGTGGAGATCATCAGCCGTACACCGCCGCCTTCTAGAAGGCTGCTCTGCGCGGCGACGGTTATTCAAACCGCTTTCAGATGCTATCTGGTAAGTTTGGTTACTTTTGTGTTGAGGAAAATGGAAAAAGATGGAATAGATATGGTGATATGATATGATCTTTTGCAGGCGAAGAGAGCTCTGGTTGCTCTGAAGGGGATTGTGAAGCTTCAAGCTTTGATAAGGGGACAGAACGTTCGACGACAAGCACGGATAACGTTAAAATGCATGCAGGCTCTGTTTCGAGTTCAGGAAAGGATGAGGGAACAGTGTGCTCGGATTTCGCAGGATTCCGCCCGGAAATCCATGTTTTCAGGCTCTACTAACTCCTGGGAATCTAAGTATATCCGAGAAAGAAAATCAATTGTAAGTCATATAATCATATTATATTCCTCTGATCTTCAAGAACAGAGCCCATTATATTGTCGTCTAATCAAGAAAATCTTGAAATGTTTCAGTTCAGAGATCATTGTTCAGTTGGGGAGGCTTGGAGGGACTGCCCGCCGACGCTTCAAGAACTTGAAGTAATGTTACAAGCCCAAAAGGCTGCTTTTATGCGAGAAAGATGCCCTTCTCAGGTTAGTTTTCTTGGATTTCGATCTGGGGTTTTTAGTTTTTAGTGTGTCTTTTTGAAACCTAGAGTTGTGTAGGCATGGAGTTCAGACACCGATGTTGTTGACGGAGAAGAAAGAGAAAAGACGACGCCATTAAAGCAGGGGAAAAGCAGAGCTCCGGCGATTCAGAGAAGAAATCCGGTAAAGTCCGGCGAAATCAACGTCAGAATTAGATCACTACAGCACAAGTCAGCTTCTTCCGTTCAAGCGCCGGCGACCCCTTCTCCGGCGAAACCGAAGCCAGTGCGGCCAACAACGAGCCCGGGAAATCTGGAGAAGAGCCACTCAACGGCAAACACTCCCCGCCTTTGCCCCACGAACCGATCAGCCAGTTTCGCCCCGCGTTACAGCATATCTGGAATATCGCCGGGATATATGGCCGCCACGGAGTCGGCAAAAGCCCGTCTCCGATCACAGAGCGCACCCCGGCAGAGGCCCTCCACGCCGGCGAAGAGATGCTTATCTTACTCCATCTCCGTCAAGAATGGTGAAGAAGGGGTGGAGAAGCGGTCGGAGTACTGGTGTAATAATAATAATACAGAGAGGGAGAGCGTTGGGGGAGAGATTTCGCCATGTTCAACCACCAATTCAAGATGGTGGTGAAGATGAGATGATGTTGTCAGAAAGGAAGGGTGACGAGGATAGTAATGTAATGATGGTAGTGATGTGGTTTAGCTTTTGTTATCTCCTTTGTTTAGGCAAGTGAGCAGTTAAACACTTGACCACTTTAAACTCTACTCACTTAAATAAAGCTTTAAATCAGTCATATCCTAATCTCATTCTCTACTTCTAATTTTTATTCTCATTCTTAAAATATTAATATAGACATTTTTACGGAGCCCACATAAAAAAAAAAAATCTCTATTAAAACTTGCTGATGTCTATTAAAATCCGCCAGTAAATTTGAGTTAGTAAAATTTGGAAATACATATAATAAAACTCTATCCTCAATATTAAGGTTCTCACACTCTAGCTTGACAAAATATTTAAAAGAATATAAATCAAAAGCAACTCATTGGTTCAGTATACATATCAAATGTCAATATATATAAAAGATTTATCTACTTTAAACATAATGACAAATTATGTTGTAGACTCGTGTCCATAATGCATTGTGAACACGAGTCCAAAACGACGTCGTTACTCGTTTGTGGCATTATGAATGTACAATTACGGAATTATGAATGTACGATTATAGAATTATGAATGTAAGTTATGAAATTATGAACACAGAGTTCTGATATTATGAACTTACAATTATGAACATATAGTGATAAAATTATGAACATAGAGCTTCGAAAATTATGAATGTACAGTTAGGGAATTATGAATGTACAGTTATAGAATTATGAATGTACAGTTATGGAATTATGAATGTATAGTTATGAAATTATGAACACAAAATTTTGGCATTATGAACATATAGTGATAAAATTATGAACATAGAGCTCTAAAATTGTGAACATAGAGCTTCAAAAATTATGAATTTACAGTTATTGAATTATGAATGTACAGTTACGGAATTATGAATGTACAATTATGAAAGTATGAATGTACACTTATGGAATTATGAACACAGAGCTATGACATTATGAACATATAGTGATAAAATTATGAACATATACTCTTATAACGAAACGGTCTGAAATTTAAAATTAAAAAAAAAAAATGAAAGATAACGGTGCCACTAACGGCATCGTTACCTTGTCCATAATGCATGTTGGACACGGGTTCATAGCATAACAATTGAAACATAATTCTTATACTGTTCTGATTGATATTCGAACTTTCTTTAATCTCTTCTCCTAAATATTTTCCAGTGAATCATTAAATTAAACAAGAACTATGTGGTCTAATAGTACCTAGATTAGACTTTCATTTGGAAAATTGTGAGTTCGAGTCTCAGTAGGTTGAGAAAGTATATGAACAGATACTACAATGTAGTAGCCCCAACGTAGGTAGAGATTACTACGGTTCCTGAAATATGATGAATTATTGTTAGACAAATACTTTTACTTGCTAGTGTTTAGCTGAATATTTAAAAAAAAAAAACTGTGTTTTTTTTTTATTTTTTTATTTTTTTGGGTTTGGCAAAAAGATAATTTTTTTCATGTTTGATTAATCTTTTTAAAACGTGAACATAAATTTATTATAAAATTATTTTTTATAAATATTAATTATTTTAATAATGATAATAATTATTATTTATATAAAAATAAATTGAAAATAGTTATATCAAATCATAAAAATTATAATAAAAATGTAAATAAATGTTTTAGGTTATGGGTGGGAAAGTCATGATTTAATTATATTTACCATTTTAGTCCATTATTACTTATTAAGGACTAAAAACTGTAATCAATTATTTCGTTATAGTAAATTATTGATCAAAATGGATTGATATCAACTACTTATTAATGGCGCTATACAAAAATCTGGATTAGGTTTGTTAGTATTAAAAAAAAAAAAAAGATTAGCAAGTTTAGTTAAAATCAGGATTTGTACGGAGTATTTATTTACACCTAACCCAATTTAGCATTAATCTTTGTTACACAATAATACAACACATACTTTCACTTTTTATTCCCTACTTATATGACACACTTTAATTCATTCCAAAAATATGAGTCACAATTTTTATCACTTTCTTATCTTCTCCTCCCATTAAATCAAGACACGTGGCAAGATTTTTTCTCTCGTCCATTTATCGGTCAAAGTATCTATAAAGTCAATGTACTATAGTGTTTTGTTCAATTTAGTCCTTGTACCTTTATTCTATTCTATTTAGTTCCTCTACTTTAAAAAAAAATGGTGAAACTAAGAACAATTGTCCAAATCTCATTAGGAACATGGTTGTAATTATTTATTTTGAACATATTAATTTAATATATTGGTGGTAAACATAATTAATTTTAAATATTTATAAAGTAATATATGAGTATGAATATAAATATCGTCACCGCCACGTAACCTAAATTAACGATAATATTAACACTATTAACCATTGTCCTCAATTACACAACTTTTAAAAATACAGAGACTAAATTAAACAAACTTAAGGTATAATGACTAAATTGAATAAAATGTTATAGTACAGAGACCTCTAACCTTCATTTATCACTTTCCTGGTTACATTCAAAATGGTTTTGTCATCTTTCAATTCCCTCATTGATAAATAAAATGTCTAATAAAACCTAGCAAATAAGTCGTTGTAGTATAGTGGTAAGTATTCCCGCCTGTCACGCGGGTGACCCGGGTTCGATCCCCGGCAACGGCGTACTTTTGTAGCTTTTCCACTACGTTTTCCTGAAAACTGAGGCGGCAGAATGATAAATGATGGGCATGGAGAAGATTGAAGAAGCCGGCAGCAAAAGGCGCAAAGGGATTCGAACCCGGCTCCTCAAGCATGTAATAGTTTGTAACAAAATTATAAATTAATAATTTGATTTATCATAAACATGATAAGATTACTCAGATGGTTCAAAAAAGAGTAAATACTTAAAATGGTCCCTCGATTATAGCTAAATTCACAAAATGGTCCTCAACTTTTAATTTCAACCAATTAAGTCCTTAACTTTGCAATTTTGACATGATTTGGTCCTCCATCTATTTGACCGTTTGTTAACCGTGATCGACGATCTCCAAAAGAACCTTTAGCTTTCGTCGGAGCACGTGGAGGCCTCCAGTATGATGTTGCACTGGTTCAGAAACACGCTGTCTTCTTCGCTTTGGTACGAACTCAACTACATTGAATCCAAATGGAGGATGAAGAAAGACGACCGGATTTGGTAGATTGCTTTCGACAGTGGATTCAAATGTAACAGTGCGGTCTGGAAATGCAACCGGAACCTTAAAAAATCAACGGTGGACCATGAAATTACATATATATCCTCAAAAATCACAGTCAACAAATGGTCAAATAGATGGAGGACCAAATCGTGTCAAAATTATAAAGTTAAGGACTTAATTGGTTGAAATTGAAAGTCGAGAACCAATTTGTGAATTTAGCTATAGTCGAGGGACCATTTTGGGTATTTATTCTTCAAAAAAAATAAGTAAATATGGCCGAGAACGAAGACCCTATGTCCCTATCTAGGACGAGAACATATATTTGTGATTTGTCCCTACCCGTTAGAGGTAATCATAAAGTATGTGAGTTTAGAATTAATTTTATATTTATTCCTAATATGAATTCAACCCTACATAATAATTCTATAATTGCTAGAACAAAACTCTTAATTAACTAGAACAAAACTCTTAAGTAGAATAAAAAGTAATTAAGGGGTGTTTAAAAAATGATTTATTAGCGAAGTACTTTGTGATCTGATGACATCATTGTTACTGTTTCAAACGAGGATGTTGACATTATCATGTTAAGAGGCAGGCTCCTCAGGTGCAGACGGGCCATTGGATAAGCTCAGATCAACAACTAAAACACAAATGAAAATGGGAAAAAAAACGGTGGCGTACACGAGAATGCTTGTCAATGCATTGGACTAAAAGCACCATCACGCATATCTAAATGTACCACCAATTATATCTAAATGTACAAACATATCATTGAAATTATCAATATGTTACCGCGTTTTCCCCTTTGAAAATCTGGGGAGGTTCCCGTACCAGAACCAGGTGTTAACCATTATGTTGAATTATTATAACCAATTTATATTTATTTGAATTTATCTTTTAATATTGAACTATTATAAACTACAGAGTATTTCTTTATAATAATAACAACAACAACAACAAAAACAACAACAACAACAACAACAACAACAACAACAACAACAACAATAATAATAATAATAATAATAATAATAATAATAATAATAATAATAATTAATAATAACACAAAAATAATACTCTCTCCATCTCATTTTATGTGTCTGATTTGGTTAAGGAGGCTTGACTGTAGTTATTTTTAATTCTATTTTTCATAATATTAAGTTTAGTATTAATATACAAAATTTATATATTTAGAAAATACACTAAAAGTACTATTAAACACACACAAAATAAATTTGAAAATAAAAAAATAATAATAAAGAAAATAAACAAAGAAGAAAGAATATGTTTGATCAATGAACATTAAGTATGACAGATAAAATGGTACTGAGGAAGTAATAAATTGTAAAAGTATTTTAAGAATTATGCAAATTGCACAATATACTTATGTCCTTATAAGTCATTTTATATATAAATAACTAATTTAGCAAATACATTTCTATAACTAGCTAGTTAATATTATCAACTAATACAATTAGGGTGTGTTTGTTTCGCACATGGGAATGTGAATCATATAATTGGTAATTGTAATGAGTTTTGGTGAAAGTATTTTGCATTTTTGGTAGTATGGTGGAATTGGAATGATTATCAATATTGCTGTTTGGTTATGTATGATCTTATAATGAGAATAAAGGTTTTAAAAATACAAGAAAAAAAAACATGACAATTGATTCTAATATAAAGACATTATATTCAAAGTACCGATATGAACAAAAAAATAAAAACAAAAATCTAAGAGTATTAATTCAAACTTAAAAATCAAATTACCAATTAGGAGATGGAATAATGGAACGAAACTCTTATTTTATTAGGGAATGGATTTTCTAATTAAGGGGTAACCAAATCTCATAATAGTGCTGGTAGGGAATATCCCGACCGACATATTTTACCCTGATCCGTGTGCCTTCGTCCTTGTCTTCTTGTTTTTGCAGGTAGCAGGTCGGGTTTCTAGTGAAGGACCCGGTCGGAACACGACCGGGATTTACCCGAGCGGCAGTGTCAACCACCGAGCGGTAGCCCTTAGGCGGGAGAGCTGACGAAGGACACGTGGTGGCTACGTGGGAGGCATGCCGAACGGCCGGATTTGTGTCTCCGGCGTTGCGACTATAAATACCCGCAGTAGCTACAGTGTGGTGGACTTTTGGACGATCGATAGGTTGTTGTTAGAGAATCCCGACCGCAGTCAGTCGGTACTCAGAGCAACCAAGTAGATTGTACTTAGGACCTTCACCGTGATCAATAAAGATATTTACTTGCTTTAATTGGTTTCGTATTTGTTTAATTATTGCTTACGTGGTAATTAACACTATCATTTTGGCGCCGTCTGTGGGGAACCGTGCGAGAAAGCAAACGTCTTGACGAGCACCCGGTCTCTCATCAACAATGTATCCGTGGGCATACAACAACTTCGCTGACGACCAAGCGGATGCAGCGAGCTCATCCGATCACCACGCAACCCAACAGCAAGGTCAGACGGTGGATCTAAACCTCAATCTTTCACCACCGCACCCATCCAACACATACCCGGCCGCCCAACAGCCGGTGAACTACATACAACCGGGATTCCAGACACCCGGTCAGCAATATCAGCAACAGCCGATGATGTATCCCGGCCAGTATCCATACCCGGTCCCGCCTCAACCGTACGGGTATTGGCCAGGCCAACCGATGTATTACACGTCCCCGGTTGGCTACCCACCTTTTACGCCTGCGTACACGGCTCCAGCCGCCGCCTCTCCAATTTACCCGGCCGCACATGTAGAGCCGTAGCATCAGCTCACTTCCCGGGCTCGACGCTCGGCTCGTTCGCGGTTGGGGTCGGGGGGTGCTGATGCGATGGAGGCACCACGGCAGGCCCAGAAAGCACAGGAGGTTCCTGCCCGAGTGGAGGACCCCGAAGAAGTTACCCGAGCGGTAGCTTTTGATCGTCTTCGACCGGAGCTGTGACAACGTTTGGGGCCCCAAGACCCGAACCGGAAGACGTATAGATGCAGGAAGCCAGCCAGGAGGCTTCATCCGGGCATAGTGGGTCGAGATCTCACCGTCGGCGACGCGCTCGGGATACCGCCCAAGCCGCCCAGACGGCCCAGCTCATTGAGACCCGAGGATTGCTGAACACCCTCTAGGCGGAGTTTGCGCAATTCAAGAGCGCGCACCCTGCAACACCCCCGGTCGACCAATCGACCTTGCTTAGGACGCCCTTTACAGCGGCAGTGATGGCTCAGCCTTACCCGCTCGACTTGAAGGTCTCCGGGGAGAAAAGTTACGATGGTCGTACGGACCCTGAGGTCCATGTTAATGATTTCTACGGCAATATGATGCTGAAGGGCGTATCAGACGCTGTAATGTGTAGGGCTTTTTATTCTACGCTTACCGGCCGAGCGGCGGAATGGTTCCGAACGTTGCAGCCGGGCTCGATCAAAAATTTTGATGCCTTGGCGATCAAGTTCGTGAGGAAATTCATCACCTCCAAGGTGGTGAAGAAGTCCTATATGTACTTGAAGAAGGCCAAGCAGCTTGAAGGGGAGAGCTTGACCGACTTCCTCGTCAAATGGAAGGCGGCGGTCAGGGAGGTCGAGCCCATGGATGATGCGACCGCCACCCACATGCTTCACATCTCCCTCCGGGCGGGTTATTTGTATTAGGATTTCATTCTACACCCCCCGGCCACTTATGAGGAGGCCCTTCGAAGGGTCACAGATTATGCCAACGTCGGCGAGGCGAATGCCGTAAAGTGCTCGCAGGAGGTCGGGTCTTCGTCCCGTAAACCGGCCCGCCGAGCGGAACACCGATCGGGTGATGACCATCCCCGATCCCGCACCAGGCCTGGTGAGTTTACGACCTTGAACCGATCCGCAGCGGAGGCCATGCAGTACGCTCAGTCCTGCAATCTCATCAAACTCCCCCATCCCGATCGAGATGGCCTTGACAAGAGTAAGCATTGCGCTTACCATCGATGTGCCGGGCATGACACTGAGGAGTGTACCCACTTGCGCCAACTGTTGGAGGATTTGCTCAATCTTGGGAAGTTGGACAAGTGTGTGGGGAAGAGAGAGGACACCAAGAGGAATACCGATCGGAGAGATCACCGGCGTTCCCATCACCGCTCCGATCGTTCTGATCGTGATGGACGCTCCGATCGGTCAGGTCAGGACCGAAGAGACGATCGAAGGGACGATCGTCGTGATGACCGACGGGACCCTGACCCTCCGTCTAGCAGCCGACCAGCAGGAAAGCCGACCATCCACGTCATTTTTGGTGGATTGGATGACGCTTCCCGACCGAGGGGTAATTGCCCGGTCGCTATAGTGGATTCCCGGGAGACCGGGAAGAGGCAAAAGATGGAGCCCATAACCTTCACCCTCGAAGATCAACCCAGCAGCGGTGACCACGGTATGGAGGCGCTCGTGGTCACGATTGATGTCAAAGGGACAGATGTCCAGAGGGTTATGGTGGACACTGGTAGCAGTGTGAACGTCCTTTATTTGGACGTGTTTGAGAAACTTGGACTTGACAGGAAGGAGCTGACCCCGGTCGGTGTACCACTGTTAGGATTTACCGGGGCTCTTGTTTACCCCGAGGGAAAAATAACGCTCCCGGTTGAGATCGGCACATCCCTGAAGTCGATCAAGACGGAGTTGGAGTTCGTTGTGGTCAACCTCCATTGCGTCCACAACATTATCTTGGGCCGACCCGCCATTATGAAGATCGGTGGGATAATTTCCATGCCCCACCTGTGCATGAAATTCCCCACCCCTAATGGGGTCGGTGTAGTCCGCGGCGACGTCCCATCCGCCCGGAAGTGTTACACCCGAGCGGTCAATAGACGCGATTTCGGTCCGTCTACCCAGGTGAACACCATAGCCAAGGAGGAGGCTAAGGATCGGAAGGAACAACCCGAGCCTTCCGAGGAAATAGAAGAAGTCCCCCTGTCCGAGGACCGACCGGACAGGAGGATTAAGATTGGCCGGGCCCTCACCCCCGAGCTCCGAGCGGAAATCTTGGCCATATTCCGGGAGTATGCCGATATCTTTGCATGGGGGCCTGAAGACATGCCCGGGATCGATCGATCGGTAATTTGTCACAAGCTAGCCGTCGATCCCGCAGCAAAGCCGGTCGTACAGAAGACCCGGCACCTCTCTTCCGATCGCCGCGAGTTTGTCAGGGAAGAAGTCAAAAAGATGGCGGCGATCGAGCACATCCGACCGGTGATCTATCCCGAGTGGGTGGCCATTATTGTCCTCGTTCCTAAGCCCCCAGCTTGGAGGATGTGCATTGACTTCACCGACCTCAATAAGGCCTGTCCGCTCGACCCGTATCCTCTACCGAGTATCCACCAGATGGTCGACGAGACGGCCGGGGGCGAGCTGATGAGTTTCATGGATGCATTCAAGGGATATCATCAAATCATGATGCACCATGAAGATGAGAGCAAGACAGCCTTTGTGACCCCGGACGGGCTGTATTGTTACCGAGTGATGCCGTTCGGCCTCCGTAACGCGGGAGTGACCTACCAGAGGATGGTCAATATGCTCTTCGCCGATCTGCTAGGCCGAACGATGGAGGCTTACATTGATGATATGCTGGTCAAGAGTCGAGACCTATCCGACCACACTCGGGATCTCCGGGAGTGCTTCCAGATCATGAGGAAGTACCAGTTGCGGCTGAACCCGACCAAGTGCACATTTGCGGTTCAGACCGGCAAGTTTCTCGGCTACATGATGACCAAGAGGGGAATCGAGCCTAACCCGGCCAAAGTGAAAGCGATTCTGGACATGCAACCACCTTCTACCGTTCGGGAAGTCCAGCAATTGACCGGTCGGTTGGCAGCTCTCAGCCGGTTCCTCTCTAAGTTAGCCGAGCGCGCTTTACCTTTCTTCAAGGTATTGCGTAAAGTCAATGGATTCGTCTGGGACGAAGAATGCCGAGCGGCTTTTGATGAGCTGAAGGAATATCTCATGTCACCAATCGTGCTCTCAAAGCCCGAGCTCGGAGAAGAGCTAGACGTGTACCTCGCCGTCTCCGATCGTGCAGTAAGCGCAGTATTGTGCCGAACCGATCCGGAAGGGGTCCAGCGACCGGTGTACTATGTAAGCCACGCGCTACATGGTCCCGAGCTCCGGTACTCCCGGTTAGAAAAGGTTGTCTATGCCTTATACATTGCCGCGAAGAAGTTGGCTCCCTACTTCCAGGGTTGAGCAATTCGCGTGTTGACCGATCAGCCGAACGGGCCAGTCCTCCGAACTGCTTCATCATCCGGTCCCCTAGTCAAGTGGGCGTTAATGCTGACCCAGTACGCGATCGAATACCGACCGAGACCAGCCATCAAAGGTCAAGCCCTTGCTAATTTCTTGGTCGAGTGCACCGCCCGGGATACCCGACCCCCTGAGGTTGCGGATCCCGAGGCTGAGTGGTGGTCGTTGGCTACTGATGGGTCGAGTAGCAAGAAAGGAGCAGGAGGAGGAGTGGTGGTCACGAGCCCGGAAGGATTCAAAGTTTATTTTGCTCTTATGTATCAGTTCCACCCGACCAACAATGAAGTCGAGTACGAAGCCTTTGTTAATGGCTTACAGTGCGCTCGGGACTTGGGGGCTGAATATATTCGAGCTCAAACAGATTCCGCGCTCGTGGTCGGGCAGGTTCTCGTAGATTATGAAGTCAATGGAGAGCGTCTACAACTGTACCGAGACCTAGCCATGGAGAAGCTTGCTCAATTCCGGGGGTATACCGTCCGGCACATACCCCGATTGGATAATGCCGATGCGGACATCTTGTCCAAGTTGGCTCAAGACGCCCCGGAACACATGTCAAAGATAGCTCGGATTCTGGTGATCCCGAGACACAGCATCCATCGCCTACCGGTCAATCCAATCCAGCCGGTAGAAGACAATTGGATCACCGATCTGAAGGAGTTCCTCGAGCACGGTCGACTTCCGGACGACCCCCAACGTGCTCGGAAGGCCAAGCTTAGAGCCCCGAGGTTCCAAGTCTTGGACGGTCGTCTTTACAGGCGATCGTACGGAGGCCCTCTTATGCGTTGCTTGACCGCATTTGAGGCCGATTTGGTTATGAAGGAATTGCATTCGGGTATTTGTTCTTCACATCAAGGAGGCCGATCGCTAGCCCGTCGTATCATGCTGATCGGATACTATTGGCCGTCCCTCCAGCTAGACTGTGAAAAGTTAGCTCGGGAATGTGAGACGTGCCAACTGTTTGCCAGGATGCCTGGACGACCGGCAACCTTCTATCAGCCGGTCACGACTGCAGTTCCCTTTGCTAGGTGGGGGGTAGACATCTTGGGCCCCGTCCCTCAGCTCTCCGGTCGGAGAAAGTTCGTGATTGTCGCCATCGATTACTTCTCCAAGTGGATAGAAGCCGAGCCCTTAGCCACGATCACCTCTCAGCAGTGTGCTCGGTTCCTTTGGCGCAATGTGATTTCCCACTTTGGTGTGCCCGTGCATCTCATCAGCGACAACGGCCGCCAATTCGTAAGCCAGTATTTCCAAAACTTCTTGGCCACGATCGGGACGACTCACGTCCAGTCGTCGGTGGCTTACCCGCAGGGGAATGGGCAGGTTGAAAATGCTAACCGGACGATTTTGGAAGGTCTAAAAAAAAAGCTACACTCGGCTGGTCGTAGTTGGGCCGATGAATTTCCATATGTATTGTGGACTTATCGGACGACCCCGAGGGAGGCTACCTTGGAGACCCCTTTCGCCCTGGTTTATGGAGCAGAAGCCCGACTCCCGATCGAGGCTTGGATCCCGACCGATCGAGAAAGAACTTACAACGCGGAAGAGAACGAACATGCGATGGTCGTGGATCTCGATGGGGTCGAAGAGAAGAGAGAGCTAGCCGCTCGGCGTATGGCCGAGTATCAGAAGCGAGTCAAGAGTTCAAAGGAAGTCCGGGTCAACCCTCGTTACTTTCAGGTGGGAGATTACGTCTTAAGACGAAGGGAGGCCAGTCAACCTTTGGAAGGCGGGAAGCTAGCTCAAAATTGGGAAGGGTCGTACATCATCAGTGCTATCATACGGCCGGGGACATACCGACTGGAGACGACAACCGGTCGGGTAATCGAGGGGACTTGGAATTCCGAGCACCTCGTTATGTTTAGGCACTAGCCTATTTTTTTGTAATCTTTGGACGAAGTGGGGGCTCGACCTGCGAGTTAGTCCCGGTCGTCATTTGTAATTAAATTTATGGTTGTAAATATTTATTTAACCGCCTGCGAGCGGGAAGATGTAATGTATATACGATCGGTGATTGCTCGACCGTTTGCATACGGCGGCCCGGTCGGTTATTTCCTTTACCTTCATTGCGCGCAGATCAATATCGTCAAGTTACATCGACCGGGCGATTCTATCGACCGGTCAAATGCGCTCCTCTTCGGCGGACAGTTGGGTCACGCCACCGATCGGGAAAGCCAGAGCTCTCAGCACAATTCCCCGATCCGTCCAACTTCTTTCCACTATTGCACCCACTCGTGCCTCGAGGGCACAATAGTGTGGGGGCTGGGATGAAGGAAGTATCCCTAGGCCCGTCGCTCGGGAAAATCTCGACCGTAGAGGCTTAGAGGCTTACTTATTTTCAAAATTTTGACAAGGCCAGGAGATCGGATAAACTCGATCGGGTAGGCCAGCTTGACGTCAAAATCTCGGATGCACGACCGGGCCATAAGGCCATAAGGTCGGGTGTCGAACGAGTCGAATAGTGCATGACCGGGCCAAAAGGCCATGAGGTCGAGCATTAAGGGTCGGCACATGCATGACTAAAAATAGAAGTGCGAAAAAAGAAAACGAGCACAACAAGTTTGACAAAAAACAAATTTTATTAATTAAGAGAGAGTACCCGGTACAAACTCGGGACCGGGCTCCCGATCAGTGTCGTTTTACAAAAAGAAGAAGTACTATTTCTACTTCTTCGCTTCCCGGGCTCCACCCATCTCGGAAGGCTCTTTCTCGCTTGAAGTGGCCGCCGTGGATCCGCTTGGTTCAGTCGCCTTGTCTTTCGGGGCGAAGGGAGAGGGACCGGGATCGGCTAAGTCCGGAGGAAGCGCAGAAAGGACCAGCTGGAGGTCGTCCCCTTCAAGGGCCGGCTCCATCCGATTCCGGGCCCGCTCGAGCATCTTCCTCTGCCCGGCTTTAAAGGCCCACCGACCGAACGATAGGATCAGGTCCTCCCCGACCTTCGTTCCCCGGGCTGCCGTAAGGAATGCTGAGCCCGTCTCGTTGTCCTTAAAGACGGACTGGACCAGCTCGTTCGGGTTATCGAGTCGGGCTTTCAACTCTTTGGCCTCCCCGATCGCTCGTTGGGCGACCTTCTCGGCCAGGACCCGGTCTTCCTCGCTCTTTTTAAGGTCCTTTTGGATCTTCTCCAGCTCCGCCTGGACGTCCCGGACCTCTTGAAGGCGTCGAGCAGCGGCCTTCTTGTGCCGGTCGGCCTCGTCGCCCAGCATGGCTCGGCCTTGCAGAAGCTGAGCCGCTCGGGAGATCTGCAACAATCAAGGATGGTCAGAGTTACTCCGATCGAAGACACTTGTATGAAAAATCAAGTGGAGAATAAGCTTACCTCGGCCAAGTCAAGGCCGATCTTCTCGGCCACCTGAGTCGGGGTCAATTTGCTTAGATCTTCCCGAGCTGGCCCTGCATTGCCGATCCGGGCAAGGACGGACGAACCATCCTTACTTCCCCCAGTTGAAGGGCTCGGGCTACGTTGCTCCCTGCGGCGTTTCATGCCGCCAACCTCGGTCACGCCCTTTTCGGGCACTTTCTCCTTTCCCCGGGCGACCTCCACCCGGGTGACCAAGACATCGGTCGGCTCGACCACGAAGCCCTCGGCCGTCGTGATGGTCGAGGTCCCGAGGGGTCGGGCCACCGGGACTTCCTTCTGCCCGGTTGGTTTGGCTTTTGGCTTCTTCTTGCCAAGGTAGATCTTAGCGGGCAAGGGAAGAGGAGCATCGTCATCTCCGAACTCTGCCATGGCTGCAAACAAAGAAGAAAGTTAGTTAGGTCGGGAAATTAAAGCAACACTCGGGGAGTTTCGGTCTGGAGGAGTTAGCTGGTGTTAGACCTCTCTTCTTCTGTTTGGACGGCTTGGCGACCGTCACGCCCATCGGCACGGGCAGATATTTTTCCGGCAGGTCGTACACAGGGGGCGGGAGCCTAGCCGCTTCGAGACTCTCAGCTGTCCGGAAAATCGTATACTCGTGCAGTTCGCTCGAGATCCGAGCGACAGTGTCCTTGAGCGACTGCGTCTCGGCCGGCACAACTTGTTTCCGGTAATGAGTGCTCTAAGCGCGGTCGACCGGGAGGATCCAAGGATCATACTTGATGGAGAAGATCCGGTTCTTCCATCCCTTGTTGTTCCCGGGCAGCCCTTCAATCGCGCACATATCTGCTCGGGACTGCAACATCAAAAAGCCGCTTCCGTAGCTGGCCGGGAGAACCTTTATTTGATAGATGAAGTTGAATAACTCCATCGTGCAAGCTGCTTCGTGCCGAGCGCAGATTTGGGGGAAGCAGGCAATGATCCTGTGCGAGTTGGGGCAGATCTGAGCCGGGACGACCCGGTAGTACCCCAAGAAGGCTGTCAGGAGAGGGGGGAAGGGAATAGCAATCGGGGCCATCAGGGAGTCGTAGTGCATCCCGATCCATTTGCCCCGATGCCGGTCGATGACATTCCCGAGCCTCCGGCTTGTGTCGAACTCTACCCGACCCCTGAGCCTCTCGGCGATCCTGGCTGCCTCTCCTTTGGTCAGTCGGCTCATTTGCTGTTCGACATTCTCGCTGTTCAAGAATTCGAACTCCTCAGCTGCTGGTGCGGCCGGCCCGGCCGTATCTTCCTCGGTCGGCTCAGGAGTGTTCTCTCGGTCGTCTCCTCGAGGAGTGGCTTCCGGGTGATCCCCAATCACCCGGGTTGCCGTTTCCCTAACGCCCTCGGTCGGGGATTTTCGTCCGCCTGTCGAGGTTTCCTCGTCGTCTCCGCTGGAACTCCCCGACCCGCTTGAGCTGGAGCTCGATGACCCGGATGAGCTTGATGCCTCTCTTCGCTCGGGGGCCCGCTCGGGGGCTTGTACCGGTCGGTGGACGACCTCGGGTGAGTAGGACATGATGTCCACTTCTTCATCGCTGAGATGCTCGACTTCCTCGTCGTAGTCCGCGATCGAGGCGTTTTGGCTGTCAGAGTCCGTCATTTCGATCTACCTAAAGGTCGGTCGGGTTAGTAGAGGACTCGAGACGTCCGGGACAGTTAGTTGCGACCTATCACCCCTACGTATATATGTAATTGCTAAGTAAGAGAGGGGGCGGAGAACTTACCGATTGAAGGTGCTTGGCGAGGAAAGTCTTGAAATCCTTTGCTCGATTGCCTTGCTGAAGTGCTTTGCTCGGGACTCTCTGAGGGTACCGATCGAAGCAGTAGATTGGAGAAAGTTCAAATGAGGGCCTCAAGGGCCTATTTATAGGAGGACATTTAGGCGGGAAACGAGTCCACTTGCATGACACGACCCGCGCTGATTCCGAGGCGACCGTTGCAGTCGCAGAGGCCGGCAGTGGCCGACACGTGGCAAGGGAAGGAATGACAGCTGGCTGGTCGATTTAGTGGCTGACGGTTGGACTTCTTCATCCCGTCCCGTTTTTTCCCGGACGGTCAAAAAAGCCCGGGCTGGGGGGCTCTTGGTAGGAAATATCCCGACCGATATATTTTACCCCGATCCGTGTGCCCTCGTCCTTGTCTTCTTGTTTTTGCAGGTAGCTGGTCGGGTTTCTGGTGAAGGACCCGGTCGGAACACGACCGGGATTTACCCGAGCGGCAGTGTCAACCACCGAGCGGTAGCCCTTAGGCGGGAGAGCTAACGAAGGACACGTGGCAGCTCCATGCGACGACAGGCAAGGCACCCGGGAGGATGACACGTGGTGGCTACGTGGGAGGCATGCCGAACGGCCGGATTTGTGTCTCCGGCGTTGCGGCTATAAATACCCGCAGTAGCTACAGTGTGGTGGACTTTTGGACGATCGATAGGTTGTTGTTAGAGAATCCCGACCGCAGTCAGTCGGTACTCAGAGCAACCAAGTAGATTGTACTTAGGACCTTCACCGTGATCAATAAAGATATTTACTTGCTTTAATTGGTTTCGTATTTGTTTAATTATTGCTTACGTGGTAATTAACAATATCAAGTGCTCTAAAGACATGTCAACCAAACAATAACAATGACTTTAATTCACATTCCTGTTAGCTAAACTCGTGAACCAAACACATCCTTAATTATCAGCTAAATTAATTACGTATCATCTAATTGCCAAACCCTTTCAAAGTTATCCCGGCCTAGCCATTTCTGGGGAGTTGAGATCTACTGGCCGGGTAGTGATAAGTGATAACATTCATGAATCCAGTACTGGCATGGGGTCACTTTCTTCACCCATTCCGTGGCAGACGAGGAGCAATGATAAACCATCCATAAATAGGGAGATGAGATACCCTCCCTCGCCTGTTCACAATTAAACGCCTCAGCTCCTACTCCTAGTTGTAAATTAACTCTCCTTTTCAACCTGCCCCAATTGAACAAACACTACCAACAAAATTTCGATATTCGCACAATTTGTAATGAAAACTTGCCATGGATAGAATTCCGTTGAAATTTATTGTAATCAAATTTGCAATGCTTTTTAATTTTGTAACGAATTTTGGCCTTGTTTGGTAAATAGCTGTTAGCCAATTGCTGTTAGCGGTTAGTTACGTTGATTGAATTAATTAGATGGTATAACTAATTGATAACATTAACTGATTGTAGAAAGGTGTTTGGTAAATTAGCTGTTAGTGGATAACTGTTTGGCATAAATTACTTTCTCAAAACGTTAATTGAAAAAGTTACTTTGAGCAACTTTTTTATTTTTAACATTTTGAAGTTACAAAAAGTTAATTAATCAAACACTTATATTGAGTTTTTAACCAAATCAAAAAGTTAATAATGGTCAAATAAGTCAAAATTGACATATATGCTAACTATTTTACCAAACATGGTTTATCTACTCAACAACATAATATGTCAACCTCTTTGATTGGGATGTGACTCAAACCTATGACCTTCCATTTAGAAGCCTCACAACCATACCATAAAACAACGAAGTACTTGGCAACACAGAATTCATTCTCCTTTTCAACTTGTTATATGCCGTTGGGTAAAAATAAATAAAGCCTTGCCCAATGAAAGAAGTATTAAAAAAAAAAAAAAAAAAAGAAGAAGAAGAAGAAGAAGAAAAGAGAGAGATAAAGCAAAACTTGTATAGAGTATGAATGAAGAGATGATAATTATTGAGCTTCGAGTACACACACACACACATATATATATATATATATATATATATATATATATATATATATATATATATATATATATATAGGGAAAGGATCGTGCATTTGTGGCTTCCTGTGCGGTGGTGCGGTGGATTAATGTGCGTGAGGTTTATACTTAATGTGCGTGAGATTTATACTCAATGTGCCTGAGATTTGTACTTAATGTGCGTCATGTTAATATGCGTGAGTTTTGTACTTAATGTGCCTGAATATTGTGTTTAATGTGCGTGAGATTTGTGCTTAATGTGCGTGAGTATTTCAGAATTACGACCTCAGAAGGAAGCAGAACAGAAACTCACACACATTAACGCCAAAGCTTCTTGTTACTTCTTCCTTCAATTTGGCCATGGATTCTGGATTATCAGCTACCTTCAATGCAGTTAATGTTTATATAGATGACGCACGCACAGTAAAATTTGCACAACAGCTAAGTGTGGATTTCTGTTGTATTATTCCCATAATTCTTAACCATCACCAGGGAGGGTTACACATTCACGCACATTAAGTACAAATCTCAGACACATTAAGTACAACACTCACGCACATTGAGTACAAATCTCACGCACATTAATCCACCGCACATCCGCACAGGAAGCATTCAACCACACGGGAACCTTTCACTATATATATATATATATATATATATATATATATATATATATATATATATAGTGCAATGGTGAAGAGGATCAACCGAAGAAATATCATGTAGTTAGAACAAGAATAAGACCTAAGCACTACTTAGAGAATAAAGCAACACTAAATAACTGCTTTAATATTTTGTTAGGAGTAAGAGGATAGCCAAAAATGATTGCTTTTATTTTTTTTCACTTTTTAAAATTAAATTATCTCTTGCCAAGCACCTTGTGCTCAAATGGCATGTAGTGATCTCTTTCAAGTAGGAGGTTATGAGATCGAATCTCAGTGGAGACTTTGTTGACTCGAAGTATGTTTGAACAGATATTATATAATGTAATAGAGTCAGTGACATTCAAAAAATCCCGTGTGATAGCTTGCAAGCTACATAGAAGAATCAAATTCATGACTTGATACGAGAATCATGTTTCACACACTTGGTAAGTTAACCCTTTTGGGCAATTAAATACCCCTTCACTTCATGGGTGGTAGTTGCATTCATGGGAGGAGCCCCCACTCACCCCACTCCCACCTTATATATAACCCGTGTATGTATATATAGTACAACTTTTATTATAAGTAAAAATAAATAGTTAATGTTAACAAAATGTAAGTTAGACTAGATGGCAGAGCATGCGTGTTAGGTTAAGGAAGGTCAGGGTTTATGAGTATTTTATGGCTATTTGAATAATAGGGGTTGGCTTTAACACAGTACTTAGGCTTTCACAATATATGTATTTACTTTTTATATTAATAATAAAATGTGTAATTTATAATGCGTTTTCTATTAATAATAAGATGTGTAATTTATAATGTGTTTTTTTATTAAAATTAGTTTATCAAATTAATTATATTTTATATTTTGTTATAAATATTTTTTTTCGTTCGTATCTAATAATATTTATGGCTAACTTCATATGTATAATTTATAATGTGTTTTCTATTAATAATAAGATGTCTATAATGTGTTTTTTATTAGAATTATTTTATCAAATTAATTATGTTTCATATTATGTTATATATAAATATTTTTATTTTAATTTTTCGCCTATATCTAACAATATTTATGGCTAACTTCTTAACTGTTTCGTCTTTTTAAAGCTATTCCTTTTGCTTTAATGTTTTGCTCCCATTGAACAAAATTTCTGGATCCGCCACTGGTTGCATTGTCATGTAAAAAATACCCATTTCAGGGAAATTAAATTTTTATTTACTTGGGGGAAGAAAATACGGAGTATCTATTTACTTCATTGGTGGTACTTGTCATGTCAAAAACGTATATATACGTGTGTGGAGCAAATGCAATTCACTCATCTGTCACTTTATTTGAGCATTTTAACGAGACATATCACCTTCAATTCATTTTAATTATTGGGTACATGATATTTTTATTGTTCTCCGAAGGTTGAATTCCTAACTTAAAGAGTTTCTCACGTCCCAACCCAATAAAACATCTGAAAGGATATAAATCATAGTAACTCAGCTGAACATAAATATTTTTATGCTGCCTGAATAGTTGAGCACGCATCATGGACCAATATATATATATATATATATATATATATATATATATATATATATATATATATATATATATATATATATAATAAAAAACATTTTCCTTATTTAAACCCTTCAATGGCGCTAATAATTAACTAATTATATTTGTTGTGTATTTAACAATGCCATTAGAAAAATTGTTTCAAAATGACTTTGACCAAGAATTGCAGCAGGTATTACAGTACACCAATTAAGAAGAAGAATGAGGATGAGATAGGGTAAGGGTATCCCTTTGGCTAGTACACCAATCAAATGCATATATTATCCTGTTCACTGCAGTTCCTTTGACCATTATACCCACTTAATTGAAAGATCAAGAAGTTCTTCCACTCATGCCCTCATCATTTCTGCCAAGATAAGAGATTACAAATCAATCAGGTTTTTTTTTTTTTTTTTTTTTTTTTTTTTTTTTTAAATATAAAATAAGCTAGAACTAACTGAATAACAAATATCTGGCAATTTTTTGAAAACAAAAACATTAGATCTTTCAAAGGGGGTTGTAGAAAAGAACCCTTTTCTAAACCTAAACAGAAACTAAGCTGAATTTCTCCAAACAATCAAAATTAACAATACACCATACCAGATGATCTATGATATCCAGGAAAAACTTAAGCAAAGAAAAGCAGAAGGATAACTCACATGCCAATAATCATGATCAATGGTAAGGAACTTAATTAGTGATGGCGAGAGTACCGGCACCAAACACAATAGCCGACGTCGTATCATTTATTTATTACGTCAGACAGAACTACGTCGAAAAATAACCGACGTTAAAAGGATTTTTTTGTGGTAGTGTAATCGGTTGTAGCTGGAATAATTTTTCAAAAACATTTCTTTTATTATTTTTGCTTATATGAAGAGTTTGACAAGAATTTTTCTAAAGGATTAAGTCATTTTCAGACATAATTCCTATACGTAATTTGTGACTGATTTGAAGAGTTTTGAGTCTCAAATTCTACGTTTAGATAGAATGTCTAAAAATTGACTTAACATACTATCAAAATAATCACAAGGAAATATAAAGCAGTAATAATTTTATAACTTTATTAACAAAATAACCACAATATAGACAAGTTTAGCGTTCAGAGTTCATTACATACAGGGTTCATAAATATTTGCAGAGTTCATCGAGTTCAGAATCTTTTTACCTTCTCCTTGCAGCTTCTTCTGAGTCCAACATGTTGACATGGGACCTTAGGATTCTGGTGCTGCTGAAACTTGAGGGCATGTACCTTGGATTCAAGTTGTCCATCATATAGAGGTGGTAGGCTTTTGTAATGTGTGTTCCTGGCAGCACTCCAGCCTCATACCACCTAATGCACTCTGCAAAACTTTTTCCATCATCCATATTCTCACCATGATGTTCAGTACTACTTACCAGTTGCCACAACATTTCTTCATGGCTTTGAATCTGTCTTTGAGATGCAACTCCTTGTTGTTGATGATTCTTGAGCCATTCATGTTGTCAGTCCCAAATAGTTTGCTCCAACCTATACGAAGACTTGTTGGTCTGGATCCTACTTACCTCTGCCAGTATAACTTCTTCTAGCTTGACTACTTCTTTCCCTCTTTTTGGCCACATATTCTTATACAAATGTGTTGATGGCAAAATTGGAGCCCTGGATGATGTGCGTAATGAGAAGATTGGAGTCATGCATGCTATCATGGAAAAAATAAAATACAACTAGCCATGTATATTTTTAATAACATATATAGATCGAGTTTATGAAAAATTGTAGGTCCATTGTAGATTATACCTTTAAGCACTCGGTTGGGTATGGTCTGTTGGTTAGTCATTTGTTGAAAAAGAAGGGGATTAATTTGAGAAAGAAGAGAAATGTTGACAAATATTGGAAGTTATTTAGGCCTAAACAGGCCGGGAGTAAGGGTGGATCTACTGATAGAGATACCGGCTTCTATTAATTCCAATACCCCTCAAGAAAGGAGATTCAGAAAGAGAGTTGTAGAAGAATGTTCTTCTGCTGAGCGGTAAGAGGGATAGGGAGGTTGAAATTGAGGGGGAAGTTAGTTCTTCTCCCCTCTTAGGACACTACCTGCTGCACAGGAGGTAGTGAGCAGAGGAGAGGCTGTGTTGCTCCACAACTACCGGTGATCACAGTTCTAGGGTGACAGAGGGGATAGAAGAAGTATATAAAGATACCTTGGAATCTGGTGTTGAAATGAAAGAATTATTAGTTGCTACTGAAAGAGTTAACCAGTGAGGGCAACCATGGACCTTGAAATTGCCAGTGCCATCCAACAAGAAATGGATGAAGAGGTTGCCACCATATTAGTATATTATGGTATGAGGAAATGCAACCTCCTCATCCAACAAAAATATAATGTATAATATTTTCAGCATAACTTTTATAACACAAAAAAGGACAATATTCAATAATGTTTTTTTTTTTCGCTTAAAATCTTACATTTTTTTAATAGAAAAGAAAAAACTTTTTCATTGCTTCAAATCCGTTATCTATCCCAGATCTTTGTTAATTAAAGTTGATCTTCTATATTATTTGCTTGATTTAATTTTTCCTTACTTTTTAAATATATTATTTGTCATAATAATCTTGGACGATGATTATCATTATCAATAGATATTTTGAATTATAATTTGATTTGAGCATAATTATGAGTATCATTATAACATATTTTGGCATTATGATTTGATTCAATTTAAATATGATGATTTAATTGTGATTACAATATGTTAGAGAATTTTCAAAATGTTTGGATAGATAACCAAAAAATTATGCGTTTATCGAACTCAATACATAGAATGAGACGGAAGGAATATAAATTATTAGAATAATTAGTTAACAATGTTAAAAATGCAAATGAATAATGTAAAACTAGAAAAAAAAATTGTATATATATAAGAAAATAAGTACAAAGTATATGTTATTACTATTACTGATTATATTAATATTAAAAAAAAAAACTCAACATTATTTACTCGTATATAGTTTTTTTTTTTTTGTCCGGCCATGAGTTGTCCTAAGCATGCTCTAACTGTAGAAGATACCTTTAAGCCCGTACCATACTCAGACTAATCCTAATGCTGGTCAGATTGGGTTTTTCATTCGAGAGGGGGTTCGAATTCTCGACATCTCTTAAGGGATGAGAGTACACGACCGACCACTTGTATATAATTTAGGCAGAAGTGTCAAATATGCCCATGTACTATTTTGAAGTGTTCAATTCCCCCCACCATCTAAAATATATGCTAATCAGGCACATTTACCTTCTAAATTTGTTCGATTAGCTTTTTTTGCAGGTTACCAACCTGTTTGCGATGACGTGGCCCGGTTATGCTTAGGTGGCATTGTTTACATGGCATAAAAATAACAAAAAAAAAAAAAAAAAAAAAAAGATTGGGCGAATTCTGAATTAAGAATTAAAAACCTGATTTTCCGATTTCAATTACGCTTATTTTATACCGTTTCCGGGGAATCTTGATCCCAGAGCTCAAGAATTCTTCCCAAGAATTATCCTAGATCCCATCCCTCGCCGCCGCAGTACGGCAAAGTTCTGGCGTACCCTCAACCCGCACTGCCAGCTCCGTGACTGCCGCCGCAGAGTTTAATTCCGATGCGAACGCTACTGGTGAGTGAGTCGGTGGTGAGGCGGGAACTGGAGGTGTTCGGCAATGTGAGGGCCGCACAGATGGAGAGGGTCAAGACCAACACATGCAGCAGCAGTACCGTCTCCGCCGCCATTTCTTTCGTTATGCAGCAACAATTCCGTCTCCGGCGGAAATTCATTATGCGGCTTTAATTTTGGTAAAACATTAAACCATAATTAATCGTCTTTAATTTTAATTTCTTGATTTAATAATGTTAATATGCCTAATTTTTCTCCAAGCTGTTAGTGCTTGACACTTCTGCCAAGTATGATAAAATTGATGGAATTGAGGGAGATGCCGTGAAGGAATTGAGGGAGACGCCGACACCAAAGACCACTCTGTCAAGTATGATGAAACGACACCAAACGACACCAAATATATTTTCCACGTCAACTAGCTGGATGGACAACTTGGTGATAACCTGTAAAAAAATCTAATCGAACAAATTTAGAAGGTAAATGTGCCTGATTAGCATATATTTTAGATGGTGGGGGAAATTGAACATTTCAAAGTAGTAAATGGACCTATTTGACACTTATGCCTATAATTTATTTAAATCATTATTGGTGAAATAGTGTATTGCATTATTAGATTAAGGGTGTGTTTGGTTCGCACATGACAAATTATACAGTGTTATGTGGACTATAACAAAAAGTACATTTTTAATATACTAAATGTACATTATTTTTGTACTGAATGTACATTATTTTACAGTATACAAAATATGGTCCACACAATAATGATTGTTCGCACATGGGACTCGAAATCGGAATGAGAATCTAATACTTGGTGATGGTATGAGTTTTGGTGAAAGTATTTTGCATGTTTGGTAGTATGGTGGAATTGGAATGATTACCAATATTGATGTTTGGTTATGTATAACCCTATAATGGATATAAATGTTTAAAAATACAAAAACAAAAAATCAAAGCAATTGATCGATCATAATATAATTACATCCCAAGCGCCAATATGAATAAAAAAATCAAAACAAAAATCTAAAAGCACAAATTCAAACTTAAAAATCATATTACAAATAAGATAAAATGATACATTTTTAATTAGGGAATAAAATTTTTAATTGAAGGGGTAATCAAATCTCATAGTTGTATTTTAAAAAATTGTTAACCAAACACTAACTATAATTTTGATTCTCATTCCTAATGTATAAATAAACTCATGAACCAAACATACCCTAAATATTTTGAGAATTACACATACCAACGAAAATGACGACACCGGACATCATTTGGGTAACCTTCTAGTTTGTGACTTAAATTGTGCTTTCTTAAAGTAATAATCTTGAATCTGACCTACATTTCATTTTACTATATATAGTGTTCGAAATATATATATATATATATATATATATATATATATATATATATTATAATTAGTCAATTAATTAATATACGACGCCGTTTTCAAAAAAAAAATACGACGCCCAATGCGACGCCCAAGACACCATACCATGAAGACAAAGACGCTAGGCCATGGCATCTTCAACTTGGTGTTCTTCTTTGATGAGCCATGAATCCAATGATATGATTACCTGATTTTTATTTATTTATTTATTTTTTATTAATTTTTTTTAAAAAATTATTATTGATTCGTATATGTTGAATTAGTAACTTTATATGATAACTCGCTTAAAGTAAGAAGAAAATGCACTGATAATTTAATAAATATTACAATTTTTTTTTGAGAACATAAATATTACAAATTTAACACTAAAAGTGCAAACTACAAAATGTATTATTTGATAAGATGTAAAACTACAATCATTTTGAGTGCATTTTTACATATTACTAGATGCAATTTAATTTGTAGTTTTGTGCGAGGTACATGTTGAAATTTTTTAGCAAAAATGACATTTTAAGTGATTATTTTGGGGTACAAATATATGTGAGGTCCACTTTCAATTTGAATCAGGTCAAAGTGGATTTGGTTGCTCATCAGACATAAAAAATGAGTACTGATATGATCAATCTATTTGAGTAGTCAAAGGTTGATGATTGCTGAAATATGTGGAAAAAAGGTAGGTGTTTTTTTTTTTTTTTTTTTTTCAATATTGAAAACTTAAATATTTTCAATAATTATAAAATTGATCACATATTTTTATACTAAAATCTTTAACCAATGACGAACCATGCGGGACAATTGAAATCAGTTATCACTTTTTACAAGATGACTCTGTTCTCATTTAATCCACCCCTACACACACAGAGTGAGAACGTGCGGATGAATCTTATATGTCCGATCCATCTAAGATTATTAAAGGCTAGAAATTAAGAAAAAAAATATGGTGGAAATTCCCTAATTACAAAAGTGTATATATGAAAACGCTTAATGGTGCATTTGTAGATAACAATCTTATAGACCTTAAGTGCACTGTTAGTTATCCGTGAATGCATTATCATCCGTGAATATATATATATATATATATATATATATATATATATATATATATATATATATATATATATTAGAGATCAAATGCGGTGGTTGTATCCATGTGAAACATACGGTCGAATGATAGCCATTGATCTTACCAAAATCAACGTCCAGGATGAACACAGATTAAAAAAACGCAGTGACAATTTGATCATTTTTCGTATTGTTGAAAGTTAAGGTGCGTAATTTTTGTGCTTAAGGTGCGTTAGTTCTTCAATTGAGAACTTAAGGTGCGTTTTTTGTTGAAACATAAGGTGTGTCATTCTAAACCTTTAGCTGCGTCTTTTTTAATAGCTTAAGGTGCGTCATATTAACACTTAAGGTGTGCCATTTAAACATTTAAGGTACGTCGGTTATACATGTAACTGATGTAAGGTGCATAAGTTCTCCCCTTAAGGTATGTCATTTTAACACTTAAGGTGCGTGATTTTACCACTTAAAATGCATCTTTGTAACACTTAAGGTGCGCCATTTTTAACACTAAGGGCAAGTTTGGTTCATGGAAAATGTTTTCCAAAGGAAAATGTTTTCCTTGAATTTGAGAAAAACTAGATTTTCCTTTATTTGGTTCATGGAAAATATTTTCCTCAAAAATGAGGAAAACATTTTCCATGGTCCCCCTTCATATTTTGTTTTCCATGAAAAATAAGTTGGACAATTATGTCTTCACCAACTTTTCTTAATTACCATTATTACTATTGTTGTTATTATTATGTAGGGACATACTTGTCTTTATACTCATTATTTCTTACAATTCCAAACTCAACCAAACAATGGAATCGATATTTCCAGTAATTTATTTTCCACAAACCAAACATTGTAATTAATCTTCCTGGTAATTTCTTTTCCCCTCAATTCCATTTCCCTTCAAATATTTTCCGCGAACCAAACGAGACCTAAAGGTGCGTCAATTAAATAGTTAAGGTGCGTCATTTTAACACTTAAAGTGCGTCATCCTAAAATTAAGGTGCGTCTTTGTAACACTTATGATGCACCATTTTTACTTTGCTTCTTTCTTCTCGGGGCGCGTTTATTTTTTTATATATTTAATTTTCATTGATTTGAGTCATTGATATAGATTTGATCGACGACTCAGATCTCACCGCATGTTTCACTTGAGACTTTCTTCGCACCAGATCTCATCCATATATATATATATATATATATATATATATATATATATATATATATATATATATATATATATATATATATATAATTTGAGATAGTGAGTTGTAAAATCAAGTTTGTTGATTAAAAAAGAAAAGGAAAGCATGATTTATTCATTTGACACGATTCAACTTTTGATTGTGTAATATTATGTGCGGATCATTGTTGTAGAAATCATAACTTCATAAAATTAAAAGAGAAGCATATATTATATGTATCATCATTTTCATCATCGTCACTGTCATAATGGGCCAACAATAGTGAAGTGGAAGCATTATTACTTCCTGTTATAAGATGAGATTGCTTCCTCATTGATCCAATAAGTGTTGCATACCCAGTTTGGCCTAACTTTATTATTATTATTTTTAAAGTTAATCTTTTCTTATCCGCCAACCTTCATTTTGTCCCCCCTCCAAGCTGTATTCATATTTAATATTTCTTTTCATTAAATTAAAATCAACACATAAACTTAACGTAACAAATCAAATTCCTTTTTACTAAAAATATGAATTTTGCAATACAAATAAAGAAACGAAAAACAATAAAGACTATAATTTTTTTTCTCTATCAATGTGGTTTTGTGTCAACGACGACGTCTAATTTAAGTCGGCTATTAATGCTATCTAAAAAACTTGGTAGAGTTGTTCTCATCTATTGTTAAGAGATGCATCAAATTAAGCTATGGAAAAATTTATAGTGCCAACCAATATTGGTGTCGCTTATACTGAAAACAAGTTAAAAAACGTTGAAAGGTTCTTGCAATATTTGGTACAAATGGAAAGTCTTTCTTATTCACTTTGCAATATTTGGTAGAAATGCAAAATCTTTCTTATTCACTTTGGGATTGTATCATGTACAAACGACACCAGTACTAATTGACACCTTAAAATTTTTCAATGATTTTTAGGAAAGAACATACGCCTATAGTCCATATTAGGCGTCTGAGAACAACAGATGCCTAAAGTGAAGACTATTAGCGTCTGGTTCATAGGTGCCCTATTGTACGCGAATGAACTGTTTTGTATTAGTGATTTTTTTTTTCCCTTTTTGGAATGTGTGGGATCAGAAACACCTTGTATTTTATTTCCTTTGATGAACATTCTGTAGTATATATAAGAGTAAGGGATTGAGATTCACATTTTCCCTCCTTATATCTTATTTGTTAGGAAAAAGTATCAAACAAAACCCATAAATCAGCAAATATTGTACTTGAGTTTAAATGTTACATAAGGGTTTCAACTAATTTGGTACTAATTAAATTCATTTCCACATATACTTCTCCCAAATATGTTAATGATTTGGCCTAACATGTGAGAGAAATTGGACCACCTTAGCTAGAACCAAAAAAAAAAAAAAAAAAATTAGAAAAAGAAAAATTAAAAACACCATATGGAGACACTTTAATATTATATAAATGGAATTCTGTTATCCTATTTAACACATTTTAATACATAAACCAACATTAAATTCATAAGAAACTGAAAGGTTCCCAGTAACAAACCTCATATAACATGCCTATTTTACATCAATTACAATCACAAAAAAATATGTATACTAAGGCAAACACTGTATGATGATTCCCTAAGAAAACACTGTAAAACTTCATTCAAACAGCAAAACATCAACCGATCAAAAAGTGCAAAAACTAAAACCTGCAAACTTATAATTAATTAGCTTGTGAGAAGGCCAATGTTGGATCGAACAGGATTCTTCTGTTTGAGAAGCAACCTTAACTGTGCTTTCTGACACTCCAACTTTGTGCTCAACTGCCTGCTTTTTGATCCGATTGCTTTAACCACTTTCGGAAACTCCACGAATCCTTTGATCCCTCTTTTGATGTGTGGGTTTTCTGCCTCCGGAGAAGCTTTTCTTGGATTATTGGTCGCCACTGCTCTGCTTTGGTTAGAAGAACAAGAAACAGTGGTTGTCGGAATAACGTTGTCTGGAGATTTTGGTTTTTCGAGGTGGAGATTCTCGGTTGATTTCTCCAGTTCCATCATTTTTTCCTCGAACAAAAACTTGGCCTCGGAGAGCTTCATTTGAACTCTTTCTTCCCTTAAAACCTCCGCCACGCGAAGCATCTTCCGCTCTTCCTCCATCTCCTTCTTCACCCGCTTGATCTGGGCTTTTTCCGACGAGGCCTCGGCGGCGAGGCGGTCGAACATTTTCCGCATTGCGTCCTTGTGTTTCCTCTCCTCGGAGAGCTCCCGGGCCAGCTTCTTGTTCATGGACTCCACTTTCTTGCGGCTCTTGCGCTCGAATTCCAGCTCGGCCTTCAGCTCCAGGATCTGGGCACGCGCCGCCTCCAGCTCCGATACCATGTAGGAAGACTTCACGAACGTTAAATCCCAGAAAGATGCGGCGATTTTGCGCGCGGAGACGGGGAGATGCAGGCGGTGAAGAACTTGGTTGTTTTCGTGGCGTTTGATGACAGGGGCACTATGATTATTGTTGTTGTTGTTGAGGTTGTGGGGATTGGTATAAAAGGGATTCTCGTACAGTTTCCAGGTGGGACGATGATGAGCAGAAATGGAGATGGGTTCTGGTTCTTGGGGTCTGATCATCGTCGTGGTGGTCATCAGCCCCTCTTGCGGCGTCAGGGTGTTTGCTGTGAGGCCTATCCAGTTGTGCTTTGTATATGTGACTTGCTTTAATTTTCTTTTTCATCACTTTTGCTTTCCAAGTTCTGTAGTTGGAGTATGGCCTACGTGCTTTCTATAAATAATGTTTGGAATTAAATGGATTAATTATATATGCCAAGGAAGTAACATGGTTGGGAGTGCATGTTAGTTGGACTAATAGACAATTCAACAGTTCAACCGTGTTTCGTCTCAATTAAAAGACTAAAATGATACTTATATTACATATTTATAATTTATATATAATTGTTGGCTGCGTCTCGTGTCAACCCTAAAAATATTAGGATACAATTTAGAACTGTCAAAACCGGTTAAGTCCACCCCATCCTAAATAAGGGCGGAATAGGGTATGATTTTCATGTTAAGGCCGGGGGTGTTCGTAAAACAACTTAGCAATTAAATTTTGATTTATTTGACAAAATTTGATCGTTTAACTGGTAAACAACTTTTAGGCTTATTGATGTGAATATCTAAAAATAAAAAAGTTACTTCAAATAGCATTTTGACATCAGTTGATTACATTTTATTTTTAAAAGCCTAATTTAGCTATAATTATTGTGGTGTTTATGTTTATTCATATTTTATTTTTAAGATTGAATTATTTTTATTTAATAAAAACAAAAATAATTGTTAAAATAATAAATAACAATGGTGAAAGTAACAACAATAATTATTAAAATAAAATTATTATTTTAAAATTTATACCTAAAACTAAAAATAGTTTAAAGGTAATTCAATAAATAAAGTAATATATTCATATCATTTAAACTCATTTTACATATTACATGCATGCGGTTTGTAAACAACTAATTTATTAAACATTTTTTTTTTACCAACTATCAATTATTCGTTAACATAATGAGATATTAACTATCAGCTAACAACTGATTGTCAAATACCCAAAGACTTACCAAAGTGGTGAGATTTAAGACTCACCCTGTAATCCTGTTAGCTCGTTTTAAGGCAATTTATATCCTACACCACGGCGTACATTGCACTATGCGCCCAGATGCAAAACGACGTCGTTTTAATTATCTTTTTTTTTTTTAAATTTCCCGCCCCAGTGAATGGCAGTAGGCTTTTCTTTAAAAAAAAACCCGCTGTTCAAGAATGTACATAATGTTATACTTGAATACACATAATGTTATACATGAATACACATAATGTTATAACAAAATATACATACTCTTTTTAAAAGATAATACACATAATCTAACATAATACATAATAAACATAAACTTTTAACATAATACACATCAACTCTTAACATAATACACACAAATTTTCTGATTCGGATGTACATAATTGTATAAAAACAATGTACATAATTGTATAAAAAATACACATAACTGTATGAACCAATACACATAACGTTGTGAACGAATACACATAACGTTATGAACGAATACACATAATCTCAGCAACTTCCTACCGCGCCTCCCAACACGACCCCAAAACGACGTCGTTTTGGGAGGCGCGCGGCGCACAGTGCTATGTGCGCCGTGGTGTAGGATATAACGATTGCTCGTTTTAATAGCAATAGCACCAATCGTTATATCCTACACCACGACGCACATAGCACTGTGCGCCGCGCGCCTCCCAAAACGACGTCGTTTTGGGGTCGTGTTGGGAGGCGCGGTAGGAAGTTGCTGAGATTATGTGTATTCGTTCACAACGTTATGTGTATTCGTTCACAACGTTATGTGTATTGGTTCATACAGTTATGTGTATTTTTTATACAATTATGTACATTGTTTTTATACAATTATGTACATCCGAATCAGAAAATTTGTGTGTATTATGTTAAGAGTTGATGTGTATTATGTTAAAAGTTTATGTTTATTATGTATTATGTTAGATTATGTGTATTATCTTTTAAAAAGAGTATGTAATTTTGTTATAACATTATGTGTATTCATGTATAACATTATGTGTATTCAAGTATAACATTATGTACATTCTTGAACAGCGGGTTTTTTTTTAAAGAAAAGCCTACTGCCATTCACTGGGGCGGAAAATTTCAAAAAAAAAAAAATAATTAAAACGACGTCGTTTTGCATCTGGACGCATAGTGCAATGTACGCCGTGGTGTAGGATATAAATTGCCCAATAGCACAACCTACCAACATACTGACCCGACATGGCCCAACTCTAAAGCTAAAGGGTCCAAGCTCACATTAAGTTCAACTTAAGATTATTGTTCAAAGTAACACTAAACAAAACTTGATGGAGTTAATACGCAATTACTAAAAGTAACTCTTTATAAAACATAACCTAAAAGAGAATCGTTTTAACATAATAATAATAGTTTGAGAAAAGGCTAAAATAGTCATTTGAATGTTATGCAAAAAGTCAGTTAGGGTTTTAAACTTTTAAAAGTTACAATTAAGCTTATTAACATGTTATTTTCGTGCATTAGAGTTGAAAAACTGATTATTGACCTGTAATAGTTAGTCACTAAGGTTCCAGTGAGATTTCGACTAGCTCCGACGACGTTTCGGCGACCAATGACTAATGAACAATCGCTAGTTTTCTTTGAAGAAGGCGACTTCTCTAATTAAAAAAATCGATGTACTGGTCACCTTTTCAAGTGGAGAAGGAAGTAAGCTTGTCACTTCCTCCATCCGCATGCAACCTGTTGATCGCTATCTCTAATGGAGGCTAATCGCCTTTCTTGTGGAGGAAGCAACATGTTGATCACCTTCTCCAATGAAGAATGTAACTAACTGGTCACCTTCTTCAAAGGCAATCAGTGACCGTTCGTTAGTCGTCGATTGTCGAGTTTAGTCGCCAAAGCGTCATTGGAGCTAGTCTGAGTCTCGTGAGAACTCTGGTGACCGATATTAGTTATTACAAGTCAATAATTGATTTTTGGATTTTGATGCACGAAAATAAAATATTAATGATATACTTCATTATAACCTAACTTTTAAAAGTTTAGAGTCTAATTAACTTTTATATAAAATTTTGAAGTGTATTTGTCCGTTTTCCTAATAGTTTTAGTATATATATGAAGATTGAAATTCGATATGGTCTCCAAAAAGTAAAAAAGAAGAGGGGCCTATATATATAGCCAATCTAGCTTATTAAATTGTTCATCCAAGCTGGCAACCTGTTCTTGGAAGATATGTATATACTCTGAAAGGTAAAAGCTGCAATCACAATATCGCATGCAACAAACTTTACTCTATGCAATGATTATCTGCATTTTAACTCGTACTATCATGACTAATTCATAAATATCGATCTTCACATCCAACTACTTCTAAATTATTATAAATATATAGTTAGGCGAAGAGTACGGGAACATTAATTTTTTTTTGAAAGCAGTACGGGAACATTAATTGATGATATGTAATTATAAATTATATTATGAGTTGGGCAGGGTCGGTTCGATTTAGATGAATGATAATTTTTTTTTTTTTTTTTTTTTGAAAAAGATGAATGATATTTGAATTTTATTATAAATATTTAACTATTTCAGACGATGTTTTTAAAATTTTGTTATCTAAATTAAATAATAACTCTATGAACAGATACTACAATGTAATAGAGCCAATAGCACTCAAAAATAATAATAATAATAATAATAATAATAATAACTCAATATCATCAGTAAAATTATTTTGAGTTAATTGGGTATATCTAAAAAAATTATAGATTCAAACCTTTTTTTTTATTTAATTTATTATTTTAGTATTAATATTTTTTTTTATCAAACTAAAAATAACATAAAACACTTCCAATTCTAGTAAAAAAAAAAAAACATAAAACACAAACATTAATGAAGATATTTTGAAAATTATTATAATATTATTATAATATATATTTATTTACCTTCAAAAAAAATATATTTATTTGTTAATATATAACTTATTATATTTTAACATCTAATATTCAAGCTTAACTTAAATTCTGATATTTCATAATTCAACATATACTTATACCAATCGATAATTAATCAAGTTTACCTAAAATTTGAATTGAAATTCAATTCGAATTTATGATAATTCGCACTAATTAATTATGAATAAAGACTCATAAAGTATAAGGTACATTATGCAAACTTCATATTGTCTTAATTGAAAATTTAATAATATTATGCTTAAATTGAACATTTATATTTGTTATACTATATAGCATTCATTATAAAGTAGTAGATTGTATGTTTATCAAATCTCTTATTTTTTGAAAACACATCAAATCTCTTATTAGAAGCATCCGAAGCAAATAGTATACCAATTGTACAAGAAGCTATTATTCAAGATATTATTAGGACAGATCAAAATGTGTCATTTATATGCAAACTAAGTCATCTATTTTCATCATTATTTTATTCTCATATAATCCAAAAATAAAATAACATAACTTAAAGTATCCTAAATGCATTAGATTTGTGCCCATGAAAAGTTACGTAGAAAGCTAGGTCTCAAGATTTAAGAGAGAGCGCATTATCAAAGCACTAAGGAAAAATAGAGTAACATACAAATGTAAGGAAAGCAAGTAAAGAAACTAATAGAAATCAAGTGAATGGAGGGAACTAGGACTAGGTGTTCCTTGATGGGATGCAATAGAATGGTCCTAAGTATAGAAAGTAGTGTAATGCATTTATCATGATTCTTGGAAGATATTTTCATTACCAAAGCCAATCTCGTTGTCTATTTGGCCTATCAAGTAGTAAAATCTTACTCCCATAACAACCTTACTATAGTCAAGAGACCATTTCGCTAATTAACTCTAAGCAAAATTACAATGAAATGAAATGAAATTAGAACGGTTTTCTATATTTAGAAATGAAATTGCAAATTTAAATCTTCAATCCTTACTCCAATTCAAAATAGAAATTAAATGAAACTTGAATCTAGCTAATGCTTGTATTGAAACTTGGAATTTAAATTAAACAATAAATGATCGAAGTAAATTTTCTATCTAGGGTTCTAAGAACGGAGAAATGAAACTAATGTCTAACCCACCCAACCCCCCACCCCAATGAAAAACTAACATTCTCAATTTATACTCTCGCATTTAGTGTGTCACAAGGCCTCTCACAGAGTGATAAATCTCATGGAAGCTTTGACATTCTCGCTGAAGTTCCTTATTACTCTGCGCAACAGTTCTTGTTTCTAACACATTTTTCACGTTGCAGATGTTCAAATTATGTGGTCTAAATTGAAGTTGTAGCTCTTTCAATTATCTTTCCAATTCCATTTGAATCACTTGATTTGGACATTTCTACGCTGAGATATGATTAAAATACTGAGACATTGACTGATAGAAGAAAATAGAGCATAATGTGTCACGCTCATAATCACGAGTGTGATAGGCCTCATGAGTCTATGGTTCTATTATTTTTGATGTGTTTAATTAACTCAGGTGACCTAAATTAACAAACCCGATAATTAAAGGATAAATTAAATAAACGAATAATAATCTGAAAAACAAAGAATATGTGCCACGAAATCAAATCTTGTACTAATGGATGTTGTAAGATGATTACAAGTGTATGAATTGGTTGAATGATGTCTTAACAAACGAATAATGAGTTAATTTATACTAAGGCTTCATCCTAACCGCCCCCATGAGAATAAGGCGGGCGGTTGGATCCTCTTTGACCGCGCCCGTGCATGTAGCACGTACACAAGGCTAATAAAGCCGTCCCGGGTTAAGGCCCCTTAAGCCGAGACCGCCCCAAGACTGTGTCGTCATTCGGGTCGTCCTTGCTTCTCTTCAGGTTGGTTTGTCCCGTATCCATCTCTAATATATCTATCAATCTCAATTCCCAAACGGCCAAATTAACCTGCAATGGATATAAATGCATTATGCATGCCAATTCAACTTTTATCTTACCAAGTGATTAAAACGGAAGATTTTGATTCAATTCAAAGACATAATTATATTGATTGGTTAAACTAATTATTGCTCTAAACTAAGATTTGTTATAGGTCAAAACAATAATATCCAAACTAGCTACACCCACTACTGGAAATTATGAAATTTCCGACCACCTGAAAGTGATCTTAAATCAAGTCGAAAGCCTTGTTCCGACCACTTTTGGTATCCGAAAAAACTTTTGTTGCTATTTCCGACCACTTTTTGATTTCAATTTGATTTAAAATCATTTTCAGATGGTCAGAAATTCCATAATTTCCAGTAGTGACCATTCATTTAAAATGGTAATAGACGTGTTATCACACTACATACCTAGTAATTTGCGAGAACAACAAACTTTATTTAAAGAAAAAGAGAAGTAATTGGGTCACCGTAGGATACCATATTTGACGCGATCGTTATGCTATGGACTCGTGTCCAGCATGCAATATAGACACGGTAACAGTGTCATTAATGGCACCGTTATCTTCCACTATTTTTTTTTTAAATTTCAGACCATTTTGTTATACGAGTATATGTTCATAATTTTATTACTATATGTTCATAATTGTAAGTTCATAATGTCAGAGCTCTGTGTTCATAATTTCATAACTGTACATTCATAATTGCATAACTGTACATTCATAATTCCGTAACTGTACATTCATAATTCAATAACTGTAAATTTTTAATTTTCGAAACTCTATCTTCACAATTTCAGAGCTCTATGTTCATAATTTTATCACTATATGTTCATAATTGTAAGTTCATAATGTCAGAGCTCTGTGTTCATAATTTCATAACTTACATTCATAACTCCATAACTGTACATTCATAACTCCATAACTGTACATTCATAATTCCATAACTGTACATTCATAATGCCACAAACGAATAACGCCGTTAACGCCGAGACAAAATCAAATTTGCTACGTTTTTCCGTAAAACGACATCATTTTGGACTTGTGTCCACAATGCATTGTGGACACAAGTCCACAGCATAATTTGCGATATTTGACGTGGTGAGGCCTAATTTATGTCATTTTTTTTTTTTTTCATGTTTGCAATCTTTTCAAAATTTATAAGATGAGCAATTGACATGGGCTTAAAAAATTACATGACCACATGGCACATGCCATGTCATATTTGAAGAAAACGCAATTGTAGGGATTTTTTTTTTGGGGTTGAACAATGCTATGTCATATTGGAAAAAAAATGCAATAAATTGTAGGGTTATTATTTTTTTTTTGGTACCTAGGGTTTCTGTCATCGAACAGACTAATTCCCTCGCTGAATTGTAGGTACTTTTATGGTTAAGGATGTATGCGTTTCTTCCATTCAATCACACCTTATCTTCCAGATTGCAATTGTAGAGTACTAGTTGCCATTACCGAATAAGTATTTAAAAAAATTTATTGGTAGAAATATGCAATAAATCGTTCTATACCCTAATCGCTCCCCAAATGCAGTCTACCTTTCATTTCCGTAGTTTGGCAGAATTGAAGAGACCAGGAATAGAGTTAATTCCAGCAATGGTCCTCCGACTATAGTGATTTTCCAAAATTAGTCCCCGACTTTTAATTTGGACACTTTAGGTCCCTTGACTTTCAATTTCTTTCCAATTGAGGTCCTTTCGTTAGAATACGGTTCATTAGACTTTAAATGAAGGGGTAAACTCGTCCTTTCACCTGCCTATGTATTATTTTTCGTATTTCTCCCTTCGTATTTCGCTGTTATACCTTGTAAGCATCTCAATAATAGAGGAACGCACACACGAGTAGTCAGCAAATGGAGAACGACGAGGAACATTTTAGGGTTCCGACTAAGATTATCTTCATATATATCACGTATACAATGGAGAAATACTAAGAATAATACATAGGCAGGTGAAATGATGAGTTTACCCCTTCATTTAAAATTCAATTAACCGTATTCTGACGAAAGGACCCCAATTGGAAAGAAATTGAAAGTCAAGGGACCTAAAGTGTCCAAATTAAAAGTCAAGGATTAATTTTGAAAAATCAATATAGTCGGAGGACCATTGCTGGAATTAACTCCCAGGAATATAATGAGAATAAGGCGTTCAAAGAAGTTTTAGGCCATGAGAACTAAAAAGAGGAGGTAATGACAAAGTAATACAACATGGAGGTCCCCATAAATTCCCTAATCATTCCACTGTTCCCCACATGGATGGTCTCCTCCCACGTTTAATTATCTATAAGGCTATTCTTATCCCTATAATACTCTCTCACTTTTAAAAGTGAATCATACTTTCACATTAGGACATCCTCAATAAATTGGTGTTTTGCACAAGAATTAAGAAGTCATGTAGGATAGAGATGATGGAGAGAGAAGAAAAAGAAAATAAAAATAAAAACAAAACAAAAATAATCTGACTGTTGCATGAAACAAAAAAAAAAAAAAAAAAAAAAAAAAGACTTTAAATGCGCTGGCAGCATATGTGTGGTTTTTGGATTTTCTCTCTCATAATGGGACCCATTGTGAACAAAGAAAATTAAATAAAATATATTAATATTCAAAATTCTGGTTATATTGAGTTTCAATGAGGTGTGGTACAAGTCTCTGTATGTCTTCTAATTCTTCAATTGGATGCCTTGAACACTCCACCATTGAAGGGCCTCGGGGTTTTAAGTGGCTTAATCTTCAAAGAAGGACTTGTATATATATAGCTTGTTCTTCATTGAAGGGCCTCCAGGTTCAAATGCCTTGATCTTCAATGGAGGTTTGGATCAACAACCATTTACTTTCTGGATCACATTTCCAGGTGTTTACATGTTTTTTCTCTAGGATGAATACATAGAAATTAGAGAGCTTATTTATAACTATAGGATAGAAGAATTTTGATAGACTCAAACTCTTTTAATATTATCTAATTAAACAAATTAGATAATATCAATATTATCCAAAATATATTCAAATATACTAACATTAAAACTAATCAATATTTATCAAAATTTAATTCAATTCCAAAATATATTCAAATATACTAATATTAAAACTAATCAATATGTTATGATAGGTCATTTCAATTCCGGCGACGAATTCCGGTCACCGGCGACAAAATCCGGCGACCGGCGACAACATTCGGCCGCCTTCTCCGCCTACTGATTCTATTACAATGTAGTATCTGTTCATAACTACTCTTTCAACCAAATGAAGCATAAAGAGAGCAAATATTACCTCCACTGAGACTTGAATCCAAAACCTCCCCTATGAGCAAAAAACTTAGTGACATTGGACCACAAGGTCCTTAGCAAGTTTTTAAATAAGTTAGTTATATAATAAAATTGAAAAAAAAAAGACCCTTTTTTTGAATCCACAGGAAGGGGACACCCAATGCAACTAGGTATTAACAAGAGAGCTGACGCCAAACTGAAATGCTGGCTGCATCATCTTCTATAATCTCAAGTAGGTCGTCAAGTGGCTGACTAAGTGGTCAGCTGAAAAAAAAAACTTTATAACCAAAACTATATATATATATATATATATATATATATATATATATAAACTAAAACATTATGTATTATCAAAAAAAAAAAAAAACATAAAAAGTACGCGGGGCACTACCATTAGCAAGCTAGCTTGCTAGCCATGTGTATACATAATATATATTTTTTTTTTATCCACATCATTTATATTAGCAAGTGGAGCCTTGGCTGGAACGGTGACAACCTAAACGTTTCAAATTTCACCAAAAATAATATTGAGTTTTACCATATACTCAATTTTTATTTATACAGTAACAAAATTGTTTTGCACTTTGATTGATTAAAGTATTTATATCTGTTAATACTACAAAATAACAGTATTTATAATTAATGGTGCATGTACTTATAGATTAAAATATTTTACTCCGTATTTGTTATTACAAAAAAATTGCAAATGTCATATGTAAAATAATACACCAATGATGTTATATGTGCTATATGCACATGAGTTTCAATTCTGGCCCAGATTCAATGGCAATGGAATGCAAAGTAGTTTGGACTACATAATCTGCACAGGACTAGACCACGTTACGGGATCGTTATGCTGTGCATCCGTATGCATCATGCATGGTGCATACGGATGCAAAAACGACGTCGTTTTATTAAAAACGCGCATCCCACTTAAAAAAAAATCAGTTTCGATTCTCCTCAACATCATTATGTTGTTCATTCATTCTTGAATTTTAGTTCATAGATTTTGGAATTTTAGTTCATAGATTCTGAAATTTTAGTTCATTGATTATGGATATTTAGACGTGAATCGAAACTGATTTTTTTTTCATTCATGCCGGATATTTAGTTCATTCATTATAAATATTTAGTTCATTCATTATGGATTTTTAGTCCATTCATTATGTAATTTTAGTTCATAGATTCTGGAATTTTAGTTCATAGATTCTGGAATTTTAGTTCATCGATTCTGGAATTTTAGTTCATCGATTCCGGAATTTTAGTTCATTGGAATTGATTCTGGATATATAGTTCAAATTATGCACAATATAATATTGTTGCTGGGAATCGAAACAGATTTTTTTTTTTAAGTGAGACGCATGTTTTTAACAAAACGACTTCGCTTTTGCATCCGTGGGCACCATGCATGGTGCATACGGATGCACAGCATAATTTGTCACGTTACGTGACAAACATGGGGCTATATGTTTTGGGGAGCGTTATGCTGTGGAATCGTGCTCACATTGCAAGGTGGGCATGGGATAGATTCATAATTTTTATGCTGTAGATTCATAATTTCTGTACTGTAGATTCATAATATAGTTATGTGATTCGTGAATACAGAGTTCAACAATTGGGAATATGAACATCGAAAATTATGAACATATTGCTATATAATTATGAACATATATTTATAAAATTATGAACATATAGCTCTATCACATGTTCACAAACTTAATATTGTAGATTCATAATATTTGTATTGCGGAGACAAAATAACGCGATTGCGAAGAGAGAAACACCGTTAACAACAAGTGAAAAATAATTTTTTTTTTATTTGAACGGCTGCCGTTGTGTTAATGTGCCCACCTTGCAAGGTGGGCACGATTCCACAACATAATTTGCCATGTTTTGGTGATGGTACCAATTGCATATTTTATCTTTTTAATGTTACAATTTATAAGTACTTTAAAAAAAAAAAGTTTTAGTTTTATCTAATTCCCAATTTTGGTTCAACCATTAAACTGATACAATTTTATAATAATTTTATTTTATACCCTTTATTCCGAATATTGTCACTTTTACACTACAAGAATATTTAAATTTACATACAAAAAAATTCATAAGTATGTAATCTATCAACAGATTTTTGTAGGAAAAACAATGAGATATATTTTATTTTCTACATAAAAATTGGTCCAAGTTGGACTTCTCGTGTATAATGGCATTCCTTGACTGTGGATAATATTATTCTTTTTCAAATAGATTATCAAAATGTGTCTACACTCAACCGACCAAACAATGAGCTTCCCCCTGATTTACGAACTTAAAAAGTGGATGGTGTAGAGTAATTATCAAATGTATTAGGCCGCTCTTAGGGTGATTTACCATGTTGAATTTACTATATACAAATAATAAATGTGCAGTTATCAAATGTATTAGGCCTTTAGGTTAGTTGACCATGCTGAATATACTATATTAAATACTAAATTTGTAATTATCAAATGTCTTAGGCCTATAGGGTGGTTGATCATGTTGAATTGAATTACTATATATAAATAATAAATACTCCGTAATAAATGTGTAGTTTCACTATTATTTTAGAATTTTATTTTGACAGAAAATGTTATTTAATTTGGTTTAATCAGATTCACATAAAATATTTTTACACACTGTATTTTTATTATTAATTTAAATTTTTAGTTAAATTTTAATGAATTTTTAAAATTCCTTAGACGAACGAGATACATATTGTGATTTTGATTTAGAGACCATTGAAATTAAGGTGTGATTTGTTTACAATAATGAAATGCAAACATTTGATTTGATAGGATTTTGAAAACGAGAAAATTAAATGCGATTTGACCAATTTGATAGGATTTGAAAATTGTTTAGTTTACTTCCATCTAAACGCATGCCATTGAAGGAAGAAAACGAATAGAAAAAGAAAAGTTAATAAGTCTTTTTTATGTCAACTCATATAATCTTGGACTAAAAAAAAAAAAAAAAAGTAAAACAAGGGAATAAATATAGTAGTATAAACAAATTACACTTTTCGTCCCTAAGATATATGGTAATTGTAGAATTCGTTCTTAAGAGTTGTTCGGAATTGTTCGTGTTCACTTTTCACCCCTAAGTTATCATTGACGTTATACTTTTTGTCTTTTTATTAACTTTTTGTGCTTACTTTTCGTCTCTGACCTATACTAAAATTGTAAATTTTATCTTTAATATTTTGTTATAAATAGACAAAAAGTGCAATACCAATAATAATTTAAGAACAAAAATTGAGCATTGACGAAAATTATAATTTTCCGTATAGAGTATTAGTTTGACCAAATAGATGAAAGTAGCATGGAGAAATGTTGACAATTGAAGGTCGGGGTGCATCCTATCATGCATGTGATTGACGTGGGCGGCTTCATCACGATGTACGGACACATTACTGTTATACATATAACTTATGATTGAAAAGTAATATAATAAATAATTGACTTCTACTAGATGGACTTTCAAATCTTATTTTCTGATGTAGCGGGGACTGATAAATTATTTTTTTTTCATGTGAGTCTCAAAATAAATATCTACATCAAATTTGTGTGTGGACTAGAAAATGAAAGTACACATAATATTTTTTTAAATAATTATAGAGAAAGCTTGTCACTAGGGATGGCCACAAGGCAAAGATAGGTAGTACACTCTTTGTGCAGTGTCTGCTAGAGAGTAGAAGTTTTTAACTACCATCCTTGTTCTTATTGGGATTGGTGGTTTCACCACCTATAGTCCCTAACTTCTGTAATTATCATATGTGGTCCTCTGAGTTGCAAAATATGATCTGTTGTCATCCTTCCGTTAGTTCATTCCGTCTAAGCCGTCAAAAGCGGGAGTAAATATGTCATTTGTCATATAACAAAACAATCAGAAATTAAAAATCAAAAAATACCTTTAACCGATCTTATTTTTCGTTTCACAACGGCATTTCGAATTGCTTCCGTTAGTATACAGAGCCCATTTTTCTCAATGTCGGACATGTAACTCCTCACCTCTTTCCTAGTCATATCCTGCAGTACGACCAGGAACTCTGGGCTAAAGAGCTGTTTCTCCGTCGTTTGAGGCGGCAGCGTGGGTAAAAATCCGAAGTTTTGATGTGTTTGAGGGGGTAAAGAAGGGAGTGGTGGCGGTAGTGGTTGTGATGGAGCCACCAATGGGAGAAAGAAATATGGGTTTTGGGGGCTGGTGGTGGAGGCGGAGGCGGAGGTGGCCCGTAGGGTTGAACAGTTTGGGGTGAGTGTATGAGTTGACTGGTTGGGGTTACAGAGTTGAGACTGGGAGTTTCAGAGGATCCAGGTAAAGAGAGAGTGAGAGAAGTTAGAGGATCAATTGCCGTCGACGAAGAAGCCATTTCGATCTGCGATACCGGCTGAGCAATGTGCCAGTAAAGCTGAGGGAGGCTAGAATCGCTCAAATCAGATCCGACGAAAGTTGGTTGCATCACCGCAGCTGGCACGACTTCCCTGACCTCCCTGGAATCGATTTGCTGATCAGAGACCAGATCAACGCCGACACCCTCTGTTTTCGGCGGCTGATATCTCTCTCTCTCTCTCTCTTAGTCGACAACAAAGATGGGTCAGCGGCGAAGGAGAAACGACGAACGACGACCTTTGTTTCTTTCAGGCGAACAGTTGACGCGAGGCGAGCAGATTCGGTGGCAGCTAGGCAAATCCGACGGCGATTGACGTCGATCGTAGTTGAGCAGTGGCTGTCAGTGTGGTGGTGGGTGTTTCCGGCTAGATTCCCAACATAGGCTATTTCCGGCAGCAGTCAGTTGGCTTTGCAGGGGCAGTAAAAAAAAATTATATATGCCAAATGACATTTTTACCCCCGCTTTTGACTGCTTAGATGGCAGGAACTAACGGGAGGACGACAGCATGCCAGTTTTCACAACTCGGAGGACCACGGATGGTAATTACGGAAGTTAGGGACTATAGGTGGTGAAACCACCAAACTCGAGGGACCTTGGCTGGTATTTACTTAAAAAAATGTGCTATATAATAAAGCCATAAAACTTTGGCCAATCAGATTACGGTATTTTCCCACCCTAGCAAAAGTGACGCCGTTTTGAAAGATTTCTTTTTAAGATCATCTCTAGGTTTTATTTATGTTAAGTCATTAAGTGAGATTTTATTCCTCAAATCTTAATATACCAACATGGTATACACCTAAACTAATCATATACAATATTATTCACAAGCCCAATCTGTAGAATCCTATACACTATTATTCACAAATCCTAATGGTACAAGGTTTTAATATGTGGTGATTCTAGAGATTTTTTTAAACACTACACAAAATATAGTTTACAAATAAATTTTCAATAATTTGTAAGAGTATTGTATTTTGAATTCCATCAAGTTATTTTACTTTTAGTCACTATAGATTTAATCATTTTATATTTCTTAATTATACTATAACTATCTTTATTTTCAAAAAAAAAAAAAATTATACTATAACTATAACTATATAGCCGTACATCGCATGGGTGACATACTAGTAAATATTAAAATCTTAATTTAAACTAATAAATTCAAATAGCACTTAAGTCTTTAATTCTTCATAATTATTAGTCTAGTACTACTCTCACACTCATGCGAGACAAATGCATTTGTTTGAACCCCATTCTGTATATCCTTTTATTGCGTGTATGATCATTCCTAAAATACTAGATTATTTTTAATATATACTATAGTTGGTTTTGAACTTAAAATTTGATCAGATTTTATTTAAGGATTTTAAGGAATCTCCAAATAGTAACTACTGAAATCAAAAAGGGAAAATGATACTTTTTCCCCCTAAGTTATATATTTATAGCACTTTTTCCCCCTCAATTATTTATGTAAGCACATTAGCCCCCTCAATTATTTTAAAAGTGGTGGTTTTTCCCCCTGATATATTAAATTGACATTTCTACCCTTAAAGTAAATATTTTATTTATTTTACTTCTCCAACAAATTATTGTGTATATGTAGCAATGACCACGGTTCGGTTCGAACTGAACCGGACACTATAGCAATCGAATTAAAAGTTTCCGGTTATGATTCAGATCTAGAATCCAATATTTTGATTTCAATTTATTAAATTTATGAACCAAAAAAACTGGATCATGAACCGTGAACCGGCGGTTTCGGATCCGGTTCGTGATTTTGAACCGTCTTTATTTTAAACTTTATTTTATTTTTTTATTTTAAAATAGTCTAAATTAGACAATAAATGTATTTTATTTTTTCGGTTCGGAACATGAACCGGCCATTTCGATTTGCGATTTTAATAAAATCTAAATATCGCGTTTTGATTCTAAATTGTAATTGGAATATTTTGGTTTGGTTGCTATAATATCTGTTTGGTTTGAACCAAATTATAGTAATAATTTGTTGGAGAAGAAAAATAAATGAAATATTTATTTTAAGGGTAAATATGTCCATTTAACATTTTAGGGGGGAAAAGAGCCACTTAAATAATTCAGGGGGAAAAAGTGCTATAAGTATATAACTTAGGGGGGAAAAGTGCCATTTTCCCAATCAAAAAATTTAAACATTCTTCCAAAAAATTTAAACATGAAACTATATTTAGGAGGATGAATAACCATTTCAGACACTGCACCTATCACTTCATTCACTTGAACCCTATGTTATTGAGCATAACATGTCATACTGAATTCAGGCAAAATCGTTTTCCCATATAAAGAAATACTTCCTCAGTCTATTTTGTCTATCATGCTTACTACTGAAATACTTGCTTATTTTCTTTAGTGATTTTAATTATTTTTAAATTTGATTTTTTTTGTGTGATTAATAATACTTATAATATAGTTTTTAAATATATAAATTTTATATACTAATACTAGAATTAATAATATGAAAAATTGAATTAAAAAGAACTACAGTCGAGCCTCGTTAATCGAATCAGTCAAATAAAATGGAACGGAGGGAGTATTACTTAAATTGGTTATTCTCAAAGAATCTTTTGATAATGTTCTTAACTGCAGTATTGTTGGTTTTGTGAAGTTTTTCCTGAAAAAATGTACTAGCTGTTTGATATATTGATAGTTAAGCTTTTTTCTTTTTCTTTTTCGTGACGAGGGAATTGAAGCCTATAAGTGTCGAGAATGGTGCAGCAATTCAAGAAGAAAAGGAGGAAGGAAACTGAAAGGGTTCTTTTGTGTGTATTTGCTTTCAAACTCTCTGTCCAACTTTACAGATTGAAGAACAAGTTACAGAAGAAAGATTATGCAAGCGGGAAAAAGGAAAAGGAGTTTTTAAACTCTACAACTAAACTAACAGAAGCTGTTACAGAGTTAGTTAGGGAGGTGGATGATCTGGACTGAGTTGTGGATGAGTCAGCTTGTTGACTTGAGGATTGAAGGCTATCTGTTGACAACCCCCCGCAAGCTGGAGTGTACAAGCAATGTAGACACAGCTTGGAGATGAAGCTTGAGAAGGTAGCAGCAGCAAGAGGTTTTGCAAACACATCAGCCAGTTGATTTGCAGTAGTGACATGCATCAGCTTCAATATTTTCTTCTGTAGTTTTTCCCTCACCAAATGGCAATCTATTTCAATATGCTTCGTTCTCTCGTGGAATACTGGGTTCTCAGCTATGGCAATTGCAGATTTGCTGTCACAATATAGTGTGGCTAGGGAATCAAGCTCTACTTCCAGATCTTGCAGTAGGTAAATAAGCCATTGTATCTCACAGCCTCACAGGCTGCTGCTGCAAGTGCTCTATACTCAGCTTCAGAAGAACTTCTAGAAATGGTTTGTTGTTTCTTTGACTTCCATGATATCAAGGTGGTGTCCAGAAACATACAATAGCCAGTTACAGATCTCCTAGTGTCCGGGCATGCAGCCCAATCAGAATCACTGAATCCTTTAATCTGCAAGGATGAAGATGCTTTGAAGAAGAGCCCCTAGCCTGGAGCTGCCTTGATGTATCTTAAGACCCTGTGTGCTGCCTGCATATGTACATCAGTAGGGCAATCTAGAAATTGAGATAGCTGTTGTGTAACATAGCTTATATCTGGTCTTGTAATTGTAAGATACAAGAGCTTTCCCACAAGCCTTCTATATTGAGTAATGTCTTCAACTTTGTTCCCAGTTGTCTTGCTGAGTTTTGTTTCTGTTGCCATGGGTGTTTTAGCTGGTTTACAATCTAGAAAACCAGTGTCTTCAAGCAATTCTAGTGTGTATTTCCTTTGTGTGACAGATATGCCTTTACTGCTTCTTGCTACTTCTAGCCCCAAGAAAAACTTTAGAGGGCCTAAGTCCTTAATGTGAAAAACAGCATCCAAATGACTCTTAATTTGTTCCACCTGATTTAAGTTTGGGTTGGCAATTACCACATCATCAACATATACAAGTAAAGCCACAAAATCATTACCTTTTCCCTTTGTGAACAGAGAAGAGTCTGATACTGCTTGCTTGAAGCCCATGCTTAATAACTCTTGGGTAAGTTTGAGATTCCATTGTCTACTAGCCTGTTTCAGTCCATAGAGGGACTTGACTAGCTTGCATACTTGACCAGTTTTGGCAGAAGTGAAACCAGGAGGCAATGTCATATATACTTCTTCATTGAGTTCCCCATGAAGGAAGGCATTGTTCACATCTAGCTGATGAAGTGTCCACCCTTTAATTGCAGCCACCCCAAGTAGTACTCTGATTGTGGTTATTTTAGCCACAGGGCTGAATGTGTCTTTTTTTTTTTTTTTTTTTTTTTTTTTTTTTTTTTTTTTTTTAAGAAGTTTATTAATAAAAAGGAAGGCCAAGGCCAGTACAAGGTCCGGATGTTTGAGTGTCTAGGTAGTCTAGGTAGTCTAGGCCAGATGTTTGAGTGTAACCTTTGGCCACTAACCTAGCCTTGTGCCTCTCAATGGTTCCATCAGCTTTAAGCTTGGTCTTGAACACCCACTTGCAGCCTATAGGAACTTTAGAAGATGGGAGCTCAGTTAGAACCCATGTATTGTTGGCTTGTAGGGCAGTGATTTCTGCTTCCATGGCTTTCCTCCAACATTCTTTCTTGATGGCTTCATTATATGTTCTTGGTTCTTTGTCATCCAATATATTGACAGCAAAGGCCTTGTATGCTTGTGACAGATTGTCATAAGATAAAAATTTGGAGATGTCATGTGGAGATGTTCTCTTAATGGTGTTCTGACAAGTATAATCATTAAGATAGGAGGGTTTGGCTCTTACCCTTGTTGATCTCCTTGGTTCTGGGGTTGGTGTTGATTCTGCACTGCCAGGTTCATTGCCCTGGACCGGAATTGTTGGTGGAATCTCAGTTAACTCATATGAGCTAGGTGAACCTTCAAGAACATCAGCAGGTGGACTGGTGACTTCATCAGAGTTGAAATGTGCAACACCCTCAGAGGGTAGAATCAAGTTAGGGGACTGCCCATCTTGTGAATTCTGAAAGGGGAATATATTTTCATAAAAAGAAACATCCCTAGACAGGAAGACTTAATCTCAAGGCTCTTGCTACAGATAAGATGTGCCCATGTTTCCTTTTCGCAATACTGTTCTGCTGAGGGGTATAGACACATGATGTTTGATGAATAATTCCCTTTTTCTGGTAGAATTCTTCCATTAAGAACTCCTTTCCATGATCAGACCTCACACACTTGATATTCTTCCCAAACTGAGTGCTGATAAGTTCATAGAAACACTGCATAATCTGTCTTACTTCATTCTTCCTTCTCATGAGATACACCCAAGTAGCTCTACTGTGGTCATCTACCAAAGTTAGAAAATATTGATGTCCATAGATAGTTGGAACATGGTATGGTCCCCATATATCAACATGAATCATATCAAAACAATGATTTGAAATAGAAGAACTAGGTAGGAAAGGTAATCTTCTTTGCTTAGCCAAATGGCAACTTTCACAAACAGTAGGCTTATCATTACAAATTTTGTTGTCTATTGTTTGTAGAAACTTTATTTTTCCTTCAGAAGCATGCCCTAACCTAGCATGCCAGAAGTTACAAGTATTAACTACAGGCAAGACAGCAGGTTTACATTGAGAAAAAACAGGAAAAACAAGGTGGTAGAGCCCCTTCTCCAGCTTAGTCATACCAATCATCTTCCCATGGTGTTGATCCTGTATAATACACTGGTTAGTATGGAAGAGTGTGCTACAACTGGATCCCCTCATCAGTTCTCCCAGGGAGATCAGATTATAATGGAAGATTGGAACACATAATACATTCTGCAGGACCAAATCAGAAGATAAGTGTACAGTCCCAATATGTGACACTTCTACCTGATGTCCATTTGGTAGATCCACAAAAATCCCTTGTACTTTCTTGGACATATGTAGTAAATGTATGCTACATACAATATGGTGTGTAGCACCATTGTCAATGATCCACAATGATTCAGATTTAGTTAGACTGTTGTGGGTGTTACCTTCATGTTGGGCATTTGGAATGAAGTTGGCTGCTATGTTATTGGCCTGTGGAGCATGATCAAGAGGGGTATTGACCCTGGCTCTCTCTTGTTGTTGCATAAACTCCAGAAACCTTCTGCAGTCCTCTTGAGTAAATGAGGAGTTAGCTTCTAAACTTCCAGTTTCTTGCACAGAACCCTGGATTTGTTTAGCTGATCCAAAACCTTTGTTTCTTGGCTTCCAACCTGGGGGATAGCCATTCTTCTTGTAACACTTGTCAATAGTATGTCCTGTATAACCACAATAACTACATACAGGTTTCTGCTTCTGATTAGAGAATGGTCTTCTATTGTTATTATCTGCCTTTGTAAAAAAAAATTTTGCCCCTGTAATACTATCTTCCAGAGTACTAGATTCAACACACACTTGCCTCTCTTGCTGTGAAATCATGGAGAAGGCTTCACTGATATCTGGGAGGGGTTTCATCAGCATGATCTGATGCTTGGTGTTAATGTAGCTATCATTCAAGCCAGTTAGAAAAGCAGATAACATATCATTCTCTAGGTGCCCCTTCACTTTTTCAGATAATCTGTTTCCACATTCACATCCAGTGGAACACTCACAGCTAGGGATGGGTCTCAAAACAAGGAGTTCATCCCACAACAACTTCAATTGTGTAAAATACTCATTTATGGTGGAGTTACCTTGCTTCGTATGGTAGATTTGTGACTGAATTTCAGCAACTCTGAACACATCCTGTTGACTGAAGCGTTTTTTCAGATCCTTCCATACACCTTCAGCGGTATTAATCCAAAGGACACTCCGAGCTATAGTAGGTGAGACAGCCCTAAATATCCACGAAAGGACCATTGTGTTGCAGCGCTCCCAGTAATAATACCTTGGATCAAGCTTGCTTGGAACAGCCACAAGCCCTCTCACAAAACTCATCTTGTTTTTGGACATTAGTGCCATCTCCATGGCTCTTGACCAAGAATGATAGTTGGACCTTCCTTCCAACTGTACTGTCACGAGCTGTAGGGTTGGGCTCTCATTCGGATGAAGGTGAAGAGGATTCGTCATATCATTCGGATCGAAGTTTCCGATCGGAGTCGCAGTGGGAATTGGGATGGGATTTGGGTGATTTTGGTTTGCACCAAATGAACCAGCTTGGTTCTGGTTTCCTCCTGCTTGATTTGAAGCTGCTTGCAAGACCATGTTCGCAATTGGTGGACGCCACGCCATTAGTGCTCTGATACCATGTCGAGAATGGTGCAGCAATTCAAGAAGAAAAGGAGGAAGGAAACTGAAAGGGTTCTTTTGTGTGTATTTGCTTTCAAACTCTCTGTCCAACTTTACAGATTGAAGAACAAGTTACAGAAGAAAGATTATGCAAGCGGGAAAAAGGAAAAGGAGTTTTTAAACTCTACAACTAAACTAACAGAAGCTGTTACAGAGTTAGTTAGGGAGGTTGGATGATCTGGACTGAGTTGTGGATGAGTCAGCTTGTTGACTTGAGGATTGAAGGCTATCTGTTGACAATAAGCTACAACCACTATTTTGAAGGTGTGCAGGGATAAACTTTGTTCTTGGGTAATAGCTTGCAAACTAGGTAATAAAAGAGATAAAAGTGAAGTTCTTTAGTTTTTAGTTTTATATATGAACGTGGATTTAGAAATGACAAGCTTTTTAACCTAATTGTTGAGATCAAATATACCCATTCATCTAATTCATAAGTTCAGTCTGTCCAAGATAAAACTATATCATTCATGAAGGTTCAAACTCGAAAATAACTTCTTTTTTCTTTTTTCTTTTTTTTTTTTTTTTTTTCTAAAAAAGGATAACTTAGCAAGATTGGTCCAATCAAATCAATGGTCAACAAGCTAATAAGTTATATCCTCCAGTCTGTATAACATCTAAAAAAACTATGAACAAATTAAACTTGATCAAACACTACCGAAATGCTTTAACTCTATACATGTACATATATAAATATAATACTCTAAACATATTGGAGTTACGTTCATATAATTTAGTTCAAAAAGCTAAGATTGTATGTAGCTAGGAATCTAGGATAGATGAACAAAATCGATCTTCAAATACTATATAGTACAGTACACATAAAAAAGTGTAATTAAGACTTAATCTTGGTAGGTTTGCAATCTTTGAAGGATAATAGCTTTTAGGGCTTCCTCCTGTGATCCACCAGAAACCCTAATCACAACATCTTGAAGCATTAACTCTGCCACGCACGACACGGTGGCGTGATGGATTCCGAGCTCCAGCTCTCTCAGCACATTCATCAATCTCGCCGCCGGGAAGTTCACGTCCGGTGACTGGACTCTAATTATGGCCTCCTCCCCTATGATCTTCACTTCAACTTCTATCCCGGCAAATGGATCAACGGTTAGTGATGGCGGCGAGGTTGTTCCTTCTTGAATGATCATGGTGGTCGTCTCCCTTCTTATCCGCTTCCTCGGGTTGGGATTCTCTGCTCGCGATCCCACCTTAGCTTCCAGGTCGTCGATCTTGGCCTTGAGCTCGTTGATGTACGCGACGGCGTCCGCCAGCAACGACGCTTTGTCCATCTTTGAGACGTTGGGGACGGCGCTGCGTAGGGCGTAGAATCGGTGGTTCAGCTTCTCCCGCCGCTGTCTCTCCGAGGCGACGTGGTTTCGCGTCATTTGATCACGCCCGGACGACGATGATGTTGTTTTCCGCCGCCGTCCGAGGTTTCCGCCGCAGGTTGTCGGCTGAATGTCGAGAAAATCTGAGTTGGAAGAGTCCGGCGACTGGTTAGTCACCGGCAAGGAAACGGCGGCGTTGAAGGTGAATAGCGACTGGAAATGCCGCAAAAGTTCTCCGTCTTGTTGAATAATCTCGGTGGATCCCAATTCAACAACCCCGTACGAGGTTGAGAAGAACACCAACGTTTTAATCCCATGCATGTACGCTTCCTTAACTCTCCCGCAATCGTAAAACCCAACGCCGAAATCATCACCCGACAGCCAAGCGTAAGACCCGGAGTCAAACGTTCGGATGAGGAGATCCTCCGCCGCTACGAAACATTTGGCCACTGACGACAGGTAAAACCATTCGCCGTTACCGTCCACATTCCGATCAGTATCAGCGCCTTTCCCGCCGCGAAAATGGCCGTCGCCCCATGAAAGGACGACGCCATCGCCGCCGCTGCCGCCTTTCGTGGCTTGCCAGAAAATGGCGTAGAGCCACAACTCCGGCGACCCGTTATCGACGATGAACTGGAGGCGGTTTCGGAGAGTGGAAGCTGGTAGTGAAGAAGACATGATCGATTTTCAGTTCTAAGTATGAAAAAAATATTATAGACTTCAATGTTAGATTTTAGAAGGGATTGGAGAGGAAGTTATATGCATATATAGATTTTCAATTCGTCTGCTATAATATGTATGGTCATGATTCATGAACATATATATATATATATGAACAAATTAAAGTGTGAAGTACGAACATCGTTTTCACGTGCTCTTTTAGACGCTATTAATAGAAAGAGGAATAAAAGAAACTCCAGAATTGTTAATGGGGCCCTTTAAGTTACAATTATTGACCGAAACATGCACCGAATTGAAGCGTGGACGGCGAAAACAGAAAAGGACATGCAGTAGTATGTACCAATGTTCTTCAGGTTCGATACGTACAACGTTGGCAGGTTCTTGTCATCGCAGACAGACATCTCCCGGACTCCACACCCACCGTCATGTAATCCTACGTCTCAAATTTGTTAACCTTAGAGCATCCTTAATAGCCAAATTTTCACTTAAAAGAGAGAAAGAGGGGAAAAAAAGTTTTTAAAATTAAAAATCAAGAAAATGAGTTTTCACTTTTCAGATGAAAAAAGGGAAACAACTATGTATTGCACGTGCCCGACTGGGGGCTGTTGTCTCCCCGCAGTTAATGTGCACACAGAGGAGGGAGAAGTTCTTTTATTTTTGAGAGGGTCCCACTTTACAGTGAAAAACCTAGTGATAGCAATGGGGCGGGGTGGGGGCTAGGAGTATACTCCCCGTTCCCCTTCCCGCGGGGAATTGAAAAAAATTTACGTCTCCGTCCCTGCGGGGAATTTGACCGGGACGGGAATCGCTATCCCGGTCAACCCATAGTTAATATGTCAAACTAATACAATTTTTAAAAATTAAAAAAAAAAAAAACAAAAACAAAAACAAAAAAATTTGAAATCCATAAGTACTGGTCAGTGTTCAGGTTAGTGTGTTTCTAAGTTTTAATTTTAAAATGTAATAAAACTAATTAACTAATAATCTGTATTCAAACAAAAAAAAAACTAATAATCTGTTATAAAAAAAAAAAAACTAATAATCAATAATATTCTAATTCTTTATTCTTAATTCCTAATATATATATATATATATATATATATATAAATAATTTCGGGGACGGGGCAGGGAGGGGTATCCCCGTCACCGTCACCGTCCCCGTCCCCTACGGGAATGGGGATCCTCAACGGGGACGGGCACATTGCCATCCCTAGAAAAACCAGGTTCTTAGAGCATCTCCAACCGACTCAATACCAAAACACTAACAGCACGTTTAGTTCACAGAATGAATTTTGAGGTAATAGGAATGTTATTCCATACGGAATGGAATAGGCAAGGAATAGAATAGGAATTGTATTCTTTTGTTTGGTTCGTGGAAGGAATAGACTTTAGGAATTATATTACAGTGTTTGGTTGATTTAAGGAATAGAAATGAAATATGTTTTAAAATACATAAATACCCTTATAAAAATATGTGATGGTGGTGATGGTGATGATGGTGGTGGTGGTGGTGGCGGTGGCAGTGGTAGGGGCGACGGTGGTGGTGGTGACGGTGACGGTTGTGGCATGGTGGTGGGGGCGGCGACAGTTGTGGCGGTGGTGGCGGTGGTGCTGCTGGGTGGTGGTTCTGGTGGTGGCGGCGGCGGCGGAGGCGATGGTGGTGGCGGTGGTGGTGGTGCTGGGGTGGTAGTGGTAGTGGTGGCGGTGGCAGTGGTGGGGGCGGCGACGGTTGTAGCGATGGTGGTGGTGGTGGCGGCGGCGGCGGCGATGGTAGCGGCGGCGACGACGACAACGTTGGTGAAATAGGATAAAAAAAATTAGGTTAAAGAAAGGGGTAAAAAAGAAAATAGATTCTAAAATCTATTCCTGAGCGTTCAGTAATAAGCTAATACCGGGGGGGGGGGGGGGGGGGGGGGCTAGTAATAGCTATTACCTTATTTGAGGTAATAGGCTATTACCAGGAATACTATTCCTGGTAATAGAGATGGTTACCAAACAAAGGAATAGGCCTATTACTGGGAATGCTATGCCATTCCCGGCCTATTCCGTGAACCAAACGGGCCATAAATTTCTCCACCAAATATCACATAAAAAAGAATATTCTCAGCATATTCTCACACCAAATTTTATGCATCCCCAACCCCTTTTACACCAAAACACCAAATTTCTAGACTAAAATAATTTGATTTTTCAATTATTAGTTCGAATTTAATTAGTTTAATATAATTTAGTTCAAACTTAATTAGTTTAATATAAAATATAGGGAAAATGACACTTTTTCCCCCTGAGTTATATACTTATAGCACTTTTTTCCCCTCAATTATTTAGGTAAGCACATTAGCCCCCTCAATTATTTTAAAAGTGGTGCTTTTTCCCCCCTGATATATTAAATTGACATTTCTATCCTTAAAGAAAACATTTTATTTATTTTACTTCTCCAACAAATTATTGCGTATACGTAGGGATGACCACGGTTCGGTTTGAACTGAACCCGACACTAAAGCAATCGAATTAAAAGTTTCCGGTTATGATTCAGATTTAAAACCCAATATTTAGATGTCAATTTATTAAAATTATGTATAAAAAATTTGAATCTTGAACCGTAAACCGGCGGTTCCGGATCCGGTTCGCGATTTTGAACTGTCTTTATTTTAAAATTTTAATTTTTATTTTAAAATAGTCTAAATTCAATAATAAATGTATTTTTTTCAGTTCGGAACATGAACCGTCCGTTCCGGTTCACGATTTTAATAAACTCTAAATATCGGGTTTCGATTCTAAATTGTAATTGGAATATTTCGGTTTGGTTGCTTTAGTGTTTGTTTGGTTTGAACCAAATTATGATAATAATTTGTTATAGAAAAAAAATAAATGAAATATTTATTTTAAGGGTAAATATGTCCATTTAACATTTCAGGGGGAAAAATAGCCACTTCAATAATTCAGGGAGAAAAAATGCTATAGGTATATAACTCAGGGGGAAAAAGTGCTATTTTCCCTAAAATATAACTTGTGATGTAAATAATAATTTTATTAACATTAATTTTTATAACATTAATTATTTAAAGAATCAAATTTAACAATATTTTTAAAAATTTAATTTATTCCAAAATAATAATATAGCATAAAACATAGTACATTTAATTATCATAAATTATTAATTTTATTTTATTTTTTTAAAATTGTGTTGTATTTTCTAATATTAATATTATGTCGTATATATTTTAATTTTTGTTATGTTCTAGTTATGTTTGATGTATTTGAAATTTTAATTAATATATATTCAATATTAGTCTTGTTTCAATCGTCTCAATGAGATCTTTAAAATGGTATAATTTATATTTAATAATATAAACTTTAAATATAAGTATTTAGCAAAATAATAAAATTTTATATAAACAAATAAATGATAATTTAGAATTATAAAAAGAAGCAAGAGCAAAATGGTACAATTTTTTTCCATCTCTAATTTGCCGTGGATGAATAACGCCGCGCCATAACGCTAAAATATTTGGCGATTTATCAATTTGCTGCGCTACTTTGGAGCTCAAAAAAATGGTGAGATGGTGGGATGGTATTCAATTTTGCCATTTTGCAGCCCCCTTGGAGATGCTCTTAAGTAGAGACCTCTCATCTTCTCTCGCTCCTTATTCTCTCATTCACATACGCAAATCCACCTGCAAAAATCAATGAAAATTTCCCTATTGAAATGCTCTTAGAGACATAGACATTTTACCAGAAACGGTGTACACAAATTAAACTAATCAAATTTATTTTAGGAGTAATGCTATTCACCATTTCAAAAATTTTCTCTCCATAATTAGATAACATTTTTTAATTGAATAATTAACTTTCTTTTTAATTAATGGTGATGTCACTCACACTACTGGAAATTATGGAATTTCCGATCACCAGAAAATAATCTTAAATTAAGTTGATACCAACAAGTCCAAAAAGTGGTCGGAAATAGCAACAAAGGTTTTTCCGGATACCAAAAGTGGTCGGAACAAGACTTTTGACTTGATTTAAGATCACTTTTCAGGTGGTCGGAAATTTCATAATTTCCAGTAGTGTCAAGTCATGAGAACCAATAATTTTAAGTTACATCATGGGAAAAATATTAAGAAAAAAAATTGGAAGGGAAAATATCATTTTCCTTATTTTAATGAATATTCACGTTCAGTTTGATTTTGAATGACAAATTGGCATAAATTTGAACGTTTTAAGTACTTCACTTCAGCAACTCATAAGTCTACTCAATTATATGGTAGGAAAAATGAAAGTCAAAAAAATTATGTGGCTCTCATTATTCCTCAATAATTATTCTTGGATTTATTTTCACTAGTTATTGGTGAGTGGTCAGGATATGTTGTTATAGCATATAGTTTTACAAATAGAAGCGAATTTTGTGCTGATAATAGTAAAGACGATATACCGTCATGATAAGAAGATAGGGCGTGTGCTCGCAGCATTCCGGGGATGTGCATTTGTGCTCCAAGCTAATGCCTATTGTTGTTAGTGTCGGACCGTCAAGGCGATTGGTCTCCTCCATCTCAAACAATTATGTGAGTTGGATCATAGAATCTAGAGCTAAGTATTACTCCGTATAAATCAATGCTTTAATGTGTATGTGTGTGATTTTTCATTTTTGTTGGTTGCGCATTTGTTATGTAAAAACACATTTCCTATAAATTTGCAGAATGGGATATAAATGATTAATCTTGATTAGAAACATATCATGTTATTGTGTTTACCCGTATAGATGCATTTCTTAGGCTTAAAGCTTTAAAATTAATAATAATAAATAATGTGGCTTTCTTCACAATTTGAGGATTAAAATTATTTATATATATGATTAGCCTTTTAAGAGGTGCAAGATAGAATATACATGTATAAACGTAAGCTATTTTAAAATAACCTGATCACTATAAGAATTGTGGGAGTCATGTGGCTAGTGTTGGTAATCAATAAGCTCTTGAGACATAATTGTCAATTTATTGTGAGAGTCAGTTATGATGTGTCTATTAAATCATACATTAAATTTATTTATGATTGGTAGTCAATAAAAGTGAAAGAACAAAATATGTCATAATCTTTAATTTCTTTCAAAACATCGAAGTATTATTTATTTGAAGATATTGTATATATTGCAAACATAACTAAATCACATTGATTGAAATGAATTTGGCATAGATAGATATTACTCAAGTTTTGTACTGAAATTATTTGTATATTAAAGATAATAAGCATAAATCAAAGGCTTTAATTGCAATTTGTTGGTTGTATGGAAGCTAAGAGTCATCATTCTTGAATACTTTGGCTAGGAAGATGGTTTTTAAGTAAACCTCGATTTTACCATTCGACCTGGGAGTGTTTTAAGAAGTAGAGAGTTGATCATGCAGGTTAGTTGAAGTGCCACTTGATCCTCACCTGAAATGAGTTTGACTTTCACATGATGTTAAAAATCTAAGCATTGCAAATAGATATTGCTTAAGTAGTGTAATCTTTATCTTTATCTTTATATATAATAGAGCAGAATCCTAGATTTCCCTTCAAAACTAGCTTTCCCTCCAAAATTGTGAATGGGCTTTGGGAAAATGGGATGCAGCAATGGGATAGGTTTGGCCCAAAAAGTAAAAAAACTGTAATTATATATTGGCCCAAGATTTGTTATATTAAAACTTTTGTTTTTTATTTAGTGTGTATATATATATATATATATATATATATATATATATATATATATATATATATATATATATATATATATATATATATATATAAAATTAGGTTCTGGTGCAGTTAGGGTGCCCAGGTGCGGTTGTGCGGTTTAATCTTGATCATTCATCTCGCTTAAATCAACGTCCAGGATTACCAAAATTTAAAAAAAAATAAAAAAATAAACGCGGTGGCAATTTTGTAATTTTTGCATCTAGGTCAAAATAAGGTGAGCGGTTCTGTGATTAATGTGCGTGAGTTTTGTATATAAGATGCGTGAGTCTTGTGCGTAAGGTGCGTGAGTTTTGTGCTTAATGTGTGTGGGGTTGTGCTTAATGTGAGTAGTTGTTAAAAGAGTAAATACCCAAAATGGTCCCTCGACTATAGCTAAATTCACAAATTGGTCCTTGACTTTCAATTTGAACCAATTAAGTCCTTAACTTTGCAATTTTGACACGATTTGGTCCTCCATCTATTTGACCGTTTGTTGACCGTGATCGACGATCTCCAGAAGAACCTTCAGCTCTCGTCGGAGCACGTGGAGGCCTCCAAGATGACGTTGCACCGGTTCGGAAACACGTCGTCTTCTTCGCTCTGGTACGAACTCAACTACATTGAATCCAAAGGGAGGATGAAGAAAGGTGATCGGATTTGGTATATTGCTTTTGGCAGTGGATTCGAATGTAACAATGCGGTCTGGAAATGCAACCGGAACCTTAAAAAACCGACGATGGATCATGAAAGTACATATATATCCTCAAAAATCACAGTCAACAAACGGTCAAATAGACAGAGGACCAAATTGTGTTAAAATTACAAAGTTAAGGACTTAATTGGTTGAAATTGAAAGTCGATGACCAATTTGTGAATTTAGCTATAGTCGGGGGACCATTTTGTGTATTTACTCTTGTTAAAACTTAAAGTCTGGGCTTTTGTGCTTAAGGTGCGTGAGATTTGTTCTTACTGTAAGTGGAGTTTGTGCTTAATGTGCGTGACGTTAGTGATTAATGTGAGTAGTTGTTGGAACTTAAGGTCTGAAAGTTAATACTTAAAGTGCATGGGTTTTGTGCTTAATGTGCGGGAGGTTGTGCTTAATGTGTTTGGGGTTTGTACTTAATATGCGTGAGTTTGTACTTAATGTGAGACATTTTAAAATTTAAGTGTGTGAGTTTTGTGCTGAATGTGCTTTGTTCTGTGCTTAATGTGCGTGGTTTTTGTACTTAAGGTGAGTGATTTGTGTTCTTAAGGTGCTTTGTTTGTGGACTTAAGGTGCGTGGTGATTTGTGTACTTAAAGTGCGCCATGTTAATGCTTAAGGTGCGTCCAACCGCACAACCGCACGGGAAGCCATCCCCGCACCTGAACCCTTCCCCCTCTCTCTCTCTCTCTCTCTCTCTCTCTCTCTCTCTCTCTCTCTATATATATATATATATATATATATATATATATATATATATATATATATATGTATATATGTATGTATGTATGTATGTATGTATATGTACTAACTTTTTAATAGTTTGTAATTTTGATTAGTTTTTTAATGATTTACAAAGAAAGTTAGATAAAGTAAAATCAAGTAGGGAAAAAATTTATTCATCTAAGTGTGAATGCATATTAATAGATTTGTAAGATCATTATTTTTATTTTTGTGTAAATCACGAGATGGTCCGGGTCTTTCTTGTTCGTTTAACTTTGTAAGATCATTATTGCAAATGAGATTAGCAATATGAATGCATGTATTGTCTTTAACATTTAAATATTACATTGTATAACTATACTTACATTTTTAATAAAACTAATTCGGCTTTGTATCATAACATTACAACAATACTTATAAATTTTTATCCGTGCATCGCACGGGTCAAATACTAGTAATAGTTAAATTACCATGTTATAAATAATTGAGGGTTATTTGTTCTTTTGAGAATAAATATGAAATATGTTTGATTTGCATTATTTCAATGCTATATATGAGTTATGAATTTCGTCTAAGTGAAGGAAAAATGGTGAAGTTGAAATAACTATAAATATTTAAGTTATACATATTGAATTCACCTTGTTGAAATTTATGTAGATAAATCATTCTCTAATAAATGTCAGTTTGAATATATTCTTTGAATATGAGATTAATCTATCTCAATAAAATTATGTGAAATTATATTTGTGATTATGTTGTTTAACTTGAAGTAGCATGCAAACAACATTATCTCTGTAGCTTACTAGCAATGAACATTTTAATATATAGAATTAAGTTCCAGTGCGGGTAAATGCTTCTCGTGCGGTTGTGCAGGTGATTAATGTGCGTGAGTTTTGTACTTAATGTGTGTGAGTCTTGTGCTTAAAGTGCGTGAGGTTTGTGCTTAATGTGCGTGAGTGTGTAGTGCTTATTGTGCGATAGTTTTGTACTTAAGGTGCGTGAGTCTTGTGCCTAAGGTGCGTGAGTTATGTGCTTAATGTGCGTGAGTGTGTACTTAATGTGAGTTGTTGTTGAAACTTTAAAGTGCATGAGTTTTGTGCAATGTGAGTGAGTTTTGTGCTTAAGGTGCATGAGTCTTGTGCTTAAGGTGCGTGAGTTTTGTACTTAATGTGCGTGAGTGTTTACTTAATGTGAGTTGTTGTTAAAACTTAAGGTGCGTGTGTTTTTGTGCTTAAGGTGCGTGAGTTTTGTGCTTAAGGTGCGTGAGTTTTGTGCTTAAGGTGCATGAGGGTTGTGCTTAAGATGCGTGAGTATTGTGCTTAAGGTGCGTGAGTTTGTGTTCTGAATGTATTTTGTTTGTGTGTTTAATGTGCGTCTGTTGTGTACTTAAAGTGCGCCAGTGTAATGCTTAATGTGAGTCCACCCGCACAACTGCACGGGAAGCATCACCCGCACCTGATCCCTTCCCTTTATATATATATATATATATATATATATATATATATATATATATATATATATATATATATATATATATATATATATATATATATATATATATATATATGAGGACCTATAATTCCAATTTAAAGGATAATTATGGTGGTTTTAGGTAACCAAGTTTGTTGAAATATATTCAACTATTGAGTATGTATTAATTAATTAAGTGTGGAGCTACTATAAAGTTTCACAAAGTAAGTTTGCATAACTTAGTCTACAAAGGAGTCAATGTTGGGCACCAAAGATCAATCTGGGTAAGAGTTTCAGTACTTTTGAAAAAAGTATTTGTAAGTGTTGCATTGTGAGGGTAATTAACTCCTTATATTTCTTTTCTATAAGTCTCTCTGTGGTACCGAGAATAATGGTAAAAGAGAATGTCTCATGTTGAACATGAAAATCTCAAGGGAATTATTTGTGAGTAAATAAAGTACTCGTCAAATTGTATGTAAGTTTATTGAGAGGATCAACTTAATTTAATAGAGAAGACTAATTATGAGGTTAGTCGTTGAATTATTGATGGAATGACTTAAAGCCAAGAGGTGATGAATTTGTTGTGGATCCCACTTTTGTGGTCAACCGAAGCCATTGAAAGAATCACAAAGTAGTACACTAATTGGTCATTCCTTTGATGAGTGTACTGGTGAGGTTGAGCTACAACTCTAAATGAATTATAACCCTATGTGATGTGTGGTCCTATTGAGATTGACTTAATGAGTTCATCGCTTAATAATTGATAGGGTGAGCATAAAATGCTCTTAATGATTTCATACCTTAATTTGGGTATAGTCTATATTGAGATAGACTTCACCTACTTGAGTGAAAAGGGTTAGTCACCTTTTATAAAAGATAATGGGCTATCTTTCTAGAGCACTCATGAGTAACCCGAAGTTCAGTTGGGCTAAAAATATATGTAGTTTTTCGCAGAACTTAAACAAAATCTAAGGTGTGATGCTGTCACTTTGGTTTAAACCTCTAGTCTAAGAGTTCAAGATTCGTTAACTCACTAGATCATAGGATACCTACCATGTGTCACTACGTGCCAGTTCAAGATTTGTTCACTAGCACTTAAGTGTCAAACCTTTATGTCTCAAAGTCTTCCTTTTCATTTCGTTGCATTTTGTGGGGGATGCAAGCCAAAGAAAATTATGTGGCTCTCATTATTCCTAAATAATTATTCTTGGATTTATTTTCACTAGTTATTGGTGAGTGGCTAGGATATGTTTTTATAGCATGTGGTTCCCCATTCACTTACCTATACTATTTAAGGGAGAGCATAATTTGTTCATAAATCAGACATTTATTGTGTTTCTTTCTTAATTGTCTCGTTATCACTTTGAGTATGATGTGTAAGTTCTAATCCCTGATCCGGGTGCACAGAGACATGGATTGTTGTGTTAACCTTCGGGGGCAACGCCGTTGTTGTGATCCTGCACCAGTAGCGGCGAATTCGCTTCTATGGCAGTGGTTATATATACCATGGCACAACAATTATTTATTTTCACTTTATCAGCCAATTTTTCAACACTATATGTGTGTATGTGTGTGTGTGTGTTTTGCATTCATATGAGAACCATGCCTAAGGTGAGAACGTGAGAATTGCATGAGTGCACACAATCTAATATTTTAGGCACATTATCAATCATGAAGTAGTGTGTCCATTAGTGTAGTAGATTTTGTGCATTCATATTGACTATCATGTTCTCACCTAAGTGGTCGTTCTCATTTGATCATTAATATATATATATATATATATATATATATATATATATATATATATATATATATATATATATATAAAATGTGTGTGTGTGATTTGGATCAAATTAAATAATAACAAGTGCGCATGAGAACTAGAAACCCATCAAAACCGTCCACCTAAAAAGATCTAACGGCTTTAAAACAGAAGGAGGGAAAAAACACAATGACATATTTGTACATAACTGAAACTTTAATGACACGTTTGGTTCGTGGAATGGGCCTGAAATGGAATAGCATTCCCAGTAATAGGCATATTCCTTTGTTTGGTAAAAACATCTATTCCTAGGAACATTGTTCCTGGGAATGACCTATTCCCCTTGCAAGGGGAATAGAGATTCCTGGGGGGCACCTGGTATTAAGCTATTCCTGAGTTCTTAGGAATAGCTAAAGTTGTTGTTTCCTATTTTACCCCCAATTAAATTTATTTCCTACTTCACCACCGCCACCACCACGGCCATCGCCACCACCACAGCCACCACCGCTGCCACCGCCACCACCACATATTTTTATAAGAGTATTTATGTCTTTTAAAACATATTTCATTTCTAATCATTAAACCATCTAAACAATATAATATACTTCTAAAGTATATTCCTTACGTGAACCAAACAATAGAATACAATTCATATTCTATTCCTTGCCTATTCCATTCCTTATGAAATAGCATTCCTACTATCTCAAAATTCATTCTGCGAACCAAACGTGTTGTAAGTCCAAATAATAGCACTATGGGGTGTACTTAACAATATCATAAATTACAACAATGTAAAACACACCTGAGTAACAATAGTAAGTGCATGTATCTAACATTATCATTAATTGTACTGAATGTAAAATGTGATTACTTGCCCTCTATACTATAAAATGTTGCACTTTATAGTGTCGTTACTTCACTTACTTGCACCTTTTACTTGTGCACTTGCACTTCAAAGTTTTAGTTATTTACAAAAATATCACCTTTTTCTTTTTAAAATTGCTTCTAATCCAATATGTCTTTTTAAATCGACGGTTTCGATTAGTTCAGAGTTCTCTCATGAACAACAATTCTCACTAAAGTGTGTCATAAAAAATAGGACTGATTTGACGCATTCATTTTGATAGAACAACAGTTTATTTGAGAGTTTATTATATACACTATATAAACTCTACTCCTAGTATTAAAAAAAATCATATTTTACTGTCCCTTTTCCAGCTAACCTCTAATGCATTTTAGGTCATGTATATGCTTACTCTGACCAAATGGAAAATTAATGTTTCAGCATCACGTTTTCCAGACCAATATATTGCCACGTAGTGTGCATGTAATTGTGGAAAAGGGTTGCGTGACTTGGGTCCACCGCGCCGTTAACTGCTTCATGTGAGACACAGACACGAAAGTCCTTGTTGGTTTCGTTTTTTGGATTTACATAAAGACATATATTCAGATGGGAACGATTATTAAACGTCAAACCACAGCCAAAAACCTACGAAATCTGTATTTCAGTTGAAAAGTGCTTTTGTTAAGACCTTCCTCTGTGTTGGTATGTCCCCATGATGAAGGTTTGTTATGACATAAGGGGTTATATCATGCATATCTCATATCCACGTAGGACTTGTTTTGAATGGCTAATGTCCGAACTGATTTGTAACTTTTTGGATAAATACTGATTAGTTGTATAATGGAGATTATTATATATAATAAATCATTATTTTAATTACAAATTTTAAAAAGTCTAAAGTTATAAAGTTTTCGGATATAGAGTGGGCATTGGGCAAATTATATTGTGGACCATGGTTCACATTGAGATGTAGATCATGAATAAATGTTTACTTTTAATATAATAAAAATACATTCACGATTGGAAATCAAGAAATTTCTAACCATCTGAAAATGATCTTAAATGAAGTCGGAAGCGCTTGTTCCGATCACTTTTGGTATCTGGAAAAAACTTCATCGTTATTTCCGACCACCAAACAAAGTGGTTGGAAATAGCATCTAATTTTGTAAAGTGGTTGGAAAAATCGGCTACTAGAAAGATTGGCGGAAATTCCCAACTCCTGAAATTTTTTATCGACCACCTATACTTTGTGGTCGGAAAATCAAAGATTTCCAACCGTGATTATTTGAGTTTTGACAATTCATTATTTAGTAGTTTACCAAATAATGAACCTTCAGTCCTTAAATAATGTACGTTAAAAATGAACATTTAGTGTATTAAAAATATACCTTTAATATATTAAAAATGTACATTATGTCAATGGTTCACCTTATAAGGTGGACCATGATCCGTCACATGATGATGGGTAGGTATTGCTACTGGTACTTATGAGTTGTGTGGGTGATATATTATGGACTTGCTCTATGTTGTAGGTGATTCATTAGTTGTAAGTCACCTAGATAATTTGTGACATGCAAATGGTTTGATAGTACCTTTTTGTTGAAAAAAATAGTTAAAATGATATTTAAAGTGGTATTTTGATTGAGTCCATTTTTTATTTGGATCGAGTGAAAGTAGATTCGTATTTTTTCTTAAGTAAGGATTTAATTTGATATATTAAATGCTTTAAATGGATAATGGTGTTTGAGAATGCTTTTAAGTAGCATTTGCCTCATATTAGAAATGATATGGGTTTACACTAGTAAAAATAAAATTCAACTCTTTAAAGAATTTGAATTGTGTAGCATAAAGTTTTTTCTCTCATGTAGGGAGGGTGCAAATAAAATCTCAAAAAGCTTAAACTCATGTACATAGCGTGCCAAATATTCATCCATGATTCTTTGTTGTATAAATATTCCTTTCCTTTGTTTGAGTTTGTTGAGAATGTAAAGTAAATTAGTTTTTTTTTTTTTTTTTAAAGTGTGAGTATCACACACATTGGATTGTGAATTATCGTGACTGGAAATTTAGGAATAATTTTTTGAATAAAAATTCCCTTACAACGGTGGTCAGAATGGCTTCCGCTAATAACATTTAGGTTGATAACAACGGTGGAAATGGTAATAAAATGAATGATGCAACGCACATTTGAATGTCGATACTTCGGTAAATGTTAGCACGCAAGGGGTTATCCTTATGGTGCAAGTGCTTGTTATAGTACCAAATGGATCAGTTAAAAAGCCAAAAAAATTCAATAGGTTGAATTTCAAGTGTTGGCAGCGAGATATGTTGTTTTACCTTACTACTCTCTGCTACCTTGCCAGATTCTTGACCGAGAAGGTTGTTGATGTGAAGGAAATTGATATGGATGTCCAAACCATTAGTGTGGTTGAAGCATGGAAACACTAAAATTTCCTATGTCAAAACTATGTACTAAACATGTTGAATGATTAGTTGTACGATGTATACAGTAAGTTGAAGACATTTAAGGAATTATGGGAAACTTTCGACTATCAGTATCAAAACAAAAGACCCTAGGCAAAGAAATTTTTCTTCGACTAATACCTTGATTAAAAAAAGGTGGATTCCAAGACTATCTTGAGTAAAGCTAAGGAAATCTAGATGATCTTCAACGAAACACATGAGAAAGGAAGGGTTGTGAGTAAAGCATTCCAAGTGGCTCTTGATGACTGATGAGTGTCAAATTGTACTACTTTTTGGAGGCAATTATGGGCTAATTTGGGTCTTGGGATTAGATGTGCTTTATTTGTGTTTAAAATATCTAAATTTTTTATAAAATTATGTTAAAGGATTAATTTTGCTCGTATTTTGTGTATTGAGGGAAAATATGGCTAATTCAAAGCGGTTGATGACACCATTTTCCCAAGGATTTGTAAATACAAGACTGCAAGGAAATCTAGGAAATCCTCATGAAGATAGGGGAAGGCTACGAGCCGTTAAAGGAAAACAAGCTATCGGCATGAAGAAGTTTGATATATGACTTCCGAATGGTTGATGGGGAATCAGTTTCCGAGCTGGAAACTAGATTCATGAAATTACTTGGTGAGATTGCTGACTTAGACAAGGAGTTAACCTAAAAATAGATAAATATAAAGATACTCCGAAGACTGCCTGAGAAGTGGAAAATGAAGGCGATCTCCATGAGAGAATGTCTCGGCAAGAAAAACACTCCAACGGACAAGTTGTTCATCGACCTAGTTGATTATGAGTTCGAACACCAATCGAGATGTGAGGCAAGCGAGACGAGGAGTGCTGTCTTAGTGGCTGACCAACAGTCATCCACGTCATCAAGGTCAAATTCTAACCCTTCTGAATTTTTAACTGACGAACAATTTGATTTGTTTGTTAGAAAATTTAAAAGGTTTATGAGGAAGAACAACATACTAGAAGGATCGTCAACACCATCATCATCAAATCAGAGACACTTCGAGAGGTCAAGTTCCTCAAAGAGTAAAGACACCGAGGAAACCTAGAATCTCTGCTACAACTGCAGAAGGCCTAGAAACTACAAAGCGGATTGCTCGTACCCAATTGTAAAGAAACATCATGAGCATCCGAGAAGTGCCAGCAAAGATGATGCAAGGAATGTACCTAGAGAAACGAGTGGAATATCGTGAAACAACCACTCGAAGAGTCACCCGAAAGGTGACAGGAGGGGAAAGCACCGGTGATCGAAGAGTCAACCGAAAAGGTAGTTGACGAATCATGCTCCTCCAGCTCCAGCTCTGAAAGCAAAAGCTCAGAAATGAGAAGGGACTCAGATCATCTGCCTCTTTAGTCAACAAGAATAAGACGAGACACTGTGCTTAATGGCTAAAGACGAAGAGGTAAACTCTCAATCCTCTTCTACCCAATGTGAATTTGGTTCTAGCTGTGATGAAGATATTATGGATTCAATTTTCAAATTGATGAAGGACTTCAAGAATGTGAAAAGCACTCAAGATAAATTACTAGATCAGAAGAGAATGCTCGACTAATGGCTGAAACGCGAATCTCTCAAGAGCATTGTTCTCAAGAATTCTAAGATTATGAGCACGATAAGTCAGTTTGAGAAGAAAATTCTCTTACTAAAGAAAGAGTGCAAAGTAAGAGAAGTGAGAGAGAAAAACTCGCGTGAGGTCATAGCCACCTTCACTAATTCATTGAAGATAATGGATCGAATGGTGGATGAGCAAAGACCAAGTGGTGATAAGGTCGGATTACGCTATAATCCCAACTCTCCTCACAAATCTTATTAACCAAACCCACATACCCTTCAACCAGTGGAGGTCTAAACTCTGTGTTCGTTAAAGGTCAAACTTACTGCCTGAACCTACAAGAGTAGCTAGTTGAAATAAGCAAAACATCACAAACAAGTAGTCAACCAAAAGGTGAAACTATTCGAAAGGTTGTGGAAAGGTAAACCTTCTATAGGTAACCCGAAGAGTGTTCAAAACACTAATTGGAACAAACCAAGTGGTAGATGACCTAATTGTCAATCCACGAATGGTCAACCAAAGAAGGGCAACCATCCAAGAGGTAAGCCTAATAACTACTCGGGTAACAACCATTCGCGAAGAAGACCGAATCGTAATCATACGAATGGTAAACCCAAAAGGTTTATTAAGCCTCTGAGGTCATCTAGAAGACCAATGAGAGGCGCTGGAAGGTTATATCCCTCACAGTCCACCAAGCCTGATGTTCCCCAGGTCGAGATAACAAAACCATCAAAAGCCAAGAAGAGGTTGCAATAGAAGCTCCAACAAAGTCCAGAGCTAAGACACCAAAGTCCAAAAGAAGTCGAGGAGTAAACCAACCGAGTTGTCTCATCCAGTCAAGACGGTCCGAGAGATGGTGGACGAGACGTCGCCATCTCAGGGGTTTAAAATCCAACAAGTTTATTCACCCCCCACCCCCCTCTAGACTTGTCCCCTAACCCTACCGGGACCAACATTAGGCGTCGCCCAGATTGGCCAAGTTCAGCCCCTGCTCGACTTATTGTAGTCACAGGATGGTGACCCACTGGGAAGTAAGCATGGTGCAACGCTAAGTTCTAACAAGAGTCCTTACAAGTTGTAGAAAGGTAGTAATCATTTCTATCGATACTTGAATGCATAGGGATGTCTTGCACAAGTAGTGGTGCCAACTCCAACGAAAATATTTGAAGATGTATTTCGGTGCAGGTCTAATGAAAGATCTAGTACATCAAAATGAACATTTGATGCGACTATGGATTATGAGAGTGGGTATTGAAACATAAACCCGAGCTCGATCTTCAACACATCAAACGAGCTAGTGGGAAAAAATCCTTTAGTCCTAATTTTCTAACATACTCTGTATATGTTAGAGTATGAGACTAATACTCTAACTTATTTATTAGACAATGAGTCAGACTTTCAAACTTATTTGTTAGAAAATGAACCTCAACTTAGGTAGAAGTCATGACTTTTGATGAAGGACAAATATAGAATGAGGCAATCAATTAAAAGTGAAGTTAATTTTATTTTACATAATCATACTTTGAAATTAGTTGATTTTTTTTCGAATGTAAACCTTTAGTATCCAAATGGCCTTCGAGATAGAAGATGAAACTAGATGATTCCATGAGAAGTATAAGGTTAGACTTGTAATTAAAGCTACAAGCAACTTGTTGACTATGATTACTCTAATACTTATTGAAATTGCACCGTGAATCTTGAATGCAAGATTTAACTTATATTTCTACTTGATTTTATGTTATGCAACAATCGCGTTCATTAATTAGATTTGTTTTGTCCAGGATACTGCAGTTATTTTTGGTGAAGCACACGTTCCAGTTTTCGTCACATAGTTGACTTATACTTATGAGATTTGCGTGAAGTCCACTGACTAGCAATACTTTTTCTAGTTTTGGCAGGCCAACTACATTTAGCGTGCCTATGCCAGTGACTTGACCTTTAATACCGTCACCAAAGGTAACTTCACCTTTGCTTGCATTTACGTTACTTAGAAATTTGGCATTTCCTGTCATGTGACGGGAACACCCGCTGTCAAAGTACCATTTCTCTTCTCTTCCTGCACTTTTAGAGTGAAAAGAGATAAACGAAATATAGTCAGTCTTTTTAACCCAAATCTGTTTTGTAAAGGATTGGATGTTCTTGTGCCTGAACTTCTCGATTCTTTGATCCTTGTAGAAGTAGTAGCATTCGGGTCTGGTATGGCCACGCAACCTGCAATAATGACATACGAGGTTATAGAGTTTGTACTGTTTCTTGTTTGACCTTACTATACCATTGTTATGTTTCGTTGAGCTGGATTCAGGAATGTCTCCTGGATCAGGTCCAAACGCTTTGAGGAATACCGTTTTATCCTTTGAGTTGCTTCCGGTGAAACCCAAACCGAATTTTGCAGAAGTTTTTCTTCCAGAATCAAGGATTTTGTCAAGTGTTGAAGAGGTGTCCATCATTTGGACACTCCGCTTGTACCTCCTGTTTCAGATCAGATCCAGTTGTTTCATCTTCAGGTTCGTCGTCACTCCAGGTAATGGCTGACATAGACTTTTTACGTCTGAGATAGGTGGGACACTCCGCTTGTACATGTCCAAAGCCTTCACACTCATAGCATTTGATTCCTTTATTGTTAGATTTTTCTTTGGACTGCCCTGGACGTGAGGCAGACTGCTTGAAGTTTGACGAGCTTGTCCTAAGACCAACTTTGGATGACATTGTTCCTCTTTATGGATTTTTGTTGCGTGAATTATTTGATACCTTTTTCAAAATTTTAGAAAATTGTTTAGTCAAATAAACAAGTGTATCATCACCTGGTTCGTCTGAATCAGATACAACATTATTTTCTTCAGCGGCAAAAGCTACATTTTTTTGTTTTTTCGTTTTAGTGTGATCAATTAAAATTTCCATTTCGTAGGTTTGAAGATTTCCCATTAACTGAGTAACCATTTTGTTCTTCCAGCCGTCATGTTCCTGAACGGCCATGACTTTCATTCTGAACCTTGGTGGCAACGATCTCGGAATTTTTTTAACAAGTTTTTCTTGGGGGAAAGGTTCACCGAGCACCATCGCACGATTTGCTAATTCTTGGACGCGTGTGTGAAAGTTCGTGATGGTCTCATCCTCATTCATCCAAAGCTCTTCAAAGTCGGACTGGACCAGTTGCAGCTTCGATTGTTTCACTGACGTAGTTCCTTCGTAAGTTGACTCAAGAGCCTCCCACGCACCTTTAGCTGAATCAATACCTGATACTATAGAAAACTAACTTTCATGCATAAGGGAGTAAATCGTATCTAAGGCCTTATCATTATATCCAGCATTAGTTATTTCAGTTTGGGACCATTCGGTTTCAGGTTTAGTTACTCGCGTTCCATCATCACCGGTACTGGCTTTAGTCGGATGAGTCCAACCTGTCACCACGGACCGCCAAACAGCGTCTCCTTGGGCCTTAAGATGTGTACGTGTGCGAGCTTTCCAATAGGCATAGTTGTCGCCTGTCAACTGGGGAAGAACCTTCACACAGTCCATTCTGAAACACTCAATAAACAGTAAGATTGAACAAAATAATATAACAAATAATAATAATAATAATAATAATAATAATAATAATAATAATAATAATAATAATAATAATAATAATAATAATAAAATCCGCTAAAAGCTTGAGTTCAAGAGGCACGAAATAGCCAGATCGACAGACTAGTAAATTAAGTCTGCAGGCTCAGATACCAATTGAAATTGCATCGTGAATCTTGAATACAAGATGAACCTTAGAATTCTACTGATTTTATGTTATGCAACAATCGCGTTCATTAATTAGATTTGTTAATCAAATGTAAATAACGAAAATTGAAAGCATAAAATAAAATAATAACACAAGAGAATTGTTACGCGTTCGGAGCGTTTCTCCTACATCTGCGGGGCAACTCACGTCTGCCCAATCCACTATAGATGTTCACCAAGGAGTATTACAAGAGGTAAGTACAAATGGCTCTCAGCCTTTACCACTATAACCCTTCCTAACACCTATTCAGGACTGAACCGTGCATGCCATAACAATCTTCAAGCTTCAGCTTCAGCTTCAGCTGTACCAGTACTGTCTGTGCAGTCCAGAATTAAACTACAATAATATAATCAAAGAGATAATATAAGAGCTTGTAAAATATTCTTTCACTTTGAATAGCATTTCTCAATTCGTCAGTTTCCAAAAAGGAATAGCTTCCTTTTATAGTAACTTTTAATCCACCAGATTTGATCCATAAAGACAGCATCCATAATCTTCAACAAACCACACCCACACATTCTATTTTGAACTTCCCTCTGTATGCTCGGGTGACTTTCTCTTCTTAAATTTTCAATAAATGATAGCCACTTAAAATAATCTTATAAGATAGGAAATGGTCCAAATAGATTTAAACTAATCTTAAATCTAATTAAATTGAAACTAAATAAATTAGCCAACCATTTTCAAAAAAAAATAAATAAATAAATTAGCCAACCAATGTTTTAATGTGTACTAAACTTGTACACTTACACTTATGCTCCTGTGATATGAATAAATTTCAATAGAATAATACTTGTCATCACAACTTTACAAAACTTGTAAAATCATAAAATGGATGTGAAAATATCTTTCTTGAATTGCGAGTTAGTTGAAAAAAAAATTATATGAAACAACTTAAGGGTTCTATAGTTCTAGCAGGCACTAAATAATCTTGAATTGCGGGTTATTAGTTGAAAAAGACTAAATTTATGCCCTGAATAATTGCACTAAATCTACAAGATAACAACTCATTATGGGACGAAATTAAAATATTATTGTTTCCTATATGTAATTGTTGCTCAAATTTTATTTGTGGATGTAAAAAATAGAAAACTAATTTTTTTTCTTTTTCTAAACGAGAGATTTTTGTTGTTCAAGTTAAGGGAACACTAAAAAACAACACTTTATTAGTGGTTCGATCGATCACAATCAACAACCGCCTAACTCTTGAAGCTCTCATAATATTTTCCATGTAAAATCATTTGAAAAGAAAAGGGGAAGTGGGAGAGTTCCAAACTCCCACACTCCTATCCACATGATGCATGTAATTAAGTGGTCCTTATTAAATCCACACAAGGAAAGGAACTTCAATTCAGTTCATAACTTCATATCCTAAGCACATGCATTCATTGTATTTGATGATGAGACAACAACGTAGCACCGACTAAAACATTCGCCAAAAGCCGACAATTTAACGCTTTTGGAGATCGCCACACCCTTTACAAAGATGAATAAAATATGGAAAATGTTTTTTTTAGGAGATTCACAACCACTTCATATCCTAAGCACATGCATTCATTTAATATGAATCTATTAACGGGTACATAATATTTTAATTGTTGTAGTTGTAATAGATATATAATTTATTAACTGTAATTATATAATATATTAATTACATATACATAATTTAAATATTCTTTTGAATTAGGGTTCACCTTACATTGTGGATCTTAGTATAAAAATAACATTCAAATTACGTTTACGCAGTTAACATACTATGTATCTTCAGTTAACATATTACATATAGAGTTTATACGACAAATGGTCCTCTGACTATTGGGCTAGTACTTCTTTTAGTCCTTGGACTTTCAATTTGACCAAAACACGTACCTTGAATTTTATTTTTATCACAAATAGTCATTCGTTAAAATTTCTATTAAATGGGTGTTAAATCTAGGAATATTATCATCAAATTAATTAATATGATTATGATTACACATTTTAGAGAATTATGTGGCTTAATTTAATATGACAATATAATTAATTTCAATTATTAATAAAAATTAAATTAATAAATATAAAAATCATTTTGTAAAATATAAAGTAAAATTATTATAAATATATAAATTATTCTCGTATTGTTAAGCTAATTAAAATATTATTCTTCTTAGATTAAAATCTCTAAAAGATAATTACGAAATATTTATCATTATTTCAAAAGTACAATTATCTAAAAAAAATAACTTGGGTATACCCATGGTTTCCACCGTCACAGTGACTAATCCCCTCGCTGGATTGTGGGCACATCTTTTGAGTGGGACAGCAACTGGCCTGGAGATTTAAGGCTGCTCCATTCCCAAAGCCAAGGATCAAACCCTTGATCTTCGGTTAAGGGTGAACATTTATTTGATAGTTATAATATCATATCAAACAAATTCATAAATGGTGCAATTTTAAGGTATATGTTGATAAATTACAATAAATAAATATTTATTTTGAAAATCTAAAATAGAATTTATTGTTGACCAATGAAGTTTAATACACAAGCTCTAAAAACCGCTTTCACGAATAATAAATGATTAACACTACACTTTTAACTCTTTAAGAATAAGAATCATAATCATATTAATTGATTTGACAATAATACACCTAGATTTAACACCATTTAACATAAATTTTAACGTAGTACCATTTGTGGTAAAAAAAAAAAAAAATGAATGTCAAGGTACATGTTTTGGTCGAATTGAAAGTCGATGACTAAAAGGAGTACCAGCACAATAGTCAGAGAACCATTTGTGGTAGAGAAAATTTCATTTTTAATCCCCTGACTAGTGTACATGAATCACATTTGATCATTGACTATTAAAATTTTCTAATTAGGTGCATAACTATGTAATTTGTATCACATTTGGTCATGTCGTCCAATTTCCTGGTCAACTATTGTCTCATGTGGTCCTTTCGGAAGGAGCACTGCATTTGCATCTTCTGAATGGAGCATTATTGTATTTGCTTCTTCGAGAAGGAGCACTTTTAGAAGGAACATTGCATTTGCTTTCTTTGGGAATGAGCACTTCCAGCAATAGTTGGCCGGAAAATTGCACGACAAGACCAAATGTGATACAAATTACATAGTCATACACCTAATTAGAAAATTTTAAGAGTCAAGGATCAAATGTGATCCATGTATAATAATCAGGAGACTAAAAGGTGAAATTTATTCATTTGTGATATTAACTCTTATATGTAAATATAAACTAAAAGGTACAATATATTTTAATTGTCAAGAGGTAAATAATTTATTAACTAAAACTAAATAATATGTTAATTATATGCAGTGTTGAAAAAGACGCTAGGCACTCCCTAGACGTCTAGGGGGGGGGGGGGGGCCGCTTAGCGCCTAAGGCGCCCGGTTTTTTATTTTTTATTTTAATTTTTTTAATTTTTTTAAGAGTTATTCGCCAAATACATAATTTGAATCCGTTTTAGAATAAGTTTCACAATGTAAATTTAACCCTAGCTAGCGCATGGTATAAGTATAACAATTGCTTAGTGTCTTAGTGGGTTCACAGTAGCAAACACCAATACACTGTTGACCCAACCAACAATCATTCTTCCAAAAGGCTGAACCCCAACCCTAAACCCAACCAACAATCATATATGGGCATATGGCTGCCTACTAATAAAGAGCAACTCCAAGAAAAATGGAAGCCACAAAAACGAGTTCACACACACTTACCATTTGGCAATGAAACCAAAGAAAAAAACACACACGTAAAACGATGACCAACAAACATAATCCAAAAAACATAAATTTTGAATGAAAAGTCAAGACATGCAAAAACATCCAAAATATGTCCCCTATATTCCTAATCTATTAGAATTGGCCAGTCCCCCGTCAAAATAACAAAAATGAAATTTATGTTTTAATTAGTTTTTTTTTTTTTTAGAAAGATGAATCTTTTGTGAGACCGTCTCATTGATCTTTGACTGTGAAATGAGTCGGGTATGATGAAAAGTGCAATACTAATCAGGATAATTATATTGATTGTTAGTTGTTACTTATGAAGGAAAGTATAATACTTATGAGGAAAAATGTAATATTTTTTTAGGCAAAATTTAATACTTTTAAATCAAAATAAAATATTTAGGGATTAAAGAGTTTGAGAAAAAGTGAAATACTAATTAGGGATAGATTGATTAATTGGTACTTAATTATGAGAAAAAAGTGCAATATTAATCATGGATAAATTGATTGTTACTTATGAGAGAAACTATAGTATTATTTTTAAATCAAAATGCAATATATGTAGGGGAAGAAGAGTCTCTTATGGGAGAAAATGTAATAATAATGAGAATTTAACTTGTCTTAGATGAGGACTGTGAGATAGTCTCATAGGAGTTTTGGTCATTTTTTAAAGGTTTTATATAAGGGAAATTATATTCAAACTTTTAAATTTTAGTAATTTAACATCAAACATTTGTGTCATTATAATTATATCCAATTATGCATAACAATTATATTCAAATATTCAAAATTTTGAATTTTTTTTTAAAAAAAATAACTTTTGTATTTTGAGATAATTATATCCAATAATAATATCAGACTCAATTAAAAAAAAAAAAATCAATAGAACCCGGTGTATGTACAAATTATTTATAAAAAAATAAATAAATAAACTATAAAATCATTTTCTTAAAACATGATGTATTATCATACTGTATACTTCGTGTATATATAATTACAATTTCTAGTTAAACTCCAAAAAATATATATATATTCTAAATATATTTAAAAATATCATGCTTTAAATATTATAGTCACCAAACTAATACCTTAATCAAAAGATTTGAATTATTTTTAATGTCAATTAATATATTTGATTATAATTGCCACAAGCCCACAAACACAAATACATGGTATTAAATCGCATTGTCAATAGGTTTGGTTGAATCTATATCATCATAAATTCATAATCATTGTTCACATGTGTTTTACTACGTAAGGTTTTGCTTGTTTTCCTCCTTTTTTTTCATGTCATTTATTCAACTCTCCAACTTTGAATCACTTTTTGTTTTCTATTTGAAGAGTGGAAAAAGTAATTCAAAATGGAAATTTAAAAAAAATATATTAAAAAGAATTTTTCATATTTAAGAGGCTCTGAATATTTCAAATTCATATATAAGCTAATGATAAAATTTCAATTTTGGTCCTATGACTATATGAGCCTTGTTAATTTCAGTCTCTGACTTTTAAAAGTATTAATTTGGTACCTTAACTATGCAATTTTTGTCAATTTTGGTCACTCCGACCAATTTGCCGGTCAAATTCCGCCAGAAAATTTTAATTGTTAAAATAATGAGGGTATTTTGATCATTTCACGTCTATTTTCTTCTTCTCAGGCGAGTCCATCCCTTCCTCTCCCGTTTTCGGCGAATGCAATGAACTAAGACGATGGGAAAATGATGCTTGATGATATTAAAGATAGGGTTTACAGGGAGAAAGAACGCTGGAAACGGGAGAGAAAGAGATGGACTCGCCGGGAAAGAAGAAAAGAGGTATGAAATGACCAAAATATCCTCATTATTTTAATTATTAAAATTTTCCGACGAAATTTGACCGACAATTTGGCCAGAGTGACCAAAATTGACAAAAATTACATAGTTAAAGTACTAAATTGACATTTTTAAAAGTCATGGACTAAAATTAACAAGACCCCTATAATACTATAACCAAAATTGAAATTTCCTCTAAGCTAATTATACTATTCATATATTACTCTTGAATCTACATCCTTTAAAAGAGGTTACATAATTTGGAGCAAATATTTTCTAAAGAGCAAATATACACTCTGAGCATATGTCACTAGTACAAAAAACACTTTTCGAGTTATCTATAAAATACTTTTTGAGTCATCTATAAAACACTTTTCGAGTCACTTGTATAAGTAACTCGGATTTCAGTAACTCTGAAGCTTTCTGAGACACCTGTATAGGGTGTCGCGGAAAGCTATCCAATGATTTTTTTTTTATATACAGACTTTTATATACAGACTTTCCGAGGCACCTGCTATGCTGCAGGTGCTTCGGAAAGTCATTTATTTTTTTCAAAGAAAATGACACTTTTTCCCCTGAGTTATATACATATAGCACTTTTTTCCCTAAATTATTCAAGTAAGCACATTAACACCCTCAATTATTCTAAAAGTGATGGTTTTCCCCCCTAATAAATAAAATTGACATTTCTACCCTTAAAGTAAATATTTTATTTATTTTTCTTCCAACAAATTATTGCGTCTACGTAGGGATGACCACGGCTTGGTTCAAACTGAATCGAACACTATAACAATCGAATTAAAAGTTTTCGATTATGATTCAAATCCAGAAACCAAAATTTGGATTTCAAATTATTAAAATTATGAATAAAAAAAAAAAAATTGGATCCGAAACCGCGGTTCGCAATTTTGAATCGTCTTTATTTTAAAATTTTATTTTTTATTTTAAATTAGTCTAAATTCAACAATAAATGTATTTTATTTTTTTCAGTTCAGAACATGAACCGGCCGTTTCGATTCGCAATTTTAATAAACTCTAAATATCGGGTTTCAATTCTAAATTGTAATTGGAACATTTCGGGTTGGTTGCTATAGCTTCTGTTTGGTTTGAACCAAATTGTGGTCATAATTTGTTGGAGAAGAAAAATAAATGAATATTTATTTTAAATATTTATTTCAAGGGTAAATATGTTCATTTAACATTTCAATCGAGAAAAAACAGCCACTTAAATAATTCAAGAGAGAAAAGTGTTATAAGTATATATATATATATATAACTCATGGAAAAAAAGTGATATTTTTTCTTCTTTTTTTTATTGTTATTATACATATCCGCGACAGCCGTATCGCGGAAAACTTCTTTTATTTATTTTTTTAATTAGTCTATCCCGACACCTTCTTCACGGAGGCTGTCGCGGATACCTCTTTATTTTATATATAAATATACACAAGGAGAAAACCAAAATTTTCCTATTTAATACTTCACTTTTAAACAATTTATATTCATGCAAAATTTCACCGCCATATGCAAACAAATTTGATGAGAATCGAATTTGTATTCTACACTCGATGAAATATTTGACAAGTGCAGAACAATAACTAGAAGAAATTTTACTTGAAAAAAAGAGAAATTTTACACTGATAAAAACACTTTAGAGTGCCAAAAAAATGGAAAGTAGAAACTCAGAAGAATTAAATTAAACACAACTCTCAAATTACTAATTGATCAACTCTAACGTAAGTGACAAAATCTAAAGTAATCCATTCTTTCAAATTCAAGATCCAATTAAGGATGAAATGGAACAAGTTCATATCAATGGTACCCACATCCATCACATAACCCACAGTGGGGGTGAGATAAAATCGCAAATTATTCTGTGAACCCTGATTCGCCTTACAAGGTGGATCCTGATCCTAAAAACATCCATATCAATGGATTTTTTTGTAGTTGTTAGAACAGTGCATGCTGATATGGAAGAGGGAAAAATAAATTTGCTCTGTAAAGTTGGGTTTTTGAAACAGTTTAAACTGACAGTTAACATACGAAACTGTGCGCGTTTCGCACACAACACCGCCAAGTCAGGCGCGTGCAGTGCATCTGTTTTTTAAGTGTCTGATCGATTTTTCCCTTTTTTCTTTTCCTCTTATCTCCCCTAGTTGGCACATAAAAACCACAAAAAAAAAAAAAAACAAAAAAAAAAAAAAAAAAAACAAACTTAAACTATTTTGGATGCTCTAAACAACATACAAATTTTGTATTTTTAGTATTGAAAATGCAAACTTCTAAAATATAAATCAGGTTTCTAAGTCAAAACATAATAACAATTGTAAAAATTATCAAATCATAATCTGTTAATATTATGTGATGGCAGTATTTGAAAGGAACTATACCCGTCCAACCACCATGTGTGAAGTTTCTACATCCAAACTTGACAAGCACAAGACGATTAGGAGCAATTATCCAAAGGTTGGATGTAAATTAGTAAATTACCTTGAAATCAAAGAAGTGAATAATCTAAGTATAGTATGGGCTTAAAGGTGACCTACTCATAACCATCTCATGGTCTAACAAGAAAATATATAAATTAAAAAAAAAAAATGAATAGTAATTAAACGTTGAAATATGAAACATTGCTAATAATTAGTGTGCCAAAATTCATTCAATCTTCAGGATAACAAAACCATAAAGCAAAAGCTGACAACAATAATAAATGAGCATCCTTAGTTCTATGTTTGAAGGGCTTTAAAAGCCATCCAATGTAAAGTTGAAACTTACTAAGGCTCAGAATCTACTTGATCTTCTTCTTTGGCCTCAACTGCAACAAAAAATAATAAAGTATTTTAGGAATTAGGAATAGTTGAAGTAGGAAATGTGCCCACAATTGCATGAAATCAGATCTAAGCCTCATGCAACAAACCTGATTACTGTGCCCACACTTCTTTTTACGGCAGTTTACAGCACGGGGATGCAAGCGAGCATAACACCTTATGAAATAGCATTAGAAAGATTAGACAAATAAAAAGAACAAGGGGAGTTTTGTAGGTGCATAGCCATAAATAGAACAATTAATAATTAAACAATATTACCACAACAAACTTTATGTTAGAGACTATATAAATAATTGGATGACAAGTGGCTGCTCTAAACTTAGAGTAATCACTTTCTTCTACAAGGTTAACTCAAATGAAACAGCATATTAGAGCAACAAGAGGAATTAGAACAAAGCTGCAAAGCAGAGGGGAATGAATATGGCAGAATTGGATTTGACAATGGATACGGGGTCTTTCACAGTTTCACCACGGGGTATGGATAGACTTGATACCCTAGTTGTCAAAAAGATGACAGGCTTTCACTATTTTATCATAAAATATATATGACGAGTGCTTCACAACATTCAAATTCGGTAAAAGGTGCTTTATATTGGCCACATTTGTACCACACAGTAAGACTACGTTGTCTTCCAACGTCAAACTTATATTTGTATTGAACAATTATACAAGTATACACACTTCATAAACAAATTTTACTAAAACAATAGGAAAAAAATTTAAGGGAATTTGTCGAGAGATGTAGAGGTGCCAAGAGAAGTCCTTAGCTGCTTCACATATTTTTCAATGATCATAAAAGTCAAGACAGTACTCCAATACAAGAAATGCATAACCAAATCTCACCATAGAGAATGCAGCCAGCTAGCCACTATCAACTATGAAAGGGATTTAACTCTCTCATACTTCACTGTTTAGTGTGTAAAGTGTTCTTAATTACACTTCAATAACCACTAACCACACAGAGGTATCCTTACAGATACAATAGATGAGGGGGAAAAAAAAAAAAAAAAAAAAAAAACACACACACACACACACACACAAAGTCAGGGTTAACTACTACACAAAAAATAGCCCTCTCATATGTACATAGCTTCACTATAAATCATCAACATTTCAACATCAAACAAATATTGGTTCCAAGAAGCCAATTTTTACAAGCTGAATCAGCCCAGAAGTTAACAATTACTATGCATAAATATTAAAAATTTAGATGAAATTAAAACAGAAAGAAGAGTTATAGGAGACTTACTTGCGGCAGATCATCTTGTCTTGATTGTACTTCCTAGCCAATGCCATCAAAGAAGGCTCAATAATTCCACCACGCAGCCTCAGCACCAGATGCAGAGTGGACTCTACATTACCATTCCCAAATTAACAACCAAAGAGTTCAGCTCTATAAACTATTATTAAAGTATAAAGAATTACAGGCATGCCTTTCTGGATATTGTAGTCTGCAAGAGTGCGGCCATCCTCCAACTGCTTTCCAGCAAAAATCAACCTTTGCTGATCAGGTGGGATTCCTAGACCACCATAAACACATGAATAAAAAAACAATATATAAAAATAAAATCACCAAAAACAAAAAGGAGAGGAAATGCATACCTTCCTTGTCCTGAATCTTAGCCTTGACATTGTCGATCGTATCGCTTGACTCTACCTCGAGAGTGATAGTCTTCCCCGTGAGAGTTTTGACGAAGATCTGCATCTTTCCCGGCTCTGGCGTGCCAAACTCTGCGGCCTCCTGTCTTCTTCCGCTGTTCTGCCTCTTTCCCTTTATGTTTCCTCGTTTTAGATTTAGGGTTTTGAAGTGGAAGAGTTGGGCCGACCGTTAGTTGGGCTATATTGACTCTTTTTTAGTCTTTTTCCATTAGGGCTCGTTTGGTTCGCTGGAAAATATTTGAAGGGAAATGGAATTGAAATTCCATGAAAAATAAATTCCAAGAAAATAGATTCTATTGTTTGGTTGGTGGAAAAGAAATTTTTGGGAATATGAATTCTATTATTTGGTTGAGTTTGGAATGGTAAGGAATAATGTGTATAATGACAAATATAATCCTACACAACAATAATAATATAATAATAATAAGAGTAATTAATAAAGAATGGTGAGGGTAAAATTGGCATATTAGTTTTCCATGGAAAACCTTTTCCATGGAAAACAAAATACCTAACAAAAGCTAGGAATTTGTTTTCCTTATACTCAAGGAAAACTTTTTTCCAATGGAAAATGTTTTCCATCCAACCAAACAACATAAAACATCATTTTCCTTCACTTTTAGGAAAACATTTTCCATGGAAAATGTTTTCCATCCAACCAAACACCCCCTTAGTGTTTGGTTTATTTTTTTCGAGTTAGTCACCAGGAAATCTGTAATCCTATCATATATCATATAGTTTATTAAAAGTTTATGGCACAAGTGTCAAATAGGCCCATCTACTATTGCTACGAAATGTTTAATTTCCACCACAAACTAAATTAAGTGTCAAATAGGGTTCATCTACGAGTTAAATTTGTTTAATTGGCTTTTTTTACAAGTTAATAACAGGTTACATATTTAATTATTAAAATAAATAAATAAATAAATAAAATAAAACAAAAAAAATACAGCCCCCGGCTGTCCGGCGAGGACAGCCGGTGGCTGTTTTTTTTTTTTTTTAATAATTTTTAAATTATTTTGAAATTATTTTTTTAATAATTGAATTGGTAACCCTCAAAAAAAAAAGTTAATTGAACAAATTTAGTAGGAAAGTGTGATTAATTAGCCTTTAATTTAGTTCATGGTGGAAATTGAGCACTTGACAATAGTACATGGGTCTATTTGACACTTCTCGCAAAGTTTATTTTGCTAAAAGTTAAATTTGTGATTTTGTAATTATCAAATCAATAATCTGATCAACTTAATTAAGTAAACAAATTACTCTATTCACAATTTACATAATGTTCACAATTTTACATACTAAGTGTTCACAATTTACATATAAATGTTCACAATTTAAATTGTGAACATTCAATATGTAAATTTTGTATTTTGGACTCGCGAGCCCATGGTATAACTGCTGACTAAGGTACCCCCAATTTTAATTTACTTTTTATTCCTTATTCTTGCCGGTGTGCACAATTCAATAAAAATGACTAAACTGATAAATTTTGATTAATTATTAATTATTTTTAATCAAAACATTTTAGTTAGATTTCTTTAAGGAAAAAATCTGTAACTAAATTAATGAATAAGATGAATAATACATTTAGGAAGAACAACTCCTAGATGCATAGACCTTCCCATGCGTCAATTGCTTTGACTAAATTATGAGCTAATTAATTAGCAATTTGATAAACATTTTTTTATTACTTTTTAATAATATTTTAGTAACTTTGTAATAATTAATTAATTTATATCTTTTTTTATATATTTTTACTATAATAACTAACTTTGTTAATATTGTTTAATTTTAAGTTGTTTTTATTATTAAATTCGTTTTATATTTGAATTCTATCCAGTTCAATAATTTTTTGATCCTAATTTAATAAAATTATTTTTTTTAAAAAAAAAAATCTATCATTAGGAACCAACGGTCAGGAAGAAAGAGATTGCAAACTTTTTCTCAGCCATGTCTATGATCTGATTGGCTAGCAGAAGAATTCTCCCTAGCATCTCTTGGTTCTAGGGTAGTTCCTGAATTTTTAAGTCTCTTAGTCCTTCAATTGCACAAAGGGTGATGTACTTCATTTGGGATGATTTGAAGAACAGATTTTCACAAGTAGATGCTCATAGAATCTCTAATCTTCAAGATGAGATCTATAGTCTTAAACAGGGAGCCTGTAGTGTTACTAATTACTACACTCAGTCTAGGACCAGATCAAGAAACTCAACAAACTTACAATGAATTATCAGTTACGTTAAGTAGGTCCTAAAACACAAATCCAACGTCTCTATTAAGCATGGGCTTTCCCACCAATCAATTGATAATTTTTTTGTAACTATAATCTAACATCTAACATATAATAATATCTACTCAACAAGATTATAACAACATCCTTGATTGGGATGAGACTCAAACTTGTGACCTTCCGTTTGGAATGGTAACAGTGATGCCACCAGCCAATTGATAATTAGGATTGCAGAAACCTGTAAAAAATTGGAGCTTGCTAAAACAAAAATAGGAATACAAGCCAAGAAAATTAAGAAAATGTACACGGTATGAAGAAGTTAAAATCAACCTTCTCATTTTTTCTTGTTTTTCTTTGTGACTTGGGCTTTCTTTTTTGTTTTCTTTGGTTGCTTGCCCCCTCCAATTTTTCCCTTCTTTTGCTCAGCCCCCTAAATAAAAATGGATCCCAACAACTTAGTTTTAACGCAAAATATAGATTATTTCCTTGAATTCAAAAAATAAAAAAACATTATGCATACTAATGATTTTTTTGTTTTTCGTTCTGTTTTTCCATTTGTTTCGTCCTCAATGGCTTCATTTTGATTGCCTTCAACAGCCTTTTTGGGCAAATTGTCAGCCTCCTCTTCCGAATCAAATGAAAATCCATCAAGAGTTCCTAAATGAAATATACTCAAGAGAATAAACATCTTTTACACCTCAAAGAAAAAATGAGATTTGAAGGAGAAATCAAACCTTCAACCATTGTTTCAGCTTCATAAACATTTGATTGTGGTGTCAATTGGATGAAGTCATTCATGATGGCTTCAATCTGGTGAAAAAACATAGAGGAATAGGTAATTTGAACACATCAACCAAAATACCTTTTTTATTCCTTTTAATCTTTCCAACCATTTTTATATACAATGCAACATGAAAGCATAATGCCATAACTCAAAGATCAGGACAGCAAGTAAAGGTGAGTTAAAGTTTCTTAAGGTGTGTTTGAAAACCCGGAAAATGAAGTATTATGTGTTCTTCCTTTTCAAGGTGCTAGTATGGCTAGAGCAAATAAATCAACAATGCATAATCAACAAACACACCTTTGCTTCTGATTGACCAAAGCTTACCTACAGCAAGGGAAGAGTGTCAGATCATATACATAAATATATGTATCCATGCGTGTATAGAAGACAAGTGGTCAATTTGGAAAAATCAAGTACTCCGTACTAAATACGATCAAATTGATAATTGAGAACTAAATGTGAAAATTCCACAATAGTATTTGAACCAAAAGTGGAATTAGTCCTATTTGGAGAAAAGGAAAAAACAAAGCTATAGAGGTTTCTGTATTAAAGAAAACATATACCACACAGAATGTCCTGGAAGGAACTATTGTCGTTTTGTATATGGTTCCTGAAATTTCAAACCAGATTACTAAAATCAGAAGAGCCATGAGTATTAAACCTTGTAGCTTTGCAGAAGAGGGCGTGAAGCATCTATAACAAGAACATATAGTTGCCACACTTAATCACATCATACCACCTCAAGAAAGGTAGTGCTACTTCATGGTTCTACACGACATGCAAATCAAGAATTTTATCATCAGATATTAGAGAAACTTGTACATGCCTTTTAGATCCAAAAGCATTTCATTGCTTCCAGATGGATTATCTGAGATTACAACCCGCCCAACAGCGCCCACATCACCACTCAAATCTATCGAATCACCATCACACTCCACAAGTGCCTTTTATGAACAAAAGGAAAAAAAAATGGTGTCAACAAACATTAACATGTTAAATGATGGGATATTTGTAGATGACTACTAAGACATTTAATTATTATCAAGAAATATTGAAGTAACATCAAAGTAGCTAGGTCTAAAGGCACCAACTCTGACGTCTTTTAGTTCATGCAAAAAGTGGGAGTTGGCTTTTAGAATGCATGAGAAAGAAAACAAAGGAACACAGATTAATTATATCTACATTATCAATATAATTAGTTAAGGCCTGCTCAGACTAACCTTTAACCTTTGTACTTTCTCAGGAAGTAACAAAGGAAGTCTTGAATATGAAACCTACACAAATAGATCAGAACAACGACCTGCTAAGTTACTATCTCCAATATCAACCATAATTGCAATAAAAGTACTCTATATCTCACATGTGTTCCATTATGCTTCTCTGGAATATCTTCCTCTAGGACATCAGCTTTAGCTTTATTCTCTACATCTAAATGATAAATAATTAAACAAGACTTTGGCTTAGAAAAGCTACAGTCTCTAGAAAGCTCAATAAGTAAAATTAAATTTTTAAAATGTTAGAGCGACTACAGCCTTATAGATTCATTCATCATATCCATTACTTAATAAGGATTACAGCAATGTCCAAAAAGGTCATTAATGTCTTCCTTACCCTCATTTGTTGTCTTTTCTACTTTCTTCCTCTTTTTTGGCGTATGGTTGTCTTTTTCAAATTGTTTTTTTGAAGATTTCATCTTCAGATCCTCAGTGGGGACATGTTCTCCATCACTGTCAAGGAAATCTGGATCTTTTGTTCCTTCAGAAAAGACCTTGAAATCATCAACATCTTTTCCTGTACAATTAGAGAGTGCATTTATTATCTTATTCTGTTTTAATAAAATAATATGGAGTAACAAAATTTAGAAAGCATACCTTCATTTTCAGGCTGACTTTCTCTCTTCCTCTTTCCACCTGGTGAATGCTCCACTCTTGCCTTCTTAGCAGGAGACTTTTCTTTAGAAGGCGTGTAAACCAACAAGTCATTCCCATCCAAATTGTTTTTAGTCTCAATTGTATTGGATTTATCTTTGGAAAACAATTTCCCAAGACTCATTCCGTCCTCATCATCACTAAGAGGACTATCATTTGAAGGGGACTCTAAATCCGACGATAATGCTACAGGACTAGGTGCCTGTTTTAGCATTAAAACTCTCAATTACCATCAACAATATCAACATCACGCTTCACTATATCCAAACCAAACATATGCATCTACTCAATTCACAGAACCAAATAAATCATCAACCAAACTAATCGCATTGCATCACCAAACATTTCAGTAATGAATCAAAGAATATAAAATAACCCAACTCTGGGTACTATATAATTTGAGGCTAGAGCACGTTTTTTACGGGAGCAAAATGAAAGGAAAATCATCCATAAGCCAACTGCTTAAAATACAACTGAATTGAAGTAAACAGTACATTCAAATGCCATTATTTCAGATCTAGCAGAAAAGTAACAAAATTCTAAGTGGAAAAGATTATAAAAGAAAACCATACATTTACCTTGAAAGAACGAAGCCAATCTGGAGATTCTTCTCTTGAGGTACTCATTTTGAGCTTTCAGGAATACAAAAATAAATAAATAAATTATATAACATGAGCACCAACATCTATATATTATAATCACTGTCAAATATCTCATGTAAAACTTCTTTTATAAAATCAATAATAAGCCAATGGAGCATGTTTTAATGTTTAATAACTTACAGGACCAACAGATGCACCGTCAAGATAATGGAGAAATTGACTACCAACAGTTTTTCACACAAATAAACCTGCAATAGATGCAATTGCCAACATCAACTTCTTAAATTTCAAATGGAGCCTAAAATAAGCATCTACACCTTAATTTTCAATTCAACCTACATATTTTGACGGTAGCTTTTGACCGTGCCAAACACTCCGAAGTCCAAACAGCTTGTTTGCCGAGAAGGGAGAAGCCAAGTCGCCAACTCGCCGAGACGCCGGTTGCCGGATGTCGAGCAACTTCTACCGTCGCCCCTAGGCTCGTAGGAGTCGCCGAGACGCCAGTCGCTGGATGCCAAGCAGCTTTCCGTCGCCCCTGGACTCGCCGGAGTAGCTGAGTAGGCGTCCGTAGTGAGGGTTAGCCGGGGATGAGAGTTGGACACAGACACACAGAGTCGTTAAATTTACCAGTTTTTATATATATATATATATATATATATATATATATATATATATATATATATATATATATATAGGGACGCGCACCTGAATAAGTGCCCAGGAAGGAAATGCGAACGAATCAGCGCGCGACACGTGTCCAGATCTAATAACTTAAAAAAAACGCGGTGGCATTTTCGTAAATAATTGAACATCGAAGTGCAAGTAAAATCTCTTATAAGTGCACCTATTTTTACCTATAAGTGCATGTAATTTTGCCTTGTTAGCATTCACTTTCCGCAACCATTCATGCACCTGGGTGTGCTTATAACTATATATGCAACTATTTATAACTATAGGTGCAACTACTTATAACTATAGGTGCACCTACTTTCACCTATAAGTGCATGTAATCTTGCCTTGTTAACATTCATTGATCTGAGTTCAGCGGGTAGTAATACTCCTGAAAACCACTCGCAAACATTCATACACCTAGATGCAACTACTTATACCTATGTGTGCAACTACTTAGAACTATAAGTGCAACTACTTAGAACTATAAGTGCAACTAAGTATTGATGCTCAGTGTAAATTTTTACTTGCACCTATAATACATTTTACATGCACTTGTAATACATTTTACTTGCACTTCGATGTTCAATTATTTACGAAAATGCCACCGCGTTTTTTTAAAAAATCAGTGTTTCTCATCCATTAGATCTGGACACGTGGACGAACAGAATCCATTCCTATTTCGCGCCTGGGCAAGCCATTCGCACCCGAGTGCAAGTCTATATATATATATATATATATATATATATATATATATATATATATATATATATATATATATATACATATATAACATATATGCTACACGGGTCAAGTAACCCGTGGGTTAACCGGTTCAAGCGTATAACTCGTGTATTTTAGGGTAAATTATATTGTGCACCAGGACGCACAATGCAGAGTTATGTGTATTATGTTAAGATTTTATGTACATTATATTTTATTAAGAGTTCATGTGTATTATATTAAAAGTTTATGTGTATTATGTTAAGAGTGTATATATATTATGTTAAGAGTTTATGTGTTTTATGTATCATGTTAGATTATGTGTATTATGTTAAGAATTTATGTGTATTTTACTATACAATTATGTACATACGAAACTGGAGATTTTTAGGGCACATAATGTATTGTGTGCCCTGGTACATAATATAACACTTAGTATTTTAGCAATAGTTATGTTGTGCAACCGGGTGCACCATGCATGGTGCACACGGTTGCAAAACGACGTCGTTTTGACTAAAAACGGGCGTTCCATTTAAAAAAAAAAAAAAATTCAGTTTCGATTCCCCTCAACAGCATTATTGTGGATATATAGTTATGAATTTGTAGATATATAGTTATGAATTTATGGATATTTAGTTCATTCATTGTGGATATTTAGTTCATTCATTCTGGATTTTGTGTTATTCATTCATTGTGGATATATAGTTATGAATTTGTGGATATAAAATTCAAATTATACACAAAAAAATACTATTGCTAGGAATCAAACCTGAATTTTTTAAAAAAAATTGGACAGGCGTTTTTAATCAAAACGACGTCGTTTTTGCAATCGTGTGCACCATACATGGTGCACACAGTTGCACAACATAATTTGCCGTATTTTAGGGATTATACAGATCGAGCCAAAATTGAGTTGGGTTGAAGACCCTCCAATTGTTATACCATGTACCATAGTCCACCTTGTAAGGTAGACTTAAGTTTAAAATATACTCCATACAATTTATATATTGAATGTTTACAATTTACATTACATATTGTTCACAATTTACATACTAAATGTTCATAATTTACCTTTTACAAAATTATAAGTATTCAATATATAAGTTGTGAATATTTAGTATGTAAATTGTATATTTTAGACTCAAGTCCACCGAATAATTTGTTGAGAACCTCCACCCCCTCTCATCTAAATTAAAGTCGGGTGAAGCAAGTCCAGTGTACTCCATTGAAGGAATAGGTGTAATATGCAAATTGTGGACAAAATATTTAATTAAAAAGTAGGTATAAATTTTTGTTATTTTATTTGATCATATTTAGCAAACTATATTAGGTGTTTGAACTAGAGTTAGATTATGTGTATTGTGGTGTACTAGTGTTGGGAGTTGGGACTATATTGTGTTAGATTATGTTATGTTGGACTATATTGTGTTAGATTATGTTATTTATTGGATTATATTATGCTATAATATATTGTGTTGGATTATATTATGCTATAATATATTGTGTTGGATTATATTATGCTATAATATATTGTGTTAGATTATGTTATGTTGGATTATATTGTATTGGATTATATTATGCTATAATATATTGTGTTGGATTATATTACGTTTGAATATATTGTATTGAATATTTTGGATCATAGGATGATATTGTGCATAGGAAAATTTTCTGTTGAATTTTGTAATTTCACGGCATAGGGAACCAATATATATAATAAAATTATTTTCTAAAAAATATACTATGATTTTAATTTGTACCCAAAAAAAAAAAAAAAAAAAAGTTACTTCACAACTCTGCTGACTATATATACATAAAGTTGATAATTTTTGTGTCTACGTCATACACGTTTGTAATAACAAAAAGCCTATTGTTCTCTATTATAAACACAAATGTTACTTTTTGTACTAGTGTTTAGTTTTAAAATTAGTAGAACATATTATTCCATAATCTAAAGGTTGCATATCATGGCCAATTTTTTATCGAATCTATAGCCTAGTTTTTTTTTTTTTTTTCATAATTTTGTTGCTCACACCAGTTCGTGGTTCATAGTTGGTTCACTTCTCTCTGACTTGATTTGTGTTCTTGATCTTTTAGCTTCATTTGAGATTGAGATGAATATCTAATTCTATTTTTTTTTATTATTAATAGGAAGGAAAACTCCACAAAAATAAATAAGGATTGCATGGGTAGCTCAACTGGTCATAGATGTGAAACTTTGGAAGAATAATCAGGGATTGAGTCTTACCAACGGCAGTGTGGGAGCAACCTCTCAAAGTGAGGGGGCTCCTTGTGCATAGTCTATGTGATTAATGTTCAGTTGAGTTGGGGTAAGTGAGGGGGCTCCTTGTGCACAGTGAGCATTGGTCTAGTCTATGTGATTAATGTTCAGTTGAGTTGGGGTTCAGCCTTTTTGGAAACCCAAAATATCGTCCTTTAGAATTTGCTGAAGGATCTCAAGAGGACATCCGATCCAATCATCTTTAACCCCGGTCATGGTACTCTAACATGTTGACATTTTTTTTTTTTTTTGGGTATATTCAGAATTTCTACCAGTTAAACACATTGATTAATTCCTTGGCTGAATTGTAAGAACATCTATTGGGTGAAACAATTGGACAATTGACCTAAAGATTTAACACTGCTTTATACTCAAAGTCAAGGATCAAACCATTAACATTTGATTGATGAACATGTTGACATTTTGTAATTAAATATGTAATAATTTGAGTTAATACTCAAAATGATCATCGATTATGGTGATTTTTCTCGACTTCGTCCTAAACGACTTTTGTGATCCAATGTAGCCCCAGACTTGTGTGTTTTTGTTCAATGTAGTTCTTCGTTTATTATTCTGTCCACTTGGTGTTACCCTCTTTCAATGAGAGGCAAATATTGTAATTACCAAATTACCCCTCTATTTAACACCAATTGGACGGAATAGTAAACGGAGGACTATATTGAGCAAAAATACACAAATCTAAAACTACATTAGACCACAAAAATCGTTCAGGACGAAATCCAGAAAAACCACCATAGTCGAATACCATTTTGGGTATTAACTCCTGTATCATTTATAATAAAATGTGGTATATGGGATGAGCTGCGCTAGTCCTGCGGATTCAACTCTATTAACATTTGTTACTCTAACATCCTATATTTCTAAACCCTTAAAAATCAAGACTCTTTCAAGAAGGCAAGAACTTCATGCAAATAGGGGGACTGATTTTGGCCAAGGCAAGAATCGACGCCGGGAGAATCCACAAACCCTCTCCACAGATCATCCCCGCCGCCACCGCCGGAACCATAACTTCCGCCTTCACGGCGTTCAGTTTCTGCCACAAGAACACAGCCAAACTCCCAACACACATATCTACGGCGAAGTAGCCTCCGATGAGGAACGGCACCGCCATCGCCATGGGGAGCGGCATAAATTTCTTGATCCTCGGCGGGGAAAGGTCCTTGACGAAGTTGACGACAATGGCGAAGCCGAAGAAGCCGTAGCAGAGCTGCAAGCAGTGTTTGGGCAAAGCCGAGACGCCTTCCACGCTGAGAATCGCCATGTTTCTGTAAATGAGCGCGTACGGCGCCTTGAACTCTCCGGCGGGGTTTCCGATGTCGAACGCCGTGTAGAACAGGAAGAAGCTGAGCGGCGCCACCACGCAGCCGATCACGGTGCCGATGGCCTGGCTCAGAAACATGGCCCTGAAGAATATTATTTTTGACTCAGTGTTTATTGGTTATTTTCAAGAAAATACTATATGTCCTCTTATTTTTTATCCTTAATTTTTACACCCACACATAAAATCTTGATATAGACATTTATATTGAGATCACAGGAAAAAAAGTAGTCTATCAGTATCCGCCACATTGTAGAACTCATTTTCATATGTCTTTGTTGTTATTTTTCAGAGAAAATTTCAAATTTGGTCACATGACTATAGGGGCATTGTTAATTTCAGCATCTGACTTTTAAAAGTGTCAATTTAGTATCTTGACTATGTAAATTTTGTCAATTTTGATCACTCCGGCCGAATTGACGGTCAAATTTGGCCGAAAAAATTTAATCCAACATTTAGTCTAGAAAGGATCAAAAGACGATTTTGCCCCTCAGATTATAAATTAAAATTTTCCCGCTAAATTTGGCCGAAGGGATCAAAATTGACAAAAGTTACATAGTCAAGGTACTAAATTGACACTTTTAAAAATCAGGTGCTGAAATTAATAATGCCACTATAATCATGTAACCAAAATTGAATTTTTCTCTAACTTTTCATAGCTTATTTTATCTCGCTGTATAGCTATTAATAGTTTGCAAACTTCTGTACCTGGGAGAGGTCATAGTGAGATGGCCCGTCTTGAAATCCTGCATTAAATTGCAGGAGACATTAGCGATGGACTTGACCAAGCCGCAGCCGGCGAGTCCCGCCACCACGCCGTGCTGTTTTCCGGCCATCGCCGCCATCATGAACAGCCCAAGTTTGCCGTAGTTGTACGCCATGTTTATGTCAGTCAAGCCGGCGCCATAAGCGTTGCAGAAGGCCAGAGAGGGAGCAATGACGTAGGCAAGGATTACCCAGTACCATTTCACCTCGGGAAAGATCATCGGTATGGCGATCACCGCAATGATCGCCAAGGTTACATACCCGACACCCCCTACCCACATCGGAATCCTGTCTCTGATGAATATTTCATCTTTTCTCAGCTCTGCACTCGTCTTGCTCTGCTCTACTGCTGCTGCAATCAAATACTTCCATTACATAAACAAACCTCTAATTTTAGTATTAACCAAAAATTACATTTGTGTTACTTCAATTATTATGTGGTATACTCTTAATGGGTGTTTAGTAAATAATGTGATTAAGTTATTGAGTTTGACTAAATTAGTTGATTATAAAAATATGTTTGGTAAATTAGTTATTAGCTAATAGTTGATTACATACATAATGACTTTCTCAAAAAGATGATCGAAAAAGTTGTTTTGAGTAATTTTTTTAAATTTGAGTGTTTTGGAGTAATAAGTTGTTACAAAACGTTAATTAATCAAATAGTTATATTGGTTTTTTTAACCAAGTCAAACAGCTAATAGTGATAAAAAAATTAAAAAAAAAAACTAAAATTGGCTTATAGATTAACTATTTTACCAAACAGGGCATTAGTACGTCCTTGAGGATATCTTTCACCCGTAAGTTATTGTTGGTGGTTAGGGGAATTGCTAGGCGTACAGGTGAACGGACCAAGTCTAACACGGAAAATAAAGTTACGCCAAACACTTATCCTACCAAGTGGTATCAAAGTAATGTCACAGAGTAAACTGTACAGGTACTAATATGGGAAATTATTGGGCCAAGTTCAGCACCCTACTTCTAAAAATTGTGGCAGATTTAAATCTATGAAAGACCAAATTAGCCAATGACATTGGTTCCCTAAGGACTAAAATCCAACTTTATGTACCACGGGTATAACTAAAGATCAAAATATAATTTTTTTCAACTTTTAAATTAACACAAAATCACCCGGAAATGAAATTTTACCAGCATCTGCAGTTCTTTTTTTGAACTTGTCAAGAATGCTTAAGAGAGTGATACATAATATCTTGGTGAAGTTGTAAAGCCCATCACCTAGGAGGAGGGAAATGGAGATAAACACCTGCCATAGTTGAGATGAAACACAGAGAGCTATTGAGCATATAATATATAAAATATAAATATGTATTGTTTAGGTTCAAAATTCTTTAAAAGAGAGAAACCTTGTAGCCATTAAGACTTTTCATACTGGATTCAGGGATGTTTGCAGGGAACCATTCTCCCTTCAACCTTTCCACAACAGGCCACATTACACCCCAGGAGATGATAGCCCCAAGAAGAACCGACACATTCACAATATGGGGGCAGATCATCCCAGTTCCCACATAAGTCAAACTAAAGTCGAAGAAGAATCTGCACTCCAAAACACAAACAAAAACCATGTTCAGAAGATAAAAGCAGAGAGGAGGAGTTCAAGAAACCCAAAAAGGGAAAGGCTTTACGTTTGTTTCCAGGCTTTCAATCCAAAAGTTGGGAACTGTGAGAACCCACACTCCTCTTTCCCAGTATAAAACCACTGAAAGAAAGCCCACACAAAACTCCCAGAGCAAAACTTCATGAATCCCTTCACTTGTTTTCTGCAAATCAAGAAAATTAAAAAAGACCCACCAAAACAGCATCAAAATTATGGGTTTAATCAGTCACACCTTGCCATCTTATCACTCTTGGCATGGAATCCATTGATGAGAACCGCAGTTGCCATTCCAGTTGGAAAGGTCAATTTGTAGTCAATTATCAAGATCTGGGCACATATATAAATACAATAATTCCTCAGAAATTAATAAAATTCATTCAAAATAAAGATGATAACTCTACACTTCCACAGTACCTTTCTGAGAGGAATCAACACAAAAAGGCCAATGAAACAAACCACAAGCTGGTAGCCAGTCATCCACCCAATCTCAAGTTTCTTGTAACTGCTAGGATTGTTCCCAACTGTTTCAACCCCTGCAAGCTCATATGTTTTCTTGTCCATCCCCAACAAGTACGATCCTAGTCCACCTGAAAATCCATAAAAAAAGATACCCTGAGTGTTTCAGAAAATTGAAGGTCTATCTCAACTAAAAGTCTAAGCTGATAGTTGAATTGCACATTAATGGTTATATACTCAACACGCCCCTCACGTGGGTGAACCATGACCTTTGGCTGGCTCTATACCAAATTGAAGCATTTGCTCCATTTCAACTAAAAGTGTAAGCTAATAATTGAATTGCACATTAATGGTTATATGCTCAACACAGAAAACGAATACTAAATAATACTATGATGTCGGGAATCAGAGCAGACATAACCTCCGATTGCAATGCTGTAGCAGGCGACGGCGGAGGTCTGGATCATGGTGTTCTCCTGGCGAGTGAACGGCGCCGATGAAATCCCGAGCTTGCGAAGCACCTTAGTCCACGTTCTGACGAAGATGAAGGCCAGCAGCGCGGCGGAGACGTTGAAGTTGGGAGTGATTCCGGTGGTGAGATTCAGCTTCATAGCTATCACGCTGTAAATGCATCCTATTACGGCGCTCGCCACCACTCCCCTCACCGTTATCTGCTTCGTCCACGGTGGCAAGCGCGTCTCCGACGGCAACTCTTCTTCTTCTTCTTGCTTCTGATCCTCCATGGCCGCCATTACTGCCGCTTCTTTCCTCTGGGTTATTATCTGCTCTTCTGAACTCATGGGTTTTGGATCGCAAAATCAATGGTGGCAGAACACAGATTATGGAATAATGTATGAAAACCCGGAAGATATATAAATTGATTTGGCTTTATATATACTATAAGAAAAATAACAACCGTGCATATAGCTAACTTAAAGTCATTTGGCTCTACATGCACACCAAAAAGTTGACCTCTCCATTTCACAATTTGTGACTTCAAGTACTGATTCTCATTAGTCATTACTGACAATTTCACCTGGACCCCAGCGGTTTCTCACATTCGCACTCCACCCCCTTCCTATCCCAATTTCACCTGGACCCCAGCTAATTGGTAAATAGTCGTTTGCTGATTGGATTAGTAAGTTGAGTTTGACTAATTGATAATATTAGTTGTTGTAGAAAGATATTTGATAAATTAGCTGTTAGCTAATAGCTGATTACCTACAAAATGACTTTCTCAAAAAGCTTAACGCAAAGCACAACTTTTTGAATTTTAGTGTTTTGAAACAATAAGCTGTTACTAAAAACTAATTAATCCAACACTCATATTTGTTTTTTAACCAAATCAAACAGCTAATAGCTTAGTGGTCAAATAAGTCAAAATTAACTGATAAGCTAACTATGTTACCAAACATGTTCAATATATAAAATATAAATGTGTAATTCAACTACTGATTTACACTCTTAGCCAGTTTTTGGATAAGACTTTAAAAGTAGTGAAATACTCCCTCATAAATTTTAATGTAACTGCATTAGTTAAACGCCTAAACGGTAAGAGATATGTATTAACACATTCACACCTTATGAGTACTTTAAAAGGTGGATTTGATTGTGCTCTGTGAAATTTTATTTAGTCAAATAAGGGTGTGAGGGATATGATGGGTATAAAATCGTATTAATACTTGCGTAATTGAATTGATATTCAAATTCTTGTTTGAATATCTTTGATCTTTTAGAGCATATATAAATTATGAGAATTAAACTTATAATTTTTTTTTTATTCTTATCAGAAAGCCTAAATTAAAATTTATCGTGTTGATTAAATTGTAAAATTAATGGTGTTGAATATGGTTATACTGTTTATAAGAATTGATTATCCCTTCATTCAACGCTTGTTAAAAAAAAAAAAAAATTATCTGTATATATGATAAATCTTGTTATTTCATTTCCTACAAAATGGAATTATAATGCAATGTAAGTTGTAATTATGAGGTGGGAAGGTTCGATTGCAAAAGGAAAAAAAAGTTGAAATGATGGGTGGATCATGGATGTTTTGATCAATTTTGTTGTGATTGGGCATTAGGGTCAAAGAGATTCCCCATTTTGGTCGGATTTGCAAGTTGTACATGTGCTACCAGTACACTAACACATGAGGAATATAAATAGTGGAAGTGGTTGAAAAGTATGTCACTTTAACTCTTTGGGCTACAATAAATCAAAAAAGTATATTGAACAAATATTACTTTATAATAGAGTGTACTAAAAAAAAAACACTCTGGAGTGCAAATGGTGAAATTATTTGTTTTGGGGTTTTTAAGAAAAAAACTCATTATATTTATACTTCATTAATTGTATTGTCAATCAATTTTACATTAAAAATAAATAAATAAATACCATGCAATGTGTGGTACAAGTTAAAGTAGTATGAAGACTCTTCCTCACCCATCTCCATGCAAGAGCCTTGAAAGATTTTCAAGTTGGTGGTTCAAACTTATGAATAATCAAGGTGCAATAATTTTGTAGTTAGAGCATCTATATTAGTAGTTTTTATTTTTTATTTTTTGTAGGGCTCAAAGTGAGATGGATTATAGAGAAGAAGGAGAGAGCAGGCATTTTGATCTCCGGCAAAGTAATATTTTTTGTAGACTTCAAGGAGAGAAAAGGAGAAGACATTTCTTTTGTGTCAGAATGTTTTTTTTTTCCTCTTTTTTTTTTTTTTTTTTTTTTTTGAGTAAATACCTAAAATGGTCCATTGACTATAACTAAATTCACAAATTGGTTCTCAACTATTGATTTCAACCAATTACGTCCTTAACTTTCCAATTTTAACTCAATTAAGTCCTTCATCTATTTGACCGTGATCTTTGAGGATATATATGTAATTTCATGTGCAAAGCTCAAAAGTCAATGCCTTTTAGTGATTCTATGTCGGTTGCGCATGCTTCGGCATTGAATTTGCCGGCGGCGGCCAAGTCGCCGAAGAGCATCTGCCGAGTGAGGAACGACGCGAGCGTGATCATCAACGCAGAGAACGGGGTGGAGGCGGAGTCTGGCAGGAAGCTGCCGTCGTCGAGATTCAAAGGCGTGGTCCCACAGCCGAATGGATATCAACTCAAACAATTTCTCAGGCTCCCTCTTCATCATTGTGTTTGCTGTGATAGTCAGAATTCTTTCATTCAAAATTTGGAAACAAAAAGCCCTACTTATGGACAGAGGTACTGACAGTGCTAAGAGAACAGAACACCACACTTCTTATACTGATGATCATCAACTTTAGACAAAGGAGCCTCTTAGCATCATCAACTTCAGACAAATCTACGAGAAGCACCAGCGGGTGTAGCTGGGGACGTTCAACGAGGAGGAGGAAGCCACCAAGGTATATAACATCGCCGCCCAGCGCTTCCGTGACTGCGACACTGTCACCAACTTCAAGCCCTTGTCGGAAACAACCGACGGCTACGAGGCCCAATGTTCTTGAGCTCCCACTCCAAGGCCGAGATTTTCGACATGCTCCGCAAGCACACTTACACCGACGAGCTCGAGCAGAGCCGCCACGCCTTCAACATGAACCAGCTCATGATCTCCAAGCAGCAAGAGGAGAAGCACTCCCCCCTCCAAAACGGCGCTGTCAGCTCCAAGGGCGTTCTCTTGAGATTTACACATGAAATTACATATATATCATCAAAGATCACGGTCAACAAACAGTCAAATAGATGGAGAACTTAATTGGGTTAAAATTAGAAAGTTAAGGACTTAATTGGTTGAAATCAATAGTCGAGGATCAATTTGTGAATTTAGCTATAGTCGAGGGACCATTTTGAGTATTTACTCTTTTTTTTTCTTCACCTCTCTCCTCCCTCTCTCCCTTACTTGGTTTCTTAAATATTGTGCAAAAAAAAAAAACAACTGATATGGATGTTCTAAGTCATATAAATTTAATTCAGTTTCATTATGATAAATGCATATTGGCCATGTTTGGTAAAATAGTTAGCTTATAGGCTAATTTTGACTTATTTGATGACTATTAGCTTTTTGATTTGGTTAAAAAATTAATATAAGTGTTTGGTTAATTAGATTTTTGTAACTCTAAAATGCTAAAACTCAAAAAGCTGTTCAAAGCTTAGCTTTTTTTGAGAAAGAAAATTATACCAAACAGCTATCAGCTAACAGCTAATTTACCAAACACTTTTTTACAATCAGTTAATGTTATCAACTAGTTATACCCTCTAATTAACCCGATCAGCTAACCGCTAACAGCCATTTACCAAACAAGACCAATTAACTTTTTTTTTTTTTTTTTTAATACAATGCATATTAACTTTTTTTTTTTTTTTTTGAAAGTCAAATTAAAATAAAGAAACTATATTAAGTGGAAAAAGGTAATAGAGAACGAATACATTCATGGGGGACATTGTCCCAACAATAAGAGCCAAACTGAGAGCCTCCAGCCCTAGCTAAAGTGTGGACTATCATGTTCACTAACCTCTTAATAAAATGACAAACTAAAAATTAAAGCTAGACATGATGCTAAAACATTGGTTGATAATATAACCCGTATAAGAAAGATCCTTTCGCTTGTGGGATAGGGTTGATACCGCATTTTCACAATCTAACTCTAGTTTAGCTATGGTAATACCAGGATTCCTTAGCCACGAGAGTGGCCCTATGCATGCCATGTAAATTAGCATTTGTGGGTGCCACGAATTTGCCATCAATGCCATAGGCAGCTAGCTAGCTTCTATCTTCTGGTGATCTGATCTGAGGCGTCTGCAACTTGGCAAGTAAAGGGGATGAGTCTGCCAATCTGCCATGTTGAGGTTGTTCCAGATCGAGCTTTTGATTTCCTGCATGCCAAATGGCGTCTATCTTCAAACCCATCTGGCTAAGCTCATCTCTATCGACTGTCTGGAACAGGTTTTGTAGCCACCAAGAACTCACCGTTTCTACTTCTTGGGACCGCAGAAGCATATTAACTTCTTCTTCTTTTTTTTTGAGAAAAACCAAATTAATTACTCATTGTTTGAATATAGTGAGGGAGTGAACCAATCCAAATGTTAAGATTAGTGTTTGTATGGGTAGCCGGAGGTAACGTATGAGTTTGGACATTTACTGATCTATTAACATGTCTAATGGCATATGCTTGAAAATTAGACAAAATTCTAAGACTACCCCTAATAACAAAATTAGTTAGTATATAATCGGACACATACATTCTCCCACCTGTCGCCCTTCAACCAGAATTATGCTTCTTTTATTACAAGAGCTTCCACGAGATGTGGATCCTTCATTGGTCTTAGCGGTCCAGAGATAGCCGCCAAGAGTGCTCCGGTGTGAGAGACAATCACTACTCCAAAAGATACAGAATTAGTCAAGTATATTAACTTTAATTTAACATAAACTCATCTATCAATATAATCAACTAATATTGTTATTAAGGAGCACAACTTCTTGGGGTTTTTTTTTTTTTTTTTTTTTTTTTTTTTTAATAAAATAAAATTACCAGATCATAGCATATCAGAAGAGAAATAAATCAATATTTAAATTGAATGGCCAACCAATTTGATTGTGTGCAACTTGATAATCACATTTAATTTTCTAAAACTCACTAGGAAGCCTTCAGGCTTAGCTTTGATTGAATCAAATACTATTTGGAATATTATGGTCAGTTTCCTAGCCATTTATTAGTGTACGTGTTTATGTTCTCATGTATGCAAAAGAGAGGGAGTGAATTGAAAAAAGTTTAAAATAATAATAATAATAATAATAATAATAATAATAATAATAATAATAATAATAATATTATTATTATTATTATTATTATTATTATTATTTGAAGTGTAAATTTATTTCCTTAGTTATTAATAGAATTAATTTCACCAGAAATCTCTTGTCTTTGGTGGCAATTTCAAATTTAGTCTTAGACTATCGCTTTTTGTGATTTAACATCACAAACTATTTTTTTGGACAATTTTAGTTCTTCTCAAAACTTTTTCTATTTTTAGTAAGAGCATTTTTGTCTTTTCATATTTTTCTTTTGTTATTTTTTCGATTTTAACCGGTTTAATTGGTTTAGAGCATCCACAATGGTTGGGGAGAATTGGGAGATAATGTAAGAGTCATTAGGAGAGAGAATGTGAGAAGGGAGAAAAAAAAAACAAAAAAAAAAAACCAAAAAAAAAAACCAAAAAAAACAAAAAAAAAAAATTAAAAAAGAAGAAGGGTTCGGCGCGCCTGACGCGCACAGCAAGTCAGATCCTCTCTTTTTTTTTTCTTGGTTTTTGCAATATTTCTACCATTGCAGATGAATTCTCCTTGAATTAATTCTCCCCTACATTAGCTTTGCTCCCCATTAAGAAGAATGAATTCTGAAATCTTCCCATATTATCCACAAGTGTGGATGCTCATAGAACTTTAGGTAACCTCTGATTTTTAATAACCATATTTTAAAACCAATTTTTAGTAAAGTCCTAAACCAATTAAACCGGTTGAAACTGGAAAAAATAACAGAAGAAAAATATGAATATAGACAAAAATGTCCTTACTAAAAATAGAAAAAATTATGAGAAGGACTAAAAGTATCCAAAAAATAATAGTCTAGGATGTTAAATGATGAAAACGATAATCTAGAACTAAATTTAAAATCGCCGCTAAATACAAGGTACCTCTGGTGGAATTGACTTTTATTAATAAATTAAAGTGTTGGATTTAGTCCCTCAATGGACTAAATCCGTCACCACCATGCCACTTTAATAATAATTTAGAAACTAAATTACATTGCAAATAACTCAAAGGCTAAAAGTATCAATTTTTTTTTTTTCAAATAATAATGTAAGGAAATGAGGTATTATTTTGTTAAAAGCAAAAATTAAGTATTGTCTTTTTGTTTTTTAGTATGACATATGCTCACCCACAAAATATGACTGCTCAAGTAATCTTATAGTTATATTCGTAATCCATTTACTAATTGCCCCAAGGCCCCCACACCACTAAATTACTAAGCAGTAACTCTTCTCTGACAATTATTATACAGTTGTGTAAACTAATATACATTCAGTATATAAATAATATAATTTTAGTATATTAAAATGTATATTGTATTCAGAAAAAAATATTATTTGAGTATTAAAATTATATTATTTTATATAATATATATTCAGTACACGAATAATGTACTTTTAGTATATTAAAGAGAGTTAATTCCACCGGAGGTCCCTTGTCTTTGGTAGCAATTTCAAATTTAGTCTCACGCTGTTGTATCCACACTTTTAGTCCTTCTCATGATTTTTCTTATTTTTAGTAAGGGCATTTTTGTCTCTTCATATTTTTCTTTTGTTATTTTTTCGATTTCAACTAGTTTAATTGGTTTAGAACTTTAGGTAACCTCTGATCTTTAGTAACCATACTTTTCAGCCAATTTTTAGTAAAGTCCTAAACCAATTAAACTGGTTGAAATCGGAAAATAACAAAAGAAAAATATGAAGAGACAAAAATGCCCTTACTAAAAATAGAAAAAATCATGATAAGGACTAAAAGTGTCCAAAAAACGATAATATGAGATGTAAAATGACAAAAACGATAGTCTGGGACTAAATTTGAAATTGCTACCAAAGACAAGGGACCTTCGGTGAAATTAACTCTATTAATGATGTACTTTTTGTTATGGTTCACGCAGCACTGTATGGACCATGATCCATACAATAATTTGCCCCGGACTTTCAATAACTTTTTTTTTTTTTTTGAATTTTACATATTTACTTTGTAAAATAAAAAGTTAATAAATAATTAGTTGAAAATATCTTTGGTTTTAATAAAAAAAAATTTCAATTATTTTATGTAAATCAAATAAATTTGTAGGTGAATTTCATTATTTAATATCAGAACGAGCATGATTGTAATTTATGTTTTAAATTAAATGGTAATTACACACGAAAATTTTTCGCATCTTAATAATGAGTATGGTTTTCATTTTGTTGTATTGCAAGTTTGTTTGCAGGCCTTTAGCTCGTGAAGAACAGTAAGAACAAGAAGAAGAGTAGAGACAAAATAGAGGGTTTCTTATTCCTTTATACCACACCTATGATCATTACATTAGAATGACATATATATAATAACAAGTGTAACGGAATACAATAATGGAGACATAAAGGAAACCGTTACATAATAATGTCCACAATCATTACTATTTATAACACTCCCCCTTGGACATTATTTGTCGATGATCTAGCCTCGTTAAAAACTTTCTAGGAAAACCCTGTGGGAAAAACCTAGACAAGAAAAGAGTACAACAGAAAATATATTCATGCCTCATTAAAAACTTCATTAGGAAAACCACGTGGGAAAAACCTAGTTGAAGAAAAGAGTACATGATATATACAAAAACATATATTGTATTTGGTCGCCTCATTAAAAACCTTAACTTAAGAAAACCCTGTAGGAAAAACTTAGTTAAGGGAAAAAGAGTACACCATAAGCCTTCAAGGCATAATCTGCATAATCTTCAGGATTTTGGAGTTTGTTCGCATAATCTGCATAATCTTCAGGATTTTGGAGTTTGTTCATTTATTAACCAATTATTTTGTAACTTTTCCCCATTGTCATTACTATATCATACTCATGCCTCGTTAAAAACCACACTAGAAAACCCATTGGGAAAAACCTAGTGAGGAAAAGATTACATGATATGTATATGCTGCAAAAAAGTATAACTATTAGTCCTTTTAAGACCCAATCTTACATGATTGACCAATCTACAGGATTGACTCGAGTGAATGTACTTCCTGTCTCCCCCTGAAGATAACAATCTTCAAATTCTATATTGCCTGTAAAATCATCATTGTTTCTAAAGGATATGGTACAATCTTCAGGATTGTCATCATATTTTCTTATGATCATCTGGACTAATAAAATTATTTATAGTTTATATTTTGTTGCTCCCCTTAAATATAATAATTTTTCTTTACCTACACATATCAATCTTATGAATATTTGTAGGTATACATTTGCTAACTTGTCACTAGAGCAAACCTTCTGAACAAATATTTTATCACTCTTCGGGAGTTCATGTGGATCAAGGTATTTTATATCATGAAAAACTATATACGTTTTTATCTGTAACAAGTATGATGACTTCATGCCAAAAAGCATCAATACGAGTATTTGTACCTTGATTTGCTATTCGTTATCTCATCTCATAACTTAACATCATTAAACTCTTTATATATTTCATTGATGTTTACACTATAAATATTGACTGAGATAATAAATAAGTCCATTATCAACTCTTTATTGAGCACATAATGGTACATATTATTCCTTCTATATGAGGATAATAACCCCATTCGCAACTCTCTAAAAAGTAAATAATGGCACTTAAATAAATCCTCATTTCGGGAATTATAAATCCATTAGGGATTTTCAAGATAAACTAGAGGATATATTTAGGATATTTTCAAGAGGAAACGATATTTGAGTTTCCCAATCACATATAACATTACTAGGCATGTTTATGATAATATATTTTCATACTTTGTTATGGGAGAGAAAATACTTTTAATCAATTTATTGACTATAAGAAAAAATCATAGTTAGTAACTTACTAACTTTTATACTTCTTATTTTGTGATTTTCATTCATCACATTTTGAGAAAATCCATCAAGGATTTTAAATATAAGTAACAAGTTACCCATATAAATATGTGATAACTATAACTATTAGCTACATATCTAATTTATTTACTGCTAGTTTTATTGAATAGCGGAATATAAAGTCATGACTAATATTGGGTCTCTGCGAAAACCCTCCACTCGCCTTAATTTATTAGCGAATTCTGATTTGTATGCCTTAATTGCTATTTTCTATGAAAACAGTTAGCACGCTGCAGGCGTTATACTACTATTTTCATTTCTGGATCCAGATTTAAGTATTTATGAGCAATAGAGGCAAAAAATGTTGTCGACAACTATAACAGCTTTGTAAATATCTTTTATACACATGGCAATTTTGTATCAACCAAATATATGGCATTTCCCAAAAGTATTTGGATTTGGTTTTTCCGCTTCCCCAGTATTTTAGTTATTTGGTGCACCTACAATTTTACTGGGGTTTTCGCCTTCTAGACGAATATCTTCAGGATAAAATTTCTATATTTCTGGAGTGACGAAATTTCTATACTAGATCTAGTTTTGTAAATTCTTAAATCAATATATGCTTCTGGCATAATGGTAGAGATTTTTAGTCCTAGTTGGGGATTTCAACTCTTAAAATATTTTCTATGGACTTAGTCACTCATTGAGATTTCTAGCAGATAACATAATTTGTTCCATGACTGAACTTCTGGTTCTATAAGGCTAGTACATGGGTTTGAAGATTTTTATCAATTTCTCGGCATTTAATTAATTATAAATTTCAAATCTCCCCCTAATGTCGAGAAAATATCTTATAATGCAACCAACATCACTGTTGATTTCTCATGATGAGATATAGCTAGAAGGGTTGCATATTAAAAAAATTGAACGCAGATAGGGAAATGCATCATGTACTAGCGTATGTGATATGTAGTGGATCAAGATATTGGTTATTCAATTTTTGAAGGTCCCCAAAAAACATATTTCCTCCAAAATTGCATAAATTGCTTTCCAAACAAAGCTCTATTAAGAATTAGAGCTTTAGTTAAAAAAAATATGATATTGTGTATCTTAATTAAGTGTTTCATGACAATTAGAGAAACAAGTAGAGTACTCAACATACAATGGAGTGAACTCATCAAGATAACATATCATAATTTCGTCTATTTATCATGCTTTCTAAAAAAAAACAATTAAGCATCAATTTGGATGCATGACATGGGTGATACTAAACATATTTTCTTGTGAATCAACAATATGCATACTTTACCGATAAATTATACAGATGCATTAAGATTGCAAATTTTTTTTAGGAAAAAACCTTAACACATTTGTACACCAAATTTTGCAAATATGAAATTCAGCAAGTCTTGAAAGTATATAAAAATTTCATGTCAATCCAAGACGTGGAAGTATTTTTCCCAAAATTTTTCAACACTGCGCCAGGCAGAAAATTACTTTACAAAATTTTCTGGGATAACTGGAGCATATTTTCAACAAAAACTCTTTATAGATATCAAATACCATAAGTTTGGGTTCTCCAGAAAAAAAAACAATCATGCCAAAAGGAGTTCGGGAAGTATTTTTCACGAATTTAATTTTTAACTGCCCCCTTAGAATTTTCAGGCAATGATTATTATGTGTAAAATCATTCTTCCTAGACACCATAAAATCACCATATATACAATATATGGAGTAGTCACGTCAAGTAAGCATATCACAATATTTCATGTACCAATCATAATGCTTTAAAGGACATGGCATATTTCCTTCTCAAAGAGTAGAATTTATATCCACAATGTGATTATCATATGCATATATAAATATGACAATTGCACAGAGTATCACATAAATATATGCATATATAAATATTTTCTATAGAAAAATAAATACTTAGCTCATAGAGATTTGGACATAATTGTAATGCTTGGGTGTAACCACGATGATTCTACAAGTGCAGGCGCAATATATGAATCCAGAGCAACTTATCTCTTGGACTCAAGCATGCTGAGAGCAACTTCACAACTTCCTTTCCTCACTTCATCGGATTCATCCAAGACCAACAAATAAAACAGTCCAACGATTGAGAAAAGACTCAGGATCATTCTGAGCATTATCATAGCAAGTAAACACTACACTCAACATTCAGTAGCTGTCAAACACAATACAAAGAATGTGAGTAGTTAATAAACCATGTCAAATATACTGAAGTGTTCCAATGTAATCCATTGCATGTCAAACTCCCTCAATATAATGTTTCAGTAGCTGCAAGCATTTTTATGCGCCATGCTCTATTTATTTAAGAAAAGGAAGCAGACATTATAAATGTATGTATAAATCATTTTTGCCAATATCCAGATCCAGATATATATTTATATATCATATGCATCAAAAATTGCCACATTCATTAACTATTAATAAATCTTATAAAAGCATTTAAAAAGAAATATGAGTTACTTATCTCTGAACTGTAGCATTGATAAACAAGCAGGGTAGCTTATTGAATCCATTCATGCCAGGTGATTTCACGAGACATGTCACCATCTCCGTACTTAATTTAATTTTCCCCTTTGTTAATTAACCTTCTGTTTGTCTATTTTCATTTCATCCTTGGTGACGTACGTAGATCTGGCTTTGGCCAGCGAAGCTGGGTGTACAGGCTCTTTGTTTTGCCGATCCGAGGAGCCATCAGTTCCAAGATCAGGCGCTGGGATAGCCTGCGATCGAGATAGCGTCCATCCAGATTGGTCCGCAACGCCGGCGTCTAAGCGCCCTGGAAAACCCTCGTTCACGCCTAACAATGGAGCGTCGGTGATGAGACGAAGCCGCCAAAGATCGATCGCACAGTGGTGGAGAACGGAGAGAGGGAGGCAATGATGAGCGGAGAACAGCCAAGTTCGGCCACATGTATGGTGGTCCGATTGGAGATCGACAACCGTCCAAGGGTTCTCACGATCCGACCCAAGTTTCATCGATGGAGGCTTTACCTTAGCTTCGATCTGGGATCAGTTTCTGTTGAGGTTGTGGTGAGGATGCCTGATAGAAGATCGGCACTAGGGCTAGCGGAAAAAATGACGACCGACGTCCGCACTACAGAAAGTGGGCGACAGTGATCTGCCGCCAGCAAAACGACCTCGGACAATCGTGATAGACCAGTTATCACCTCTGATTCTCCTTGCAAATATGTATAGCAAAGTACTGATAACGTGTTGTAAAACTCCCATATTTGTAAAAGTAATGGCAATTTCTAAAACAACCAGATTCTAAACATTTCCCAAAGATATTTTGATCTGGTCGTTCCGCATCCCTAGTATTACGTTTGTTTGGTGCACCTATAAGTCTTACCAGGGTTTTTCGTCATCTGGACGAACGTCTGCAGGACATAATTATTCAAACTATTTCAAGAGTGACAATATTTCTTTACTAGATCTAGTATTATGATTCATATCTCTTTCACCGATAGGTCTCCTACACTTCTGGTGTCAAGGAGTATCGATAGATATGTTTGGTCCAAGGATATAGGACCTAGTCACTTCTTTTATGATCATTATGATCAATAGATGTATTCGGCAGATTATTTGCTAAAATCGCAAATAGATTATCTTTTGAACTTCCAGTTCAAGCTAACTAGTACATGGATTTAAATAATGAAGATGTTTTTATCCTTATGAAATTTCTTGGCATTCCAAAAAGCTACGGAGTAGTATATTATCTCCCCCTAATGCCGAGAAACAATCTTCATTAGGAATGCAGTCAACATACCCAATTATATGTATTGATCCCCTATCATGGGCTTTCTGTATTTAATCAATAGACGAAGGTTTCTTTGATCCCCTATCGTGCTGATAATGTGTTGTATTGCAAGTTTGTTTGCAGGCCTTTAGCTCGTGAAGAACAGTAAGAACAAGAAGAAGAGTAGAGACAAAATAGAGGGTTTCTTATTCCTTTATACCACACCTATGATCATTACATTAGAATGACATATATATAATAACAAGTGTAACGGAATACAATAATGGAGACATAAAGGAAACCGTTACATAATAATGTCCACAATCATTACTATTTATAACACATTTGACATTATTAATAAATTAAAGTACTAAAAACTTTCTAAGAAATTAGAATTCATCCAAGCAATTTGCTTATGGAGTATATACGTATATGTACATTATATAAGTTACTAACAACTCGGATCCTTTGAGTATAGTGTCGCCGTCATGTTTAGTTCTAAACTTTTAATTTAACTATTCATATATAGTCCTTCAACTTTCAAGTTAACCCATATGGTCTTTCAATTCTTAGATTTTTAGTCATCATTGGTACTAACTTTACTCTTAGTTAAACTAACGAAAGGAGCATGAATGGATAAATTTGGAAGTTGAAGAAACACGAATGGTTAAATTAAAAATTTAAAATTAAACGTGACGATGTCACTATACTAGAGGACCTCAATTGATATTAACTAATTTTATATAATATAATATAATAAAAATAATTATATAATACATTTATAGTGGATAGAGTCTAAAAACTATTCTTTATAGGCTGCTTCCATTATAAATAATATAACATCATATCACTCCATTTTTGTTTGTATAATCTACTTTATACGCCTAAATTTCTGCAATATGTTCCTAATCCCCATTAATTTTTTTTTCTAATAATTCATATAATTACAAATTAACTTGTCCTATTCTCTACAAACAAACTTGTCATAATTCAATCTAATAATGTCATTAAACTTTCACTTTAAAAAGAATTAAATAACAACAACCATGAAATTGTGGACAAGGGTCACTTTATTATAACATATTATATATAATTCAGATTTATTTTTTCAAACATCATCCTTTACTACACTTTTTTAAGAGTATTTTAATTATATCAATTGAATTTTTTTAAAAGGAAAAGTTCTTTCTATTTTTTTTTTTTTAGAAGAGTATTTTAATTATATCAATTAGGTTAAATAAAGAAGGAAAAAACTAATATGTGTGGATAACCTCCCGGTCCTCCCTCCAAGTTGGTTGGATAATTAACTTGGTAACTACAAGATTCTAAATTTGACTGCGGCTGGGAACTGCCTATTGATAGTTTTAGCTTGTGTTGATCAGCTATAAACAACCTAAGTTGATTTACCTTATTGTGATTTTTGGTTGTTTGAGTCACAAGGTGGTTTCACCCAAAAATGTTTCCTAAAAAATTAATAATTTAAACATAGTAAGAGAAGGCGCAAAAACAGGTGTCAATTCATTTGATGTGTTATTTAACGTTAAATTGAAATAATATCTTTTAAAATTCTACTACATATACTCCCTTAAATTTACTCCTTATGTGGCGGACACTGATATGCTATTTTTTTTTTCATATGTGGGCCCTTGTAAATGTGTTTAGATCAAAATTTTAAGTGAAAATATAAAAATTAAAAGTAGAGAAAATGAGAGTACATATAGTATTTTCGTATCTTTTAAATTATACGTGGAAATATGTTTGTGAAACGTCATGTTGGTTAAGGATATGATTGCCTCAACCCATCGAGTCGAAAGCGATGGAGACACTAAAGTCATCCGAGAATGAACAAATTTACTAAAGGATGTGGAGCCTTCATGTCTAATGCAATAATGATATATTGAAATTTGAAAGTCCAAACAAACCTCTTATAAATTTATGATTTAACCCGTGGAAAATGGGCAACAAAATTACAAAATGTAGAAAAGAAAGGGCATATAGAGCAACTATGCACATACTATTATGTTAAAAATAGTTATAGCTAGTAGCAAAATTTTATTTTAATGACATGATGTTGAATTTGGTCATATTCTAAATATGAGAAAAAGAAGGGGGGGGGGGGGGGGGGCGGGGGCGGTGGGGGGGATAAGTAAAAAAGTGACACGTACAATATTAAAAAAAATAGCAATTTTTTTTTAAAATAAATAAAACCGATGTAGATTACTGTAAAAATGCGGAGATGAAGTCAGGTGAGACTGAATCTCAGTACAGAGAATTATCCTTGAGTATAAGTCATATTAGCTAGAAAATGTACTATCAAATTAGAAGATCTAGGAACTAAACCAATAGAACAAATAAGAAAAGAGGATATTACATCCCTACAAAGCATCAATAGAAATGCCAATGTAAAAAACGAAGATGATGTTAGGCAGTGACGGAGCTATATTGTGTGGCCCCCACATCATATAATCCTAGCTCCGTCCCTGGGCGTTAGAGACGCGGAGTAGTCATCTTCCCCATTGCGTCTTAGCCATGCACCCACTTTTTAGCTTAGCTTCTTTCATACTACTTAACCGGAAACACTATTGGAACGTCACGCCACTATCTGAGAAAGGCTATGTATGCTTACATCATATCCCTGCAATTCAAGGGTTGCAAATCCACATGGCAATGGCTATATATATAATTTGGGAAAAAGGGTCAGATACCATAAATCCCTAAATTTTATACCCAAAGTTAATTAACCTTTCAAAAATAAAGGGTGCAATTAAGCACATCATCATGTCAATTTAGTATATTAATAGTTTAAAAATCTGTTAGTGACCTATAATGGTTGGTTGCTAGGATTTCGACAATGTTCTAGCTACCTCTGCTCCGGGATAAATCAGTGACGGACGAACGGTAAAGGTGACCAGTGGTCGCCTTCTTCATGGGGTTGAGAAGGCGACCAACTGGTCACCTTATCCTTCTCAACCGTGGAGAAGGCGACCAGTGACTGTTGGTGAGTCGGTGGTCATCGATTTTTTTCTCGGAGATAGCTAGGACATTGTTGGAATCCTAACGACATGCTATTACAGGTCACTAAACGTTTTTTGGGTATGCACTAAATTGATATGTTGATGTGCTTAATCGTATATTTTAAAAGTTTGAATTGAATGCCTAATTGACTTCTAGTATAAAGTCCATGTGTGTACTTTTGACTCTTTTCCCTATAGTTTGAATAGAGGTTATATAATTTCAGTGTCAAATAATTTTACAATTTTTTTTAAAAATTAAATAAAAATTGCAGAGGCCTTGTTTTCCAATAATTTCATATATGTGGATTTCGTTTTCGAAATGAGAATCCGGTTTTGGTTTCGTGTTCTATTCATGTTCATTACAACAGAATCTATTCTGTAGCATGCGCATCAATATCGATCACGACACACACACACACATATATGTATATATGCAGATATGCTGCTTGCTTGCACTTCCTACAACCACTCATTTTGGTCCCTTATCATCAACTCCGGAAAACCTCGGCAATTTTTCTGCAAACAGACAGACAAAACACAAATCAACTAAGGTTAATTCCAATTCATATGACTTTTCGACCAACCTAATTATGTAAACATTTTAAGACTGTATTCTATAGCCCTATTTATTTGATAAATGGCTGTTAGCTCTTAGCTGATTGAGTTAATTATAGGGTATAACTAGTTGATAACATTAGTGGATTGTAGAAAGGTGTTTGGTGAATTAGCTCATAATTATTTGGTATAATTTCTTTTCTTAGAAATTAATTGAAAAAGTTATTTTGAGTTGCTTTTTGAATTTTAGCATTTTGGAGTACAAAAAACTAATTAACCAAACACTTATATCGATTTTTAAACCAAGTTAACCAATTAATAGTAGTCAAGTAAGCCAAAATTAACTTATATGTTAACTATTTTACCAAACAGGGCTTATATCTTAACAAATAATTTAAAGGGAAAAGGTACAAATAGGCCATTCAACTATTTGAGCATAGCAATTAAGCCACCAAACTCGAATAAGCTCCAAATTGATCCATGAACCTGCAAAAAAAAGTGCAATTAACATTTCTAGTAGGTTACCAACAAATTTGTGATGATTAGGATGCCATGTGTGTTTTTTATTTTTTAGTTTTATTATTATTATTATTATTATCCTACTAAGCATTTGACAAAAAAAAAAAAAACTAAATTAGTGTATTTTTTAATTTAAAAATTTAAAAATTTAAGTTTTAATTATATATATATATATATATATATATATATATATATATATATATATATATATATATATACGGGAACGAGGATGGAAAAAATTTTCAGAGAACGGAGACGGGGACGGAGATGGAGATACCTCTCCCCGCCCCGTCCCCGAATAATTACTATAATTAAAAATAAATAAATAAATTATTCCCATATATATATATATATATATATATATATATATATATATATATATATATATATACACACACATAGGGATGCACTCAGGTGCGAATAAGTGCCCAGGAAGGAATATGCGAACGAATCAGCGCGCGACACGTGTCCAGATCTAATAACTTAAAAAAAAACGCGGTGGCATTTTCGTAAATAATTGAACATCGAAGTGCAAGTAAAATCACTTACAAGTGCACCTACTTTCACCTATAAGTGCATGTAATCTTGCTTTGTTAGCATTTACTTTCCGCAAACATTCATGCACCTGGGTGTGCTTATAACTATATGTGCAACTATTTATAACTATTGGTGCAACTACTTATAACTATAGGTGCACCTACTTTCACCTATAAGTGCATGTAATTTTGCCTAGTTAACATTCATTGGTCTGAGTTCAGCCGGTAGTAATACCCCTGAAAACCACTCACAAACATTCATACACCTAGGTGCAACGACTTATAACTATTTGTGCAACTACTTAGAACTATAGGTGCAACTACTTAGAACTATAGGTGCAACTAAGTATTGATTCTCAGTGTAAATTTTTACTTGCACCTATAATACATTTTACATGCACTTGTAATACATTTTACTTGCACTTCGATGTTCAATTATTTACGAAAATGCCACCGCGTTTTTAAACAAAATCAGTGTTTCTCATCCATTAGATCTGGACACGTGGACGGACAGAATTCATTCCTATTTCGCGCCTGGGCGAAGCATTCGCACCTGAGTGCGATTCTATATACATATATATTATTTAAATTAAAACTTAATTTTTTAATTTTTCAAATTAATAATTACACTAATTTAATTAATTAATTTTTTTTTTAGGTCAAATGCTTAGTAGGATAATAATAATAATAAAAAACTAAAAAAAAAAAAATATATACATGGCATCCTAATCACCACAAACTTGTTGGTAACCTACTAAAAATGTAAATTGCACTTTTTTTTGCAGGTTCATGAATCAATTTGGAGCTTATTCGAGTTCGGTGGCCTAATTGCTATCCCCCAAATAGTTCAATGGCTTATTTGTACTTTTTCCCTAATTTAAATGATTGATCATAGATAGGCATACATTTATATTTAATAAATTCATCAAGTAAGTACCATTGATTTATGTCCGTATTTTTATACTAATTTTTTATGCGCATTGCGCGATTGGGATAATGCCCAATGTTTTTCTTAAATAAGTATTTTAAAGTATATCAAGGCAAGATTATATTAGAATTGTTCATGCATAGATAATTGAATGTTGAATTTGCGTATTTAAATTGGTAATTCTTAGTTTACAAATGCAAGATAATATAATCAAGATTGATTATAATTGTCAATAAAATAATTGTATGGGTATGGTTGAAACCAAATACGGGACATAAGGGAGAGCAAATAAAAATTAAAGCATAAAATATTAAATATATACTAATATTGTTTGAGGAGATTCCGGCAGTAGGATTTGTGATTAGAGTCCTATTAAGACTTTAATATTAAAATTAGATTAATGTTCTAGTTATAATTCTATATTAGACTTTAATATTAGAATTAGACTAACGGTGAATTAACGGTACTTAATGGAAAAGTTAACGGATCGGATAATCATTTAATTAAGGATAAATTATGAAATCTCAAGGAAAAATTAAAATCTGAATTATTCATTTGATTTAATAATTTGACGGTCATTTTTTCTACCCAATGTTTATAATTAAATAAATATTTGAAAGTATATCAATGCAAGATTATATATGAGAAGTTCAACATAAGTAATTTAATGTCTAATTTGTTTATTTAAATATGTAATTCATAGTATATGAATACAATGTAATATAGGAGATTCTTTATAATTGTTACTAAAAAAATTTTAAATAGTAACCAAGTATTTTTGTTGCAAAGGGTTCTAATATATTTAATGAATGCACATATATACAAGATCAATGAATGAATCAAAAGTACCAGTCCTTTAGATGTTTTGCTCAGTGTTCATTTAGTTCAACCATTATTGTTGAATAAATTATTATGGATAAAGAAATACCTAATTTAAGGAATTTAGATGTAGTAAAAGTTTTAAAAAAATTAATTATAATGTAACCCAAAGATATTGGACGATTGAAAAATATGATGTAACCCAAAGATCAAAATGTTAAAGAAAGTGTTTTGGTTATTCAACAGTTTGAAGCAACAATTTGTTCCAAACCACTGAAAATACAAACATTACAATTTACAATATTTTTCACTTAGCGTTTTTTAGAATGATTTCCCCAAAACACATCTATATTTAACAAAAAATTATTATTATTATTATTATTATTATTATTATTATTATTATTATTGTTATTATTGTTATTATTGTTATTATTATATGTATACCCTTAGGTCATTTTAAATGTTAATTTAAATAGCTATTTTTTTAAAAAAAACTTTTTACCAACCGTTGATATAATTCGCTGGTCAAATCCGCTAACGCTAATCGCTAACTGCTGATTGTCAAACAAGGACATTGCGAGGTAGTTTCTCACTTCAATTTGTTGTGTGATTTGAATACTCTCTTTGTCAACAAATCTTTCAAGTAGTTAATATGATTGGCTTTATTAATTTAAATTTTTTAAATTTTTTCATGGTATTAATAAAATACTTGATAAATAAATATGTATCAATATTTTGTATTATAACTTTGATATTTAATTAAAAAATAGTGCACAAAAAAAGATAATAGACAATGTAGTGAATATAATCAATTGATGAATTTGAATGTAAAGAATTTTTACATTGGAGAAAAATAAAGACAATATAACTAATGAAATTATTTTTCTTAATTAATTTATTGATAATGAATATTTTTTTTTTAATAAAGACATTGTAGGGACAATGTAGCGAATATAATCAATTGATGAATTTGAATTTTGAATGTAAATAATTTTTATATTGGAGAAAAATAAAGACAATATAACTAATGAAATTATTTCTCTTATTTAATTTATTGATAATGAATAATTTTTTTTTGAATAAAGGCATTGTAGACACATAATTCTAAATTAAAGAAATGTACGTATTTTTGTTTGTAGCTACTAAATTATTATTTTAATTTAATAAGAGTAAAATAGAGTACTAATTATGCCAACTTTGATTGGGTTAGGTTTCGAACCTATGACCTTTCTTATTGAAATCAATGAGTAAGTTAACGGTGAACTAACAGAAATTAACGGAAAAGATAATATTTAACGAAAAAGTTAACGGATAACCATATTCATTAAGGATAAATTAGGAAATCTCAATGAAAAATTGAAATCTGATCAATCTGAGCCATTCGTTCGATTAAAAATTTTGACCGCCATTTTTTCTACCCATCATAGGCCTAACTCTCTTGGGCTCTTATTAGTACAGTAGATTTATTAATTTGTATATTACATTATAAATGTTGTACTTTCATTTTTATCAGATAAAAATACACGTACACCGTTAAACTTTCATTAGTATATATTAAATGTTATTATAATTATATTCGAGTTAATTTCAGCCAAGGTCCATCGACTTTGGTGGTTTTGCCATCTATCGTCTTTAACTTTAATATGTCTCAGTGTAGTCATCCGACTTTGTAATTTTGACATTCAGCGGTCCTCCCGTTAGTATCTCACGTTTGCACAGTTAATTTCAGGGGTAAATGGTAATTTCTCGTTGTTTATTGATTTTTAAAGTTAGAAATACATATTTAGAGTAGTTCTTTGGGCTAACTCTTTGGGCTGCAATTAGGGGTGGGCGACGGTTCGGTTTAGGTGACACCCGAATTTTATTTTGAATATCTAAAAATTTCGAGTGATGTTTTTGACACTCGATATCCGAACCAAATTTAATTTGGATATATTCGGTTAGAGTCAGTGACGGAGCCAGGAATTCCGTTGAGGGGGAGGGGGGCAAAGAAGCAGGGACGGATCCAGAATTTTTTTGCAGTGAAGGCGAAACATTAAAACAAAAGAGATAATTTGAAAAAAAAATATATCTAAGAAATATAGGTTTTAATATTGTTGGATATAAGCAAAAAATAAAACCCATCGAAACTTTATAAAAATATTCATAACAAAATATGAAACATAATTAATTTGATAAAATAATTTGAATAAAAAGCACATTATAAATTACACATCTCATTATTAATATAAAAGAATATTATATATGTGTGTGTGTATTAAATATTAAAAAAAGAACTATTAAAAACGTGATTGTGTTGTGTGTGTGTATTAAATATATATATAAAAAAAAAACTATTAAAAACGTGATTGTGTGGAAGGTGAAAATGTGTTGATGCCAAAATTTGAACCTATAACCTTCATTATAACTAAAAACATGCATTGCCAACTAATCTAACTCACTTCTTGTTAACATTCATCTGTTTTTTATACTAATATTAAAACTTGTACTATGTATACATATATACATACAAAGCTTATATATGGGGTGGGGGTAGGGGTGGGGTGTGTGGGGGGAGGGGGGGGCAGTTGCCCCCCGGCCCCCCTATGGCTCCATCCTTGGTTAGAGTGAAATTATTTTGGGTTAGTTTAGATATACTCAAAATTTTATTTTTATCAATTTTGACTTTTATAACGGTTTTATTATTTTTTGTATTTATATTTTTTCATATAATATTTGGATATACTAAATTTTAAAATATCTGAACCGATAACTATTCGGATTCACCCAAAATTTAAAATTCTGTTCGGGTTTCGGGTGATAGTTAGGTTAATCCAAATTATGCCCACCCCTAAATGCAACAGATTGAGAAAGTATACCTACACAACACAAACTCAGGCAATTTAACTCAAAATGACTTGTTTACTTGGTCTGGCGGGTATCAAAGTTAAAAATTATTTTTAAAAATAATTTTAAATAAAATAAATATTTTTTAAAAAAAAAAAAACAAAAAAACAAGAACACCCGCCGGAGACGAAAAAGTCTTTATCTCCGGAGGTCCCTTCGTCTCTTGGCCGGAGACGAAGAGGTTCATCTCCGGCCATGGAGACGAAGGTCCCTTGGTCTCCATGGCCGGGGACGAACCTCTTCGTCTCCGGCCAGGAGACGAAGATGTACCTTCGTCTTTGACTAAGAGACGAAGGGACTTTGCTGGAGACGAAGACTTCTTCGTTTCCGGCGGGTGTTTTTTTTTTATAAAATTATTATTATTATTTAATAATTAAATATTTATTTTATTCTTTAAAAATCAATAAACAACGAGAAATTATCATTTTACCCCTGAATTTAAGAGTGCAAACGTGAGATACTAACGGAAGGATCACTGGATGTCAAAATTACGAAGTCGGATGACTACGGTGAGACATATTAAAGTTAAGGATGATAGATGTCAAAATCACCAAAGTCCGGGGGACCTTGGCTGGCATTATCTCTAAATTCAATCATTTACTATTTCGAAAATTCTTACTTTAACAATTATTAATCATACTGTTATAAATATAGTTAAGTGTGGACATTATGAGTTGATTATGTAACTGATGTAACGGTCGCATTTATTCCTACCATTATTACCTTACGTTACAAATGTATATTACATATATGTATTGTTGTAATATGTAAAGAGTAGATGATGAATAAAGCAATGATTCTCCCTATTCTGTTTTTCTTTTAACACCACAATTATTACTCAAATTATCAAATATACTTTTTAATATAATATGGATTCTACAACAACAAGTTTTATGATTTTAATAAATAAATAAATACACGGCTTTCAAGAAAAAAAACACACACACACATTATTTTTTTTTAGAAAAAAATATTTCAATATAAGTATGATTTTAACATTGAGTGTGTAGTAGTATTAAGAATTTATTTTTATGAACAGATACTACATTGTAATAGAGTCAGTAGCATTCAAAAAAAATAATTTATTTTTACATATCACACATAAAAAAAAAAAAAAGACTAGTATATATAATATTATAAGCATCGGTGAAAATAAAAATTCAAACATTTTTGTCATGTAACAATTATATCTAATTTTACTATTTAACACTAAAATGCTCGACACTGTATTGAACTGGCTACTAGTTGGTGACATAATCTATTAATGTTTGGACCTAATTTGATTTATGGTGAATGTTGTTTTGAGTTTTAATTAGGAAGTTTTATTTGTATAAAATAGATATTTTTAATGTAGACCACATTGTTTTTTTTTTTTTTTTTTTTTTTTTTTTTAAGGGGATACCCTACCTAAATACAAACTACTTGCCTCAAGTAAGGTTTGAGGCTATCACCTCCCACTTAGTGGAACAACCCAATACTAGACCACAAGCCACTTAGACCACATTGTTTTTTGATCATATATTATTATTTTTTTGAAAGCTTTGATCATGTATTATGATTAGATATAATTAGATATAATTGTCACAAGTTATAATAATAATAATAATAATAATAATAATAATAATAATAATAATAATTATTATTATTATTATTATTATTATTATTATTATTATTATTATTATTAAGTAAAAAAGAAAAAAAATAACGGGCCCTCCCTTAGCTTTACCACTTTTTCCGCACTTGGGGACAAAGTGAAATTGAAGTCGTGAGGCCCCTAATATAAGGAGTCTCAAGGCTCCACAAATATCCCGCATTAGATCAGTAGGCATTGAGGAGCCAAATGACTCTTCTATTAAAAGAGTCGGCTTCTCTATTAGTATAATGATTTTTTAAATAACAAGGGGCATTTTAATTTGGCAAAAATGTAGTGTTTGCAATATCAGTGATTCGGAAAAAAACGTTGCTCCAAACCGTAGTGTTACAAAAAATGTTTTTGACGTTTTGACTTAGTCAAAATGTAAAAAAAAATTGTGGATCTATCATTTTTTTTTTGTGGATCCGTTACTTGTCAAATAAGGTCATTATAAAAAGTTTTAATTAGACACTTTAACTCATCAAACTGAAACTGATGCAATTGAGCCTATTAGCTTATCGAATTTATGCAATTCAGTTGATTAGCATGTAAATTCCAAGTATAAATTGGTTAAATGTGATACGGAGTTTTAATTGGTGTTTACACTGTTAAAAATTTTGCATTTTTATCCACCCAAAAGTGAATAAACACACTTCTTTTTAAAGAAAAAATTGGTCGCTCCGACCAACTTTTCAACCATTTTGAGGATATAAAAAATACGGATCACATTGAAAAAAAAAAAACAAAAAAAGATGCACAACAAAAAGATGGTGTTGGTAGTGCCAATGAATATTGACTCAATTGATAAGGTTGAATAATTTTGTTTGAAAGAGTTCATGTTTAATTTTTATTGCCGACAATCATATCTCTTTGTCTATTATGAGATTATTATTACTAAATGCCCCAAGTATAAACCGAGTTAACTCACCCATCTTCAATTCATAAACTTTTCTGAATAAAGCTAGTTACTATTTTTGTATAGTAAAAGTGGTTTTGATATGTTAAAATGTAAGTTGGGTGTGGGGGTCCAATTATATATCCCAAGTTGAAAGAGATAAATCTTGTGCCGCCCACACTCCACGTCTGTGGTCTCTATTTATGCGTACATGCAATGGCTTATGATATATTTTATCCTTTTAAAACAGTCTCATCAAAACATTCACCTCATAAAAAATAAAAAAATAAAAAAAAACACATTAATTTCTCCTCCCAAAATATAATTACTTTTTTGACATTACAATAAAATGTCACATCTTTTTAAGGGAAAAATAGTGAAATATGATCATTATACAAAAAATAATAATTATATCAATGAATTTTAAAAAATTACAATTGAAAACATAAACTCTTTTCACTTTGATTTAGTTGAGTTGATAACTTGTTAAATTAATACAATTAGGTTAATTAATTGATTAAATTTAAGGTGATAAGTGATAATTTATTTTTAAAAAATATTTTCTTAAAATAAAATGGCTAACTTCCTTGTCCAGCTGTACAAAGAAGCCATATGACTTCTCTATCCAGGTGACGGAGAAGCCACCATCTTCTTCGTCTGTGCTTTTTCTTTTCAATTTATTAAAATTTCAAAGTTCTTAATTTATTTTATTTATTATAGTAGCATTTTTACCAATTACATTTTTTTTTGAAAGGATAGCAGTTACATTTAGTTAACCAATTAGTTTGATTTAGTTGCATCAAATCGATAAGTTAATGCGTTTAATTGTAATTTTTTAAAATTCATGAGTTTAATATAGTTTTCTGCATAAACTTCAGTGGCATATTTGATAAATTTTTCTATTTTAAAATAATATAAATGTATTGACTAATTTAATTACAAAATAACAAGCATTATTGTGTGGACCATAAATAAAAAGTATATTATTTGTGTACATAAAATATATTATTTGAATGTTAAAAGTACATTATTTTGTATACTATTAAATAATATACATTCAGTATATAAATAATGTACTTTTAGTATATTAAAAATGTATTTTGTATTCAAGAAAAGTACATTATTTCTATACTGAATGTACATTAATATACATTCAATACACAAATAATATACTTTTAGTATATGAAAAATTATACTTTGTCCACATACAAATTTGCAACAAATTAACTAACCGGCCTAATCTACTAGGGTCACGGATCACCCCTGAAAAGCAAAATGTTTCGACAGGTATGGTGTCATTGGCAACGTAGCATTGTGAGGGGTAATTGTGCAAAGAGAGAACAATACTCTTCCAGAAGAGCAAAAGGAATGTATTGGGAGAGTAGACATAGGTCTTGCACAAAAATAATAAAGAAAACTTACTTTTAGCAACCATTCTAAAAAGAAGGATGATGTATTCTTAAAGAAAAACTCACGGTAGTAAAATTGTAAATATATTAGAACAAGAACCTGTGACCGTTTCTAAGTAAAACAGTTGCGATTTGAAAGAAAGACGCAGATAATTTTTGCGACTGTTCCACTTAGCACGATTGCGGAATCTACAACCGAATTTAATATATATATATATATATATATATATATATATATATATATATATATATATATATATATATATATATATATATATATATATATATATATATATATATATATATATATATATATATATACACTTTCCGCGACCGTTCCACTTAAAATGATCGCAGATAAGTATAGTATTGAAGAAATAAATAAATTTAAAATTTAACCAGCTTGGTTGGTGTGAGTGGCCTTGCACTCTTGTCCTTTAAGAGGGGTCGGGAGTTCGAACCCCATCTCGTAAGAAAAATAAATAAATTTAAAATTTTAATTTACGAGCTTTATTGGGCCATGTGATGAACTCCTTTATTTTACGAGGAGATTTTCTCTTTCTCACAGTCTCTTTCTCATAGTCTCACATCTCTCTCACAATCCCTTTCTCTTCGCACTCTCCTCTCACCATTTTCAGATCTGCCACCACCATCTGGCGCCGCAAAAAACAAGGACACCGATGGAGAAACAGATCTGACACTATCGCCCATCGCCGATGCAACTCTCCCACTCTGCCACCTTATCTTCTGCACACTTCTCCATTTTGATTTCGCCCACAGATCTGGAAGAATGGGTCCTTCACCGCCGCTGCCGTCGCCACAGATCTCCTCTCACCATTTTCAGATCTGCCACCATCATCCAACGCCGCAAAAAACAAGGACGCCGATGGAGAAACAGATCTGCCACCATCGCCCATCGTCGATCCAACTCTCCCACCTTATCTTCTGCACGCTTCTCCGTTTCGATTTCACCCACAGATCTGGAAGAATGGGTCCCTCACCGACGCCGCCACCACAGATCTAGAAGAATGGGTCCTTCACCGCCGCCGCCACCGATCTCCTCTCACTATTTTCAGATCTGCCACGATCATCCAACACCGCAAAAAACAAGGACGTCGATGGAGAAACAGATCTGCCACCATCGCCCGTTGCCGATGCAACTCTCCCACTCTGCCACCTTATCTTCTGCACACTTCTCCGTTTCGATTTCACGCACAGATATGGAAGAATGGGTCCCTCACCGACGCTGCCACCACAGATCTGGAAGAATGGGTCCTTCACCGCCGCCGCCGCCACCACAGATCTGTAAGAATTGGTCGCGAAGGCTTCGATTTCTCCATCTCTCTCACAAACTCCAGTAAGCCAGATTTCTGCAGGTGCGACACTTTGCCGTTCTCCGATAAAGTTCTAGCTTGCTGGATCCTGGCTACTTTTGGTGGTTTGATGTTTGGTTATGATATTAGGATTTCAGGTAATAATTATTTTGTAATTTAGATTGTTTAATTTCTTTTTTTTTTTTAAATGTTGAAAGTTAAAGCTATTTAATTTTAATAATGTTGAAGGTAGATTGAGTGGGATGGATGAGCTCTTGATAAAATTCTTTCTGGCTGTGTATGCAAAGACGAATCTGAACCCTTTTTTAACAATTTCTTTTAATAGACTTGTGCTAGACAAGAGTTTTCAAAGCTGTGGGCTCTATTTCTCTTATGGGAAATCATCTATTTCAGATCTTGTTTTCTTAAATTATTTATATTTTCAAGGTATCTACTTGATGCCTGATTTCATCTTGAAGCTCATATTTCACTATCATAATATCATTTATTCTAATGTTCTCTTATCTTTTCCCTAATTATTAGACATTGGCCGAGCTCAAACACGAGGAGGTCATGCTACTAAAGGAAAGAAGACAATTGAAGAAGGTAATCTTAACTTTTTTTTAATGTTCTTATTATAAAAACCGATTCCCTTCTGTTTGGATGGTGAACTGAGACTCATCATCCAAACAGAAGGGAATCGGTTGTTATAATAAGAGCATTAAAAAAAAAGTTAAGATTACCTTCTTTAATTGTCTTCTTTCCTTTAGTAGCATGACCTCCTCCTGTTTGAGCTCGACCAATGTCTAATAATTAGGGAAAAGATAAGAGAACATTAGAATAAATGATATTATGATAGTGAAATAAGAGCTTTAAGATGAAATCAGGCATCAAGTAGATACCTTGAAGTAATATACCTTGAAAATATAAATAATTTAAGAAAAAAAGATCTAAAATAGATGATTTCCCATAAGAGAAATAGAGCCCACAACTTTGAAAACTCTTGTCTAGCACAAATCTATTAAAAGAAATTGTTAAAAAGGGGTTCAGATTCTTCTTTGCTTACACAACTAGAAATAATTTTATCAAGAACTCATCCATCCCAGTTACTCTACCCTCTACATTATTAAAATTAAATAGCTTTAATTTTCAACATAATTAAAAAAAAAAAACAATCTAAATTACAAAAATAATTATTACCTGAAATCCTAATATCATAACCAAACATCAAACCACCAAAAGCAGCTAGGATCCAGTAAGCTAGAACTTTACCGGAGAACGGCAAAGTGTCGCACCTGTAGAAATCTGGCATAGTGGAGTTTATGAGTGTTAGGAAGTCTATTGTCACTAGGTGTTGTGTTGTGGTAGTACTCATATTCTTGTATTCATATACTCCTGTACAGACTACTATTATTGATGATTCAGATATCATAATCCTCATCTGTTATTAGCAAGTTGCGATCATTCTCATGGCAACTCTCGGTAGTGATGATGGCTCTGTCGGCAATTCGTCCGAACGGACTGTCTCCGAGGCCGCTCGTGCGGCTCCGTTGCAATCGAATGTTTCATTTTCTTCCGCTCATCATTTTGTGTCAATTAAATTGACATCCCGGAATTATCTATTTTGGCGAACGCAACTCTTTCCTTTTATTGACGGGTAAGGGTTGCTCGGTTTTGTTAATGGAAGCACACCGTGTCCCCCGACGGTTGTTGCTGCCGCGCCGGTGTCTCGGCAGTCTCGTCCCCCGCTCATGCTGCTTGGCTGCGGCAAGATAAAGCAGTTTTTTCTCTCTTTCTGATGAGATGATGTATCTCGCCATTGGGAAATCCTCGTCTCGGCAGCTTTGGACAACGGTTAAGCAAACCCTTGGCTCGACGACGCGCGTTCGTGCGCTCCAGCTGATGGGGCAGTTGCAGGCCTTGAAACAAGGTGATGCGTCTATTTCGGACTATCTTGGCCGTGCGCAGGTCTTGATTGAGGATTTAGCTCTAGCCGGCCAGGCGGTTACTCTTGAAGATCAGAATATGTACATCTTCCGTGGTCTCGGATCTGAGTATCGTCCTCTGGTTGCTTCACAGACTAGGGGTGCTCCAGTGTCACTGAGTGAGCTCTCGGATTTTTTGGTCTCTCAGGCTTTCATTTGTGCCGGCGATGGTGGTGAGTCGGCTGCTCCAGTTGCTATGGCGGCTCAGTGTGGCGGCCATTCTGGCGGGCAGCGAGGTGGCGGTGGCCGTGGTGGTCGCCGTGGACGGGGTCGCGGTCACGGACGGAATGGCAGCCCTCGGTGTCAGATCTGTGAGGGAGTGGGCCATTCGGTGTCGTCTTGTTTTCGGCAGTACGATGGTGCTCCCGGGCCGCAGGCTTATGTTGCCTATCCGGTGGATGGTGCGGGTTCTCATGACACTCAGCAGTGGTTTCCTGACATTGGTGCTTCGAATCACGCCACACCGGACCAATCTTTGATGACTTCTACCGCCTCTTATTCTGGGCCTGACACTCTTTGTGTCGGCGACGGTAATCGTTTACCTATTGTTAGTACTGGTTTCGCTTCGGTAGCCTCTTCCAAAAAATGTTTTAATTTGTCTGATGTGCTTTATGTTCCTGGGTTGTCTGCGTCTCTTTTGTCTGTTCAGCGTTTTGCTAGAGATAATCGTGTGTTTTTTGAGTTTCACCCTGACTGTTTCTTTGTGAAGGATCTTTCAACTAGGGAGTTCCTATATAAAGGACAGGCTTCGGGTGGTCTCTATTCTTGGCCTGTGTCTCGTCAGAGTCCTGCTGTGCTAGTGGCTACTCGAGTCTCTTCTTCTGTTTGGCATGGTCGGCTGGGCCATCTGCATCCTCGTGTTCTACGGCAAATCTTAAATTCATGTTCTATTGTTTCTAGTTCTAGTGATAATTTAGTCTCGTATCGTGCTTGTATGTTGGGGAAGGCTTCTCGTTTTCCCCTTCCCCGTGTTAAAACTAGTACTTCTCGTGTTTTGGAACTTATTTATACTGATATTTGGGGCCCATCGTCTTTTCTTTCTGTAAATGGATTTCGTTACTTTGTTGTATTTGTCGATGACTACACTCGTTTTGTATGGTTCTATCCTATGCGTGCCAAAACCGATGTGTATGCCATCTTTGATCAGTTTTGGTCACTTGTAGAACGCTCATTTAATCAAAAGATTATCTCTATACAATCTGATTTAGGGGGAGAGTACAAACGTTTGCACAACACGTTCTCCTCCCTGGGTATTAATCATAAGCAGTCCTGTGCCTACACCCATGAGCAAAATGGTCGGGTAGAACGTAGGCACCGTCGTGTTGTGGAAACTGGTTTGGCCTTAATGGCTCAGGCCTCTGTTCCTCAGCGTTTTTGGGATTATGCGTTTGAGGCTGCAGTATTTCTTATCAATAAAATGCCCACTCATGCTTGAACAATGATAGTCCTCATTTTCGGCTACATAGTATTAGATATATTAAGTTCGTGCATAATTACCTTGTCAATATTTGCCTAGTCAATAGTCTATTGTATTGGATAGCTATTTATTATTATTGTAATCCTTCTCAGTTAGTTAATTAGATTAGAAACACAATCCTTCATTTGGATTCAGATTAACGTTAGGTACCTATTTTCTCTCCCTAACAAGCGATGGCAGCGAACTCCTCCGAACGCATAGTGAGCACGGCAGGCGCACCGGCGCCGGCCACTTCTCCCAACCACCTTTCATCTGCCCACCACTTCGTGTCGATCAAATTGACGACACGAAACTATCTCTTCTAGCGTACCCAACTCGTACCTTTTTTGTAATCCTTCTCACATCTAGTCCTTCTTATTTTTTCTTGCGTGTTTTTGGGTGTTTGTGCTATCCGCTTTTGCGTCCGTACAATCGTAATAAATTATAGTTTCGGTCTGCTCCTTGTGTGTTTCTTGGTTATCCGCCTTCTTTTCGGGGCTATCGTTGTTTGGATCCTGCTACTAACAAGGTTTTCGTTTGCCGCCATGTGCGGTTTGATGAAATTGTTTATCCGTTTGCTTCCTCTGTGCCTGTGCAGGCTTCTGGTTTGGCTCCTGTGTCACCATGGGGTGTTGGCAGTGTTCGGGTGCCTGGGTCCATGGTGTGTATGGACTCGGCTGTTTCTGATGTGTGTCCAGTGGTAGAGCCGACTTCAGTGGCTGCCTTGCCCGCGCCAAGCTCACGCACGTTTTCGGAGGACGTCCCGGTTGCTCAACGGATGGCTCGGTCTCATCTGGCTAAACACAGGAGGTTCAGCCACGGTCGCATGTAATGGACACCCGTAGCCATGGTCCGACTCAACATGTTGTTTTGGTGCCGATGTGCTATTCCCAGGAGATTCGGCATCTGGAATGGCGTGAGGCCATGGATTTGGAGTTCAATGCACTTCTTCGAAATGACACTTGGCGTTTGGTTAGCCGCACTCCAGATATGAATATTGTTGGTTGCAAGTGGGTGTTCCGAATCAAACGGAAGGCAGATGGCACGGTTGAGCGGCATAAGGCTCGGTTAGTGGCTAAGGGGTTCAATGAGGTGGCTAGTCAAGACTTTTTTTAGACCTTCAGTCCGGTTGTGAAGCTAACTGATGTTATCACATTTGTGCATGTTTTTATAGTTATTTTGATTCATCTCAGTAACTAAGTTCTTTAATCTTGCCTATTTAATACGTGTTTCCCTTGCTTTCTCGTTAGAATATGGTTTTACACTTGTTTTGAACGTCTTACAGTGTTTGGTAGTGTTTTTTCACCATTACAGGTTAAGTGTAAAAGCAAGGGGAGATTTTCAAGCACGAACGGATTAAAAAGAGGAAGAAGTCGAAGCATCAAAGCCTCGACGCGTCGAGCCCGCTTCTCGACGCGTCGAGAATTTCCAGTAGCTACAGAACGTGCCAGATTAGAGGCTTGACGCGTCGAGCATATTCTCGACGCGTCGAGAATGCGTATTGCTGAAATTTGGAATTTTCCTAAAATAATCCCATTGGGTTCCCGCTATAAAAGGATCATCTTCCATCAACCCTAGGGTTCTCTCTTTTCCCAGATTTTGGTATTGGAAGGCAACGAAGAGCAATAACCAAGAGGACCAATTTGAAGATTTACAATTAGCTTTGGAGTAGAGAATTGGCTAGGAAGATTCGGGAGAATTCTTTCACTCTTTCTCTTATTCCTATTGTTGTTTGTTTATCTTTCAAGATTGTATTGATTGCTATTATGGCCATGAGTGGCTAAAACCCTTAGGGATTTTCGGGTGAATTTGTTTATGAACCTATGTGCCTAGTTCTTTAATTCCTTAATATATTTATGTTTGGTTTTATGATTTGTGTTGCAATCTTGTTTTAATCTGTTGTTGCTAGTAATTAAAGGCCTAAATTACTTGCTTCATAGCCATATTCATGTCATAACGAGAGTTGGGCATAAATTAGGGCACACACGATTGCACTTGACTGTTGCACCTTGCGAAAGGGCAACTTGGTTGGGAAATTTATTCTAGATTGTTGCGCATCAAGAGATGGTAGTAAATGGAAATAATTGAATGCTATTCTTTGTTCTTATCGGCTGTTTAAGCCACGAGAGTGGAAATTCAATAGGGATAGAGATTACGAGAGTAATTCTATTCCACTTTGCATTCTCACACAAGTCTTAATTCCAAACTAAATATTACAAACTTTAATTGGCACTAGGTGATTAAACATTGCGATCTCAAGAATCCTGCTTTGCTATATTGCTTACAACACATTGTTAATTTATTTATTCTACCTTTTATTCTCTACAATTATCCAATCTTCAAGTTTCGTTCAGATTAGTTCCATATGAGTAACCAAGTAGCTAGTGCTTAGTACCCCATCTCCATGTGGTTCGCTAACCCGAATACTCCGGGTATTATTTGTTTGCCCCAAATTACCGCAATCACAAACCACGGTTCGAGTGCTTTTGTCTTTAGCTATCTCTCGTGGTTGGGTCATTTGGCAGTTGGACGTGCATTACGCCTTTCTGAACGGTAATCTCGTGGAGACTGTCTATATGAAGCAACCGCCAAGTTACGAGGATAAGTCTAGGCCTGATCATGTATGCTTACTGCAGAGATCGATGTATGGGCTGAAGCAGGCCCCTCGGGCTTGGTTCGATCGCCTTCACTCCTTCTTGGTCTCGGTTGGTTTTAAACCCTCCAAGACTGATGTCTCCTTATTCATTTACACTCGTGATTCTGTTCATTTGTACTTATTGGTGTATGTTGATGGCATTTTGATTATGGGATTTGACTCTTCTCGTGTTGCGAGTCTTCTTACGGATTTGGCCACTGAATTCAAGATCCATGACATGGGGGCTCTGTCTTTCTTTCTTGGAATTGAGACAATTCCTTGGCATGGCGGGCTGCTTCTTTCGCAGCACAGGTATATGCGTGACATATTGAATCGTGCCGGTATGGAGGATTGCAAACCTTTAGCAACTCTGGTGTCTCTATCTCGGCCGTTCGCTGATCCTGTCGTTCCTTATGAGGATCCGACGTGCAATCGGGCTCTTGCAAGGGTTTGCAGTATCTGACGGTTACGCGCCCGGACTTGTCTTATGCAGTGAATCGGTTGTGTCAGCACATGCACTCTCTGACGATTGAGCACTAGTCTATGCTCAAACGTGTGTTACGGTACCTTAATGACACTCTTCACTATGGTCTGCATATTCGTCAGTCTTCTTCAGTTGCTGTGCATGCGTTCTCTGACTCGAATTGGGCTGGCGATCCGGTTGATCAAAAGTCTAGGAGTGGGTTTGCGGTTTTTCTTGGCTATAATTTGATTTCCTAGACCTGTCGGAAGCAGCGCATTGTTGCGCGTTCATCCACTGAAGCTGAGTACAAGGCACTTGCTGACGTGTCGGCAGAGGTTACTTGGTTGGTCTCTTTGTTGACCGAGCTTGGACTGCGCCCGGGATTGCCTCCTACTCTTTGGTGTGACAACTTGGGTGTCACTTACATATGTGCCAACCCAGTCTTTCACGCTCGGACGAAGCATGTGGAGATAGACTATCATTTTGTCCGTGACAAAGTGGCCAAGAATGAACTGCAAGTTAATTTTATTTCCACTAAGGATCCGATTGCGGACGTTTTCACCAAGGCTTTGCCTAGTCCGCGCTATATCCTCATTCGTGACAAGTTCAATGTTATTTCTTCTCTACCTTGTGCTTGAGGGGGAATGTTAGGAAGTCTATTGTCACTAGGTGTTGTGTTGTGGTAGGACCCATATTCTTGTATTCTTATACTCCTGTACAGACTACTATTATTGATGATTCAAATATCATAATCCTCATCGTGAGAGAGATGGAGAAATCGGAGCCTTCGCGGCCCATTCTTCCAAATCTGTGGCGGCGACGGCGGTGAAGGACCCATTCTTCTAGATCTGTGGTGGCGGCGTCGGTGAGGGACCCATTCTTCCAGGTCTGTGGGCGAAATCAGAACAGAGAGGCGTGTTGAAGATAAGGTGGCAGAGTGGGAAAGTTGCATCGGCGACGGGCGATGGTGGCAGATCTGTTTCTCCACTGGCGTCCTTGTTCTTGGCGGCACCGGAAGATGGTGAAGGAGAGAGAGAAGAGAAAGAGACAGTGAGAGAAGAGAAAATCTCCTTGTAAAATAAAGGAGTTCATCACAGGGCTCAATAAAGCTCCTCGTAAATTGAAATTTTAAATTTATTTATTTCTTCAATACTATACTTATTCGCGACCGTTTTAAGTGGAATGGTTGCGAAAACTACCCACGTTTTTTTCAAACCACGATTGTTTTACTTAGAAACGGTCACGGATTCTTGTTCAAATATTTACAATTTTGCCACTGTGAGTTTTTCTTTAAGAATACACCACTTTTCTTTTTAGAATGGTTGCTAAAAGTCAGTTTTCTTTGTTCATTTTTGTACTAGTGTTAGTCTCATAAAAATAAAACTCAATAAGCTGATACCAAAACACTACTTGGATTAATGTTTTAAATTTCGGGTGATTGATGTCAGTCAACTAAGGCAATCAATTAAAGCATTCAACTAATCAACTATTGAGTTAATTCCATGAATAGTTTGTTAACTATTGTTATTACTAATTTTTATCCCTAACTTTTAGTTCGACTATAATTCCTCTTAATTAGACTATTGATTGTATTTCAAATTTGATCATCTGGTTAAATATTCGTTTAATAGGTATTAAATTTAAGGGTAAGATGTAAAAGCTAGTTAGTAGAATTCCTCTCTATATTTGCATATTTAAGGGTGTTGAAATAAAAGATATAATCGCTCAAAATTTGGAGTAGAAACTTATCTGTAGTCTGATCCAAATTAACTTATGCATCAATTTGTTCTTTACATTCTCACTAATGATGAATATAATGTATGAAGTTTATGAACTCAATTTGCCCATCTCAGTAACAAGTCAAATTTTACATTATTACCCTTCAATTTAATGCTTACTAAATTAATATTTAATTAGATGATCAAGTTTGGAACAAAATCAATAGTTAAGGAACCACGTATGGTCAAAGTGAAAGTCCATAAAAATTGGTAAATATAAATACTCAAGGGATTATTCTTATAAGTAACTCTAAGCTATTTGCCAAATACCAATTTTAATTTAGGAATAAGGGTCAAATAAGCCATCAAACTGCACACCATAATACAATTAGGCCACTGAACCTAAAAAAAACCTACAATTGAATTCCTAAACTAACCAATTTCATGCAATTCCCTCAATTTGCAGGTTTCTAACAAGTTAACCAAAATTTAAAATATTTTTTTTAAAAAATAATTATTTTGAATTTTAAATTATATATAAAAAAAAAAAAACAGACTGAAGAAACTCTTCGTCCGGCCATGGACGAAGTCTGTTTCTTCGTCTTTGGCCGGAGACGAGGTCTGCTTCTTTTTTTCTTTTTCTTTTTTAAATTTAAATAATTATTTAAAAAAAAATATTTTAAATTTTGGTTAACCTGTTAGAAACCTGCCAATTGGAAGAATGATATGAAATTGGTTAGTTTAGGAATTTAACTGTAGAATTTTTAGATTGAGTGGCCTAATTACATTATAGTGTGCAGTTCAATGGCCTATTCGATCCTTATTCCTTTAATTTATTGGTCAAGTCAAATATAATAGCTAAAATTAATCAAATCAACTAAAAACTAGATGATTTTCAAAAAAAAAAAAAAACTAAAAACTAGATGATTAGTCGGTTACCAAACACCTCTCGACCTAAAAACTAGATGATCGGTCAGTTACTAAACACCCCTGGAGCGTTATATTTTTACTCTTGGGAAACCAAACATATATGCATGGTCACTATAGGGGTCAAATATATGGGCAAGCAAGAAGCACTTCCAAACGTCCATAATTTTCCTTGTCAAAGTATGGAACATAAGAATAGGAATAAAGCTAAGGGGGAAGAATGCAAATTTATTGGTTGGGAATTTTCCACTGCACATATACAGCTTCAATTCATGCACTGTGGAATGTGGAATATATCATCCAAAAACCCTCAATATCAAGGACGAATAAGAAGATGATACGCAACAAATTGAGATGGCCATTGTTTTTGTATTCTACTGAATTGGGTTATTATTATTTTTTTTATGTCACTTCAAAATGAAAATAAAAATTCCATCCCTTATCCCAACTTTGGGACCAATCTTGTGCTGGCCACACTCCATGTCTATGGTCTCTATCTACTCGAGCATATATGGAGGTGGAGCTAGCTTGATATTTTAGCTAGGACAATAATGCTATATATATGGCCTACAAGAACAAACTTTTTGTATCGAATTTTGTTATCTTTTTAACATGATTTTATCTAATTAATTTATAATATGATCAATCAATTCATAGCAATTATTATACAGCATGGTAATAAATATCAAAGTGTAGTGCGACACTTATTGCGTGCCATAACATGATTTAATACAATTCGATAAAAAAATTAGTGTTTTATGATATGCCATCTTTCTCATGTAATCATTAGTCTCCAATGCTTTACTGCCATTCACTTTTTTTTTTTTTTTTTTCCTTTGAACACTATCGACAAGTCATTCCTGTTTTGTAGCATGTAATATATATGTGTTATTGTTGCTTTACATTCATTGATCAACTATATATTACGAATTGTCAAGTTACTTATCTAAAATTACGTTAAATGATTAAAATTTTTTGGGTTTATAACATTGTTCTTATATTCATACTTTTTGTACGCAACAAATAGAGATGAGCATTATTTGTAGTCTACTTAATTGGGATAAAAACAATTTTGTCATATCAAGAATAAAAATTTGATTCATTATTATCCCAAAATTTGGGACCAATCTCGTGCTAGCCACACTCCATGTCTATGGCCTCTATATCTATTCAAGCATATAAGGGTTTGGAGCTAGCTTGATATTTTAGGACAGTAATGTTATATGGAATAATTTTTTTTAAATCAAATTTATATCATTTAATATGGTTTTATCTTATTAATTTATGATGAGATTAGTCAATTTATGATAATTAATGAACATGAAATGGTATGATGCTTGTTACATATTATCATATCATTTAATATAAGATTTGACAACAGAATAATAATAATATTTCACTCGCTATTTTACTCTATAATGTCCACCCCTGGTAATAAAATATTTTTTTATTTATTGGATGTATAAATTGATGGCCGACTCTACCTTGCGATAATAAATAATTTTACTAATTAATCAAATACAAAAAGAATATAATCAATCATATAATAGCGCATAAGGAGGTGAAATCATTAGAGAAATGTAACATCACACATACAGAAATTTGATCCAAATATCATCAAGTTGCTTATTCATAAACATGATATTAGACCATAATTTTCACCAAATATTTTAACTAATGACATCGAATGTAAAAGAATCGGTATAAAAAATAAAATAAAATAAAAGAATATCCATATGGCATTGCCCCTTAACATCATACTCCATTTGTATTAATTTAAGTGGGATATTTAGTATTTAAAGACGAAATTAATTCTTACTTGCTCACTTATTTTCTGTAAATAATTTCTTAAAATTGTTTGAATTTATCGTTTCGAGGTTAATTATACATTTTATGTACTTTCCAAATATAAAAATTTGTTCCCAACTCTAAACTAATTAATACTTTTTATAAAAAAAAAAATATTGAATTATAAATAATTTAAAATAACCCGGAGATGTGGTTGAGTGGAAGGGACTCATCCATTCTTAATCAAAGGTTAAGAGTTCGATCATTGGTTTTGGGTATGGAGTAGCCTTAAATATCTATGCCAACTGTCTCACCCAAAAGAATTTCATACAATTCAATAAGGGGACTATCACTGTGTTTGACGATAGAAACTCTGGATAAAAAAAAAAAAGAAAAAAGAAAAAAAAAGTTCTCATTAATTGAGTTAGACACAAAATAAAATAAGTGTATATGAGAGAATTTTATCTGAAAAGTATAAAAATATAATTCAAAGGGTATGAAAGCCCAGCCCAAACTAGCTTAGAGTTTTTGTACCCTGGCCCAATATCAAACAACTTGCCATTACCAAACAACTAGTAATTCACCCGCGCGATGCACGGAAAAAAATTATGTTATTATAAATATAAATAAAAAATAGAAAAAATAAAATATTTTAAATTATTTAATATAATAATATTTTTGAGCTTCCATTAGTCAAGTATTTATTATTTTTATAGAATACAAAATTACAATTAAAATTAAAATTATAATTTTGTATGGTTAATATAATCTCTAATTATGTGCATATTCAAATAAATTTATAGAGAGAATTTACATAATTACATTGATTTATTCTTCATTGTATTTCATCTATATTATAATTTTCACAATACGAATAATAATTAAGATAATTACATTTGGAAAGCAAATTTCAAATTTTGTAGGTGTAAATTTAAACTCTAATTGAACACATTTTTTTATATGATTATATAATATATAGCTATTTTATTTTTCAAAAGTATATTTTTTATATGATTATATAATATATAACTATTTTATTTTTTAAAATGTTGTGTTTTTTTTTTTTTTAATAAAGGATGTTGTTGCATTAATTGTAACATTAAATATTTCCCAAACCATATAGCTTTATTATATAAAGGATACGACAGCATAAAAGCTCATTTAAAACTCGATATAAACTTTCATACCAATCAAGCAGTTGTTATATCATGGACCGCGGTGCACGTGCGCCACAGTCAAAACGGCATCGTTACTGTTAACGGAGCGCGCAATTTTTGGTGTGTTAATTACTAATTGAAACTACAATGTATCTAAACTGACACTGCCTCACGTATTATTTTATATATTATCAAATGAAACTGTAGTTATATCAAAATGATACTGTAGTTGTGGTGAAATGAAACTACAGTTTATATAAAATGAAATTGAATAACATTTTACATATTTGAGTGTATATTGTGCAATGAAGCTGTAGTTATATCGAAATGGAACTGTAGTTGTGTTGAACTAAAACTGCAGTGTATACAAAATGAAACTGAATAACAGAGTTACTTTTTGCGGAACGGTGCAAAATAAGTGCCATCTGTTTTCACTAAACAAAACGACATCGTTTTAAAACTCAGTGCATAATTAATTATGCACCACGGTGCACGATATAATTTGCCCCAATCAAGCCTATAGGCCATTGTTGAAGATGAAGGCCCATAATACAAGCCCTCTAGCTATAGATGAATAAAATGGACTGTTGAGGACTGAGGTGAATGGGTGGGGGCAAATACGGTTCACAGAGCTGTGTACACGGTCCAAAATAATGTCGTTGATTTTTATGAGTTAGAAAAATGTATTTTATGTGTTAGAATTAATTTTGTAAAAATCGCGCCTAGGCGGTGCCTGACCGCGTCAAGAAATACTGGAATCGGCCTCCTCCGCTGCTGCCTAGGCAGTTGAACCCCAATTTTTTTTTTTTTTAGATTATTCGCCAAAACGACGTCGTTTTGGCCAAAAACCTTAAAAATAATAAAATAAAATAAAATATCGGGCGCTTAGCGTATTTTTCAACACTGATTAGAATAATGTACACATGTGTTAGAATAATGAAACTTTTAGGGTAAAATAATGTATTTTATGAGTTAGAATAATGTAATTTATGAGTTAAAATAATGTACATTATGCTTTATATAATGCACATTATGAGTTATAAACATGTATGCTGCAGCAGATCACGTGAAAAGAAATAAAAAAAAATTAAAAATTAAACGAAACGATATATTTTTAGACCGTGGTCTACCCAATAACTGTTGGTTTAGTACATAGCAAAAGATGAGAGCATTTTTTCGTGACCATTTATAATTCAAAATATTTTTAAAATTCTAGTCACGGTAATTTATGAAAAGAAGAAAAATCCAAAGCTTGTGCAACACAAAAGATTAGTTAATAAATATAAAAAGCTAATGTTAATGTTAGTTCTTTAATTAGTTTTTTTTTTTTTAATATAAAGACGGGGATACTCTACATACACACTACTTGCCTTAAAAGATTTGAACCTATCACCTCCCACTTAAGAGAGCAACTGAGTACCAATTGAGTTCTTTAATTAATGATTTTGAGTTTTATCCCCATTCCTCAAAATTTAAAATATTAAGTTAATTAGTAAAATAAATATCATAATTATTTAAAAATTTGTTGTCAACAAAATAATTGACAATTTTAATTTTATAAAGAAGTGACAAGCAATATCTAAATAAAAGTATATTTATTATTATATATATGAAAAATTATAAAGTACTGATCGACACTAATGTGAATTGTCGTACAATTATATACTTCATTTTTTTTTTGAAAGCCAAAGAGCTTTGGCATATTTTAATTAATGAAAGGAGCCAAACAATCAGGAGGGACATAGTTCCAGTACATAAAGTGATCCTAATTAAAAGCTAACGTAGCTAAAGTATGAGCACTAACATTAACTAATCTAGAAATAACATTCAAAGAGCAATAAGAAAAAAGGGCTATAGCTGCCCGACATTGGTCCACCACCACCCCTACATAGGATATGATAGTCGTAGGGCTAGATAGTAAATGGTGTCGGAGTTCTGAGCAATCAGTCAACATATCCACATTCATTCGTTACGCTCCTTAAGCTATGATAACGCTTTCTTGCATGCGAGAGCATCTGCCATAGGGGGTGAGAAACAACCTCGTAGTTTGCCATTTGTTGCCGCCTTCAAAGAGCCATCCGGGTGAAACAATACAACTCCGTAAGTTGCGTCGCCCGGATTAGAGAAACAAATGTTATTCAGTTCAAACAGAACAGAGATACAGGAGAGTATATAAAACTATACCACTATTATCTCCTAACTAATAGCCTAGTCAAACAAGACTTATTCTAATACAAGATATGACTAGACTTAGGATAACAAATAATAATAACAAATAATAACATTACTAACACACCCTCTCAAACACAAGGTAGGTGAGAAACCACATTGAGCTTGGTCCGTAGAGTAACAAAACGTGGTCCTGGTAGCGGTTTGGTGAAGACATCGGCGAGCTGATCCTTGGTCGATACATAATTAACAATAAATTCCCCAGTCACAACCTTGTCACGAACAAAAGATAGTCGATCTCGACATGCTTCGTTCGTGCGTGGAAAACTGGATTAGCGCAGAGATAAGTGGCACCCAAGTTATCACACCAAATGCTGGAAGGTTGCCTGCCGTGCAGACCTAACTCGGGGAGTAAAGACACAACCCAGGTCACCTCAGCTGCAACATCGGCTAAGGCCTTATATTCAGCTTCGGTGGATGAGCGAGCCACGGTGCGCTGCTTCCTAGACTGCCAAGAGATGAGATTGTCCCCGAGAAACACAGCATAACCACTGGTGCTCTTCTTGTCTGTAGGACAACCGGCTCAGTCAGAGTCTGAGTAGGCGTGTATAGTAGTAATCGGTGAACCCGTGATCCGCAACCCATAAGCAAGAGTACCCTTGACATAGCGCAACACACGCTTAACCAAGGCCCAATGATCAACAGTCGGTGCATGCATGAATTGACACAGTCGGTTGATCGAAAAAGAGAGGTCCGGGCGTGTGATGGTGAGATACTGCAGCTCCCTTACTATTCGACGATACTGTGTGGGATTATCAAACAGTTCATCAGACGAGGTAACTGGTTTAGTGACGACAGCTAGCGTAGTGAGAGGCTTGCAATCGGTCATCCCAGCACGCCCGAGTAAGTCTGTCATGTAACGCCGTTGAGATAGTACCATACTACCTTCAGTCTCAATTGTCTCGATGCCCAAGAAGAAAGGGAATGAGCTGGGTACGCCAGAATAGAAAATTTCTGGATGTCAACTTCATAGATATGAAGTGATGAGCTCCCGTTAGTGGGTTGTTGCCAGACGGGGATGAGCCACCGCGGCGGAAATAGTCCTCTCGGAGGAATTGGATGACATGGTGGTGGTGGGAGGTTTACGGTGGTTGTCGATGAAGAAAGGAGAGAGGGAGGATCGACTTTTGGCTGATACCAGATTAGAGAAACAAATGTTATTCCATTCAAACAGAACAGAGATACAGGAGAGTATATAAAACTATACCACTATTATCTCCTAACTAATAGCCTAGTTAAACAAGACTTATTCTAATACAAGATATGACTAGACTTAGGATAACAAATAATAACATTACTAACAGCCCGAATGCGGACGATATCCTTCATCGAAGAAGCAGCATGGGCAACCTTGCGGCAATGGTGCAGCCGGCAGTGCAGCATGAGTCGTGCCTGGGCAGTGTGCCTCGGCATAAGCAGCCCTGGCAGCCGCAGCTCATCTCCATGTAGCGGTTGGTCGTGGCAGGGCCCTTCTCCATACGACATCGTTTTGGGCGTTCCATAAGTGGTAAAGAACCGCAACTGTCATGGCAAATTGCTCCTCTGTTAAGTTGGTCATAGCACCCACTAGCCATTCTGGAAAAGTAGTAGCAACAATATTTGTAACAGGCAAACCCGAAATATTCCATACTATTTTAGAATAGTCACAAGAAGTTAGTTAGTGTATGCATAACATGTTCATGAGATGTATCACACAGAGGGCATGTTGGGTCCACTTGCACTCTCTTTATAATCAGGTTGTTTGTGGTAGGGAGAATATCACATACAGCTCTCCACAAAAAAAGTATTCCATTTCGCGGGGACCTTCAATTTCCACAATGTAATTCATCTATCAAAGGCACCAGGATTATGCTCAAAATCTCCAACAATCTGCCTATATGCATTCTTAACATAATATATACCTCTTGGATCCCTATACCAATACCAAGTGTCTTCATAATCCAGGCTCACAGGGATCCTGAAAATACGAGCCACATCATCTGGGTCAAACAAATCATTTAAAATATGGAGATTCCAGGTCTTTGTCTGTTGGTCAATCAAACCCACCACTCTAACTTCCCGCAGTTCCACATGCATTATCGTCTGTATTAAGGGACTAGGATAATCTGGTAATCAGGGATGTCCCCAGATCAACTTATTCTCCCCATTCCCTACTTCATATAATTACACAAATTATCATTTAAAATTATTATCAATAAAACTTTGTACAATTATGTATGATATATAATTATATCAAGTATGATTATATCGATACTAATAATAGTATTGACATTGTAAATTTTTACTACTTTTAATCCCATGACCAGATTTTTCTTACTTGGGTCCCTTATGAAGCCCAATTGAAAAATTACTACATTGAATTATTATTAATATTTAATCCACACATGCAAATGTGAAACGTTTATCGTCTAAGGACATCTTCAATAGTTGTAGGATTTTGATGAGATTTTGCATTTGTGAATGTGTGATTAGGAAAGAGAAATGGGTGAAAAGAAAAAAAAAAAAGAAAAGAAAAAAAAAACTGAAAAAAAAAAAAAAAAAAAAAAAAAAAAAACCAAAACCCTTAAAACCATGACAAAATCTCATAATAACACAACAATCTCATCCCTCTCTCTCCTCCGACACATTATTTTTTTCTTAAAATCTATGCAAAATCTCTCTATTGGGAATGACCTTAATGAATGTGTTTGATATGGCAACTTGAGTTTGTATATATCATTTTCATTCCAATTTGTATATAATTTTGTGGTGAGACAGATTGCATGTGGTGGAAGCTCAGCTCGATCAGCTTTACCTTCTCTTTTTCTTTCGATTCTTCTTCTCCCAAAAGATTGAATCTCCAATTTCAAGGGTCTTTCTCACTCTGATCCGACAAAATATTTGGGAGTATTAAATTACGGTACTCAATGGCCCAGTAAACAAGACCAAATATCAACACGTATAAGGAATCTGTCCACTTTAAACATAATTCCCGCACTGTCCCATACCTACTCTTTTTATTTCGATTCATTCCTACCAAGTGTTTGTTGCATTGATATTGCCTGTTTAATTTGAAAATGCTTTTGGTTTCAACAGCATGAGCCATTGGACAACAATGGAACCAACACACCAAATACATCTTTCATGAACTATATTTTTTCTACGCACTATGCTTAAAATTAAAATATCAAAATCTTTTAAGTCAAAACTAATTCAACTACCAAAAATAGATAGGATATACGACATGAAATATGTCATTTTCATCTTGCGGAGATAGTTCACTTGTTAAATCAATCATCCTAAAGTCTTGCAGAAGTGTACATACAAGAAAAAACGTAGACAACTCACGATTTATCTCATTCAATAACTTTTAATTATAAATTTTGAATATCTAGAATTAGTCTGTCGTAGGTTAGAAAACTTATGTATCAAATAAAAATGTTGCTTTTTTTGAAAAGATTGTAATTAATTACAAGAATAGCATGATAATAAGATGATGAACTTTAGCCAGACGCAATAGAATTTATAATTCTCAATGAGTTAATACCTGGTTTGGTTTTCGATTATTAAGACTTCATTATTTTGGTTCTCGACTTTCAAACTTATTTAATTTTATCTCAACTATGCAATTTTCATTTAAAATAGTCGTTGATCTAAACCAAAACAGTTCTAATTGAGGATCATTTTGATTAACAATTGTATAGTTGGAATGAAATTGAACAAATTTATAATTTGAAAATTAAAATGATGAAATACAAACTTTTTCCCAATTATCCCCTTCAAGTTATTTATGGCACAGTTTCCTAAAACGTGCAGAAATGGAAAATCCTTAACCTACTCCTCCTCGGCCACCCGGCGCAATTTAGATGCTAAAGCTTTTCTCATCTGCTCTTTCTCTACTTCTTCTTCTTCCTCCGCCCGCTCAAGGCCATGATTTCCCTCACCACCGCCACTTCTCCGCTTCTCCGCTCAAATTCTCTCTCCTTAAACCCCTCTCTCATACAATCCCTTAAACCCCTGAACAAACACCAACTCCGCCGCCTCCGGAAAAGCCTTAATCAGGTGCTTATCTAAAAATTCCATGTTAATTTGTTGTAATCTGTTGATATAGTTTACGAAAATCCCGGTTTTCATCTTCTGTTCCCCTTTCTGGGTCGTAGAGAAGATTCGGAATTGGCAGGTGCAGGGCGGAGCTGGCCAATGACGCGCCGATCGCCGTCGCTATCGGCGCGTGCATTCTCAACTCGCTGGTGTTCCCGGTCACTCCCTCGCCGGACGAGGAGGAAACTGACTCGGTGATTGACTCCGCCGATGCCAGGTTCGCTGTCATGGGGATTATTAGCTTCATCCCATATTTCAATTGGATGGTAAGTTTTTTGAGATATTCATAATTTCATATCATACTAGAATCCAGTAAGTATTTATTCATTACACAGAAAAAAATGGGGTTTTGATTTTCTACTTAAATTTCATTTTTCCTGATCGTTTATTGCTAGAGTTGGGTTTTCGCATGGTTGGATACAGGGAAGAGGAGATACGCGGTGTATGCTATTGTGTATTTGGCTCCTTACTTGAGGTAAAATCATCTGGAGATTCGTGTTGATTAAGGTTCCAAATGTTTGTAAAAAAAACAAAAAAAATTGAATTATTGATTTGGTTTCTTGTCAAGTTAGAGCGGTTTGTTGTTCAGCTTCTAGGAGAATGGGTTGGAAAGCAGAGGATTTATGATAAAAGTAGTTCATACTCAATTTAGTCCTTGATTATAGTGAGTTTTCTCGGTTTAATCCTACACGTCTTTTTGTGCTTAATTGAATCCTAGACTTTGATGATTTTACGTAATTGAGTATTTGAATGTTAGAATCAAGGACTAAATCGAGAAAAGTGGAGGACTAATTTGAGTAAAATCACTATAGTTGAAGACTGAATTGAGTATTAATAGTGGGGAAATTTCCCAAGGACTCAATTAGGTAAAACCATCCAAGTTAAGGACCCAATTCAGCAAAAAAGGACGTTTAGGACTAAATTGAGAAAAACCATAGTAGTCGAGGACTAAATTGGGTATTAACTCTATGATCAAGCAATTAAATGACTTTTGCTTGCCCGGTTTTGAGTTGTTTATGACAAGAACCAATGCAAGAAAGTTGATGACAGAAATAGATGTGCTTTAAGACACTTGGATTGCTATTTTTCTTGTTTGATGTGAAGCTAGAGTTTGTATGGTAATAAGACTTTTTGCAAGTTTCATAGATATCTTCAAATGAACTTTAAAATTGCGTTGATGAACCTGCTTGCACTTCATAAGATTGCTTGAAAAGTTGAAATGCCTCAGATGTGCTTACTGGATGATATGAAATATCTAAATTCGTCACAAAAAGTACAATGGATATGGTGAAAGGTTTTGGTCTCAATGGCAGTGACCGTCATTTGTGTGCTTTGTATAAACATGCTCCATTATGATTCCGAAGCTTTTGTATTGCTGTAGGACAAATCTGTCACTATCACCCGAAGAGAGCTGGCTTCCAATTGCGAGTATTCTCTTGTGCATTCTTCATATTCAGGTGTTTTATCTTCTGCTCAAAAACCCACGAGGAACCAATTTTGCTCACGTAGTCCTAATTGGCCAGTGCGTTTTGGCAGCTTGAAGCCAGTATAAAAGATGGAGACATCCAGGGATTGCAGTTCTTCAGTGAGGCTAGAAAGCATCTATCAACATTCACTGGGAAAACAGATAGCACAATATACGAAGAGGTAAAGCCTTCAAAACCACACAAGAACTTAACGGTCTACAAGTTTTAAGCTTGTGTCTATCTTCGTTTCACCCCTTTTTGTTTACAGGAGATAATGCCCGATCATAAAAACTTACCTTTGGGACAATGGAGAGATAATAAACTTAAGTGGAGAGTCCCTGAGAAGCCTTCTAAAGATCCCGAGCACTCGGATAAAGACGGGGAGGATCACACGGGAAGGAAGCACTAGGAGCTAGGAGTGTTCTCGGAAATCAGATTGGAACATGACGTTCAACTAAGGTTTGCTATACTATGAAGCCATTTGCCAGTTATGGACGGTTTACTTTGGGTTGAATACTTGAGTTGATGTGATTTAGCTCACAAGTCAAAACACCAAATGCCATATTACAAAGACAAGGATCGAAGCAAACATTTTTTTATTTCCAGAAGCGTCCTTCTCCATTGTCATCTGACTAAGGTATTTTGTGTGTGACTGTGATTTAATTACAGTATTATTTTTCTTCTTTTATTTCTAAGTGTTATGAATGTAACCTTGAAGAACTGCACTTCTATAGTTCTATATGTTCTGGTGCACTTTTAAAATGCTGTAGAGTGGATATGGTTGTCTTGATTTTTATTTTTTTTCTCCGGATTGAAGACAAAGAAAGCTAATGGAAATATATTGTATATTTACACTCACAGAAGTTATATTCATTAATTATCGAAAGCCAAAGTTTTAAGCATTATGTTTTCTTAGGAGCTCAAGTGATCACTCAATCAAAGTTTACTTGCCAAATGATAAAACACTCAAGATAATACTTTTCTCGTTTGGTTCGCTAAAAAATATTTGAAGGAAAGTGAAATTGGAATTCTATGGAAAATGAATTCCATTGTTTGGCTGGTGGAAATGAAATTACTGAGAATATAAATTTCATTCTTTGATTGGATTTGGAATTGTAAAAAATAATGAGTATAAAAACAATTATAATTTTATCTTATCCTATACAATAATTAGAAAAAATTGATGAGAACATAATTGTCCTTTGTTTTTAATGAAAAAACAAAATATCAAGGAGCTAAGGAAAATGTTTGCTTCTGTGGAAATGGTCCAATACTGATAATTGCTAATTTTGTCTTTAAATGCTTACTGATAAGTGATAAACCAGGTCATAAGTGATAAACCAGGTCACAAAAATGGTGCCTAGGCGCAGGGCGGTGACTGCCGCCTAGAATTTTGGTAAAATCGCCGTTCTAGGCGGTCTAGGCATCGCCTAGGTCGCAGCGGCCTAGGCATTTAGGCTACCGATTAGCTATTTTCTTGTGTTTTTTAAATGGGTTATTTCATTTAAATCGACACAACCGTTTTTAGTAAAATAACTCTAAATTGTTTAAATTGGTCTCAAACTCAAAACAAAAATGAAATCAAATACTCTAATATTAATACTTTGTGAGTTGTGACTTTGTTTTGTGTTTTGATTCTTTAAATTTTTATACATTTTATAATTCTAAATGTTTTAATATTTTAGTACTAACTATTAAAGTATTAAATAAATTTTATTTTATTTTACTTTTTTTTTTTAAACGCCTTTTTGCAACCTTGCTGATAAACTAGATCCTAATATTTTACACCTCCATTTTCTTGAGGTAAGAAGTTCTGCAGAATATGAAGTCATGTATTGGATCAGGAAGGGGTACTTGGGGTCAGCCAAAAAGATAATGGCCCATGCAGGTCTCGAACCTGCGACCTTCGCGTTATTAGCACGACGCTCTAACCAACTGAGCTAATAGGCCATATGAAATAATTTTGCTTTTATAGAATAAAAACCTTAACACAACAATTCTAAAAAATGAAAGCAAAATAGAACAATAACAAGAACTCACGCAGCATTTCACTTCTGGAATCATCCAAGAATTTCAAAGACTTTTAATAAATTAGTTTCCCTCCTCCTCCAGTCAACTCTAATATCTTCTCTCTACTATGTTTTTGATGTACGATTATTATAAAATTATTCCGATTGATTGAGCTAAAGAAGACCAAATTACAATATATTAATATAGAAATATTTCAGTAAATTGCGCTAAAAAGACTCAATTACAACAAACTCATAATTTTGACTCAAGATAAGGCACCGTCTAATTGGGTTATTTAATATTATTTGATAAAAAAATGTGTGTGATTAGCTAATTTATGACACCCAATGAATATGAACCACATCATGAGAAAAATATTAGAAGAAACTTAGAAGGAAGATGTATCATTTCTCTTTGAGTGTTTGAGATAAGAGTGAAATAGATCTTCCAACTATATACTAAAGTGCAATTAAACTATGAAAAAATAAAATTCAATTATATCTTTGAACTTATTAAAATTTTACAATTAACCTTTTTGACCTTTAAACTATTTTGTTCCTGAGTTTCATTAAGAACTTCTCGTTGTCTTCATCGGCAACATTAACCAGCCGTTGAAGCAAGCTAAGGTCTGTCGCTCGTGGAATACCAGGTTGTTGATAATTTTAAGGTTTTTGATGGTTCAAAATATTCTATTGTCCTTCTAGCTTCTGTGGAAATGGTCCAGTACTGAAAATTGGTAATTTTGTCTTTAAATGCCTACTGATAAACTAGATGTCTCCATTTTCTGCCAAAAATGGCATGGCCCACATGCAGGCCTCGAACCTGCAACCTTCACGTTGTTGGCACAACACTCTAACCAACTGAGCTAATAGGCCATGTGGAATAATTTTGCTTTTATACAATAAAACCTTAACACAACAACTCTAAACAATGAGAGCAAACTAGAACAATAACAATGCAGTCAGAGAACTCAGCAGCAATTCACTTCCGGAATCATCCAAGAATTTCAAAGATTTATAATAAAATTAGGGATAACAATTTCAATCCGTCTCGTTGATATTCACACGAATTTATTTGGGTGATAGTGAGTCGTGGATAGAGTTAGATTCAAGTTTTATGTATAAAATTCACCTAGAATCCATCCAACCTATCATATATATATATATATATATATATATATATATATATATATATGGAGATTACTCTACGGGACATTGCGTTTGCTGTGAACAAACTAGCTCAGTTCATGTCCAAGCATGTGGATGGTCATTGGTCCACGGTTAAGCATGTAATGAGGTATTTGAAAGGCACGATACATTATGATTTGCTTCTTCGTCTGAGTTTGTCCCTCTCATTGGCTACCTCGCTCGTGGCATATTCTGACTCTAATTGGGGGTGTTCGTGACGATGACCAGTCTACTATGGCTTATGTGGTTTATCTTGGTGCTAATGTTGTGTTTTGGAAGTCCGTGAAGCAGCGTTCTATTTCTCGGTCGTCTACTGAAGTTGAGTTTCGAGCTCTGGCTAACTTAGCTGTCGAATTCTTGTGGATTCAGTATCTTCTGTCTGAGCTTGGTGTGGTTTTGCCAAGTCCCCTAGTGTTAGTTATGGATAATTTGAGTGCGACCTATGTGTGTGGAAACTAGGTGTTTCATTCTTGGATGAAGCATTTGGCGCTAAACTACTTCTTTGTGCGGAAACGGATTGCAGATGAGTTGCTACGTGTTCAACATATACGGTCTATTCAGCAGGTAGTGGACTTACTCACTAATCCTCTTGGGTGGTGCATGTTTGCTTATTTTCGGGACAAAATTGGAGTTTCCATGGCTCATCTATCTCGCGGGGCGTGTTAAATATGTAAATTGCAAAATTTTAACAAGTTTAATAGTGTAATTAAATATTTTTTTTTAAGTTTGGAAATCTTTTTTTTTTTTTTTGAATGCTTGGAAATCTAATTACACTTTACTATATTGACTCTTTGAGCTACATTAGTTAGAGAAAGTATAGAACAAACACTAACTTGTAATAAAGTCAATAATATTAAAAAAAAAAAAAAAAAAAAACTACACTTTACTATATAGTTAAAATGCCTTTTAGACCCTTAACACTTTTTCTTTGGATAATTTGAAGATGCAACTGCTCAAATCTTTATTTAGGAATCCAAATATCCAATTATACAAACTCAATTAATTTAATGATCTATTTAACTCTATTTCCACCCCCCCCCCCCCCCCCCCCCCCCCCCCTAAATTTTTTTAGAGTAAATACCTAAAATGGTCCCTCGACTATAGCTAAATTCACAAATTGGTCCTCGATTTTCAATTTCAACCAATTAAGTCCTTAACTTTGCAATTTTAACACAATTTGATCCTCTGTCTATTTGACCGTTTGTTGACTGCAATTTTTTAGGATATATATGTAATTTCGTGGTCCATCGTCGGTTTTTTAAGGTTCTGGTTGCATTTCCAGATCGCACTGTTACATTTGAATTCACTGCCGAAAGCAATCTACCAAATCCGGTCGCCTTTCTTCATCCTCTCTTTGGATTCAATATAGTTGAGTTCGTACCAGAGCGAAGAAGACGACGTGTTTCCGAACCTGTGCAACGTCATCTTGGATGCCTCCATGTGCTCCGACAAACGGTTAAATAGATGGAGGATCAAATCGTGTCAAAATTGCAAAGTTAAGGACTTAATTGGTTGAAATTGAGAATCGAGAATCAATTTATAAATTTAGCTATAGTCGATGGACCATTTTGAATATTTACTCATTTTTTTTAGTTTTTGAGTTTTGGCATAAGATGGTTTTAGGTTTAGTGACTGCTTTTCTCAAAAAAAAAAAAAAAAAAAGGTTTAGTGACTGCTAATTGAGAGAGAGAGAGAATGGGTCTGCTCTCACAGAGAGTAGGAAGAAGCGATATAGCAGCAGGTGACCACATATACAGTTGGAGAACCGTCTTCGCTTACGCTCATCATGGTTTGTATTCAAACCCCATTACAATTTTTTTTTTCCTGTACGCAGAAACACTTGTGTTTGTTTCCGACTGGAAAAAGTTGCTCTATTTTCCCCTAATTGTTCAAGTATTTAACCTGAAAGGGAAATTTATGGTCTGGGGACCTAGCAATTGGGAAATTTTCTATACTATTTCAAGAATGCTAGGGTTGCTAAATGTTAGTGTTTCCTAATTGCCTTAATTTCAACTCGTTCAACTTGAAATTCGGTATTGTTTTCAACAGATTTAGCATTTCTAAATGCCTAGTATCAGTAATTTCAGTTTCTATCATTCTTACAATTTGATTTAATAGGAATATATGTTAGTGTTTCAGTGTTCCCTAATTGCCTTAATTTCAACTTGGAAATTGGTATTGTTTTCAACATAAGCATTTCTAAATGTCTAGAATCAGTAATATCAACTTCTGTCATTCTTACAATTTGAGTTTATAGGAATATATGTTGGTGGAAACAAAGTGGTCCATTTTACTCGTGAAGAAAAGATGGACTCAACTGAATATCCTTTTCTCAGTTCTACTCCCAGTTCAGGATGCTCAAGTATTCCTGACTGTGGATTTCGGAAAAGTGAAAGCGGAGTAGTTCTATCTTGCTTGGAGTGTTTTCTCGGGGAAGGATCGTTGTATTGCTTTGAGTATGAGGCGAGCCCCTCTGTTTTCCTTACAAAATTCCGCGGAGGCACATGCACCACTGCGAAATCTGATCCCCCTGAAGCGGTGATCCACAGGGCCATGTATTTGCTTCAAAATGGGTTCGGCAACTATGACATCTTCGAGAGAAACTGCGAGGATTTTGCCTTGTACTGTAAAACCGGCCTTGTCATTCACGACCAGGGAGGTTTGGGGAGAAGCGGTCAAGCTTGTGCTGTTATAAGTGCGCCTTTGGCAGCCATGCTTTCTTCCCCGCTCAAGCTATTCACATCGAGCCCTGTGGGTATGGTGTTGGCAACAGCCGGGATGTATTGCTTTAGCAGGTACGCGACTGACATTGGCGTGAGGGCGGATGTCGTTAAGGTGAAAGTCGAGGACATGGTTTTGTTCCATGGCTGTGAAGTTATCACCAACAATGAGTGCTGTAAAAGAGAGCTCAATCATGACCAAACAGACATGCCCACCCTTAAGCGGGCGCGATGTAGCTGATATAAAGATTTTGAAGGTTTTGTTTTTGGCAGTGTTGCAAAAATTGCGTCTAGGTGCTAGGCGCTCAGCCTCCTAGGCGGTCCCTAGGCGCCTTCTAGGTGCCTGACGATTTTTTCAACATTGGTTTTTGGTCATTGCATATGCTCTGATTGAATTATAGATGGGGTATGACCCTTCATGGCATATAGATATGTGTTGTTTAGAAGTTAGAATTTCTTGTTCCCCCATTCTCAGTATTGATCTTAGCAGATGTGCTCATGTGCTTTTGATAGTAGTAAGCACAGCATAGCTGCTATTTTAAAGACTAGAGATATATTCTTGCCTCTTCAAGAAATAGAAGTTTATATAGTACGGAGTATATATTTTGTATTGAAAGTTTAAAATAGTATAAGGTATTTGTAAGAATCAAAGTTGTCCATTCGGCCACCTCTTTCGAGGCTAATTATGCATTTTTTTCGATAAGATAATTGGTTTGGTAATCCTAAAGTTTTAAGTTTGGCTCTTTGAATAGTTATTGGCTTACTCCATATGCATATATTATACTCCTTTCATCCCATTTTATATGTCTAATTTGTTTAACGAGGTTTGACAGAAATTATTTTTAATTCAATTTATAATTATTCCTTATATTACTCCAATATATATAATGTTTACACATATTATTACCATTGAAAAAATATTGTGTATGCATGTGCAGGCCCGGATTTTGGGCTGTGCAAGTTGGGCTACCGCACAGGACCCCAATTTCAGAGCGGCTCAAATTTTAGAAGCTCAATATTTTATTTTTACCTAGTTAGTTTAGAAATAAAAATTAAAACTTTTTAATTAAACTTAAAAGGCTTTATAAAGAAATGGTAGGAACATGTATTTATTGTATTTTAACTTTGAGGTCTAAGGTTCAAAACTTGTGCACACTATTATTATTATTCCATAATATGTCTATTTTTACCTGTGCGTTGCATGGAAAAGATTTTTTATAATCTTTAAATTATAACAATGAATATTATATAGTGCAATTGATGAAATGAGTTGTATCGATTATGTTTTTTTTTATGTTATCCTTGCTTGAATTCGAGCAAATAATTGCCCAATTATCCGTGCAGTGTGCGTGCGATGCACAGATAATTTTTTTTTTTGTTATATATTTAGATAATAAAATTACGGTATTAGTTTTATAGATTTTAATTTTGGTAGGGCTTTATTTATTTACCCGAAAAGGGCCACAAAAATCTAAAACCGGCCCTGTGCATGTGCATGATAATAATAATGAAAAAATATAACAGAAGTTATAACAATAAAGATATTTTTGTCCAGAAAATTATATAGTACAACTCTTATAGAATAATGTATAAAAATTTTAACATAAAAAAGGAACATAAATCAATGGTATAACCTAAATAGTCTTATTATATTTTTAGATAATTAGTGAATTATTTTAAAACAACATATATGATTTAATTAATTACTTCAACCTTTAATAGAAAAAAAAAAAAACTATTGAATCAAAAGTGTTGATTTACTTTGTCCCTTACATGGAAATTTTAAAATAATTATCACATTATTACTAAATTTATTATTATTATTATTATTATTTTATTTATTTATTTATTTTCACTTGTTCATTACAATTACTATATTATATTCTCTTTTGTCCTATTTTACGTATTGTGTTTATTATTCATTGACTAAATCAACATTTTTCCTTTGCTTTTTTTTTTTATTATTAATTTTTAATTTTTATGTGTTTAATAATAATAGTTTTAATGTAGTTTCTAAATATATAAATTTTATATACTAATATAAATGTAATATTATAAAAAGTTAAATTATAAATAACTTTAATCAAGTCTGGTTGACCAGACACATAAAATAGAAAGAAAGGAGTCTTAGTTGAATAGTTGGTACTTTAAACATTATTAGAATTACTAGTTTTTACGCGCATTGCGCGATTGAGATAATACTCAATATTTTTTTTTCTTAAAATAAGTATTTTAAAGTATATCAAGGAAAGATTATATTGGAATTGTTCATGCATAGATAATTGAATGTTAAATTTGCGTATTTAAATAGGCAATTCTAAATTTACAAATGCAAGATAATATAGTCAAGATTGATTATAACTGTCACTAAAATAATTGTATAGGTATGGTTGAAATCAAATACGGAACATAAGGGAGATCAAATAAAAATTATGGCATAAAATATTAAATATATACTAAGAAGAGCTAACTGCTGATTGCCCAAATTAACAACCATGCAAAAGGAAAATCCAAACAATATAACATGATATTATAACAACTCATTAAAGCAACTGTCTTGAAAGGAATCATGCATAGATTTACGGCCATTGGTTCACAAATCCAACACAATATTATAACAACTAAAACATGCATTTCTTTAAAAGGAATCACCAGCGCTTATAGCAGCCTCGGTAAGAATTTTCCCATCAATTTCATCTTGGGTTTGCACTTCACCATTAGTAACACTTTCGCCGTCAATTTCATCTTGTATTTCATCAATTTCCTCAGCCACATTGCCATTTTGTTCTTCTACTTTTACCGGGAGTGGTCAGATGACAACAGGTCGGCTAGGAGGAGGAGGTGGTCGGATGACAATAGGTCGGCTAGGAGGTGGTCGGATAACAACAGGTTGGCTATTGGCAAGGGGTGGTCCGATAACAACAAGTGGGTTAGGGTTATTTAAATGTTTCCAATGCCCACCATTGTAGTAGCCAGGAAAATAAAAATTATAACAAAATTCACTTAAGTATAGGTGCTGACGTATAATAAGGAACATAGTTTACCGAGTGTGGGTGACCATAAGGGCAGTTAGTAGTAGTGGGAAAAATTGGAAAAGTCACGTTACCACCACAAGTTAGGGTAAGGGAATTTGTCATACCATTATTCAGGCAAACTTTTGGCTTAACCTTTGCAACCTTGACCTCCACCGTCTTATTCTTCATATGCTGGAAACGGTTTCTCAGTGCAGTTTTCGCAGCTTCCTTGGATTCAAAGGTGACAAACCCAAACCCCATCGGACGTCTAATCTCGGCATGTTCCACAGTACCATATTTCTCCAAATGTTCCTTCAATTCCTCATTTGTGGAGTCTGGCGGTATACCCCCTACAAAAATCTTCTTAACACGAGTCTCCAACACAGCTTCTCTCGAACCCTTGGGTTTAGCCACCTTCACTTCCACCTACGACAACATTATATTGTACCAACTACAAATTCTTAACCAAATATTTTTATGGTTATAAATAATAAAATCATAAACAAACCAATTGAGCTAGAGATAGCATTATATTATTAGAGTTTTTTTTTTTTTAATGCATAATTTAAGACCTAAATCAATCACATACCAGGAATATAATCTCAGACGCTCAAACACAATTTTTACAATTCAATAATATATTCAATTTATATCTAGCATTAAATAATACATTGTATGGGCTATGATGTGGGGCGCCTGGAATGGAAGATTACTCAACCTTTTTGTCACAAAAATATGTGTATATGAATTGATTGCACTTCAAGTATAGCAACAATCTAATGATAAATTAAAGACAAAAAAAATTATCCTATTGAGTTAAATTGTGAGAAAATTAAATCAGAAAACGCAAATAATAATAACCTTTTTTTCGAGGATGACATGGGTATCACTCAAGACATGTTCAACAAGAGAGCTGTCTGGGAACACGATAAAACCAAAACCTCTGCCCGAACCAGTGATTCTGTTTCTAATGGTCTTAGAGCTTTTGATCTCTCCATATTTACTAAAGTAATCCCTTAGGGTTTGTTCGTTAGTGTCATGAGACAGTCCTCCTACGAAAGGCTTAATTTGTTGCTCCATCAAAGAAAACTTTTGAGAAAAATCGATGACGAGAATTAATGTAAGTTTTTTTTTTTTTTTTTTCTATCCGAACTCCACAGAAATCTATTAAAACTGACTCTTATTTACTACGTTGGTATTCCTTCAGGGAGGCATGGCCTCTTGTATTAGACTTTGCCTTTTTTATTCTGGTATGAATGCATGGGTACTCCCCTCCTTAAACAAACAAAAAAACTGCTGATTGTCAAACAAGAACATTGCGAGATAGTTTCCATTTCAATTTGTTGTGTGATTTGCATATTCTTTTTCAATAAATCTCCAAGTAGTTAATATGATTGGCTTAATTATATTTTTATATTTTTATATTTTTATATTTTTATATTTTTTAAAACAATTATTATTATTATTATTATTATTATTATTATTATTATTGTTGTTGTTGTTGTTGTTGTTGTTGTTGTTATTGTTATTGTTATTGTTATTGTTATTATTATTATTATTATTATTATTATTATTATTATTATTATTATTATTATTATTATTATTATTATTATAACCTTAGGTCATTTTACATGTTAATATAAATAGCTAATTTTTTCAAATATCTTTTTACCAACCGTTGATATAATTTCAAATTTGCTAATATAATCCGCTAACATTAACTGCTAACTGCTGATTGTCAAACAAGGACATTGCAATGTAGTTCTCACTTCAATCTGTTGTGCGATTTGAATACTCTCTTTGCCAACAATTCTCTCAAAGTAGTTAATATGATTGGCTTTATTAATTATATTTTTAGAAAATTTCTATTTTGGTCATATGACTATAGGGGCTTTGTTAATTTCAACACCCGACTTTTAAAAGTGTCAATTTTGTACCTTGACTATGCAATTTTTATCAATTTTGGTCATTCCGATTAAATTGCCGGTCAAATTTCGCCGGAAAAATTTAATCATTCATTTAGTCTATAATCTGAGAGTCAAAATCGTCTTTTGAAGTCTGGTAAAGTCGTCTTTTTCTGGCGAAATTTGGCCAGAGTGACCAAAATTGACAAAAATTACATACTCAAGATACTAAATTGACACTTTTGAAAGTCAGGTGCTAAAATTAACAAATCCCCTATAGTCATATGACCAAAATTGAAATTTTCTCTTATATTTTTAAAATTTTTCATTGTATTAATAAAATACTTGGGTAAATAAATATATAGCATTATTTTGTATTATAACTTTGATATTTAATTAAAAATAGTGCACAAAAAAGATAATGGACAATGTAGTGAATATAATCAATTGATGAATTTGAATGTAAAGAATTTTTACATAGGAGAAATATAAAGACAATATAACTAATAAAATTATTTCTCTTAATTAATTTATTGATAATGGATAATTTTTTTTTAATAAAGTCATTGTAGGGACAATGTAGCGAATATAATCAATTTATGAATTTGAATGTAAATAATTTTTATATTGGAGAAAAATAAATACAATATAATTAATGAAATTATTTCTCTTATTTAATTTATTGATAATGAATAATTTTTTTTTTTGAATAAAGACATTGTAGACACATAATTTTAAATTAAAGAAATGCATATGTATTATTTTCTGTTGTAGCTACTAAATTATTATTTAATTTAATTTAATAAGAGTAAAATAGAGTACTATTTATGCCAACTTTGATTGAGATGAGGTTCGAAGCTAAGACATTTCTTATTGAAATCAATGAGTAAGTTAAGGGTGAAGTGGTGAACTAACAGAAATTAACGGAAAAGATAATATTTAACGAAAAAGTTAACAGATAATCATATTCATTAAGGATAAATTAGGAAATCTTAAGGAAAAATTAAAATCTGATCAATCTGAGCCATTCATTCGATTAAAACTTTTAACCGTCATTTTTTCTACCCATTATAGGCCTAACTCTCTTGGGCTCTTATTAGTATGGTAGATATTGATAATGAATAATTTTTTTTGAATAAAGACATTGTAGACACATAATTCTAAATTAAAGAAATGCATATGTATTATTTTGTGTTGTAGCTACTAAATTATTATTTAATTTAATTTAATAAGAGTAAAATAGAGTACTAATTATGCCAATTTTGATTGAGATGAGGTTCGAAGCTAAGACATTTCTTATTGAAATCAATGAGTAAGTTAAGGGTGAACTAACAGAAATTAACGGAAAAGATAATATTTAACGAAAAAGTTAACGGATAATCATATTCATTAAGGATAAATTAAAAAATCTTAAGGAAAAATTAAAATCTGATCAATCTAGGTCATTCATTTGATTAAAACTTTTGACCGCCATTTTTTTACCCATTATAGGCTTAATTCTCTTGGACTCTTATTAGTATGGTAGATAGATAGTATAGTAGATAATAAGTCATAATATAATTATTTAATATTTAATTTGAATTTAATAAAAATCTCGCCCGTAAATATTTAATTTAAATATGATAAATATTTGTTCAATTTGCTTCCGTCTCCTCTAGTCCTCTCTCTCTGCTCTGCTTAGCGATCACATTCCACGGCGGCTTGAATTTGATGGCAAATTTGTATGTACGGGCGCCGCCGCCGACGGATCTAAATCGGAACACCGAGTGGTTCACGTACCCGGGGGTGTGGTCCACCTACATATTCATACTCTTGTTTTCCTGGCTCATCGTCTCCTCTTTTACCGGATGCTCTCTCGGCATTGCTTGGACCATTGTCCACCTCTCCCATTGTATCGTAAGTATACGCAGCGCAAACACACTCTGATGATGCATATGATTTCTTTTCGTGATAACTTGATAGTTTGTTTCACTAATTATTGATAAACTAGTTTGCAATTGAAGTTGTTTTACCTAGTTCTTACTAAATGTAATTTGTACTGAAATCTGAGGATTGAATAGAAACCTAAAGACAGCAAAGTGAGCAAACATTAGCGTTCTTAGCTTTTTGTTTTGAGTTCACTCTTTAGTGTGATGTGGTAGCGAATTGTTTAATTCACATTTGCTTTATGCTTGAGCATGATAAGAGAAAGTGTTTTTAGTGATAATTTCAAATAGCATAATAGTAAACCAAGTATTCCTTGATGATATGGCTATTGGAATGTTACAGCAGGAGATTTTTGTTGGATTTTATGACTTCAACAATTGATTAGAATATATGAAGGCCTTCAGATAAGTTCAGGATGTTTCTTTTTGTCTTCCTTGAGAGGATATGATTGCAAATGACAAAATGGATGTTTCGTTTGTGTTTACCTGCAGGTTACATATTACTTCTTTCACTGGAAGAAAGGAACGCCTTTTTCTGATGATCAGGGTATTTACAATAGACTGACTTGGTGGGAGCAAGTAGATGACGGCAAACAGCTAACACGCAACAGGAAGTTTCTGACAGTTGTCCCTGTTGTACTGTGAGTATTCTTTTTATGCTTTAGGTGTTTGGTGCTTACTGTGTCATGACTCATGAGGTCATCGTCTTGTTTCATGCAATGTTGCAGAAGGCACTAGGCGCTTGTCGGGTGCCTGGAGGCGCCTAGCGCCTGGGGTGAAATCCCCTCGGCCTAGGGGCGCCTAGGCTGATTTTTACAACCCTGGTTTCATACAATGAGGCTTCATTGATGCAAATTCTAGTTGTTAGTTAAGTTAGAGCCTTATAAACTTGAGCATTGAAATATCTGAGCTACAGCCTTGCTAGCCTTTATATAATGCATTTATGTTGCCTAGTTTTGTACTTCATCAAGCATGACACATGCTTAAATTGACCATGTAGAATGTAATGCTGTTATGGCTGAATGTGGGTGGCAGCGGCAATATTGCAGTCAACAATATGTAGAGGTAGGAGATAGCTAGAAAGTGCAAATGAACTAGTTCTGTTAACAAGGAAGTGATGAGTTTGCTCATCCTGGAATTACTTTGGATGAACCAATCAGTTTTTTTTTTTTTTTTGCATGTTCGAGGTTTCCTAGTGCATTTATTTTACCAAGAGCTAATTACTAGGTACATAAGCCAAACTTACTCTGAAACAAACCATACGATCGTTTTTTAAGTAGCGCATATTATTTTAATACTAGGTAATAGTCACTGAAATGCTGCTTTTTTGTTATAGTAACAAAATCATTGCTCTTGTTTCATAGAGTCAAGGTTGCAAAAATCGCTAGGCGTTCCTCGGGCGCCTGGGGGAGCCTAGTGGCCGTTTTTTTTTTTTTTATATAAATTTAAAAGATTTAAAAAAAAAATTTATTTAAGACTTAGTAATTATAACTTATTTAATACTTTTAGTTAGTACTAAAATATTAAAAACGGCGTAGGTTTGAGCGAAATAACCTATTTAAAGAAATACTGAAAAATAGCTAACTAGTAGCCTAAACGCCCGCCTAGGCTGCCTAGACGACTGCATAGTCTGCCGCGACCTAGTCGGCGCCTAGGCGGCCGGCTGCCTAAAACGGCGATTCTGCCGAAATTCTAGGCAGCCAACCACCGCCTAGGCACGATTTTTGCAACATTGCATAGAGTTATTTATTTGCTTAGCTCTGTCTACTTAGTTGTTGCTTAAAAGGGTGCGAGCCCTATTTGACAAAAGAAAACACTTGTTTGGGTTGGGGCTAGTTTATGTTATAAATAGCAAGACACAATTTCTTCTTTTGTCAGTTAAACATATAACTTAGAAGAGAATAATATTGTTTGACAAATTTGTTCTATGCTTTCCAGTACTTTAAATATTTCACTAACGTTTCAGAAACTTCAAGTTTCACTACTTCAAAAGAAAAAGAAGTCTTTAAATTCATTTACTTCGTTTGGTGGCAAAGAAGGAGGTCTCTCATTCTCTCTTCTTTCTGCTTTTGCCTAAATTCTTTAGTGTAATAGGCGACTGACTTCTATGTGTAGTTATATAATATTGTGCCTATTGTGATTGAATTGGGCAATGGTTATTAGCCATTAAAATATAAGAATGTTTGTTATTCAATGAAAGTCTAAAAACTAACACTTTCAGGAGTTTGCCTATATCATGAATTCTGAGCTAGGTGCTTTGTTCATACATTTGCATCTGAAATGTATTTAGCTTTGAACATCTCTCTCTCCCTCCCCTCCCTAAAAACCTTAAAAAAATAAATTCTGAAGCTAGTTTTTGGGAGTTGTAAATTATACCCAAAAAATAAAAAACAGCTCTCCATTGCTCTGATTGAGACTGCCCATTTGAAGTGTGGCAGATAAATCCATGATTTAACTCAGAGTTAGCTTGCAGGTCTGTATGGAAGATAGGAACAAAAGTTTGAAGTGCTTTTCTTAGGAAAAATAAAGAAAAATAAATGCAGGATACATCTCTAGCTTTTGGTATTGTTTCCTTCTTGAATCTAGGTGGTAGTGACGGTGACTTGGGATCAGCTGATGTTGGCTCTTGAGATATTTCCTTTCTTCTGCTGTGGGCTAGATTTAGAAATTATTTGTGGTGTGTATGCATAGCTTGTGAGGTGTGGTAAAATTTTTATATGAAAAACAGAACAAAAAAGTGAATGCATCTAGTTTCTAAATGATCCGATTTCTCATAGCATCCTCCTAGGTTTAATCTTCTTCTATGAGATGCCAGGAACTGGTGGTTCATTTTGCTGTTTTGTTTTGCAGGTACCTAATAGCCTCCCACACAACTGGTTATCAACACCCGATGCTCTTTTTCAACACAATTGCGGTTTTTCTGTTAGTTGTTGCCAAGTTCCCAAACATGCACAAGGTTCGCATATTCGGCATCAATGCTGACCAGTAAGCCGACTTATTTATACTATAAAATACATACAGCAAGTCAGCAACAGATCTCAACTATATTGTTTCTTATTGGCTTTGTAAATTTACAACCACTATAAGATGCTTGAACAGTTGAACTAGGAAAGAGACATACTACCAAGAAAACCAAGTGCTGTCTCATGTGGGATAAATTTTCCTTGTTTGCTAGTCTTGTACTAAGTAAAACAGCCGAAATTCCCATGTATTAAGATATATCCTGTACTAAAATTTTGTTTCCCAGAAAGCTGATTCACAGTTTTTGGCCTACCAAATAATTTCTTCCTTACTGGACTTGATCATTCAAATTTGTAAGAAGTTTGGTTCTATTAGCATTCTTATCAGTTGTCTGGTTAAGCTGTTCCTGCCTCTCATTTATATTCTATCCTCTTTACTGCAGAAATTTGCCTTTTTTGCCTGTACCTGAGGGTGTCTAATACAACATCCAGTTTATTTGTTAAATGTATTGGAACTATATATATTGATTAATCAGTTAAAATATAGCAATTAATTTTATTAAAAAAAATGTCATTGGAATAAACAGAAAGGGCAAGCTAAAGGTAACTGTCTAGGCAAAATTATATCATGCACTAGGGTCCAAGGTTGCAAAAAACGTTAGGCGCTCCCTAGGCGCCAAGGGGGCGCCTAGCGCCTAGGCCCCGATTTATTTATTTATTTATTATTATTTTTAAATTTTTAAAAAATAAAAAAAAAATTAAAATTAAAAATTGTGAAATTCACTAATAAAACATAAGGTTCATTTAGTTTTTTCTTACAAATTATTTACATAAGTGGTTGTAAAATCGTTTTGAATATTGTTGAAACCATCTAAATACATAAAAAATTAAAATTAAGAGCAAAAGAAGCATTTTTTTGGAGAAATTAGAGGGTCAAACCGCCTTTGACCGTTTGCGGTGTATAGATTTTGAAAAAATACGCGATTTGAAAAAAAATTGTCCAAAACGGACAATCGAGTCAAAAGTTGCCTTACCGAACTTTCTACACTTTTTAAAAAAAAAAAAAAATGCCGGTTCGGTCGATTAATCGTCGCCCGGCCGCGGAGGAGGCCGATTCCGGACGAATCGTCCGCGGCCAGGCGACGCCTAGGCGCGATTTTTGTAACATTGCTAGGGCCTACCGTGCATTGTAGACCACTAGACCTTGATCCAAAAATAACTTTCAGATTCTGTATCTATAATTGACACATTCTGTACCTGCAGTTGATAGTTTCTCTACTTTTAGCTATCATATTATGTGTCAGCAATTATAAGTCAGATTCTGTATCTATAGTTGACACATTATGTACCTACAGTTGATAGTTTCTGTACCTGTAGTTATCATATTATGTGTTAGCAATTATCAAGTTATTCCATATTTGTTTACATGTACAGAAACTCTTAACGGTAAGTATTGAAGGTACATAATTTTTATATCACGGTTCACAATGCAATATGAGCCCTGGTCCATAGTATAACAATTGGCCAAGGCAAATTATTGCATGGACCATTGTCCGCACAATTGTGTGGAGCATGAATATCAGGTACATTTTTAATATACTAAGGGGGCGTTTGGTTCACATAATCTTGGATTACCCCAGGTAATAGGATTACATCCGGGAAGGTAATGTGAGATTTGGGAATGTAAGATTACCTTATGGGGGCGTTTGGTTCAGGTTATCTAAGATAACCAGGGTTATATTTGTTTAGTTATGTAACATTCCTATGTTTGGTTGGAGTTATCTAACATTCCCATGGAATCAAAGATAGCCTCCACATCAGATTTTGGAGGGAATGTGATTCCCCCATCTTCTTTAGGTAATGTGAGATTCCCTTGGTTATTTGCTTACTTTGTCATTCTCTTACTATGAAAATATTATTTTGTTGCTATTGTGATAATATCTTTTATGTTGTTGAGTTTTTAATTTTTATATGGTAATAAATAATAAATTATATTATTATAATTACATATTTTATTATAAAATAATAATAATAATAATAATAATAATAATAATAATAATAATAATAATAGGTGTTGCTTAGAAGATGAAAATTTTAATTTCGTGGGTAAAAAAATTAAAATAAAGCCTTTTGAACTTCATACACATGACATATGTAAGTAAAATATTCATTACAACATAAACATTAACTCTTCAACCAAACAGGTTTATATTACATACCTCAGTTTTAACCAAACACAGAAATCTAACATTCCCAGGAATCTAACATTCCTGGCAATCTAACATTCCCTAAGGTAATCTCACATTCCGTGAACCAAACGACCCCTATGTGTTTGGTTTTGATTGTGAAATATAATATTATCTTGTTTGGTTAAGTGTTATATTTTAGGTTATATGAATCAATTTACAATAATGTCCTCAATATATATATATATATATATATATATATATATATATATATATATATATATATATATATATATATATATATATATATATAGGATAGGATTATATTCATGTGAAAACACATCTTAAGATACAAACGTGAGGACAATATGGGGCCGTTGGATGTTTAGATTGGATGGTCCAGATCAGTTTTAAGGTTTAGTGCGTGAGATTGTTGTTTTTATGTTAAGATGGGTGATTTTATGTGTTAGGGGTTAATATTGGTATTTTGCTTATTGTGGAGTCGTAGTCCAGTTAGACCACAATTCATCTTCTCCCACGCGCATCGAAGTTCTCTCTGCATCCTCGACATTCCGTTTCTCGCTCTCATCGCGTGCGTTGGCGACACTTCTGAGCTTCGCGTCGTTCTTGCAGATTCATCCCTCGCTTTTCACTTGCTCATTGAGATGGTCGGCTGTGGGGACCGCGGCACATCGAAGAGGCGGGGACCACCGCTGGCTGGTGCCGGTCGAGGTATTTCTTTTCTTTTTTTTTTTTTTTTTTTTTTTTTTTTTTGTTTTTTTTGCCTTCTGCTTCGATTTTTGTTTGTTTGTTTGTTTTTTTTTTTTTTTTTTTGTTTGTTTTTGTGTGTGTTTTCTTCTTGTTTTTATGTATCTTTTGGGATTTGTGGGGTGTTCAAGCGATTTGTGGCCTGATTGATGCCGTATTTGGGTGCTAGGGTTTCGGGTTTTGGGCGTTTTTGGGCAGTTGTTGGGTTTGTTCAATTTCATTGTTATTTTTAGTATTATGCATAGATTATGTTACTTTGTTTTGGTTGTTTTTAATTTTGATGTATGTATAATGCTAGGTTGTTTCGTAGTTGCAGTTGAATTTGTGTATTGTTTGCGTTTCTTTTTGCATAATCTGGTGAGGGGGTATTGTTTCTCTGTTTGGTTTTCTTTCTTTTTGTGTGATTTTTTTTTTTTTAGTTAAAAAATATGCATTCTGCCGTGTTGCTTTGGGGTGTTGGGGGGTTGTTTTTGGTGACAATTTTGGTTGTTTTTGGCTTCTCTTTTAATCTTCATTATGTTAGTTTGCTTTGTGGGTTTTTATTTTTGATGCATGTATAATGCTAGGTTGTTTCCAAGTTACATTTGAATTTTTGTAGTTGAGTTTTGTTTTGCAAAATCTGGAGTAGGGGGAATTTTTTGTCTGTTTTGTTTTCGTTCTATTTGTGTGTTCTTTTAGTCAAAAAATCTGCATTATGCCGTGGTGCTTTGGTGGTTCATTGTGTGTGCAACGGTGTGTTAGCTGGAGGGTTTTTTTTTTTTTTTTTTTTTTTTTTTTTTTTTTTTTTTGGGTTTTCTACAGCAAATTTATTGGTTTTCTACAGAAAATTTATGACAATTAATATAAAGTCAAGATCAGATAACATAGTCAGAAATTGTTGGCCAAATACAAAGAGCTCAATGAATAATATAGCAATAGCTTAGTATAGTCTACTAGTTGACTTTTTTGTGTTATAAGATGCTGCATTGGATGACTAAAACATATAATAGTACAAAGAGATTAATTAACAGTGGGTTGCTTGAGTGTACTACTTGGTTTTTCTATGTTGTAAGATAATGTTACATTGGTTGACTACAAAGATAAATAAGATGACAACCTTAGCTTTCAATGTCAAATTTAGTGTACAAGGTGGTAGTGTTTGATGGGATTATGGAAGAAGAAAATGATATAAGGAGCATTTGTATTTATCATTAAAAGACTAAAAGATAGTAAATTGTATTAACTAATAGTTAATAATAGATTGTTTTAAAAAATAGTTAATAATAGATTCTTCTTTAAAATAGTTAATAATAGATTGAGTTTTATTATTCTTATTAAGCATGCATTCAGGTCTGTAAATTTAATGATGTGATTTTTTTAGTTACCTTTAACATGAAGTTTAATTTATTTGCAATAACAAGTCAGATTAGATTAATCGTAATTTTTTATTTCTAAATTCAAATGTTTAATTGGAGTTTTTTTTTTTTTTTTTTTTTTTTTTTTTTTTTTGGCAAGCTCGAACACCTAATTGTACTTTGTTGAATAATATTATTCTTTCATTTTCCAGGTAAGAAGGTTATGGTGGTGCAATGTGCTCCTGGTGGTGCTCCTGGTAAGAGACGTTTCTCTATGTTGGTCGTCTCTACGTTGGTGTCTTGTATGTCCAATGGATATGCGAATCAGATGTACTTCGATTGTTTCGATGATGTTTCGTGTATCCATGAGTTGAATTGGTGCAAGCTTCTTTTGGATTCGTTGGTGGAGACACATGATGCTTGGAGATCTGGTCATCTGCCTTCTGTTTAGTCATGTGTTTTATTTAGGCAGTTCTGATTGGTGTTTTGGTGTAATGTGCACGTGTATATTGCTAACTGTGCACATTTTATTTTTTGGTAGCATTACTTTTGTGCATATTGATACGTGCGTTTATGTGCGCCTCATCGTGCCACGATTTTTGTTTTTTTTTTTTTTTATGTTGCTGTGACCGGTCGTAATCCGTGGTTAAGTTATGTTAGCACGTTTTTGTACATGTGGTTTGGTTTTTGGGATTGTTTTTTTTTTTTTTTTTTTTTTTTTTTTTTTTTTTTTTTTTTTTTTTTTTTTTTCAATGAGTTTCTTGTTGCTGGTTTGGTTTTGTTTTTTCCGTGTTTGTTTTGGTACTATATGTCCTTGCTTGTGCGCACAGACGCTTGGTAGGTTGCATGTTCACAAATTCCGGACACATATTCACGTGGTGATGTTGTGATTTTCGTTGGTACATGTGTGCGCGTTCATATATTCTTCGTGTGCGTGGGGTAGTATTTCGTTCGTCCATTATGTATCCAGTGGTAGTAATAATAATTCCAAAAGGTGCGTTTGTGTGCACGGTGTGCCCGTGGTCTGTGCGCGTCGTATAATGCATGGTTCCTTTGGCTAACTAAGAGTACTTGACAGGTTACTTCAAAGAAATTCTTAAATACATTTAGTAAATGAAAGCTGGAAACCATTGTGCACTGTTGTTGACATGATCTTATTGTAAACCATTGGTCAGAAGTTTCGCACATATATTCACGTGGCGTTGGTGTGTTATTGGCTGTTAGATGTGTGCGCATTCATATTACCCCGTGTGCGTGGCTTTAATGTTCGTTTATTGTGAATTTAAGGGTAGTAATAATTATTCCACACGTTCCGTTGGTGTGCACGTTCTAGTCATGGAGTGTGCCCAACTGTATTATATTGCCAATCCCCCTCCCTTGACAATGGTGCTACCAACTACAGAAATAAATAAATAAATCAGGGTGTTTTGCCCAATTGTAACTACTAAAACGTCTTCTTCAAATAAATTTTAAAATACTGTTCATAAATGAAAAATAACAACCATTGATCCGTGTTTTTGAAATAAACTTATTCTAGACTTCGCCTGTTGCAAGTCTGTCTGGACATGTGCGACTGTTGTGGCCTGGGATGTCGCATATATTGCAGGTCCTCTGTTTTGTTGGGTGTTTCTTTGCGGTGGCTTTCTCTCTGTTGCCAAAAATGTCTTGTGTCCGATGTCGAGTTGTCTGTTTATTTTTAAAAATGCTCTTCCCTCATTTGAGCATAGACAGTGTGTATGTCGTAGCTCGATTGCATGTACTTTATATTCGCCGGTGTCGGACTTTGTCATTGCCATACGCGCCTTACAGCCTACCCTGTTTGACACTCTCCTTCGTCTCTTTCGTTTGTTGGAATTATTTTTTGATTCCGTCGTTTCGGCCGTGTACCCCTCTCGTGAACACAACCTGCTCGGTTTCTACGTTTAGTTCCGTGTCTTACATCAAAGCCTACCTCCTTAGCGTATTCTAGGTAGAAATCAATCTCGTCGTCTACTGTTTTGAATCGTTGTCCTTCGAATGGTGTTTTCTCTTTATCAGTTGTAGGTTGCCAGTATTTTGCTCCATCCTCGGTTAATTCCATAACACATTGGTTCCAAGTGTCTTCGTAATGGTCTTCACCTATTCACCACAACAAATACAAATTAGTGGTGAGTTCAATTTCAAAATAGTCGTGTCCCTGATGGTTTCTGCATGCAGGTTGGAGGTCGGCAGTGTGTGCAAGGTTCACTATATCCGTGTGCACAGTTTGCGTTACAGTTGTGTTCACTGATAAATACCGTTGCTTGGTTCTCACAGTTCGTGCATGTCAGTGTTCGGTGTGTGCATTATCACCATTACAGATTTATTGAACTTTGCATTACATGCGTGACCTATCATGACTGATTCTAGACCTACAGGGATTACGAACGGTGTGCATCACGCGTTCATATGTGTGCTTGCGGTCGTAATGCCATACTGGTAATTCACATTTTTTTCCTCCGACACCATTGTCGGCGTCTCAAATTGATCCATACGGATTTATGCGGTTTTGACGACCAGACACATTACATTACCCAATTCAATATCGCCGTGTTCGCCCTACATTAATCCCGACTCGTATGTGTAATCAGTATTACTCGTGTGTAATTCATCACCCATTAGCCGTACACTATTACAATGAAGGTGGGAAGATTACTTGGTAGTGTTGGCGTTGTATACTCCATGTTTGCATCCAGTAGTTCTTGCCGCCGTGGTTGACCGGAGTTGGTTTGGGGAGGTTGCCGAGGATGCCAATTGCGTAGGGAAGGGTGGGGTTTGGAAGTTTTGATTTGGTTGAATCATACTGTAATTAGAGTCCTTTAACTTAGGTATATTAATATCACAATTTCAGTCGTACCTTAATTAGGCCTTCAATGCAATTGTCTTTACTACCCTTTTATTAATTGATACGTTTCCAGCACATGCTATTCACAATTCAATCTCATCCATTAATCTAATCTAATCTTATGGCTCATATTAGTCCGCATGTTTGTATTTTAAGGGGGTTTGCATGTGAATGGCTCCCTATATATATATATATATATATATATATACATATATATATATATATATATATATATATATATATATATATATATATATATATATATATATATATATATACACTATGGGTACATTATTTATGTACATAAAGTACATTTTTGAAAGTACATTTTAATGTACCAAGGGTACATTATTTATGTACGTAAGGTACATTTTTTGAAAGTACATTTTTAATATACTAAGGGTACATTATTTTATGTAATGTATGTTAAATACAAAAATAATATACCTTCAGTACAAAAATAATGTACTTTTAATATATTAAAAATGTACCTGATATTCATGGTCCACACAATAATTTGCCCAGCCAATGCCACTAGGCCGGTAAATTATATCGTGGACCAGAACTGATGTTGTATGATGGATTTTAGTTCAAAACGACGTCGTTTTATATTAAGTGTCAACTAGTACATCCTTTATATAATAAAGCTATATGGTTTGGGAAATAATTAATGTTACAATCAATGCCACATCATCCTTTATTATATATAAAAAAAAAAAAGCACAACATTTAAAAAAATAAAATAGCTATATATTATATAAGAACAAATTGCACTTTTGGTCCTGTGAGTATTAGGGTACTGACAATTTGAGTACGTGACTTTCAAAACTCCTTCTTCTTCGTTCTTCTTGTTTTTTGACGAGGGTAAAATTGTCATTTCACTTCCTTCTTCTTCATTCACCCCTTCTTCTTCGTTCTTCTTCTTCTTCATCCTTGCACTGGGGGCAGACATACACTGAGCAATAAATGAAATGCGAAAATGATTTAATAAAAGATAAACGAAAACGGTAAAATACGAAGTGGGTTTGAGCCAAAAAGAAGAAATTCAACGAATGAATAGTATATTGGGACTTGGGAGAGGATAAAAAGAGGGAGATTGAGCAAAATGGAGATACCTCTGAAGAAGGGAGGATTTTGGAGTAGAAGCGAGGGAGGCCATCGCGAGATTGGTTTGAGTAATTTGATGAAGAAGAAGATGAGAATGATCGAAAGCTGGGTTCTTTAGACCATGGACGGCTTAGTAAGAACGCAAGGCTGAGACTCCGAACTGGGGCTTGCATTGGGAAGAAGATGAACTGAACAAGCCCGCGAAACTCAACCATGAACCAGGTTGACAATCTTGATGCCTTCGCAAGAATCCGACGAGGCGGCGGGTGATCTGGATCTAGGCCTGATGAATCGGTGACGCCGTCGAAGGAATCGGAAACGTGGTGTCTCTCCCGGGCATGCCGCTCATGGGGGCCAATGATTTGTTTTTTTTTTTTTTTTTTTTTTTTTTTTTTTTTTTTTTTTTCTGCTACTTCAAATATGAGTCTTTGTGCGTTCAGTCTATTCTTGCCAATCAGTTCTTAAACATCGATCAAGTGGATTGGATCTTTGAGCAGAGTAGTCTAGAGGTCATGAGGCAAGTTTTGCAATTCCGGTCAGCAGGTGCAAATTTATAAACACAGCCATGCCCAAATCCATCCAGCGGTGGTCGATCTGGATTTGATTCTCCGACGGCGGCTTCAATTGCAGAGGAGAGGAAATGGGTTCGAACAGAGCTTCTGATTTACCAAATTATTTTCTAATTTTCTAGTAGCTGAACAAAGAATGATACTAATTAATTAATTAATCTTGTATAATCCAAATTATTTCCGTCATTGCAAATAAATTAATGGATGCTTGGAGGTGGCAATTTTCGGCCATTGCTGCAAAGGAAGAAGAAGAAGGGCGAAGAAGAAGGGAGGAGAAGGAAGAAGAATACCGAAATGACTATTTTGCCCCCATAAATAAACAATTTAAAAATCTTTACATTTTTCCGGCAACATTTGGCCGGCAATTTGGTTCAATTTTGGCCAACTTACGCACCTTAAGCTATAAACTTACACACCTTAAGCTTTGAACTTACGCACCTTAAGCTTTAAACTTATGCACCTTTAGCTATGACCTTACGCAAAATGACTACAATGCCACCACGTTTTTTTTTTATTTTTTATTTTTTATTTTTTTTTAATTGTTCTTCATTCTGGGTTGTTGATTATATTTTGGGCAAGATCAAAGGTTGTGAGTAATTTGTACACTTTACCTGAAATAAGTTTCGCACCTGATCCCTTGGATATATATATATATATATATATATATATATATATATATATATATATATATATATATATATATATATATATATATATATATATATATATATATATATATATATATATGGGATGGTTCATGTGCGAAGGAACTCTCAGGTGAAAATTAAAATAGGGTGAGATTTGAGTCGTTGATCTAATCTAGATCAACAACTCAGAATGAAGGAAAAAAAAAGGCTTTCTTGCAACTTGATGCGAATGATCTCTTACCATCATTGTCTAACTGATGCACCAAGGTTCAAACTTATGCACCGTAAGTTTCAAACTTATGCACCGTAAGTTTCAAACTGATGCACCTTAAGTGTTGAACTGACGCACTGACAAACATTATTTTTATTGTTATTTTTAATAATCTTTTTATAGTTAATTTGCAATAATTAATTAATTTTATATTTATTTTTATTTATTATTGTTATTATTAGTAGCTTTGATAGTTATTCAATTTTAGGTTGTTTTAATTATTAAATTTATTTATTATTTGAATTCTGTTAGTTTAATAATTCATTGATTCTAATTTAATTATAATATTATTAATTTTAGTAGTACATGTTCAATAGGAGTTTAATAAAGGGAGATTAGTTATATATGATATCTAATAAGATTATTATTACTATTATTATTATTATTATTTAGGAACAAAGGACTCGCAGACTTCTTCTCCGTCAAAGCTACGATCCTATTGAATAGGTGAAGCTTTGGACTAGACCGCATCGGAGGAGGAAGACGCAGCAACATTCGGTACAGCTCCGATTGGACTGAGGATTATAAATAGAGGGTAGAAGGCATCAAGTCCATCATAATCAATTCATTCCGGACTAATTCCGGAGGTGGCTTTGTTCTTCACCGACTCCTCTTCACCAAAAGCCGGAGATTTCCGGTGGGCAGTGCTTGGCGGCGACGATTTCCGTCCAACAGTGGCTTGAATTCTTCCTGGCGGTAGTTCCTTGGACGGCAGTAAGCAAGCTCTGGATTATCATTGAATTTGGCTTTACTTAAGCAAGAAGTTTATCATTGTATTTGGCTTCCTTTTGTTATTATTTATCACTGTTTTTGGCTTTAATATTTTAATTAGTTCATTGCGTTGGATTTTACGTGAAAGTTGATTAGGAGTTTTGTTTCTCCACTTTCAATTCAAATTGAAGTATTGTGGCCGCAGCTTTAATTAAGAGCATGTTAATGGTTGATTATCTCTTAAACATGATTTACTAAGTTTTAATTGATTAATTGTCTGCTATCTTAGTTTTCTTGATTTTTGATTATATCAAATTCTTAAGGTGCCTTTATTTGATTTAATTCTCCGCAATTGAAACTTTATTTTGAATTCTTTTCACTTTTTATTCTTGAGCTATTTTATTTCATGGTTATTCAGTTATTCTGTCTAATTTTTGCAAAGTCTCCATCAAATTGCTGCTTTTGTTTTAATTCTTTAATTCCTAAATTGTGAGCATTGTTCAATTCCTAAACACTGCTCTAATTCTTTGATTCCTTTATTTTCTATAATTATTATTATTAATTTGTTATGTGATTAATGAAACTTTGTGATTTAATTTTTGTAAGTTTCATAACAATGCACTTTATAATGAGTTGCTCTTGCGATTGACTATGATGTTTAGTTGGTAAATTTTAAAGTCTTTTAAGTATTTCTTTAAGCTGTTGTTAGCTTTGAATGAACTGTCAAATTGCTTAGCTTATTCATATTTACTTTTAATGGTTGATTTTTAAATGATTTTATTGGCTTAGCTTAATTTCAATTTAATTATTGTGCATTTAAATTAATCTTGATCTTTTATATTCGTTTTAGTACTTTAAAAAGAAGTTAATTGTTTTATTTTTCAATTTATTAAATTGCTTCGTATCAATTCCCTGTGGGATCGACCCTTGCCTTTGCACATTATTACTACAGTGAGTCGTGCACTTGCGAGGACATTAAATATTAAAATTGTCCATCACGCACCTTAAGTGTCAAACTGATGCACTTAAGTGTAGAACATATACACCGTAAGTGTCAAATTGAAACACCTTAAGTTTCAAATTGACGCACCTTAAGTGTCGAACTGACGCACCTTAAGCGTCAAATTGACTCACTTTAATTTTAGTATATAACTTATGCACCTTAAGTTTCAAACTAACACACTTTAAGCGTCGAATTGACGCATCTTAAGTGTCAAACTGATGTACCTTAAGTGTAGAACTGACGCACCTTAAGTGTCAATTTGATGTAGCTTAAAAGTGTCAACTGATGCAACTTAAGCTTTAAACATATGCACCTTAAGCTATAAACTTACGCACCTTAAGATATAAATTTACACAACTTAAGTTTTAATCTTAAGCACCTTAAGCTTTAAACTTATACACCTAATGCTATAAACTTATACACCTTAAGCTATAAACTTACGCACCTTAAACTTTAAACTTACACACCTTAAGCTTTGAACTTATGCAAAATTTGCTAGATCTAAATAATCTAACTATAATAAACCATAGTATACGAGAAACCTGACCTCGTATGATAGCGGAAGCGTAGCCATGTAGATCTCCAGCCATAGATGATGTTCCTGTTGTGTTGCCTCTTAACAGTAGACCGTTAGCCATGTTTTGTCTCAGACCTGACTCAGAACCCTAGATGGTGTATTGGTATCTACTGAGCCGTCTGAGTACCGTAACTGAATGTGCTATCTAATCCATAATCCTGTATCCCATCAATCCAGGTTTATATTAGGCACAGAGTTTGGTTGACTAACAACTACTAGTTATTAAGTCCAACCAGACCACTTAATAAGCCTAGTCAACTTGCACCACTTAATTAAGGCCCTAATATATAATATATAATATATATTATTAGGGAAAATCTTACAAAATTATCATAATGCCACCCATTTTTTTTTAAAATTTTTCTTCATTCTGGGCTATTAATTTTGGCTAGACCAATGGTTGAGATTTCATCCCATTTTTTACTTGAGAACTCCTTTGCATTTGATCTCGTGTGTGTGTCTGTATATATATATATATATATATATATATATATATATATATATATATATATATATATATATATAATATATATATATATATATATATATATATAATATATATATATATATATATATATATATATATATATATATATATATATATATATATATATATATATATATATATATATATATTTATTTATTTATTTATTTATTTATTTATTTATTTATTTATATTGGCTAGACCAATGGTTGAGATTTCACCCCATTTTTTACTTGAGAACTCCTTTGCATTTGATCTCGTGTGTGTGTGTGTGTATATATATGTGTGTGTGTGTGTATGTATTTATTTCTTAATTATGTATGTATTTATTTATTTATTTATTTCTTTCTTATGTTTTTTGTTTTAAATATTTGCATATAACAAGTATATTAGAGATGTAAAAGTATAATATTTTTCATAAAAAATATTACACTTTCCCTTAAGTAATGTTGACAAGTGTTTAATTTGTTACAATGAAAAATGTAATGCTTATGAGAAAAAATATAATACTTTTAAGTCAAGATGTAAAAGTATTACGGATCGAAGTATATATTTTCTTTTAAAGTATTACATTTAAGTAATAAACACGTTAGTTCCAATTAGTATTACATTTTTTCAGTATAAGTATTACATTTTATATTGATCCAGCCCGTTACGGACAATAATTTGTGAGACAATCTCACACAAGCTAGTTTTTGTCTGGTCTTGAATTAATTTTGCCTGCAAACTCCCTCTTATTATTAGGTTTTCAATATTCGAAATCAGAACAAAGCGACAGTTAAATGGACGAGGTAGCAAAGTTACCATCTAAATCCCTCAGAACTGCTGAAGAAAACGACCACCATTAAAAACAAGTAGCGTGGTGGATCATAGTCAGCATTCTGAGTGTTGAAGTGACTTACAGCAAACAACTCTCACATAAAATATATGTAATTAAAGATCAGACCTAGATTTTGAGGGAGAACACCTCCCCACCCCCACCCCCACCCTACCCCCACCCCCAAGGAGTGGTATGGTAGGAGAGATTATTCTTAGCATGCTTACCTAGGAGAATGTCTGTAGGTTTCTTGATAAAACCAATAGGAAGTAGGGTTTGTCAGCTGATCTTTTATTCTAAAATAATTTATTTTAAAAAAAAGAAAAAGTATATATTGTGAATTTGATGCTACGGAGTATATGTTATAATTAATTTAAAAATACGAGAGTCACAATTTTTAAAATTTCTTTTTTTTTTTTTAGTAAAATAAGATATGTAACTAGAATTTTATCCTAAAAAACATAATATCATTTTCTAAAATTATTTACCTACTTGGAAAACTGAAGACAAAATTACAAAAACAAGAAAAAAAATACGAAATATATGCATTCATTTTTGTGTTTTAGGTATTCAATATAATATAAAGATTTTAAGAATTTGTAGACAGTAGATAGGTTGAAATATATAGAAAATGCAGGATATAATTTGTGGTTGGAACTAAATTAAACATGATAGGCCCGTAGCAATATAATGATCATGAACTAAATCCATCATGTTCATTACATGAAGTTATAGGGATTGAATTGGTACAACCATGCATATAGAACTACTGATGACTTAGTTTGACGAAAGTTACATATCTTTTCATCTAATAAATTTAGATTTAAATTTGTAATTCTTATCTTATATTAGACGTAATAAAAATTAAATATAATGAACAGACCGAACATGATCAAGTGAGAACAAGATTCGAGATAAAAAGCACATACTACTGCAATCCGATGTACTTTTCTTGAATGCAATTTTTTGAATACTACTGACCCTATTACATTGTAGTATCTGTTCAAACATGCTTTCTCAACCTAATGAAGCACAAAAAGTCCACAACGCCTCCACTGAAGTTACTACATACCATCTGAGTACAAGGTGCTTGGCTTTCTTGAATGCACTTTAATGTACCATCCAATAATTTTTATTTTACTAGCTAGATTAACGTTTAACTTGATTTATTTCAAACAACAAAGTGAAGTGAAAAAAGAAAAGAGAAAAAGATGATGGCAAGTAGAATCATGAAATAAAGAGTCCTTGTCCTTAGGGTTGGGGTTCAGCCTTTTGGAAGAATTAAATAAAGATTCTCTCTCTTCTATTTGAATTTAATTGCCTCCAAAAGTAATAAATATATGCTAAAAAACTAAGGTTCCCATTCAAGAACCAAGAATATAATGCAAGTGAAAACAACCATAGTAAGTAATGAAAGAGGAAATATGACATTGATAAAACCCTTGTTCAATTTCCTCTATATATATATATATATATATATATATATATATATATATATATATATATATATATATATATATATATATATATATATATATATATATATAAGTTTTTCTTCAAGAAATCCAAACAAAAGCACTCACAAAGAAATAAATAAAAATCCAGAATATTTAAAAATTAAATCCACAAAGAAAAAGTAAAAAAAATCTGGGATTAGAATTATACATTGAAGAACTATTTTCTTTACCATGATTCTCCTCCTCCACCACCTCTCAAGACTCCATTGTTCCAATCTCTGTCTTCATCAGCTCCATCCAAACAGATCTTTAGGCATTGTTTGGATTGAGGCAAAGAAATCATCCCAGGAGAGTAAATCAAATTTGGATCAGAAATAGGCACTATTGATGGTGATGACATGAAAGGAGCAGTGCTCAACCCTATTGAAGTGAACCCAGTCAACAACTCCATAGCTGAAAGTTGACCTCCCAAGTTGAGATCTTGATGATGACCATGGATCTTGCTAGAGTTTTGATCAGCAGAAATTGGGACAGGTGGCACAAGATCAGCCACTTTCTTGATTGAAGAAGATGATGGTTTCTTGTTGTTCTTTCTTGAACCCCCACCCACAGGAATATTCCTCAGAGATCCACCTGCAGTCCAATACCTTCTACAAGTCTTGCAAAAGTATCTTGGCTGTGAAAGGCTATAGTTATTGTAATAGCAAAACTTAGTATTTCCAGAATTGCATCTTGGACAGTTCAAAACCTGCTCTTTCTGAAACCTAATACCTTTTCTCTCACCCCTTTTATTGTTTCCAATTATTGGTACTATTTCCTCCATTGGTCTCATCACTAACTCCTAAAAAGCACCAAAAAAACATCAATAAATTATTCTTATTTTCATCAATTTCATGATAGATCACAGGAAAAAAAAAAAGGGTTTAAAAGGGGAATGAAGGAGAAGCATACAGAAGAGAAACAAACAAAGGAATAAAGCTAAAAAGAAAAGAAAAAGTCAGATGCTTTACACTTGGTCATCAAAGAAATCATTTAATTTACAGAAGAATATATATGATGAGAGAACATTAAAAGAAAATAAACCCAATAATATATAACAAATTTTATCTTTCCAATATTCTAGCTCATCATCTCATCTAGGCTCTAGCTAGCTACTTTTTATCAATGCACCAAAAGAGTAAAGTGGAAGCTTTCCACTATGAAAACCAGGCCACCATTAATTATTACTTTAATTTTGTGGTGGAAAAACTTACATATGAATCAAGACATAGATTCATCAAAGAGAAGTTGCAAGAAGAAGTAAAGACAGATCTTATGTTCTTGAAACAGTACAGTAATGTCTACCTGTGGCCATTGAGCATTATCCATGGATATGATGGGAGGAAAAAAGTATTTTCTTGAAAAGAAAAATTAAATCACCAGTTTTTATCTCACTAGATTAGAGTAGAGTTTCTCCAAAGGAATGTTTGGGATCGGATGGCATGTGGATGTTCTATGTGCTATATGTGTGTGTATCAGTATATATATATATATGCATGTGGCAGTAATTAATTAATTTTCTATTGAGTATTGTAAGGTATTGTATCTCTGATAGTGGAGGAATATTAACTGTCATTATATTCAAATACATTATTGAACTTCGTGGCTTTGTCATGTTTTCACCCCCTCTATCTCACCTATATAAATTAGGGAGAAAAACATTACTTTTGTCTCATAGTTATGGTATAATACTCCCTCCGTCCCGAATGGTTAGTCTCATTTGTTTTTTGCATGCTTTTTAAGGAATTAAAATAAATACGTATTATGTGGTTTTGAAAATAAAAGCAATAAAGAAAGCAAAAGTTATAAGGGTATTAGGACTCTAGTAATATATCTCTAGTAGGACGACTCTTATTATCTCCATATTATTTATCATTCAGTTCTATTGTTACTATTATTATTCAGTAAACATTATTTCGATATTATCTACTCTCATCTGGTATCAGATAGCTTACAATTACGATAAACCTTATGGTTTCCGCTAACACCACTCAATCGTCGGAAAGGACCCTCACCGCCGACGGCTCTCCATCACCGGTGTCCATGGCGTCTCCCTCCCTCTCCGCTGCCCATCATTTCTTCTCCATCAAGCTCACGTGCCGGGACTATTTGTTCTGGAGGACGCATCTCATCCCCTTCCTCCACGGACAGAACCTACTCTGCTACGTGAATGGTGCGCTGCTTTGCCCGGAGGCGGTGCTGGCTGAGGATGATGGTGTTGCGTCAACTTCGACTCCCAACACTTCCTACCCGGCCTGGGTGCAGCAGGATCAGGCGATCCTATCCATGCTCATATCCTCCTTGTCGAAAGAGGTGATGTACTTGGCTGTCGGACTTACAACCTCTCGACAGGTCTGGCTTGCGGTGGAGGCGGCTCTAATTTGAAAAAAGTAAAATGATGGTGATGTTCAATTTTGGAAAGATGACAACATTTTGGGACAAACTAAAAAGGAAAGTAAGTCAGGTAAAATGGGACAGAGGGAGTAATTATTTTTGTTCTAATTTTTAAAGTCCACACAATTGGTCTTCAATTATCACTAAAAATTGCTAATTTAGTTCTTCACTTAGGGTCCGTTTGAAAATTTGAAAAATACTTTTGGTAAAATGATTTCAAGAAAATGACTCATTTTACGGAAAATAATTTAATTTTCTAGTGTTTGGTTGAATGTTAGAAAGCTATCTTTTTCTGTTTGACTGAAAGTAAAGAAATTGTATTTTTTCTGTTTGGTTCGTTTTCTTGAAATTGAACATATTAATTATTTGTTATAATAATAATAATAATAATAATAATAATAATAATAATAATAATAATAATAATAATAATAATAAGTGGTGGTGGTAGTGGCGGCGGCGGTGGCGGCGGCGGTGGTGGCACGATAGTGGTGGTGGTTGTGGTGTGGTGGTGGTGGCCTTGGTGTTGGTGGTGTGGCGGTGGCAGGTGATGGTGGTGGCGTGGTAGTGGTGGTCGTAGAGATTTGTCATGGTTTGATGTAGACATTTTTCTATGGACCCACATGATAAAAATAACCATTATAGTTTGCCACCTCAGGGAGTATAAACGAGGGAGTAGAATTTTGGGAATCTATGTAGTAGAACTCATGACAAAAATACTATCAACATGTTGCAAGGCTTAGTCCATGGGTAATTGGGTATGTTAAAATCTGTCCACCTTTATCACCATGATTTATCTTGAATCTCTAAAAGCTCTAAGCATAAAGCTTTTAAGGGATTCTCTTAGCTTTAATGGACACTTGAATTAAGGGTTCGTTTGAGAAGTAGGAAAATGACTTTTGGAAAATGTTTTTTGAAAAAAATGAGTCATTTTCTGAAAAACATTTTCCTTTCTAGTGTTTGGTTGTATTCTGGAAAACTGTCTTGATGTGTTTGGTTCATTTTATGGAAAATGAGTAAAATTATTTTTAATTTTAAATATTTAGAATAATAATGATTTTATTATTATTATTATTATTATTATTATTATTATTATTATTATTATTATTATTATTATTATAAAACTCCATAAGTAAGGTTGCTACAGTTTGGGCCACAAATTTAAAGATTAATTTCTAGATTTTTATCATGTTCTCTTCCACTGCTGCAAACCCATTCATCCCCAATTTCCGGTGGCTTCCACTACCTTTCATGGCGGCAACCACCAGATTCTCTTTCATCAATTCCAAGGCATTCAATGGTTGGTCGGCTAGGCAATTGGGCACGAAGCACTGTCAGTCAAGAAGGACGAGCTTCTTTAGAAGCTCAACGATGCGAAAAGCAGCGAGGAGGTTTCCGGCTGTGGGTTTTCGTCCCCACAACCGGAAACCATCTCCGGTGGCTGAGATCTGCCAAATCTGTCATCGGAGAGAAAAAATCAAAACTTAAAAAAAAAAAAAAAAAAAAAAAAAAAAAGAAACATATTTTGGTGGTGGTGAACGGCAACGAGATGAAGAAGAACCAACTAGTGTAGCAAGAAAGAAGATAAGAGTGCATATGAGGTATGGCAGCGTGGTGTTGGTAGAGAGAAAATGTGAGGCTTGGAAAATGACTTCCCCTCAAAAAAAGGGGAAGTCATTTTCCTGAAAAATAGCCTTATTTTCCATTGACCAAGAGAACATTTTTCATTGACTTTTGATTTTCCTTCTTGCCAAACACTAGAAACCAGAAAATGATTTCCAAACACACCCTAATTCAATTGGATATCATATGAGAGAGATATGACAAAAGTACTCTCAACATATCACAAATTGTATATTTTGTCAATAGTCATTGCGTGGACCGTGGTACACAAAGCTGTATGGACCCCAGTCCAAAAACGATGTCGTTTTGCTTAATTTTATTTTTTTTGCGCGCTCAGCTACAACATACATTTTTATAACTCATAATGTACATTATATTACCCCAAATCTTTCATTATTGTAACACGTAATATACATTATTCTAACACTACATAATGTACATTATTCTAACACGTAATGTACATTATTCTAACACATAATGTATATTATTTTTACTCATAATATTTACAATGATATTTTAGACAATAATCTACACAGCTATGTGGACCACAGTCGGCACAATAATTTGCCACGCCATCTATTTGTCAGTCGTTATATTATAGACCGCGGTGCATGTGCACCGCGGTCAAAAACGACGCCGTTTCTTTAAGTAAAGAAACGGTCCGCCGTTAGAGTTAACGGAGTCCGTTTGTTTAGTGTATTAAACACCAATTGACACTACAGTATATCCAAACCGACACTGCAGTTATATCAAAATGATACTGTAGTTATAGTGAAATGAAACTGCAGTGTATATAAACTGAAACTGAATAACATTTCACATATTTGAGTGTATATTATACAATGAAGCTGTAATTATATCAAAATGATCATGTAGTTGTGTTTTAATGAAACTATAGTGTATATAAAATAAAATTAAATAACATTTTCACATATTTGAGTCTATAAATATCGAATGAAACTATAGTTATATCGAAATGAAACTGTAGTTGTGTTCAACTGAAACTGCAGTTCATACAAAATGACACTGAATAACAGAGTTACTTTTTGCAAAAGGGTGCGAAACGGCGGAAATAAACACTGTTAATTTTCATTTAAAAAAAAGACGCGCGGTGCATAATCCATTATGCACCGCGGTGCATAATATAATTTGCCTCTATTTGTAACGTAGGCCATCGTGGAGGACTTTCGAATTTTGGGTAATCCATGTCTGATTGGGCCTAAATAATTTCGTACACCCATAGATGAATCGCAAATTATGCTGTGGACTCTTGTCCACAATGCATTGTGGACACGAGTCCAAAATGATGTCGTTTTCAGAGAAAACGACGCCATTTCAATTTTAAAAAAAAAATTAATTTTGTCTCGCTGTTAACGGTATTAACGGCGTTATTCGTTTGTAGAATTATGAATGTACGATTATGGAATTATGAATGTATAGTTATAGAATTATGAACACAGAGCTCTGACATTATGAACATATAGTGATAAAATTATGAACATAGAGCTTCCAATATTATGAATTTACAGTTATTGAATTATGAATGTACAGTTACGGAATTATGAATATACAATTATGGAAGTATGAATGTACAGTTATGCAATTATGAATGTAAAGTTATGGAATTATGAACACGGAGCTCTGACATTATGAACTTACAATTATGAACATATAGTAATAAAATTATGAACATATGCTCCTATAACAAAGCGGTCTAAAATTTTTTTAAAAAAAAAAAAAACAAAAAAAATAATGAAAGATAACGGTGCCACTAACAGCACCATTACCGTGTCCACAATGCATGTTGGACACTGGTCCATAGCATAACGATTGTTGATGAATCAACCATGCTTATAAAAACATGGGCATGAAATTCTAATGGATATGGACCAATTTCAACAAATGCTTCCAATTATATCAGCCCGTCATAGAGAAAATCAAAGCTTAGACTGTGGACCCGGTTCCACGTAGTAAGATTGTTCTTGGAAATGGGTTTATTTGTAGATTTTATAAATTTATTTTTAATATTCTACATATTAATTTTGACTTGTTAAATTTTAAAAATAAATATATGTATCAAGGTCTACAATGTAAGGTGAATTCTATGGTGCACAATATAATTTGCTATAAAAAATAGATGCGTAAATAAAAAGAAAAAAGTAATGCTATATTTTTCCCTCCTAACTTCACATTCTAATTTTTATATCTTTACATGATAATATTTGATTGGTTTCTTTTATATGTTATTAATAAGTAGATTCTTTAAAAAAAAAAAAAAAAAAAAAAAAACATTGGGGGAAGGGGGTTGGGTGGGGGTGGCCGGGTGGTGGTTGATAGGCTATTAGTAAAAATAATTTTATTGTCACGCCAAGAGATAAAATTAGAAGAGTAAAATAGCATTATTCAAATAACAAAAGGTTAAAAATTCGTAGGTTTATGTTTTTTGGGTACAGTTGTAGTGAATTTGAATTGAATTTAGCTTGAGATTTATAGCATTATGCTTCAATAATGTTGTATTTTCAAAATAAAATGTGACACATCAGTTATATACACACAACTTATAAAAAAGTATAAATATATTCCATCACTTCATATTTTAGGAATATGATATTTTCATGTATGACATTTTAATAATTTCTTGTAACATAGTATATATACATACAATTTCACTTTAGTATCTAACATGAGAATAATAACATTGAGGCATGCACTAAAACTTTTTTAAAAAAAAAGTTTACAGTTATGAGGGAATATTATTAAAAGAAATTAATACTTAATGTACAATACTAGAATACATGGTTGGTTAATGAAATTAGTCATTACTAAATAAAATTAAGAAAATCCCTGTTTATAGATAACCATTTACTAATTCTTCTTTAATTGAAAAAACATTATGTGATGCACTAACACTGCTGGAAATTATACAATTTTTTGACCACTCTGTATCTTAAATCAAGTAGAAAGCGTTGTTCCGACCTATTTTGGTATCAGAAAAAATCTTTGTTGCTATTTCCGATCACTTTTTACTTTCGACTTGATTTAAGATCACTTTCAAGTGGTCGTAAATTCCATAATTTCCAGCAGTGTAATAACGTTTTATACATAATGCATTGCTTTTCTTTTAGTACTACTGACTCTGTTACAATATAATATCTGTTTATAACTACTTTCTCAATCTACTAAAGCACAAATAGTCTATATCGCCCCACTGAGGTTCAGATCCATAACCTTCCATTTGAGAGAGCAACTTCATTAAAGTGTTGAATAAAAAAAGAATTACATGCCATATATAGCATATGAAATAAATATTTTAGCCCTATTATTATTATTATTATTATTATTATTATTATTATTATTATTATTATCTTTTTGTAACGAGTGAAGATTCCAATCACTACTCGATGGTGATTTTTTCTATTTATTATATATTTATACAAAATAAGAATTTTTACTTTCTAGTGTAGTTTACATCTCTTGTTGTAAGTGTAATTTACGGACTATTATACATAAGCGATGTTTATGTAGTATAGACCCTATTGTGGCACTATCACATTTACTCATATTACAGACATTTTAAATTTTCATGTGGTGATTTTATCCATCTTTTTCATGAAGTTAAAATTTTGATGAGTTAATTCCTTGACCCGTTAATACACACTTTAAAAGGTTTTGAATTGATAAAAACACAAATTTGTTCCTATATTAACTAAGCATGCTCCACACCTTTAACGATTTATATGTTAATGAGAGAATAAAATTGTTACCTTATAAAAAATTAGAGAGTCATCAATAATACTTAACATTAATAATTGAGAGATTAAAATTTATATTTCGTAGTAGAAATATAAGACGGAAAAAAGTTTAATTTGAAATAGTGACGTAGTATTCATTATTTAATACAACGTAACCGGCCATGGTGGATTGGTGGTCCTCCTGTGGCAGATATATACAACTCCTATGTCACTGTAATTAAAGGACCAAACATGTAAAAGACAAGATTTGGAATTACATCATTCTTCACCGCACATTTCTTTCTTTTTTTATTTTTTATTTTTAATTTTTTTTTTTTAATTTTTTTTTTATTTTTTTAAATACTACTAACTCAATTACAATATATATATATATATATATATATATATATATATATATATATATATATAATATTAATCCATCTCCAATTTTTGTAGCCCTGATATGATCAAAATGTTTGGTCCACAAATGAAAGTAAATCAGTACAAATTACTCTAAATTTAAGGCACAATTGCTCTGCAAAGAATCCATGCATGCAGTATATATTTTCTCAAAATTATAAAAAATAAAAAAATGCATGCAGTATATATAGGTGATTATGAACTGGGACCACCCTGTAGATCACACATTCACACGGCATATCCTGATTCATCCCGCCCAATAAACGTCAGACCTCATGTTCACAAGTCAGTGAAGAGTACTGTACATGCACTATCTTTATCATTATATTGTTGCAAAAACCGCGCCCGGTGGCCGGCCGCCTAGAAAATCACCATAATCAGTGATTTATGCGATCGGCCGCCTAGGTGTCGACTCGATCACGGTAGATTAGGTGGTCGGCGGTTAACTATTGTTTTTTTAATGTATTATTTCTCCCAAAATAACATTATTTTTTTAAAAAAATCATAAATCTTTCAAATCAGTCGCAAATCCAAAAAATGTAAAAACAAAATTCAAAAACATTTACTTTAATATTGATACTTTGTGAGTTGTAACTTTGTGGAATTGTCTTTTGATTATTTAAATTTTTATACAATTTACAATTCTATTTGTATTTTAAGTTGATATTTAATATTTTTGTATTGACGATTAAAGTACTAAATATTTTAGGGAAAAGGGTCAAATATGCCCTCGAACTTTAGGTTAAAAGTCAATTAGGTCCCTAAACTTTTTAAAGGTTCAATTACACCCATCAACAATTCATTTAGGTGCAATGAAGCCCAAAAACAAGTTAATGACCTGCTATCACAGGTCATTAGGGTTCATGCCACATTCCGGCAAATTTTCCGACCAAAAAAAGGTGACCAGCAACCGACCCAGATTTGCCAAAAATTTCGCCGGTCACTTCTTTTGTCAAAAATTTCGCCGGTCATTTTTTTTTTTCATTGCCGGAAAATTCGCCGGAAGGTGGCCTGAACCCTAATGACCTGTGATAGCAGGTCATTAATTTGTTTTTGGGCTTCATTGCACTTAAATGAATTGTTGATGGGTGTAATTGCACCTTTAAAAAGTTTAGGGGCCTAATTGACTTTTAAGCTAAAGTTCGAAGGCATATTTGACCCTTTTTCCAATATTTTATAATTATTAAATCTTTAAAATGAGAACCACTCTTCTTGTAAAAATGTGAGAACTACTTTGTGCAACCCGCAATGCTGAATTGTGTAACTTGTAATAATTGATTGTGTACCTGAAAAATGACTATCAAAATACTAAGTTGGGTAAAAAAGTATGGTGATAATTTCGTAATTAAGTTGATCTTACCATTGTACAACCTGTAATGTGTGGTTGTGCATGCAACTACTACTACTAAATTTTGCAGTGCGCACGTTTGCATAGTGAGCCTAGTTCTCATGTGATTAGGATTTTATATATATATATATATATATATATATATATATATATATATATATATATATACTTTTATTTTATAAAAACCCAAATTAGGGGGCTAGTTAACCCTTTGTCCAGAACCAAACTTGGAGAGACGACGTATAATATTTTTTTAATTAAAATATAATATTTTAAAATAAATTTATTAAAATTTTTAAATTTTTACTATAAAATATTAAATATTTCATATAAAACGATATTGTACAAAGCTTATTCATATTTAGATATCACATTTCACGTCTTAAAAAGGTATGGATCCATGCTATTCGAACTTTTATATCTTGTATTGGAACTCACATAGAAAAATAGCTTATCAGAATTTGTTATATCAGCGAGTAAAATTTAAAAGTACATGTAGTATGACTATATATATATATATATATATATATATATATATATATATATATATATATATATATATATATATATATATATATAGTCCGGAATAATAATTTTAAGAGAGCTGTTCTTGAACAATGTTAAAAAAATTCCTTGTCTTTTCACGTTCTTTCTGAGCGGAGTCGGTATGTGATATTGTGGAGTTTTAATATATGTAGTTATGTATTTTCAAACTTAACTTTTTAAATTTTTACGTTTTGGGCAGCCAGCGTTGATAAGTTACTTTTTTTTTTTTTTTTTTTTTATGTGAATCTCAATATAAATATATATATCAAAATTTTGTGTGTGAAATAAAAGTAGAAAGTAGAAAATGAGAGTTAATATAATATTTTTCGATATTATGAGCCCTGCACTGTGGTCGGTTGATGGAACTCAGAAACTGTGGACAGATCCACCACGTTACATTGCATGATTTGTGCCTTTGTGGACAATTTAAAAAAAAAAAAAAAAAAAAAAAAAAAAAACATCACGTGACATATGTACGACGAAAGTTGACAATTGACTAGCAAAGTAGCAAGCATTATCGTTCCCATCTCCCGGGATTTTAGAACTCAGCAGTGAAAATTACTTTACGTTAAAGTTGTTTTGGATCGAAGCTGCATTTGCTTACCCTCACTATCCTTTTTTTTTTAATTTTTTTTTTTCCTTTTTTTCCTTTTTTTTTTTTTTTTTTTTTTTTTGTATCCTAGGGTAATTTTAACTTTGCAATAATTTTGAGTGGGTTCTTGTAGTCTTGTTGTAGCATTTTTAATATCATTGGCACATAAGTATTTGAAGGTGTAAATTCATAAAAATGAAGTGTTAAGTATTATCTTTAATTGATTTCTGTGAAGTTGTTCAATCATAATTGAGTGAAAATAATTAAGTTAATTTAAATTTGATGTAGCTAATAAAGAAAGATAAAGAAGGTGAAATAAGGTACATTTTAATACACTAATTGTATGGTTCATTTTTTAAAGTACATTATTTGTGTAACAAATATTTATTATTTGGTTAGTATACTCAGGGCTGGTCCTATATTTTTATAGGCTCAGGGCAAGTGAAAAAAAAAAAAAAAGAAAAAAAAAGCCCCAATATGATATTTAGAAGTTAACATAAATTTTTATAACTAAATTTTAAATGTTACATAAGCGTACAAACATACTAATGTAAACAAAATTGAAATAAAATTTAAAAACTTTCAACATTTTACAAATACAAAACTAATTATGACAAAAAATGTCTATTTGCTTTCCTAGATGCAAAGTCATCAATGACCTCTATTGTCTAAGGTATCATTCTCAATACACAATATTGTCAATCCATTTAACCTTGGTGAGAATCCATTTAACCTTGGTGAGAATGCAGGTATTTTCTCCTCCTACAACAACTTAAAATTGTATTTATTAGGTAAAACTCTTCACAAACTAATAAGTAAAAAGTTAAGGAAATGGTTTTACATACAACTAAGAAGAGAAATTGTGTAAAGTTGGATTGTAATTTTGAACTTAATTCCTTATGTTAAGAAATATTGAACTTAAATGCAATATGTTCTTAAAATTGCATCATTCAATTAATTGAGTTGTAATATTGAACTTAATTCCTTAAATTTCCTTAAATTTGTTTTACATCATTCAATTTCTAATGTGAAATTGTGATTGTTCATCTACATTATCTAATGGTTTTTCCTGTTAGGCTAGCTGGGACCCTACCTTTTCCTTTACCCACTTCATTTTTGGTTACTAGTTAGATTCAACTTTCATTAATGAAAGTAAAGCAATAAGGCATACTAAGCACTAAGCACTTAAGCAGAACAACACTTTGCAGTTCAAAAATCCTAATTCCTAATTACTGTTCACAAACCAGAAATTCTAATTGGCTAATTCACAGCATATTAAGCACTTAAGCAGTACAACACTTAGCACTTCACAAAACCTAATTCCTAATTACAATCCAAAAATCACAATTGCAGGCATTTTTCATAACAATCGGCATAAAATTAGGAATACCCAGAATTACATATTTGCATTATTAATTAATTAATAGAATAATAGTAAAAGACAAATTTATAATTAGTTGAAATTAGAAATAGAACAATACCTTTCCATATTTGAAATTAGATGAAGCCGTGAAGGTGATTAGGCGAAGGCGGAACCATGGAAGCCTGGTGAACGGTTGCTATGGCGGATTTGTAGATAGGGCCCGTGAAATTGCAGATTGTGATTAGTGCGGATGGTGGAGGGTGGATTTGCAGTTTGCTTCTGAGGAATATGAGCTTTTATTGATGACTCTTTTTATCGTTGAGAAGCAGAGAAGGCCAGGTGGTTGCTATCAATACAATGGCGTAGGTGCAACCGGTGAGTCGGCGACGCTTGGACTCTGGCGGCATGGGCGGTGGGTGCAAGACTAAGAGTCTGCACGTCTCCTCGTCTTCATCGACTCCTTCTGTTTTCTTCGCAGAGACGCGAACCTGGCCTTAAAACAATAAAAGATTTCTTTTTAATATATTATATACTATATATCTATGGACTAGGGCCCCTATCAAGAGATGGGCCTTGGGCAAGGGCCCAGCTTGCCCTTGCCCAGGGCCGGGCCTAACTGTATACTAAATAATGAACATTTAATACATCAAATAATTTACTTTCAGTATATTAAAAATAAATATTTATTTATAGTCTATTGTATAATTTTCACGATGTAGTAACAACTAAAATTCATTATTCTTATAACCTACGAGCAATGTTAGCTCAATACATTGGCGAAGCCACAATGAGATATTTTGAATTTACGATCATCACGACAACCATCACAATCATAAATATTTATGAAGATCACAATTAAGATCACCCTTAACATACCAAAGAAATCTCTTCATTAAAAGCAAATGATCTTTAGTAGGAGCATGTATATGTTGACATAGTTTATTAATTTCAAAACTAATATCAAGTTGAGTCAAAGTAAGATATTACAAGGCACCTATCATTCGACAATAGAGGGTTGTCAAACAAGATACTAGTGGCTAACATAGATGTTGAAGCTATAATATGTGTTTCAGTGGGGTTACAATAACTCATACCCACATAGTCTAGAATGTCCTCCATGTACTTTTTCTTAGATAGAATCAAGTCTCCATGGTTAGGTAAGACCTCAATGCTCAAAATAATTAAAGTTTCCAAGGTCTCAATTCTTGAAGGTATCTGCAAGCTTGGAGATAACAAAATTTAAGAGTTATTGAGCGCAAAGGCCATGACTTTGTAACAGTAGACTGCCTCGGGTGTGGTGAAAACCGTCTTCTCCTCGTCATTTTCATGCATGAAGATCTGGTGGTACCCCTAGAATGCGTCTAGGAAACTCATGAGGGCACACCGCGTCGTCTCGCCCACCATCTGGTCAATGTTGAGCAAGGGGAAGGAGTCAATGGGGTAGGCCTTGTTGAGGTCGGTGTAGTCCAGACACATCCTCCAGGTGTGCGGCTTGGGGGCAAGGACCACGCTGACGAGCCACTCGGGGTACAGGACCTCCCTGATGTGCCCTATCTCGAGGAGGGTGTTGACCTCCTTTTTCACAAATTCACTCCTCAAGGCGGAAAGGTACCTCTTGCGCTGCTGCACCAGCTTAACCGAGGGGTCCACAACTAGTTTATGGGTGATGACGTCTCGGCTGAGGCCCGACAAGTTTTTGGAAGCCCACGCGAATATTTCTTCGTAGCTCCGGATGGTGTCAACGATCCGAGCTCGGGCAAGAGGCCGACCCCACCTTCACGACCCAGTCGGGTCAGCTAAGGTCTGGGACGATCTACCCAGTCTCCACCATAGGCTCGACCCGTGGTCAGCCTTCTTCCTCCTGTAGCGGCTTCTCAGCTATAATTTGGACCTGCAGGTCTCTCTTACCTATCTGGCGGCACGACCGTAGGTAGCAGTTGTGGCTCAAATTTTGCTCTCCCCGGGCGACCCCGACCCCTATTTGTGTTGGCAACTTGAGGCACAAGGTGCTCCACGGAGATCACGCACCTGAGGTCCTCCAGGGTGGATTGGCCTTCGATTATGTTATGGGCACAACTGATTTTGACCACCACGAATTCGACCTCCCACCTCTAGACATGGGGCGGGGTGCCTATCTCTACTTCGAGGTTGATTGATCTTTCCATCTCGATGGAGTCCCCTATGAACCTGGATAAGGGAGTTCCTTACTTGCCCCAATTACTTCATTGGGAGCCCCAGCTGCGTGAAGGTGTCGTAGTACATGACATTCACCGAGCTACCCATGTCTACTAGCACCTAGTGCACGATCACATTACTCATTTCTACCTTGATCAGCAAGGCGTCTCTGTAGGGAAGGGGCTATCTGGTAAGTCGACGTTAGTGAAGGTGATGGGCTCCATCCTCGGTCTCTTCTCATGCGGGGGTTGCACGACCTCCCCTACGTACAGGCTCGTTGCCCATTTTTTCCTCTCTGTGGGCGTGTCCCCCCCCCCCCCCTCCCGGCCCCCTGAAGGTGACATGGATGACTTGTTTCTTCTAGGGGAGGGGGTTGTTTAGCTCCTTCTCCTCTTCCTCGGTGAGTTAGTCGAGCTCTATCTTGCGTGGTGCCGAGGTGGATGGCAAAGAGCTATCCCCCTTCTTCTACACGTTGCTCTGACCCTAGCCCTGACCCTATCTTGGTCTCTTCACGAACTGTCCCGGGTAGCCCCTTTGGATGAGCTCCTCAATTTGGCGTTTGAGGAGTATGCACTCGTCTGTGTCGTGTCCCGTCTGTCGGTGGAACCTGCAATACTTGTTGGGGTCTACCTTCAGGGATATCTTCAGGCACTCTCCTGGGTATTCCACAATCCCCCAGTCCTCCGCGTGATCGAGAATTGTGCTGACGGGCTGCGTCAACGAGGTGAGGAAACGCATGCGGGTTAACTTAGGCCCCTCGACATACTCCCGTCGTGGTGGCCTAGGTGATTGGTGTTCCTCTTGGGGTGCCTTGTCTTTCTGACCCCTCCCCACCTCCTCCTCCTCCTCCTTCTTCCTCATCTCTACTACCTCCGCGTCTACAAATCTTGATGCTCGGTCCATTAGTGTAGGTCTTGGGAGGGTACTAGATGAGGTTTTAGTGAAAGGCGTCAGATCTCAAGTTGTTGGTGAAAATCGGTATGGCCGACTTGTCGTCAAAATTGGCGACCCCCATCGCCTCATTCTTCTACTTGCTAAGGAACTCGGTTAGGGACTCCGAGCTCCTCTGCTTCAGGTAGCATAGGTCGGCAATCTGCTTCTTCTTCTGCATACTGCTTGCGAAATATGACAAGAAACACTTTGTGAGGGTCGAAAAGGTGGAGATGGACCCCTCTTGCAAGGACCCGAACCAGTCCTATGCTTGGCCATCCAGGGTCAAGAAGAAACCCCGGCACATGATGGCATCGCTGGCTCTGGTCATCAACATAGCGACCCGATACCTGGTGAGGTGCGCCTGCGAGTCCGTCGTCCCCGAGTACGCTTTGGGGAGGGGCTCCTCTATGATGGCCGACGCGAAAGGGGTGGACAACACGTCTTGGGCTCTGGGGACTTGTCATTTTCGTTAACCTTCTTCTAGAGCTTGTCCATCTGCCTCCGGAGCTGCTCGACCTCGTCACGATAGGAGTTCGGAGCTCGACCATTGGTCTCTCCCGACCGCTCGACCGGGAAGTCTGCTTCCTTCGCGGCTGGGCCCGGAGTCCGCGGCTCGGCGACCATCGCAAGTATGACTTCTCCATCGAGGGTCCGTTCGCGGTTGGCCCTGACCCTAAGCTGTCTCGGGCCGTCATGCGGGTGGCTAATTGCTCTAGGGTGGACCTGGTTTGGGTTGGTCTCCCCCTACTTGCCTCTCGACGCCTCTGTCGATCTCGACTAGCGCCACCCCCTTCCCGCCTATTTGATGGACGGGGTGATTTGACCTCTCCCACCGTGCTCCCTCGAGGCGGGTGATGGTGGAGTCGGTGCCCCCCCTAAGAGGCCACGAGGCCGAGCAGGGGGGAGGGGATCTCTAACATCTCCTTGGAGCTCCTCCACGAGGCGGGTCAATGCGGCAGCGAGTTGTTGGATGGAAATCAATCCCTCCTGGTAGCCTGGGGCCAATGGGGGTGGGGGGCATTAGGAGCCGGCTCGCCGTTGCGGTTGTTGGTGAGACGATCCCTGAGGTCCCCCGTCGACCTCACGAAAATGGTTCGTTGTTGACTAGCAGCCCCATTGAGGTCGTTCCCGCTCGAGGTGCCACGGGTGTTCGCGAACCGTTCGAGTTATGAGAATTGGATCTCGACCTTGTCATAGCTAGTGAAGAATAGCACGCTCGAGCTGTATGTTGAGCTCTCAATGAGAGCACCAATGATGAATTTAATTAACCCGGGAGTCTGAATTATTAAACCCAGTTAATAAAGGAAATAGTAAATGGAGAAGGTAACATGATCAAAGTATGTCACAGAGACAATGTAATATTAATAATGAGTTGGTAAGTTGATTACAACAGGTGTAATATCATTACAATAGTGAAATAAGACAAGGATTGTGAATGTCATGTCCTAAAGGGACAAAATGAGGGGTCGTTTACTAACTGGAAATTTCTGGGAATTTTCGAAAATTGGAAAATAGAAAACATAAAACATGTTTACTAACACAGTTTTCATTTTCAAAACTAAAAATAATTTCTTGAAATTTCTAGAAAACTGAAACACACTTAAAAACTGTTTTCAAAATAGAAAACAGAATCACCTATCATCTATTTAGTTATATGTCCTATAGCCACATTACTATGATTACATTCATTATCATCTTATTTTACTTACCACTATCTTCTATCTTTTCTACTTACTTTAGTTATTTAAACATAATTTATTTGCTTACACTTTAAAGTTAGACATTATTTACATTATCAAAAATTAAGAATTAAATTCTATATAATGTTTTAGATTTTGATTGAACTCAATAGATTATTAGTTCGAATATTTTTAATTATGTTACAGCATAATACAAGTTCGGTCTAGATATCGGATATTGAAATCTCACATATATTAGAATTCAAAGTAAAAGTTATATATTCATATACATGTCATTCAAATGAATATATCCAAAAAAAATATTTTAAATATTAGCTCAAAAATATTAATATTATCTAAACTAAATTTTAGATGAAAACTAAAAATTAGAAAACAGAAAACAGAGAACAGTTTTATGTTAGTAAACAAGTTTTACTAAACAGAAAACAGAGAATTGAAAACAGAGAATGAAAACTGAAAAATTAGAGAACGAAAACAGAGAACAGTTTTCTGTTAGTAAACGGACCCGAATGTTTTTATACCCTAAAGGAGACCTGTAACCGCCCCTCTAAAGAGGTGGGGACAGTTACAACCGCCTCTGACCATGCCCAGTCTCATGACCGGGCACCTAGGCAGGTCGACCGGAGGATCAGCCGAGGGGTCGACGCCGAGACGACCCGGGTCAAGCGCGAAGCTTGATCCCGGCGCTCCGGATTTTCAATGCTCCATCTCTTCGGGTTGATTTGTCCCATTTCTAATATGTCCATCAATTCAAAAGACCCCAAATGATATTAACTCAAATAACAATTATCTAAGAACTATGGACGAAAAGAACAACATGAATAAAAATTTAATAACAGAATATAAACAAAATTAATAACTAAAGACGAAAATAAAAATTATCTAAAAATTTAATTAGGGAGGAAAGTAACGATGTTTTCCAAATTGAATTTAAACTAATGAGCACGAACACTAAGAAATCGAATTTAAACATGATGGTCAAATTTTTGTTAGTAAATAAATGAATCCCAACATTTTAAAAGCTAAATGAATGTACTAGAGAGTTGGGCTGTACTCCACTCACCCCCCTTTGATTGTCCATTCTAAAAATGGAAAGTGTGGAAGTCTAAAAAAACTTCACGAGTAGACAAATTCATGAATCATGATTGATTACTTATATATTTTACTTTTAATGTTCACACATTTGAAAAGTATACATTTCTTTTTATATGAATATAAGTATATATGATGTGGACCTAGCTAGCATTCACACCAACTTGGTCTGATTATTAATTGCCACTCATCCATTGAATACATACTATACATATGTCATGTTATAGTTATATTTTATAGGGTGCAGTGGAACTCCCACAATCAGATACATATATATAATATGGGTTCCACTTGCTGCAAAAATTTTAAATATATAATTTAAGTTAATTAAGTCATCACATGTACTTTTCGACGCATGAACTTACACCAATTCATCATATAAAAATGATCTTGAATTTAAAGTATAAATTATTTGATCTAGATTGACCCATCCATCTTTAAGGCACATCTGATGAATACAACGTAACGTTCTATTTTTGCTGTAAACCAATCAAGTACTTTGAATAGTTGTTGTGGGGATTATTGTAGTTTAGGGCATCCCCATATGTGGTTTTTGCCTTCTTAGGGTGATTTTGTAGGAGCCCATGCTGGAATGGAGGAGAGAAGAATCTTGATTTTTCTGAAGGACCAAAGTTTTTGTCAGCTCTATGAGCTTCACCAAGAAAGAAGACAAAGACAACCAGCTCTCGCGAGGCGCAAATCTCGCGCCTAATCGGGCGCGTAAGTCTTTCATATTTTTTATTTTGTTTTTTATTTTATTTTTTCCGTTTTTTTTTCCTTCTCTTCCATCTCCTCTTTTCTAGTCACATCTGCAAAAACTTCTCAAAAACTACAACTATTATTGACGCTCTTAGTATTATTTACATAGAACACAATGTTTTTCAAGATTTTCACTTGATATGTCTTTTAAAAAAACTTTTATGTAACATGTACTACCTTTATCTCATTTTATGTGTCTGGTTTAGTTAACCAGGTTTGACTGAACTTATTTTTGATCAATTTTTCATAATATTAAATTTAGTATTAATATATAGGCCCTGTTTGGTAAAAAATTAGCCTAGAGGCCAATTTTGGCTTATTTGACCACTATTAATTGTTTGATTTAGTTAAAATCTACTATATATATATATATATATATATATATATATATATATATATATACACTAATAAGAGCCCAAGAGAGTTACGCCTATAATGGGTAGAAAAAATGGTGGTCACAGATTTTAATCAAATGAATGGTTCAGATTGAATAAAAGATTGATCAGATTTAAATTTTACACTAAAATTTCCTAAAATACCCACACACCGTTACTAATTCCGTTAAAATTTTAAGAATTGTCGTTAGTTCACCGTTAACTTACTCATTGATTTCAATAAAAAAAAGTCTTAGGTTCGAACCTCATCCCAATCAAAGTTGGTATAATTAGTACTCTATTTTACTCTTATTAAATTATATAAATAATAATTTAGTAGTTATAACAAAAAATAATACATATGCATTTCTTTAATTTAAAATTATGTGTCCACAATGCCTTTATTCAAAAAAAAAATATTTATTATCAATAAATTAAATAAGAGAAATAATTTTATTAGTTATATTGTCTTTATTTTTCTTCAATATAAAAATTCTTTATATTCAAATTTATTAATTGATTATATTCGCTACATTGTCCTTATAATGTCTTTATTCAGTGAAAAAATTTATTATTAATTATCAATAAATTAATTAAAAGAAATATTTTCATTAGTTATATTGTCTTTATTTTTTTCAAATGTAAAAATTTTTACATTCAAATTCATCAATTGATTATATTCACTACATTATCTATTATCCTTTTTGTGCACTATTTTTCTAATTAAATATCAAAGTTATAATACAAAATAATGCTATATATTTATTTACCAAGTATTTTATTAATACCATGAAAAAAATTAAAAAAATATAATTAATAAAGCCAACCATATTAACTACTTGAGAGATTTTGTGACAAAGAAAGTATTCAAATCACACAACAAATTGAAGTGAGAACTACCTCGCAATGTCCTTGTTTGACAATCAGCAGTTAGCGGTTAGCGTTAGCGGATTATACTAGCGGATTTGACCAGCGAATTTATTTAATTATTAACATTGGGTAGAAAAAATGACCGCCAAATTATTAAATCAAATGAATGATTCATATTGTTCAGGTTTTAAATTTTTTCTTTTAAGATTTTCTAATTTATCCTTAATTATATGATTATCCATTTAACTTTTCTGTTAATTCACCGTTAGTCTAATTCTAATATTAAAGTCTAATATAGAATTATAACTACACCATTAATCTAATTCTAATATTAAAGTCTTAATAGAACTTAACCACAAATCCTAATGTCGGGATCTCCTCAAACAATATTAGTATATATTTAATATTTTATCCCTAATTTTTATTTGTTCTCCCTTATGTCCCGTATTTGGTTTCAACCATACCTATACAATTATTTTATTGACAATTATAATCAATCTTGACTATATTATCTTGCATTTGTAAACTTGGAATTACCTATTTAACCCGCACGGCCTTAGCTCAATGGTTTAGTGGGTAGTATTTGGGAGAAGAGACCAAGGTTTGAACCTCGGCGGCGGCAGTGCGGGAATTATGTCCAAAGTGGGCAGATTCCTTGTGCGTATCAGCATTTGGCCCTGTCTGCTGAACCATTGATTCACCGTGATTTACAACATCCCACAATGCTCTGTCGGGTCGGAGTGTGGGGGGCCCTTGGGGTTGGGGACTCAACCTAAATCAACTTCCCACAATGCTCTGTCGGGTCGGAGTGTGGGGGGGGCCTTGGGGTTGGGGACTCAACCTTTGGGAGAAGAATTACCTATTTAAATACGCAAATTCAACCTTCAATTATCTATGCATGAACAATTTCAATATAATCCTGCCTTAATATACTTTAAAGTACTTATTTAAAAAAAAGCATTGGGCATTATTCCAATCGCTCAATGCGCGTAAAAAAAACTAGTATCAATATAAATGTTTGATTAATTAGCTTTTTGCAACTCCAAAAGGCTAAAATTCAAAAAGCTACTCCAAGCAACTTTTTCAATTAGCATTTTGAGAAAAGAAATTATATCAAACAGCTATCAGCTAACAACTAATTTACCAAACACTTTTTTACAATCAGCTAATGTTATCAACTATTTATACCCTCAAATTAACACAATCAGCTAACAGCTATCAGCTAACAGTCATTTTACCAAACAGGGCCATAATATTTCTGCATTGTATCAGACTCAGTAGTACTCAAAAAAAAAAAAAAAATTATATACCAAGCATGAAGTGACTCTCCTAAATGCATGAGAGGTCATGTGTTTGTGTCCCAATGGGGGCGATAAGTATATATAATATATGAATATCTTTATAGATTTTTTTATATAAAAAAAAAATGTAAACGGCTAATGGTAAATAGTTAATTTTATCAAATAATATTTATCTACGAATCGCTAACATTACCCGCTAACACAATCCACTATCCACTAACCAAATTTGCAATCCATTGATTGCCGAACAAGGTCTTTGTCTTTCTGACGAATTCCATTATTTTGGACATAAAAACTTGCACATGTTTCTGGCTTGAGTTATAATCATGCATAATTTAGTAACGTCTTAATATCGCATGTATTTCTTTCAACTATGAATGACTAAATTCTTACATTAGAACTACACTAAACCCCAACCTATGTTGTATGGAAACTCTCAAGAGTTAGCATTTTTGCACTCCGAAAATGTTTCGTCCTACAAATTTATGAAAACTTTATAAAATGTTTCAAAATAATTTCTCTAATTTTAATATTTATGCAATTATGCATATTTAAAGAAATCATATTTGCAAATTCAAAAAAAAAAAAAAAAATTATACTTCGTTGTACACTTTAATTTCCTCACACGTCTATGTCCTACGTTTCTCATTTCCCTGTTTCCTCATTTCCTGTTTCCATGCAATCTAGATCTGAACAAATGGTCTCTTTTTGTATCCAAAATCAACAGAACGAGCCAAAAAGATGATCAGATTTCCAATGTGAATAAGAACTTATTAGGTTTTTTTGGGGTTTCCGTACAAGATAATCATATTAAAAATACAATTTTATTTTTTCTACATTAGTGTTATTTAGGTTTTTATCCAATGATTGTGGTCAAGTGTCACGAAGTGACTCTCTCAAATGAGAGGCTATGAGTTTAATCTTCAGTGGGGGAGGTATTGACTTTTTGTTCTTCAGTATGTTGATGAGAAAGTAATTATGAACAAATATTGTATTATAACAGAGTCATAGTACTAAAAAAAAAAACCTCATTCATAAGAATAATGACTACTTAGGCTATACTATTACAACTCCATGTTAATTAGGAATAAAATTACATATATCATATATTTTTGGTTAGTAGACAGGACCAAATGCTGATGCACACAAAGAATCTGTCCACTTTGGACATAATTCCCACACTGCCGCTGCCGAGGTTTGAACCTTGGTCTCATGCCCCAAATACTACCCACTAAACCATTGAGCTAAGCCCGTGCGGGTCTACCTTTCAAATACTAGAGTCACACAATGTTAATAGATTATGATTTGATGATCCTATATTATATTAACAAATTCCCTTCTACAATTATTATGTGTTATTATGACTTAAAAACACAATTTATATTCTAGATATTTACAATTTCGTTAATAAAAATAAATAATTTATATATTGTTTACGATCAGGATCCACCTTGCAATGTGGACCTGATCCATACTATAACTCCCCTAAACATATGCGGTTTAATTTTCGCGTGCCGACCACGCATGATGCATCATAACCGGTAACGCCAAGTCATTTTCATCACCAAATAAAAAAACAAATACAAAAGAAAGAAAATAAAATGTAAAAAATGTCTCCAAATCGGTAAAAAAAGGCACGAAGCACGTGTTACTATGAAAGTTATACATCTTTTAAACGAATAAGAGAAAATACCCACCCCCCTCCCTCCCCCCCCCACCCACACACACCAAAAAAGGAGAAAATAACCCAAAAACAACAAACACTTAATTGTGCACAAAACCCCCCTCATGCAAGGACTGCCATATCTTTCAAAAGAGTTATACAATATCTACTTCCAAATCTTACTCTCTTAATTTTTTCCTGATATGAAGGGCAAATAAATTATTTTTTATGAGATCCCAATACACGTGTCTACACCAAGATTTTGTGTGTAGGAATAAAAGTTAGAGTAGAAAATCGGGATATACATAACATTTTAATTCTCTTCCAAAATTTGTCAAACAACATAGAAAGACTTGTCAAAGCGATAAATTAAGCCACCATTACAAAAAAGTGCTTAATTTTTATGGTCTTATAATCATTTTATTACACACCTCGAAAAATATATACACTTAACTCCAAAAATACCTAATATTATTGCAAAAATATATATGATTGCACTATATCCGATCCGGTACCAATTGGTATTATATTGTAATTTTCCTAAATAAATATATATTGCATGATTGGCTTGCATCATCATGGGTCCAACGTAGTCCTGATATCATGGATCTTTTGCTCAATTCAACGTTTGAAATCCACCAATCACCACGCATTCCTTTTACTATTGTATTATATATTAACATAGATTCCTAAATCATGTTGAGTTGTTGTTGTGTATTATTAATTTATTATTATTATTATTATATAAAACAATACAAAATCCAGGAGTCATGATCAGTTGAAAGAATTGTATAATGTTTAGTACTTTGGTTTAGGTAGAAATGGTAGAATATAATATTAATTTAATGTATAGTTAAACCACATGCAATGCCATCATTTATAATTATCTTTGTTACCTTGATCTATATATGATGCATTAAAGTATTAAATAGAATAATTACCAAATCTAATTAACTATCAAGCAATTCAATAATATAATATTGTATATAATTATTAAATATTAATGTAACTATATATGATTCTAGAAGTAATTGGGCTTAGCTTGGGTAACTGGCTACATAGTGTATGTTTGAAATATCTCTCCAAGAGCTATATGTAGCTAATTATAAGCTAAAACTTATCAGTATATCATAAAATATAATCCTTTTTTATACTCAGAAGAATAACATATACAATCGAACATATAATTTTATGAGCGACTATAATGACAAATTTCACTAAACACTTATAAAACTAATCATTTAGTCTAGGCAAAAACTTGTGCGAGATCCGTGAGATGGGTTAGGTCATGATGAAATGTAATACTTCTCCCAAATAATACGGGGTATAATACTAAATCATGCATAAAATGTTTTGAAAGAAAATGTAATACTTTTACATCAAAATGTAAAAGTATTATATTTTTCTTGAAAAATATTACGAAGTACATTTTAAGTAACAAACACTTGCTAATTAGTATTACATTTGCATATTGATTCGATGGTCCAACCTGTCTACCCGTCTCACAGATAAGAATTCGTGAGACGGTTTCACACAAGTAGGACCCTTTAGTCTAACCGTTAAGCTTTCCGTTTTTAATTATTTTCTTAAACTAACTTTAAATAAGCAGGACGTGACAAACATATTAATACTTTACTACTTGTCTTTGTTACTACTACTACTACTAAAATAGTTTTTGACATGTTCAAACAAATATTAGTTGATCCATGGAAAACATTTATTAATATTAAAAAAATGGACCATTTATTACATCATAGAAATATAATGAAGGGGAAAATATTATTTTATACTTTTTAATGAAAAAATAAAAAAAAAATTATAGTTTGTGATAATTATATACAAGCATTTAAAAATATCCAACCATCCTAAATTGTTAACAGTTGGTTATTATAATGTTTCAGCGTGATTTTATATATGTATTTTTATTATGTTTTAGTTGATATTTTGATGTATTAGATTTTAAATAAATGATGCTGAGGACTGAG